>NC_091247.1:114415000-115040000 GCF_042477335.2 Ovis canadensis | reverse complement strand
AATCTGATTTCAGTATTGGCCGTCTAGTGATGTCCATGTGTAGAGCCTTTTCTTGTGTTGTTAGAAGAGAGTGTTTGCTATGACCAGTGTGTTCTCTTGGAAGAACTCTATTAGCCTTTGCCCTGCTTCATTATGTATTCCAAGGCCAAATTTGCCTGTTACTCCAGGGATTTCTTGACTTCCTACTTTTACATTCCAGTCCCGTATAATGAAAAGGACATCTTTTTTGGGTGTTAGTTCTAGAAGATCTTGTAGGTCTTCATACAATCATTCAACTTCAGCTTCTTCAGCATTACTGCTCAGCATAGACTTGGATTACTATGATATTGAATGGTTTACCTTGGCAACCAACAGAGATCACCCTGTAGTTTTTGAGATTGTACCCAAGTACTGCATTTCAGACTCTTATTGACTATGATGGCTACTCCATTTCTCCTAAGGGATTCTTGTCCACAGTAGTAGATATAATGGTCATCTGAGTTAAAGTCACCCATTCCAGTTCACCTTAGTTCCCTGATTCCTAAAATGTCGATGTTCACTCTTGCCATCTCCCGTTTAACCACTTCCAATTTGCCTTGATTCATGGACCTAACTTTCCAGGTTCGTAGACAATATTGTTCTTTACAGCATTGGACCTTGCTTCTATCACCAGTCCCACCCACAACTGGGTGTTGTTTTTGCTTTGGTTCCATCCATTTATTCTCTCTGGATTTATTTCTCCACTGAACTCAAGTAACATACTGGACACCTACCGACCTGGGGAGTTCATCTTTCACTGTCCTATCTTTTCATACTGTTCATGGAGTTCTTAAGTCAAGGATACAGAAGTGGTTTGCCAAACTTTTGTCAGGGACAAACAGATCTTCCCAACAAGAACCACTACCCTAGGTGAATTTTCACCTGGAAATACTTGCCTGACACATAGAGGTTATTTTCTGATTTGCATCGTATGTAGCTCGGAATTAGTCTTTCCTGATCAGTGTAACTTGAGGTAAATTGTTTCGATGGCTTAGCCATTTATCAGTGATACACTTGAGACTCTCACTGTCACTCCTTTCTGAAGTCTTTTGTTATGACTTCATAAGTGTCCCTCCCCATATCAAGTAATTTACACTCTCCCAATACTCAGCCAGAAGTTATGCCATTACTGAAAATATATTCTAAAGTCAAAAAGCAATCCTTCTCTCAACACTATTGGTTTCTGAAGACAAATGTCTAATGATAAAGTGGTGTTTATATGATATCTTTCCACTTTTTTCTGTTATCTATCACTTTTACTAATAATTATAGATGAAACTTTGAACAGATGAGTTAAACGGCAGAAAGTATGGCAACTACACATACCTGTAAATATACTTATTTCTTATGAAGTTAAAATACACTTTTTCTCATTAGCTTCTCACTCATTCTTGTTTCACTTACAATATCACTTCAGTGTTTGTTACACCTCCAAGAGAGCCACTTTACCTTAAATCCCTTCAGGCTCTGCTTCTCAGGAACACACACAAAAAAAGTATCATCTAATCTAACAGCTTCAAAGTGGAAGGATTCCTATTGTAATAAGAATTTACAGGTAAAAAAAAAAAATGCTATACATTTATATGATATAAAATTAAACACCCCTTTTTGTCTTTTTCATGAAGTTATTGATATTTCCTTTTACTACAGATGTGATAATAAAACAGCAAAAAACATATCACCCTTTTGAATGGTAAAAACAGAAAGATAAAGAGTGTATTGCGGCCATATTGAGGCACTTTAAGTGATTATTTAGAACCTGCCTGCAATGCGGGAGACCCAGTTTCAATCCCTGGGTCCAGAAGATCCCCTGGAGAAGAGAATGACAATCCACTCTAATATTCTTGCCTGGAGAATCGCATTGACAGACCATGGAGTCACAAAGAGTCAGACATGACTGAGTGACTAACATTTTCACTTTCACTTGGAAACTAGCTAGAATTTTGCCCCTGTGGTCAAAGTTGTTCTTTAGAACAAAGAAGGGGTTTTCTTTGATTTGAAGATTTAAAAAAATAAAGACCTCTGTTTCCTTAATTTTTAGCTAAGTCATCACCCAGTGATTTTCAATGATGCTTGCTGCTAAGTCACTTCAGCTGTGCCCGACTCTGTGCAACCCCAGAGACAGCAGCCCACCAGACTCCCCTGTCCCTGGGATTCTCCAGGCAAGAACACTGGAGTGGGTTGCTATTTCCTTCTCCAATGCATGAAAGTGAAAAATGAAAGTGAAGTCCCTCAGTCGTGTCCGACTCTTTGCAACCCCATGGACTGCAGCCCACCAGGCTCCTCCGTCCCTGGGATTCTCCAGGCAAGAGTACTGGAGTGGGGTGCCATCGCCTTCTCCAAAGCTATCTCTGCTTATCTCAAAGGATGTCACCAAATTATTTGGTGGGAGGGCAAAGAAAGCATACTCAAGTAGTTTTCTAAATATTTGGGTGCAGTAAGGATCTCAACATATAAAAATGAAAAGAAAACTTAGAAGTTGCATACTTTCATCCTTTCCTTCCTCTGCACACCCTTAGCAAATGTTTGAAAGGCTCAGAGTTGTATTATATTGTCTCATAAGTCTATTTTATTGCCAGAGAGACAATGCTAACATGTCTACCAACTGGTCCCACTTCTCCCCCAAAGAGCCATATTAAATCATGTTTCAATTTTTTTTTTTTCCTGGGATTACAACCCATTCAACCCTGAATGAAGCTATTTAAATTCCACCTAAGTCTTTTTGGAAAGATTATATATTACAAGTATTTGAAATTAGATAATACTGAGAATTATAGGCATTATCAAACACATATTACTTTTTATCCAAACTTATCAAGGAGAAAACATATTCTTTATCCATAATGAAAACATTCCTTCTGAAAGAGTTTCAAGTCCTGGCTGAGCCCAAGATTGTGAAAGTAGCCAAAATATAATTTTAACATTTTTGTCAAGTATTATTAGAATTGTTGAAATGCACATAGTAAAATTTTATACACAAAGTTATAAATTTCCTTGTGTACATTTAAGTGGCATAAATGAAAGAGTAGTAAAAAATAGAAATTACATTACAATTACCACTTGACAGCTCATTAGCAGAGTACAAAGAAAGTTAGCTGCAAAGATCTGCTTCTGCTCTGCAGGGGGATGGTGAATATTTTTCTAGATGACTCAGAAGATTTTCTACATAGTTTTAAGTTATTCCTCTTATTTACCCAAGGCACATGGGCCCTGAGCAGCAGCAACAAAAATGATTATAAAAATGAGTACCATTGTTTGAACCATAAATGTGTGCCAAAGAATCTTCTAAGTTCTATACTTCTATGTATACATTATTTGCAAAGAAACTGTGACACAGAAGGATCTATTATCTTGCCCAAGGTCACATAATTATTATGTGACGCAGCTAAGTTTATAACTCAGGCAATATGAATTATAATTATTATGCTACTTTAAATCATTTCAATAGCATAAAAATCATAACAAAAATTTTGTAGTAAAACATAAAATTGAGCAGTGTCCTGAATCCACTGTCTCTTTAGTCTGGCCTGACTTGATACAAAAGTCTGAAAGACATAATACAAACATTTAGAATTACTTTGGAAGAAAGGAAATTAGATTTGCTTGAGAGAACACTAACATCAGAATATTCTAGACATAGACTCTCCAGAAGACTGGGATATACAAAAATATTCCACCTTCGGCTTTAAAAGATGAGATTTTCAAATAGATGCTCAAACACATAGTAAATGCATATTTCTCAGGTTTGATATTTCATCCTTAATGACAAAACAAAGACACTGATAAGAAAGATGTTCCTGTATGCATTATCAGAGGTAAGAAACATAAGATCGCAAATCTGACTGTATTCAAATTGTGACATAAACTAGAAACATATCTGGAGGTGAAGAAAAGAGTTTTTGTTAAAATTAATGAGTCTTATACCAATGTTGAAAGAATTGATGTTGTGTCAGTTAGAACTGTAGCTGAGTTGATCTCTTCTTTCCCAACTGTTGAAATAATGTCAGTTACCATGGCTAAATCAGTGATATAGTTAATAATGTGGAAATATATCCCCCAACACATACCAACTGACATTTGCAGATCAGCTATGTCACAACCAATTCATTTACTAGACTCTGACTTAGTATAAAAGGCAAACCTATAATCAAAGGGAAACAAACTATACAGATAAAATATTGACAATACTGCCAATGCTCCCACTTTAAACTTTTTCCTAAAAGAGAAAAAGTATATATTGTAAAACTTCTTTTTCATCTTCAAAGTACAGACATATTGAAATAGAACTTCTACCAAGGCAAAGACAAGAGAACAAAGCAAAAGAAGAAAAAAAAGAGTGGAACAGAGAGAGCTGTATTCAGTAATCAACATGGACTGTCAATCAATGTGGACTTGTTAATGAATTCTCAAGTGTCATTATTAAGAGAAATGAGAGTCTGTTATTTCAGAATGTGAAATGAATTATTTCCCTAACAATCTAAGAGACCTCTGAGAACTTTCATTTTAGCTCTTTCGTTATTATGCACATCAACACCAGAATAAGGCATTCTTCACTTAGGGCAACATACAACTGCAGACACACGTGGTAACCATCTGAGGATGGCAAGGCACAGTTTGCTTCAGTTGCTCAATTGTGTCCAACTCTTTGAGAGCCCATGGACTGCAGCCCGTGAGACCTCCCTGCCCATCACCAACACCTGGAGCTTACTCAAACTCCTGTCCATTGAGTTGGTGATGCCACCCAACCATCTCATCCTCTGTCGTCCCTTTCTCCTGCTTTCAGGCTTTCCCAGCACCATGGTCTTTTCCAATGAGTCAGTTCTTCGAATCAGGTGACCAAAGTATTGGAGTTCCAGCTTCAGCATCAGTCCTTCCAATGAATATTCAGGACTGATTTCCTGTAGGATGGACTGGTTGGATCTCCTTGTAGCCCAAGGGACTCATAACACCACAGTTCAAAAGCATCAATTCTTCAGCGCTCAGCTTTCTTAACAGTCGAACTCTAAGATCCATACATGACTACTGGAAAAAAAATAGCAGTGATTAGAAGGACCTTTATTAACAAAGTAATGTCTCTGATTTTTAATATGCTGTCTAGGTTGGTCATAACTTTTCTTACAAGTAGCAAGGATCTTTTAGTTTCATGGCTGCAGTCACAGTCTGCAGTACTTTTGAAGCCCCCCAAAAGAAAGTCAGTCACTGTTTTCACCATTCCCCATCTATTTGTTATGAACTGATGGGACCGGATGCCATGATCTTAGTTTTCTGAATGTTGATCTTTAAACCAACTTTGTAATTCTCCTCTTTCACTTTCAACAAGAAAGTTCTTTACTTTCTGCCATAAGAGTGGTGTCATCTGCATATCTGAGGTTATTGATATTTCATCCAGCAATCTAGATTCCAGCTTGTGCTTCATCCAGCCCAGCATTTCTCATGATGTACTCTGCATATAAGTTAAATAAGCAGGGTGACAATATCCAGCTTTGACATATTCCTTTTCCTATTTGAAACCAGTCTGTTGTTCCATGTCCAGTTCTAACTGTTGCTTCCTGACCTGCATACAGATTTCTCAAGAGGCGGGTCAAGTGGTCTGGTATTCCCATCTCTTGAAGAATTTTCCACAGTTTGTAGTGATCCACACAGTCAAAGGCTTTGGTGTAGTCAATAAAGCAGAAATAGATGTTTCCCTGGAATGTTCTTGCTTTTTTGATGACCCAGCAAATGTTGAAAATATGATCTCTGGATCCCCTGCCTTTTCTAAAACCAGCTTGAACATCTGGATGTTCACAGTTCATGTACTGCTGAAGCCTGGCTTGGAGAATTTTGAGCATTACTTTACTAACATGTGAGATGAGTGCAATTGTGTGGTAGTTTGAGCAATCTTTGACATTGCCTTTCTTTGGAATTAGAATGAAAACTGACCTTTTCCAGTCCTGTGGCCACTGCTGAGTTTTTCAAATGTGCTGGCATATTGAGTGCAGCACTTTCACAGCATCATCTTTCAGGATATGAAATAGCTCAACTGGAATTCCATCACCTCCACTAGCTTTGTTCATAGCGGTGCTTCCTAAGGCCCATTTGACTTCTCATCCAGGATGTCTGGCTCTAGGTGAGTGTGAGTGATCACCCCATCGTGATTATCTGGGTCATGAAGATCTTTTTGGTACAGTTCTTCTGTGTATTCTTGCCACCTCTTCTTAATATCTTCTGCTTCTGTTAGGTCCATACCACTTCTGTCCTTTATCAAGCCCATCTTTGCATGAATTGTTCCCTTGGTATCTAATTTTCTTGAAGCGATCTCTAGCCTTTCCCATTCTGTTGTTTTCCTCTATTTATTTGCAATGATCATTGATGAATGGTTTCTTATCGCTCCCTGCTATTCTTTCGAATTCTTCATTCAAATGGGTATATCTTTTCTTTCCTCCTTTGCTTTCACGTTTCTTCTTTTCACAGGTATTTGTAAGCCTTCCGCAAACAGCCATTTTGCTTTATTGCATTTCTTTTTCTTGGGAATGGTCTTGATCCTTGTCTCCTGTACAGTGTCACAAATCTCCATCGATAGTTCATCAGGTAATCTGTTTATCAGATCCAGTCCCTTAAATCTATTTCTCACTTCTACTGTATAATCATAAGGGATTTGATTAAGGTCATACCTGAATGGTCAAGTGATTTTCCCTACTTTCCTAAATTTAGGTGACAATAAGGAGTTCATTATCTGAGCCATAGTCAGCATCCATTATTTTGGCTGATTGTATAGAGCTTCTCCATCTTTGGCTGCAAAGGGTATAATCAGTCTGATTTTGGTGTTGGCCATCTGGTGATGCCCATGTGTAGAGTCTTCTCTTGTGCTGTTGGAAGAGGGTGTTTGCTATGGCGAGTGTGTTCTCTTGGCAAAACTCTATTAGCCTTTGCCCTGTTTCTTTCTGTACTCCAAGGCAAAGTTTGCCTGTTACTCCAGGTATTTCTTGACTTCCTACTTTTCCATTCCACTCCCCTATAATGAAAAGGACATCTTTTTTGGGTGTTAGTTCTACAATGTCTTGTAGGTGTTCATAGAACCATTCAACTTCAGCTTCTTCAGTGTTACTGGTCAGGGCATAGACTTAGATTACCATGATATTGAATAGTTTGCCTTGGAAATGAACAGAGATCATTCTTTTGTGTTTGATATTGCATCCAAGTACTACATTTCAGACTTCTGTTGACTATGGTGGCTACTCCATTTCTTCTGAGGGATTCTTGCCCACAGTAGTAGACATAATGGTCATCTGAATTAAATTCACCCATTTCAGTCCATTTTAGATCGCTGATTCCTAAAATGTGGACGTTCTTTCTTCCCATCTCCTGTTTGATCACTTCCAATTTGCCTTGATTCATGGACCTAACATTCCAGGTTCCTATGCAATATTGCTCTTTATAGCATCAGACTTGTGTAATGCTAAATCTATTAAAACTGCTGATGCTTCTATCACTAGTCCCATCCACAACTGGGTGTTGTTTTTGCTTTGGCTCCTTCCCTTCATTCTTTCTGGAGTTATTTCTCCACCAATCTCAAGTAGCATATTGGGCACCTACCAACCTGGGGATTTCATCTTTCAGTGTCCAAACTTTTTGCCTTTTCATACTGTTCATTGGCTTCTCAAGGCAAGAATACTGAAGTGGTTTGCCATTCCCTTCTCCAGTGGACCACATTCTGTCAGACCTCTCCACCATGACCTGCCCATCTCGGGTGGCCCCACATGGCATGGCTTAGTTTCACTGAGTTAAACAAGGCTGTGATCCACGTGATTAGATTGGTTAGTTTTCTGTGATTGTGGTTTCAGTCTGCTCTCTGATGCCCTCTCTCTGTGCTTGCTGTCTTACTAGGGTTTCTCTTACCTTGGACGTGGGGTATCTCTTCATGGCTGCTCCAGCGAAGTGCAGCCGCTGCTGCTGACCTTGGGTGTGGGGTATCTCCTCTTGGCTTCTCACTGCTCCAACACCACCTAACCACTGCTCACTTAGCATATTCACAGTTTAATCTTACAATGATTTAGGAATGATCATATTGATGATGAAGCCAAATGAAAGTATAAAGCTTTGTATAATTTCTATTTTATAATATTTACCTCATCATTTTAATATTTGTTGAAACTTTAGAAATTCCGTACTACTTTTTTCACCAATCGAAGAGGTCAAGATATCCTGCACGGCTCCTCATTCTATGGCAAAGGCTTATATAATAGTATTTTTTCAGACGGGTGAATGCATGAATTAGAAACTGGAAAAAGGTCTTAATGATTGTTAAAAACATTTTACTTCATTCTAAATGGAAATAACTCTTTATGAAAAATCATTCTAACTTAAGAACCCCATTTCAGTAGTAAAGATTGGACAAGTGAAAAGAATAAAAAGAAATCAATGTTTTAATTGCTACCAACATAAAGAAACCCATATATTAACATTGCTTACAAATTAGTAACATGATTTTCAAAACTGAAAAAGAAGATTCAGATAGGGAAAAAGAAAAATAAGTTTGGTCTAATTGAAATCTAACTTCACCTAAAACTAAAAACATGAAAAGAATAGCTTTGCTTGCATATCAAGTTCAAATGGAAAGCAGAATGACTTATCATATGTTACTTTTTGTGCAAAAACATAGTGCACTTTCAAGTTCATGCCAGTGCTTAGAAATAATTTTTTAATAAATGAGTTTTTATCAATATAATTCATAAACATAACACAAAAATAGCAGTATACATTTTATAGGTACATTCTATAGAGAAATATATATATATATAGCTTTGATTCTCATGTGTTAGCATTCTTACTGAGTTTCTAACTGTCTTATATTAGCTAAGTGTTCAGGATATCTGGGAGTAATTTTCTACTGTTTTGCTACCTTGTTATGTCGCTCTATTTTCAGCATATTATTTCCAGTCATCCAGTAAAGTCCTGAGTGTAACAAATGTCAGTTAATGTAATCTTTGTCTATGGCTACAGATCTTTGGAATTTCAAAATATGAGCAATGACACACTCAGTCAATAAATGTTAATTTTTCCTTTTACTACCCCATTCCATGGTAAACGTTTCCCCTTCCTACTGCTTCAGTAAGAATGCAAGGAAGCCATGATCTCTCACTTTTAAAAGGCATTTCTACATTCTGTCTTTTAATTCATATGAATTTCTTATTTTCCTCAGCTTGCTCACATGTCAAGATAACTATGATGCTCTAGCCTTCATCATCTGTGTTAGAGTGAGGACAGCGGTTTCTTGTAACTCTCTGCATAATTCAGTTCAGTTCAGTTCAGTCACCCAGTCATGTCTGACTCTTTGCAACCCCATGGACAGCAGCATTCCAGGCCTCTCTGTCCATCACCAACTCCCAGAGCCTACTCAAATTCATGTCCATTGAGTTGGTGATGCCATCCAACCATCTCATCCTCTGTCATCCCCTTCTCCTCCTACTCTACGTAGTAGTTAAAATAAAAAATTATCTTCACTTTTAATAATTATTTTCACTGAAAGTAGAAATTAAATTTAACAGATATTTTCTTTCAAACTTTAGCAGAATAATCCCTCTGTCTTCTAGCTTTCACCATTTACTTGGTAAATTATGTTAGTCCTAATTTTTGCTTTTTGAAAGTGTTGTCTCCTTATTCTCTGACTACTTGTAAGATTTTCTTTCTGTTTTCTTGTGATGTAACTCCTGATATTTTCCCTTCTCCTCTCCTTCTTCCTCCTCTATCTGCTCTTCTTCTCCTTCTCCCCTGACCTCCCCTTCTTTCTTTTTCTTCTTCTTTCATGCTCTACATGGTTTATAGGTTTTCTTGAATGTGAAGGCTCATGTCTTTCAACAGTTTGGGACAATTTTGTACATTCATCTCTTCAAATATTGCTTCTGTTTTATTGTCTCCTTTTTTTTTCCAGGATTTTTTCACTATGAGATAAAGAATATATTTTTACTTTTCTCACATGACTGAAAATATTTAATATATTCATATTTTCCCCAGATTTTCAGATTTACCGTATGTTTTGCTATCCTTCATTGCACAAATTCAGTCTTATATATATTTTACTTTTAGTAATTTCAGTTACAATTTTGTTAAGATCTAGAATTTTGATTTAAATTTTTAAATTCAAGTTTTTTAGTGATACTTTACATCTCACCCCTCTCATTTATTTTTCTACCTTATCAAATATATTCATCATAGTCATTTTTTTTGTTTATATCTACATGATTTTATTTTTATTTTTATTTTTTTAAATTTTAAAATCATTAATTCTTACATGCGTTCCCAAACATGAACCACCCTCCCACCTCCCTCCCCATAACATCTCTCTGGGTCATCCCCATGCACCAGCCCCAAGCATGCTGCACCCTGCGTCAGACATAGACTAGCGATTCAATTCTTACATGATAGTATACATGTTAGAATTCCCATTCTCCCAAATCATCCCACCCTCTCTCTCTCCCTCTGAGTCCAAAAGTCCGTTATACACATCTGTGTCTTTTTTCCTGTCTTGCATTCAGGGTCGTCATTGCCATCTTCCTAAATTCCATATATATGTGTTAGTATACTGTATTGGTGTTTTTCTTTCTGGCTTACTTCACTCTGTATAATCGGCTCCAGTTTCATCCATCTCATCAGAACTGATTCAAATGAATTCTTTTTAACGGCTGAGTAATATTCCATTGTGTATATGTACCACAGCTTTCTTATCCATTCATCTGCTGATGGACATCTAGGTTGTTTCCATGTCCTGGCTATTATAAACAGTGCTGCGATGAACATTGGGGTACATGTGTCTCTTTCAATTCTGGTTTCCTCGGTGTGTATGCCCAGAAGTGGGATTGCTGGGTCATAAGGTAGTTCTATTTGCAATTTTTTAAGGAATCTCCACACTGTTCTCCATAGTGGCTGTACAAGTTTGCATTCCCACCAACAATGTAAGAGGGTTCCCTTTCCTCCACACCCTCTCCAGCATTTATTGCTTGCAGATTTTTGGATTGCAGCCATTCTGACTGGTGTGAAGTGGTACCTCATTGTGGTTTTGATTTACATTTCTCTGATAATGAGTGATGTTGAGCATCTTTTCATGTGTTTGTTAGCCATCCGTATGTCTTCTTTGGAGAAATGTCTACAACAGTGTAGGAGGGTTCCCTTTCCTCCACACCCTCTCCAGCATTTATTGCTTGCAGATTTTTGGATTGCAGCCATTCTGACTGGTGTGAAGTGGTACCTCATTGTGGTTTTGATTTACATTTCTCTGATAATGAGTGATGTTGAGCATCTTTTCATGTGTTTGTTAGCCATCCGTATGTCTTCTTTGGAGAAATGTCTATTTAGTTCTTTGGCCCATTTTTTGATTGGGTCGTTTATTTTTCTGGAATTGAGCTGCAGAAGTTGCTTGTATATTTTTGAGATTAGTTGTTTGTCCGTTGCTTCATTTGCTATTATTTTCTCCCATTCAGAAAGCTGTCTTTTCACCTTGCTTATATTTTCCTTTGTTGTGCAGAAGCTTTTAATTTTAATTAGATCCCTTTAAAGAGCTTCCCTGCTAACTGCATTACCAGGGTTAACTTAGGGTCAGAATTTACTGTCATATGGTGATGCACTCCCGCCTAGAGGCAGGAGTTAAAGTGAAATTTGTAAAGTCTTCTTAAAATACTGCCCTTAACCTAAATATGTTCTCTCTATTCTAACCCAAAGTGAGGCTCTTTTCCTCAATTAATCTAGAACTAAAATAGGCTAAACGTTTGTAGAAATTTTGAAGAAATCTTCATCTGTCTCAGGTTTGTCTGCTACTTTGCTCTAGAGCTTTCCCAACTTTTTAAAATTCTCCTGTTTGTGGTTCGGCTTGTAAAGAATCCTACTGCCATGTGGGAGACCTGGATTCAATCCCTGTGTTGGGAAGATCCCCTGGAGAAAGGAAAGGCAACCCACTCCAGTATTCTGACCTGGAGAATTCCGTGGACTCTATAGTCCATGGGGTCGCAAAAAGTTGGACATGACTGAGCAGCTTTCACTTTCATTTGCAAGTTACAGAAATATTCTTGGATTAATTTGGGTTATACATTACATATCACAAAACCCAATTCTAACTAAATAAAAATATGGACTAAAGAACAGATGAAGGAAAAGTTTTGTAATAAAAAATAAGCAATAACCATAAAACAGGTTAGTTCTGAGTGAATAAACATTAGCAACTATTTAAATATCTAATTTAAATGTCTTGACATGAATCAACTAAAATACAGCTCCTCATTTAAAAAAAAAATTGTTTCACTTTGCACAAGATACCAACTACTGATATTGAAAAAACATTTAAAAGCCCAGTTTTATGAGTTGGGATCAGATAATAAAATATTTGACAGAAGCATGTAGAACTTCTGGGAATGCATGTGGAAGACACATAAATTTGGTTTCTGATTGACTAGGAAGTCCTTTATAAATAAGTAGTAAGGAAAAGCACAAATATTAATATTTCCCTTCATTATTTCAATATACAAATGCTATTGTGCATAGAGAATCATTGTGCAATCAGGGTTTTAAAACAGATTATAAAATACCTATCATATGAAGCCAATATTAGGCTCAGCCATATTTCCAAGATGGCTAGTGATTTTTAATATTTCTGGATGGCTCACTAGGATCCAGAATTTTATGGCTCTGATGTATGTGAGAAGTTGTATCTGTAAAATAAGAGATATTTTATTCAAAAGCTGTTTAGCTTTATATGATATGTTTAAGTTAATCTACTAGAAAAAGAATAATGTGAATCTGTCACACTAATATTTAAAAGTATAAAGAAACTTTCACTTTTTTGCAGTATGATTCATGGAATGTTATTGCTGGAAGGGACATTAGAGATCAAATAACCTTAGCATATCATTTTACATTAATTATTCTATGTAAAAGTGCCAAGAAAATATGAATTGTTTATGGAATTGCTTCATTTTCAGTTTTACAAATTCTGACTTTGTTGGGACTCAGGTCACAGTATATGACCCGTTTGTTTAATCACATGATTTTTTATTTAGCACATATTATGTCATTTTTAATAGACCTAATAGGTGAATTTTTGAATATAACTCTAGAGTTTCATAGAGAAAGAAGTTGAGCATTATTAGACATTCATACACTCACAGTTTCTCTTTGCTTTCTGCCATTAGGGTGGTATTCTCCACATATCTGAGGTTGTCGATGTTTCTCCCGCCTATCTTGATTCCAACTTGTAACTCATCCAGCCAAGCATTTCTCATGATGTACTCAGCATATAAGTTAAACAAACAGCTTAACAGCAGACTGCCCTGTTGTAGTCGTTTCACTATAATGGAAGCAAGAGAAGAGGAACTAAAGAGTCTCTTGATGAGGGTGAAGGAGGAGAGTGAAAGAGTCGGCTTAAGACTAAATATTAAAAATACTAAGATCATGACACCCAGCCCCATTATTGGATGGCAAATAGAAGGGGAAAAGGTGGAAGTAGTGACAGATTTCCTCTTCTTGGGGTCTATATAATCACTGCAGACAGTGATGGCAGCCTTGAAATCAGAAAACATTTGCTTCTTGGCAGGAAATCAAAGACAAATATAGACAGTGTGCTAAAAAGCAGAGACATTATTACTCTGCTGACAAAGGTGCATAGAGTCAAGGTTATGGTCTTCCCAGTCATAACATACAGTTGTGAGAGCTGGACTGTAAAGAAGGCAGAACACCTCAAAGTCCCTTGGAAAGCAAGGAGATCAAACCAGTCAATCTTAAGGGAGATCAACCCTGAATTTTCACTGGAAGGACTGATGCTAAAGCTGAAGCTCCCGTATTTTGGTCATCTGATGCACACAGATGACTCACTGGAAAAGTCTCTGATGCTGGGAAAGATTGAGGGCAGAAGGAGAAGAGGGCATCAGAGGATGAGATGGCTGGATGGAATCACCGATGCAATGAACATGAATTTGGACAACATGGAGGATGGTGAAGGACAGGGAGGCCTGGTTTGCTGCAGTCCATGAGGTCACAAAGAGTCATACGTGACTGGGTGACTGAACAACAACACCACACTGACTGTAGCACAGAAACTGATATTCATACCAATTTGCCTGATATGAAAAACAGAAAGCATGCAAATTAGTTGTAATAATATGAACTTTTATACAGAAAAGTAATATCATTAAGTGTTGTAAGTGATAAAAGTGAATAGCCAAATAGCCAGTATGCATAGTCACCAAACTTAGTCATAAGGAAATCTGTTGGCAGAGCCATTAGACTTCATCATTAACAATAACAGCACAGAATATCAGCTTACTTATCCAATATCATACACTTAGTTAAATAACTGAAATAGGAAAGGAAAATTTCTATTGTAGGAAGGATGCTTTTTAACCAAGGAACTTTCACCAAAGAAGAAACATCATTTCTTCACATTACTGGTATTTTCAAAAGAAGCACTTTACCTTTGTCCATGAACGATTTATAGTCTTCTGGAAGAGGGCATATACATGTGAAATGAGTTAAATTATTAAATGTAGCATCTTCATAAGTGCAAATTGACACAGTAAAAAGTGATGATGTGAGAAATGGGAAATTATGCAGTGTAATCAGGTGTTTTGTGGAGAAAACAAATTTCAGATCAGGATTTGAAAATAAAGAAGATGATGAGAGACGGTAATTAGGAAAAAATTCCATGATTAAAAACAGAAAGGGAGGACTAAGTGTTACTAAGAACCCAGTGTAACTCTTCCAGAGGTGAGGACAGACAAATAGTAAAGCAAGCGTTGTAGAACTAGAAAGCTATTCAAAAGGCCTTGTATTTGATAGAATGGGTGTTCCTGCTAAGTCGCTTCCCTCGTGTCCAACTCTTTGCTACCCTATGGACCATAGCCCACAAAGATCCTCTCTCCATGGGATTCTCCAGGCAAAAATACTGGAGTGGGTTGCCATGCCCTCCCCCAGGGCTTCTTTCTGGCTCAGGAATCGAACCCACGTCTCTTGTGCCTCTGCATTGGCAGATGGGTTCTTCACCCCTGGCACTACCTGGGAAGCCTTACTTAATGGAATAAGAAATACTGAACACAACTGCAGTTCCTATAGGAGGAATATTGCAAAGTGAAAATGGATCTGAAAAGAGTATTTCAATAATAATGGATAGTACATATTAAAAAAAACTATCTTTTGAAACAAATAGCATTTTTTAAATTAAATTTTCTCCTTATTGATCACAAATACCACTTGTTTTTTGGCATTGAGTGTGAATTGTCTTCTTGCATTCATTTCCTTTCATTACCTTCATCAATGGGGCTCCCAACTTTTAGTTACTATAATAACCCAGAAAAATATATCTCTAAGCCTTTTTTAGCATAGGTACAGCCATGTACTCACTTTGGAGCAGTGGCTTTGTGATGAAATTAGTTGAGGAACTTTTGGATCATCACCTTAATTATAAAAGCCACCAAGACTGGGTTTTCTCATTCACTTTCTTCTGATCTGGGCAGTGGATATGAATGCTAGCCAACAATGGTGATAGACCAAATATAGAACACTTGGAGATGAGAGAAACCTCAAAAAACGTAGATCCCTAAATGTTTTCTTGGAACAAGTCATTTCTACCAGTCCTGAAAGATTCACTTCTGCACTGTTTTGTGTGAGGTAAACTCCCACATTATTCAAGGCACTAAAAGTGGGGTTTCTTGTTCTAGCAATATACCCTAAATTCTGCTTCCAAAATTGCTGCCTGGAAGAGGAGTTTTGCCACAATAAAAATTAAAAACCTATGGCATTGTTTTGGTGTGTGACAGCAGGTAGAAGAAAGAATATAGTATATGCTGGCTGATTTGCTTGTGACACTTGTCCTGAGGAAGAACACTTGGTGAACTATAATCTGTAATAATTGGGAGTCACACCAAATGCTTTTGAACTTGTAGCTGTAGGGGAAGAGGATGGAAAAACACAGAATTCTGACTGTTTCTATTACTTTTAGCAACATTCTGTAAAAAAAGAGATAAACCCAGGCAAGAATCTGTCAGTTTGCAGGCAGAGGTAGAAGGCTCTCTGCCGATGGCCTATAATCTAAATTACTGAAAATCAGCAGAGTCAGAGAGATGGAAAAGCCAACTTGCCTGTTTTCTAAACAGCAGGATCCTAAACAGATTGTCACTCTGAGCCATTCCTGGTCAGATACAGCCAACCTGGACCCTCCCATTCAAACCTCTTGTTTCATTGGTAACCACTCCTGAGTTAAGATGGGAAACTTAAAAGTGCTGATAATGGTTGTTCGATGTAACTCAATTAATTTTCTCACTGAAAACAGAACAAAATAGAAAAATGGGGGAGTGGAAACAGAGAACTCATGATCATTAATGATCTGAAAAGACATTAGAGAACACCTAGCTCAATTTTTATTAAAAGCCAGTAAGCAGAGAGAGATCAGAGAATACAAACAGTTTTGTTTCCTTTTTTAGTTCTAAAAATCATGTTCTATTGTTTGAACTTTATCAAATGTAGTAAAGAAAATATCTTCATCAGAATAACATGAATTACTTGGTAAAATGCACATCTTCAGTCTAGCTGACATCTCATAAATCATATCTGTACTGGTGGGCTACTAAAAATATATTTTTTATTTAAAAAACTTTTTTTTAAATTACTTTACAATATTGTATTGGTTTTGCCATACATCAACATGTATCCACCACAGGCATACACGTGTTCCCCATCCTGAACCCCTCTCCCTCCTCCCTCCCCGTACATCCCTCTGGGTCGTCCCAGTGCATCAGCCCCAAGCATCCAGTATCATGCATTGAACCTGGACTGGCGATTCATTTCATATATGATATTACATATGTTTCAATGCCATTCTCCCAAATCATCCCACCTTTTCCCTCTCCCACAGAGTCCAAAACCTGTTCTATACATCTGTGTCTCTTTTGCTGTCTTGCATACAGGGTTATCATGACCATCTTTCTAAATTCCATATATATGCATTAGTATACTGTATTGGTGTTTTTCTTTCTGGCTTACTTCACTCTGTATAATAGGCTCCAGAAGATGTGCCTAGTTACAAATGAACTATTTTAAAAAGCCTCAACCTCTTTTTCCTTAACTTTCAAATAATGATATGAAAGTTAACCACTTCAGTAAATGTTGACATATGAACCTTTTTTGTTACATATAGTTATCTTTGAATTCAAATAATATTTTATACAAAAAAATACATTAAAAAAGAATATGAAACGTCTTTGAAAAATCAATATAAAGAATAGTAAATAAGAAATAATCTTTGCTCATAGCACTCTATAAATTTTTCATGATAATTTCTGCCTTAGCTAATTTTTAATTGCATTAGTATGCTCTTTTGCAATATGTATATCAACCTGCTCAGTTAACTAACTTATTAAATCAAATATTAGTTGAGATAAAATTATAATTTTTATAAAGAAGACTATCATATTACAATTAAATAGTAAAATGTCATTCAAGTCATTTTCTTGGTAAAATACATATTGTAGCTGGATTATATATTTAATGGGTCTACCAAGAGAATACCTTAGGTCAATGCTGCATTCTCAGCTTTGGTGTGATTGCCATGATCATCCCAAACATTTTTTAAAAGTTATTACACTGTTAAGATATGTTCCATCTTAATCAAATTAAAGAAAGCACTCAACATATTTTTAACATTATGAAGAATTAACTGGAATTTATATCCAGACAGTCACATATTTTAAATATGGATTTATTCTAATCTCATAGCAACTCTACTGATCAGTAAGAATGGCAGCATCCAACTCCTCTGAGGCTTTTTTGAGCTTCTTTTTAAATTACAAGATCTAAACAAACATTTGGGGTACAAGTACCCAAAGTAGTCAAAAGGGCAACACTTACAGAGAGGCAAATATTCTAAACTGACCTTTAAAGGAACTAGAAAAGTTATCTGATAAGCAAATACATGATCAGCTATCACCACTAGGCACTGCCTGTTTCTATGGAAACAAGAGTACGACAGCATGTTAATGGCTTCCCTTTCTTTCTGGAAAACACTGCAGGAGGAACAGCAATGTTACATCAATTACCAAGAAAAAGGGCAAGAGAAGACAGAGCTAAATTTAAGTTAAACAAATCAAGAGATAAATGAATAAAGGGTAAATAAAAATAAATCTGTAACATTCAAAAAATATAGATTTGTTCTTAAAGAAAAGAAAAAAAGAACCAGGCTAGGCTGTTCAAACATTGAAATTGAACAGTGATGTTACCTATAGGGCAAATGTTACGGAGACTAGCAGTGCGGATAATAGCACACGCTACACTGTGGGCTGCTTGCTTTCAATCATCTTTTTGGAATGAGCAGAAGACAAAAATTTGATTTTATGTACAAGAACTATTTTTTATTTAAATCTGTGAGTATTGCTATCCATCTTCATAAGAATATTATTAAATGTGGAAATTAAATTTAAAATAATTTAAAAGAACTTTGAAAGCTTCTAATGAACTTAGAAGGATTTTCAAGTGTGCATTTAGCTGATAGAATAGAAAGTAGATCCCAGCAACTTTTTTTCACTCTCCAAATTCAAGTTTTAGATTAAAAAAAGAAAGAACGAAATCACACCATGGAAAAGTCATGTATATTTTCCTACCATATTTTCAATAAAAGCATCTCCTAATTTTTGGTGCTTCCAAATGTGAGATCATCCTGAAGTTTGCACATAGTTGTAAAATTCAAAATGTAATGATATGTTACAGAAACAACCAATACTATTTAAGGCATATAACTTTTCACATTTTGAAGTGGTATTAATTTCAAAGACTTGGCACAGTTTTAAAAAAATCTATTGAAGCAATTTTCTATGAGTCTCAACATTTAAAGTAATATATCATGTAGTTTTATCAGAAATGAAACATCTGTCTTTGAATGTAACTTGTTTTCAATATAAGAGTGACTCAGGCTCACAAGTACTTTTTTTGGTCCCTTCATTATAATGAAATTTGCAGATTATGCAGATTATGAAGACCTTATATAACTCTGTTATAGTTCTTGTATTGCTGTGAGATCTTCAGATAGTTATACAAATGATAATTAGAAAATCTTATTGAAAACATTTCAAAACCGTGATACATTCATAAGACTTCAAAAAGTTGTTATTCTTAATACGTTTTTCAAGACAATGTAAAATAATGTTCTCACTATATGACTTTTTGTATTTAAGTATTGTAATCTCATGTGAAATTGTCAATGCATTTCAAATATAGCATTGGTATATCAAGACACTAAGACAGTCACAAAGAAGTCTCACTGATCTCACTGATTCGTCTACACAGTCTTGGCTAATAGGAACCTTTCTGCTCACTCAGTCATACTTTCATTAACGGAGTTTACTTGGCCCTTGAGTGAAATTATTAACCATGGTGATATTCCTTGTCTTCAGTTCAATTCAGTTCAGTCGCTCATCCATGTCTGACTCTTTGTGACACCATGAATTGCAGCACGTCAGACCTCCCTGTCCACCACCAACTCCCAGAGTTCAATCAAACTCATGTCCATCCAGTCAGTGATGCCATACAGCCATCTCATTCTTGGTGGTCCCCTTCTCCTCCTGCCCACAATCCCTCCCAGCATCAGGGTCTTTTCCAATGAGTCAACTCTTCACATGAGGTGGGCCAAAGTACTGGAGTTTCAGCTTTAGCATCATTCCTTCCAAAAAGCACCCAGGACTGATCTCCTCTAGAATGGACTGGTGGATCTCACTGCAGTCCAAGAGACTTTCAAGAGTCTTCTCCAACACTACAGTTGAAAAGCATCAATTCTTCGGCACTCAGTTTCTTCGCAGTCCATCTCTCATATCCATACATGACCACTGGGAAAATCAGAGCCTTGACTAGATGGACCTTTGTTGGCAAAGTAATATCACTGCTTTTGAATATGCTATCTAGGTTGGTCATAGTTTTCTTTCCAAGGAGTAAGGGTCTTTTAATTTCATGGCTTCAATCACCATCTGCAGTGATTTGGAGCCCCCCAAAATAAAGTCTGACACTGTTTCCACTGTTTCCCCATCTATTTCCCATGAACTATTGGGACCAGATGCCATGATCTTAGTTTTCTGAATGTTGAGTTTTAAGCCAACTTTTTCACTCTCCTCTTTCACTTTCATCAAGAGGCTCTTTAGTTCCTCTTCACTTTCTGCCATAAGGGTGGTGTCATCTTCGTATCTGAGGTTATTGATATTTCTCTCAGCAATCTTGATTCCAGCTTGTGCTTCCTCCAACCCAGGGTTTCTCATGATGTACTCTGCATAGAAGTTAAATAAGCAGGGTGACTATATACAGCCTTGATGTACTCCTTTTCCTTATTGGAACCAGTCTGTTGTTCCATGTCCAGTTCTAACTGTTGCTTCCTGACCTGCACATAGGTTTCTAAAGAGGCAGGTTAGGTGGTCTGGTATTCCCATCTCTTTCAGAATTGTCCACAGTTTAATGTGATCCACAAAGTCAAAAAAGCAGAAATAGATGTTTTTCTGGAACTGTCCCTTGCTTTTTCCATGATCCAGTGGATGTTGGCAATTTGATCTCTAGTTCCTCTGCCTTTTCTAAAACCAGCTTGAACATCAGGGAGTTCACGGTTCACGTATTGCTGAAGCCTGGCTTGGAGAATTTTGAGCATTACTTTACTAGTGTGTGAGATGAGTGCAATTCTTTGGCATTGCCTTTCTTTGGGATTGGAATGAAAACTGACCTTTTCCAGTCCTGTGGCCACTGCTGAGTTTTCCAAATGTGCTGGTATATTGAGTGCAGCACTTTCACAGCATCATCTTTCAGGATTTGAAATGCCTCAACTGGAATTTCATCACCTCCACTAGCTGTGTTTGTAGTGATGCTTTCTAAGGCCCAATGACTTCACATTAAAGGATGTCTGGCTCTAGATGAGTGATCACACCATTGTGATTATCTTGGTCGTGAAGATGTTTTTTGTATAGTTCTTCTGTGTATTCTTGCCACCTCTTCTTAATATCTTCTGCTTCTGTTAGGCCCATACCATTTCTGTCCCTTATTGAGCCCATCTTTGCATGAAATGTTCCCTTGGTATCTCTAATTTTCTTGAAGAAATCTCCAGTCTTTCCCGTTTTGTTGTTTTCCTCTATTTGTTTGCATTGATCGCTGAGGAAGGCTTTCTTATCTCTCCTTCCTATTCTTTGGAACTCTGCATTCAGATGCTTATATCTTTCCTTTTCTCCTCAGCTTTTCACTTCTCTTCTCTTCACAGCTATTTGTAAGTCTTCCCCAGACAGCCATTTTGCTTTTTTGCATTTCTTTTCTTTGAGGATGGTCTTGATCCCTGTCTCCTGTACAATGTCACGAACCTCATTCCATAGTTCATCAGGCACTCTATCTATCAGATCTAGTCCGTTAAATCTATTTCTCACTTCCACTGTATAATCATAAGGGATTTGATTTAGATCATACCTGAGTGGTCTAATGGTTTTCCCTACTTTCTTCAATTCAAGTCTGAATTTGTCAAAAAGGAGTTCATGATCCGAGCCACAGTCAGCTCCCAGTCTTGTTTTTGCTGACTGTATGGAGCTTCTCCATCTTTGGATGCAAAGAATATAATCAGTCTGATTTTGGTGTTGACCATCTGGTGATGTCCATGTGTAGAGTCTTCTCTTGTGTTGTTGGAAGAGGGTGTTTGCTATGACCAGTGCATTCTCTTGGTAGAACTCTATTAGCCTTTGCTCTGCTTCGTTCTGTACTCCAAGGCCAAATTTGCATATTACTCCAGGTGTTTCTTGACTTTCTACTTTTGCATTCCAGTCCTCTATAATGAAAAGAACATCTTTTTTGGCTGTTAGTTCTAGAAGATCTTGTAGGTCTTCACAGAACTGTTCAGCTTCAGCTTCTTTAACATTACTGGTTGGGGAATAGACTTGGATTACTGTGATATTGAATGGTTTGTCTTGGAAACAAACAGAGATCATTCTGTCATTTTTGAGATTGCATCCAAGTACTGCATTTTGGACTCTTCCTTGCATTACCTAGAGGCAAAATAGCTCCCTTACTGGCCCTATGAGTGATTTTATTTGACCAGCTAGGAACATTTGTTCTAGTCCAATGTGATTGATCAGCCTCTTCATCGATTTGAAGACTGGCCCAAGCTTGATAGAGACAACAAAGAAAGTAGAGAGACATAAGAACAATCTATGGCTTAGTTCTTCACAAATGTATGTATTGTGTTTCCTGAATTCTTTTTCGCTTGTTCAGGTTGAAAAATCCCTAAAATTCTCAACAGTCAGTCATAATCTTTGTATCTGGTCATTAGTTTCCAAGCCCTATAAGCCAACTAGATGTCTGAGGTCACATATTAACACTCAGTGTCATTATATTATATACACTGAAATCTGTAAACAATATTTAAGACGTACCAACATATATTGCAAATTAAACATGTACTTGTTGTCTGAGGTTATTACCTAAAATGAGGACCTGTTTCAATCCCAAGTCATTTTCTTTAACATTTATTTCATCTTATTGAGGGATTTGCTTTTCCCAAAACATAGTACTTCAACACCAATTCTTTTTTCAGTGAACACCATTATGAAGTTATGAAGTACTTCTCAGGTGGCTCAGTGGTAAAGAATCTGCCTGCCAATGCAGGAGATGCGACTTCAATCCCTGGGTTAGAAAGATCCACTGGAGTAAGAAATGGCAATCCACTCCAGTTTTCTTCCTGGAGAATTCCAGAGGAGCCTGGCAGGCTACAGTCCATATCGTCTCAAAGAGATGAAGACGACAGAGTGACTGAGCATACATATACAAAGAGTTGTGAAACTAAAGCAATAGAAAAAGATGGTAATGGTAAAAGTAAAACATTCATTTCTAGACTCTGTAGTTGTGTGAGAAACAATACCTGGAAGTACACACAAAGTGTGTGAATGAAGACAACCATTTACAAAACATATTTTGAATCAAAGAATGAGAAGAAAACAAACACTGTTCTTTTTGCATCCATAAGAAAGTTGGTTCTAGAAAGATTCCTAGGTGATTTAATCCTATTTATTGATGACATGCTGCTGCTTCTGCTGCTGCTGCTGCTGCTTCTGCTGCTGCTGCTGCTGTCGCTGCTGCTGTCACTGCTGCTTCTGCTGTCACTGCTGCTAAGTCGCTTCAGTCGCGTCCGACTCTGTGTGACCCCATAGATGGCAGCCCACGAGGCTCCCCCACCCTTGGGATTCTCCAGGCAAGAACACTGGAGTGGGTTGCCATTTCCTTCTCCAATGCATGAAAGTAAAAAGTGAAAGTGAAGTTGCTCAGTCTTGTCCGACTCTTAGCGACCCCATGGACTGCAGCCCACCAGGCTCCTCCATCCATGAAATTTTCCAGGCAAGAGTCCTGGAGTAGGGTGCCATTGCCTTCTCCATTGACAACATACATAGCTAAAATTTTATACTTCTGAGTGACAGTTTGACAAACTCTCTATATGAATTTTGGGCAATTTATCTTTGAAAACAATAAAGTATAAAATTCACTAAGTTATTTTGAATTAACTTGCCTGGATAATTTCCTGATTTTATTTTTTGTGAAGATATAACTATGTGAATCTGAAGCACGCATATCATAGGCTGACTGTCTAAATGTTTACTTGCTCTTTGTGTAATTTCAGAAATGCAAGAAATGCTCATTCTAGGCAGGAGAAGTTACACACATTTATGATACTAGATTTAGTTGATGAGGCAACTGGAGCATGCCCATGTGCTGTATTTTCATTGTTTGTACTGCCAAACAGATTCTAGTGATATGGACAGGTGCACAGAACTCCAAGTAGACAGGTAAATGAGTGTGTCAGAAAAGAATTTTATGCTTATTGAATAAGTAGATTCAAAACAATCATGCCTTCCTCACTTCTTCCCAAAGGCTTGTACTTAAAAAAACTGGAAAAGACTGAAAATATTCTTAGCAATATTCATGACAAGACTGTTCCTAACATCTGTGCAGCCCAAAACAAAAATGAAAATGGAGGCTCACAAATTGTAAGTCTAAATGTCAAAAATGTATGTTTCAAGCTAAAAAACTGTTAAAAAGTTGTCCTATCTTCTTACCATGATATATATATATATACATATAATCTTTTGTGTTTTTGAAAACCAATTATGAAAATCTTGGAACTCTCTGCCAGAATCTGGCCTTCTGGAAAGTTCAGCTCTGGGCTCTGTCGACTTTATGTTCCACCTTCATTATCTACATATTTTTTTTTTCCCTTCACTAGCAACCTTCCTTCCTTCACCATGAACGGTCTCACCATCATGCATTGGACATACCAGGTCTCAGGAGCAATCTTCATCTACACCCTCTGAAAATAGCTACAGGCTAACCCTTAGATTTAGGGGTGTTGTTAAAACTAAATCATGTTTGACTATCTTCTGACCCCATGGACTATAGCCCACCAGGCTCCTCTGTTCATGGGGTTTTCTAGACAAGAATATTGGAGTATGTTGCCATTTCCTTCTCCAGGGAATCGTCCCAACCCAGGGATCAAACTCAAGCCTGCTGCATTGCAGGCGGACTATTTACCACTGGATCACCAGGGAAGCCCATTTAGGAGTCTGCACACCAGTAGATAGTCCACCTTTGCAAGTTCAGAATCAAGACTGAGACTGTGGGTCCTAAATTTGGTTCATGGCTTTAGGGTAGGGAAATCTGTGGTTCTAGTACCCAAAGTGAAGAGGAAGAGTAAGAATGCATGTTCTGAATGGGCATAAGCTCTTGTCTCTGCAAATGTCTTACCTTTTGGAGAGACTCATGGAGGAGCCAGGAAAAGATCCTCTAAAATTAAGGTACAAGGTGAGACCCCATTGTGCTGGCTTAAGGGGAGAAATATGGGGCTTCCAAGGTGGTCCAGTGGTTACGACACCATGCTTTCACTGCAGAAGGCATAAGTTTGATCCCTAGTCAGGGAAGTTCCACATGCCACTCAGTGTGGCCAAAAAATTATTTTTTTTTAATGTAAGAAATAAGAGGAGAAATGTTATGTGAAATGCTATTTCCTTAAAAATTTCTTCAAGATATCTGGATCTCAAATATTCAAGGATATTACTAAATAGATCTGTTTTATCATTTTTAAATTGAGACCTTTTAACAGAAGTTTTAGGTACAGCAAAATTGTAAGAAGGAACAGATATGGTCCCAGTCCCAACACATGCATAGCCTCCCACTAGTATCAACAACGCACACCAGAGTAGAACATTTATTATAATTGATAAATCTACATTGACATATTATAATTACCCGAAGTCCATAGTTTGCATTATGGTTCACCCTTTGTATTGTGTATTCTATGGATTTAGATGAACTTGTAATGGCATGTATCTATCATTTTATTACCACTATAATGCTTTCACTGCCCTGAAGATTCTCTGTGTCCAGTCTAGTTATCCCTCCCACCACCAATCACTGGCACCACTGAATTTTTTTTACCCTCTCTGTAATTTTGATTTTTTCCAAAATGTCATATAGTTAGAATGATAGACTGTGTAGACTTTTCATATTGGTTTCTTTGACTTAGTAATATTCAATTAAACTTCCTCCAGGCTTTTTACAGCTTGATAGCTCATTTATTTTCAGAGCTGACTAGTATTCCATTATATAGCTGTACAAGTTTATTTGTCCATTCATCTACAGGAGGCCAAATCAACTGCTTCCAAGCTTTGGCAATTATCAATACAGCTGCAATGAGTATGCATTATGTGCAGGATTTTGCAGGCACATGTTTTCAGCTTTTTCAGCTAACACCAAGTAATGACTGCAATGGTAAAAGCAAGTCTAGTTTTGTAAGAAATCACCAAACTGTCATCAGTGTCTATGATATTTTACATCCCAGTGAATAAGAGTTTCTGCTATTCCATACCTTTGCCAGCCTTTTGTGTAGTCAGTATCAGATATGGGTCATTTTAGTAGGTACATGTGATATCTCATTATTGTTTAAATTTACATTTCTCTAATGACACATGATGTGGACCATCTTTCCATATGCTTATTTGTCATGCATACATCTTATTTGGTAAGCTGTCTGTTAACGTCTTTGGAACATTTGTTATTGGGTTGCTTATTTTCTTATTGTTGACTTTGAAGAAGTCTTTGTATACTTTGATAACAGTCCTTTGCTAGATGTCTTTTACAAATATTTTCTCCTACTCCATGTCTTATCTTCTCATTGTCTTGAGAGTGTCTTTCACAGAACAGACGTTTTTAATTTTAAGAAACTATGACTTATCAACTACTTCAGATTATGCCTTTAGTGTTGTATCTAAAAAGGCACAGCCATACCTAAGTTTTCTCTTTTGTTATCTTCAAGCAGTTTGTAGTGTAAGCACCTGTGAGATTTTTGTTTTAATTGTAACTCATGATTTCGACTTTAAACTTTTGATTGCCAAGATATTCACTTCATAGATAGCTATCTCAAATAAACACAATGGCTTCCCGGGTGGGGCTAGTGGTAAAGAATCCACCTGCCAGTGCAGGAAAGGCAAGAGACATGGGTCAGGAAGATCCCCTGGAAGAGAAAATGGTAACCCACTCCAGTATTTTTGCCTGAGAAATCCCATGGACAGAGGAGCCTAGCAGGTTACAGTCCATGGGGTATCATAGAGGCGCATATAGCTGAGTGGCTGAGTGCACACACATGGACTAGACAAAGGCCAGGATGCCCTATCCAGAAGTTTTCTTTGTTTTAGTGACCTCTGGATGACTCAAATAACAGAACCATTTGTGTTTTCTTTCTTGAGCTTTACTTGACGAATAGGAATGAACACACAAATCTCTGCCCACCCCCTACTCTTAACTCCAGTAGAAATGAAACCCGAGGCCTGCATTGGAGCATTCTCTCTCTCTCTTTCTTTCTCCTCCCCATGACCCGGCTGTGTTCCCATACTATACTCTGCGTATAGAACCAGGACCCATGAGTAACACACTTGGCTTGTTTTAGAAGTTCCCTGGTGGGTATTGCTGAGGGTCTCTTATAACTGTAAGAACCGCAAGGACCAATCCAGCTGCAACATGGGCTTTGAAATAGGAAATGTCTGTGGAGCTCACTGAAGGCCCCAGGCAAGTGCACGTAGGTCTTTCTAGCCAATAGCATCATTGATGATAGGCTGAGACTGACCAGAACAGTTTTATAGTTCTAGGCTTTACAATGAATTCCATGATACATTTTGAGTTACATTTTGTAAAATGTGCAAGGACTGTGTCTATATTCATTTTTTGCATATGGATGTCAAGTTTTTTTAGCATCATTTGTTGAGAAGACTGTCTCTACCCCTTTTGTATTTTACTTTTCTCCTTTGTCAAAGATATATTTACTATATTTCTATAGTCTATATCTAGGTTCTTTATTCTGTTCTATAGCTCTGTTTGCCTATTTTTATTTATTTATTTATTTATTTATTTATTTATTTATTTGTCAATGACCCACACTCTTGTTTACTGTAGCTTTATAGTAAGTTTTGAATTCAGGTGGTATCACACCTCCAACTTTGTTCTTTTTCTTCGTTATTGTGTTGGTTATTCTAGATGTGTGTGCAAATATCCACAAAATAATTTGAAGGAATTTTTGATTGAGATCACATTGAATTTATAGATATGTTAGAAAAGAACTGTTATCTTAGCACTGTCATGTTTTCCTGTTCAAGAACATGGAATATCTTTTTATTGTTTAGCTCTTTAATTTGTTTGTGTATTTTGAGTGTAGGGAAAAAACATATGCCACATACTTAAAATGCATGATTTTAGTTGTTTATTATCAAAAGTGCACCTCTATTGAGCTCAACATTTTCCTATGTCCTTCTGCATCTGTGATCTGAGTACTCTATCCATCTAGCTTCACTTAAGCCATGATTCTAGCACTTGTAAAAAATATCAGATCAGAGTGTTTCTTTACTATTTGGTAAAAGTGTCTCATTTGGATATTTAATTATAAATATTTTATGAACCAGTTACTTAAGCTCATCATGATTTCTATAAGAAAACCTTACAGCAAAGTAATGTTTTATATAAATAATTTCTGATGGATGAGTATATATCTCTATGTATTATAAGATGCCCCTACTTTCTGTAAAGCACCTAAATAAATGTCTTCTCCACTGACAATGACTCATTACATTCAGGAGCAAGACATTGGCATCATTAGTAAAGCATTTATAATTTAGGATAATGTTGAAAATATCTGCAGGGTGTTATAAACATCTATTTGATCAAAAGAAAAATGGATTTTTTGCTGTTATAAAGGATGTGTGCTAAGGCGTTTCAGTCATGTCCGATGCTTTGCAACCCTATGAACTGTAGGCCACCGAGCTCCTCTGTTCATGGGATTTTCCAGCAAGAATATGGGAACGGGTTGCCATGCCTCCTCCTGGGAATCTTCCAGACCCAGTGATCAAACCCTCTTCTCTAATGTTTCCTGCTTAGTCAGATGGGTTCTTTACCACTAGTGCCATCTGGGAAGCTTCAGAACACAAAAGACCTTATATATAATTTATTTTATTTTTTTTATTTTACAAATGAGTTTTTAAAATAAGTCCTAGAGCTATCATATCTGGACTGTATAACACTGTTTAACCAAAATTTATGTTCTCAATCATTATTGAGTACAAAATATTTTAACATTGTCGGTTAATGATGTCTAATATAAAGGAGAAAAATATGAAGACACTGAGACTAAAAAGTCCATGAGAACAGACACCACTTTTTCATCCAATAGTCCAGTACTTTTAAAACTTATTATCTGTTATCATTAATGCAAAACTGTAGTATAAATGATTATTTTAAATAAAGAATCTTGCATTTTAACCTTAACTTGCTACCCACTCCAGTATTCTTGGGCTTCCCTTGTGGCTTAGCTGGTAAAAAATCCTCCTGCAATGTGGGAGACCTGGTTTTGATCCCTGGGTTGGGAAGATCCCCTGGAGAAGGCAAAGGCTACCCACTGCAGTATTCTGGCCTGGAGAATTCCTACAGTCCATGGAGTCACACAGAGTTGGACACAACTGCGTGACCTTCACTTTTCACTATTTGTTAGTTCTCAGTCACCCTTTTACAAATAGATTATCATGGCTTCCATTTTCTACATTAAAAAAATGAGAAGTAAAGCAATTTTAGAATTTGCTAATAGCAAGGATCATAGAATATATGTCAACCCAGTGACTTGCTGATAAACGTTTAAACTGTTATGGACTGTGGTAGAATGTAGAGACTCAGCACTTTGCCAATTTCCGGGATATAAATACCCCCAACTTGGCCCATTTTTGACTCCAACATGCTGCCAACTAGCCAGTAAAATTCTTGAAAATTTAATAATTGAGTCTAGTGGTCAGTATGAGTAACTTCCACTGCACTACACCATTGGCTGAATCTTTTTATGATGTGGGTGCTTTCACTTACAATGCCAAGATGTATGTTCTAATAAAATGCTTCTCATTTGTGGACTGCTCTAATATATGTATTAGAACATTTTATTCTAATGTGTAAAATATTATACAAATCTTGGTTATCAATGACTTTTTATTAATAATTATATAAATTGGCTAAATTGTCCCTTATACTGTCTTATTCCAAAAGCAAAATTGTTAAAACAATATATGAATTTATATTTATCCTATACATTTTAAGCTTCAAAATTTAATTTAAAATTTTAAGGAAAAAAGAGAACAAAGTGCTTAGTTTATGATTAAGAAATAGTTGTCAGTTCTTTAAGTTTGTGATAAATTTTTTGGAACCTTTTAAACAGAGTTGTGAAAATGGCTGGTTGTTTAATAATATGGGAAAAGTTATTTCAAATACATTCTTAAACATAGCATGTGACTTATGTTTATAGGTAAACATTCACAATCTTGTATTGACTGGAATAAAATTTAGAGTGGCATCTCCTTTTAAAATATTCATCTGATTTTGGATTTCCAGATTGAACATGAAAGTAGTTTAGCTTCTCTGTTAGGATTAGCAAATGTAGCATTGCTTTTCCATTAGGATTAGCTGTCAACCATCAGCTGTAATGCTAGGAAAATCTCAGCTCTACTCACCAAGCCCAGAAGATGATGCCAGGAAGTTACTATAAGTTTCTATCTAGGTATGCAGAGCCAGAAAACTTTACAAAGAGGCAGAAATCGTTATTGGATGTTTGACATGAATAGGTTGTATTACACTTTCAATGAAATTATCTTGATCTTATTTCATTTAATCAAACACTCATTTCAAAGATGTCATTTTTGTTTAGGCTTCTGAGGTTTGAAACTCAATATATGCTTAAAATATTTACCACGTGACTTAGAAAAGAAATATTATTCTAGAATTACATTAAATTATATATAAATATTTATATAAACACGTAAACTTTTATATCAATTTATATGTCTACCTGTAGGTAAATATATATGCTGTTCTAATGCTACCTGCATTAGAACATATTTTCCATGGTAATTTTAATTCAGCAAGCATTTACTGAATATTTAGAATTTTCAAAACACTGTGCTGTGAGGCAAAGGAAAGTAAAGATGAATAAAACACTCAAAAATAATGGAATACTATTTTCTGTGAGAGAAACAAGGCATATACCTAGGACATGAGATTGATGTATGAGGCACTGGGACAAGAAAAGGAAAAGAGGACAGAGTATAAATGAGCAAAGGCGAAAGTGTTAGTCATTCAGTTGTGTCTGACTCTTTGTGACCCCATGGACTGGGACCTACCAGGCTCCTCTGTCCATGGATTCTCCAGGCAAGAGTGCTGGAGGAGGTTGCCATTCGCTTCTCCAGGAGATCTTCCAGATCTGGGATCAAACCTGGGACCCTTCATTGCAGGCAAATTCTTTCCCACTTGAACCACCAGGGAAGTCTATAAATTACTAAACTAGAACCCAGTTTATTTAACATCACAACTCAGCAAATTGTTTGTGTATATCTATTTCTATTGGGTCCAACAAGGGTTAAGATAAAAGTTTATACTTAAGACCTTTTCCAGAGAGAAAACATGGGATAGGAAACGCACGGGAGAGGAAACACAAACATGGGATAGCTAGACAAGGGATTAAAGTTTTGAAGGGAAATTGTATAATACCTGCTGACATTTAAACGTATATTTGATAGAGCAAATTTACATCTAGAAACATCTTTCCTTCCCCCCTCCCCCCCAAAAAAAAACAACAGGAAAAAATGGCATGTTTTTCCTCAAGAATACTCAAAATGGCATCATTAACAGTATTATACAATTAGAAATCATCTGCCTAGCTTTTCAAAAGAGGAAAACTGTTAAATTACGTATATTACAACCATACAACAGAATTAGCTGGAAAACATTATCAAAGATGTACGTAATAATATGAAGAAACTGGTTTCAATAACGAATATAGAATAGTGCCCACAGAGTCCACATTCCGTACAGTTTATTTTCCTCTTCCATGAGTGCCTTAGAGATAGATTCATTTAAATGAATTTGCTTAATTTTCAAAGAAAGTACTACCTACTTTTTTTTTCATTTTTGATAAATATTAACTACCACTTGCTGCTGCTGCTGCTGCTGCTAAGTCTCTTCAATCGTGTCCAGTTCTGTGCGACCCCATAGAAGGCAGCCCACCGGGCTCCCCCGTCCCTGGGATTCTCCAGGCAAGAACACTGGAGTGGGTTGCCATTTCCTTCTCCAATGCATGAAAGAACTACCACTTGCATGCACTGGTAATTGATATGTCTCAAACATAATGTTTCACAATGTGTATTTATTTTTATAGTCAATTGGATCCCATAGTGATGTAAGTTATATATGATTTAAAAATCAAAACTATAACTGTACACAGGAAATAGTTGTCAAATCATAGTTGCTATCCTGTACTCCAACATGACTGTCTGTGAGGAAAATGATAAAGTTCTCAATATCCAGATCAGATTTTCACTGCTGCTGTTGTTCAGTCACTCAGTCATGTCTGACTCTTTCCAACCCCGTGGACTGCAGCACACCAGGTTTCCCTGTCCTTCACTATCTTCTGGAGTTTCCTCAAACTCACGTCCATTGCAGCTGATGCCATCCAACCAATGCACCCTCTGTAGCCCCCAGCTTCCTCCTGCCCTCAGTCTTTCCCAGCATCAGGGGATTTTCACTATAGTGAGCTGATACTTTAGAATTAAGCACTCTTAGGACGTGCTTCTTTGGAGAAGGAAATGGTAATCCACTCCAGTGTTCTTGCCTGGAGAATCTCAGGGACTGCCATCTATGGGGTCACACAGAGTCGGACACGACTGAAGCCACTTAGCAGCTGCAGCAGGAAGAAAGTAACCTTGGGTAAGTAGTATGCCACATCTCCTGTTTAGATTGTTAGAATTTCCAAGTATTGAATAAACTGTAACTGAAATTGTAACTAACCTTTTATCTTCTAAAACAAACAAGCAAAAATCTCTTTTGAAAGTCTTTCCTTCAATGTTGGACCTTTTGATGCTCTCTAAGGCTTTTATTTTCTCTTCATTGTTTCTATAAGCACCTGAAGAGTTACTTCAGTGAAAGTAAACTATTAAGCTGAAACACTCAGCAACAGAATAGATCAGTGCAGTTATATTTGTTGCCTCAGATGATATGTAAAGTATTTTCTGTTTTGTATGCTGATGTATATTTCTGTCGTCTCCTTTTATACAAATAGCCCTCTGGCTTTCCTACTACTACAGATCAGAGCTTCCCTAAATCTTGTAAATTCATTATTGCATGCCAAACAAGTATGTTAACCTGGCACAGGCATAAGACAGTCTCAGAAAGAAAATACCTGGTGATGTTGATAAGTTAATTTGTCACTCAGTAAATATTTATGCCCCCTTCCAAAGCCTATTCAAACAAGTCTAATTTTAAACGTAGTTGACCCAAGTTCCAAATGCAGATCCAACATAAATTAGTCAATGGAATTTACCTGCATTTAGTGTCCTTTAATATGTTAAGTCTTATTCAGATAACTTTATCACTTTGACCGCCAAAGTTGGGTATCTCTGATTTAACATCAAAGCAAGGCGTTTGCTATCACTATTGGAAATATTCTTCTGAAGTTTTCTGAAATGTTATATTCAGAAAAAATTATTTCAGTAGCCCCTGGCCATGGCTGGAAGTTTTTCTTTCCTTTCATATATTTTTTTATCAACCTAACTATCTTCATTTTATATAAGATAGAAAGGATAAGATTTCAGGGTGACCCATTTTGCTCTGCTAGCAGGGGAATGCAGGATGGGGCCAGAGACTGCCAGGAATTGGCATATTCCTTTCAAAGCAATAGAAAGTGAACTACCTTCTTCAATTTAATCCAGCTCTTTTTGTACCACTTCCCCTCTAGATAGGCATCTCCAATAATACAATTTAAAACAGAACAACCGTTTTAGCAAATAATTGCCTCTAATTAGAAGGTTCTTGGTATACACAGTTTTTCCAATTCTTCTTTTCAATAACTTCTGCACTTTTACTTGGCCTTTTAGGTGACCCCATTAAGCAGCATAGCTGAGAATTCACAGCTGAGCCCTGTTCAGCCAAATTGATTAAGTGCCATTTTTCTTCTGGGGTGAAATTAGCTGTTTAGATAAATATATTAATTGAGTGTTTGTTTCTGTTTTTTTCATCATACACGGAGTCCCTTGGCACAGTTATATCTTGTGTCCAAGCCTTCTTTGAAATATTTCTTTCAGATTTCTCGGTCAGCTTTTGAAGACACCTATGATTTTCTTATACCAAAAAATAATTTATGATGTACATCTCCTCCAAATTTACTACACAGGCTTACTAGCTTTATATTACTTCTTGGGTTTGAAGCAATTTCAGGAGGCTGTCCATCTAGGGTGATTGTGTAGGCAGTCATTCTTACAAGGCAGGACTCGGCTCAGTCATTCTTACAAGGCAGGACTCGGCTCAGTCATTCTTACAAGGCAGGACTCGGCTCAGTCTCCTTAATTCCTTGAGGTTTGCAGACCAGTGCCACTGGGATGAGTCCACTAATATCCCTCAGCAGAAGCCACGTCGCAGGTGCTGCCCTGAAAAAAACAGCATGCTCAAGGACTTCCTTCAAGGTCCAGTGGTTAAGACTTTGCACTTCCAATGCAGGGAGTCAGAGTCTGATCCCTGGTCAGAGAACTAGATCCCACATGCCTCAACTAAAGATCCCATATGCCACGACAGAGACCCAGCACAGCCAAATACATGAATAAACATTACAAAAAAAAAAAGAAATAGCATGTATAAAGACGGATATGACATGACCCTTGCCCTCGATAGAAATAAACCACAAATAACATGGAATAGATGTGAAAAGTTGTGAAAGAGAAGAAAAATGTTTCACAGAAGCATTACTAAAGTTTATTAATCTGGATAGGTATGTGAGAAAGAGAGTATAGTAACTGCATTTAAAACACAGTAAAGGATGGGCCAAAATCTAGTTCAGCTAAAAATGTTTGCCTTGGGCACTTAGATGTATACAACAACCAGGCAAGGTGGACAGTGTATTTTAACTGAGATTCTGGAGAACTTTTAATTTCTACCTGGGAAGTTTGAGTTTTGGTATGCAATTGGAATCTTAGAAGGTATGCAAGCTGGAAATATATATGTTCAGAACTGTGATGTGAGGGATAATCCACCAACATCCTAATTTGTCTTTGGAGACAGCAAGGGATGATTCTCTGAATAATGGCCATATTTGCTTCACTAAACCATCCTTCATTCACTTCATCATTCAAACATTCAAAAAACATTCCTTAGGAACTTAATGCTGTATTAGTAACAGTATCAGTTGCCTAATCTGGCAAAATGTAACCCCATGGTATATACAAAAATGTATCAGATATGATAACATTCATAGTTCAGAAGAAAATATGTATGTGCTAAGTCGCTTCAGTCATGTCTGACTCTTTGCTACCCTATGGACTGTATCCCAGCAGGCTCCTCTGTCCATAGGATTCTCCAGGCAAGAATACTGGAGTGGGTCGCCATGACCAACTCCAGGGGATCTTTCTGACCTAGGGATTGAATGTGAGTCTCACATTTCCTGCTTGGTAGCCGGATTCTTTACCACTAGCACCACATGGGAAGCCCAGAAAGTACATAAATAACTACAGAGTAACTTTCAACAAAGGTAGAGGATTCATAAAAAGGTAGTCTAAACATTGGACTCAAATGAGTTATGACTTTATAAGATCTATTTTATAGGTCATCTTAAGGAGAAATATGCATATATAGAAAAAAAATTTGCTTTGAGGGATTCTAGGTTAATATACCACTCTGAACGTACTTGCTAAAAAAGTATGAAAGTTCCTGCTTCTCTTTCACAGATGACTTACACTGAATTATTTCAAAGTACTTCAGCAGCATTTGGCCTATTTGAGTACAGTTTACAATGGATCAAGAAAAAATGTGGCTAACCAATGCACTTTCATAATATTTTAGTGTAAATTAATCAGGTCACATTTTTTTTTTACATAAAAGTAATTTAAGAGGAAAATAAATTGCAGTTTTGATAGCATAAGATGCCAAAAGATAATGTAGCTCTCAGAGTCAAGATCAGGAAGATGATACATTGAGTGAACCACAAGGTTAGGTGGAAGTTTGAAAATGATAAAATTACTAGCCAGGCACCAGGTATTCAAACTTAGGAGAAAAGGTTATTTGTAGGGGAAAAGTAAGTCCTGGAAATTAAACTTACCCCATGGTTTAGCTTATTACTAGTCTTCTTCAGAACTAATAGCGCTGGACATAAAATCCTGGTTCTACTTCAAACTCACATAATAGCTGTAGGGTTTTTGTATTACCTCCTGATAAATATTCTGGTTCCATTCTAAATTCATATTTTAACTAAATTTTTCATTAAATAAAACCCAAAACTTAAAAAAAAAGAAACTTTCTTGGATGAAGTTACAAAATTTTTTTTCTCCTCCTTGAAATTTTCATTTGGTTTGAAGAAATTAAAGAGCAAAGCTGACTACAGTAACTGGCTTTCATTTCTTAGTCCATCCAGTTGTTTTTCTGGAGATTGGCTCATTTCCCTGTTTTACAGATCACTGAAACCCTTTGTGGTCACTGAGTCCCATCCATCTTATTTTGGGTTGACTTTGTGAATTGCACACATTTAGAGTAGACGATGGGGATAAGTAGAATCTAAGAACAAAGATCTCACGTTGGATAGCTATGTGACACCTAAAATCAGATTTGACAAAAATGAAAGGAGACAGCTTTGAAAGCAATAGATATGACAAATATGGCACATCCTATGACCCTGCAAAGAAAACATTCACAATTCTGTTGCACAAATAGCACTGATGCATATTTTCAGAAAGTCTTAAACATCATTTTAAACATACTTGGTTCCATGTATATATGTGTTTGGAGTTAGTTGTTTCCAAAATCATCACTCTTTCAATATCATTGCAAATTTTAACTTCTATCTCTTTTCTAACCTTATTTTTCTCCTTTCATCTTTCTGACTTGAGTATTTTTTGATTGCACCTCTTTAGTTTTGTATTTTATACTGAACACTTATTTGATGCTTTTAATCTTCAAAGCTTCTGAAAACATTACCTAATTAATCTTGTCCACATCCTTACAAAAAGTTTCATTATTAGATTTTTTTACTTTTACACATGAGGAAATATAAGGCAAGTTAAATGGCTTACAAAAAGAATCACAAGAAGTATGTTGCAGCCTTTACTGAAACTCCTGTGCTCAATGACATTGCCCTTGCATCTTCTGTTTGGTATCTTCTTTCTGGTGATCTCTGCTATAATGTACTTGTTTGATATTGTATGTTTTACTTATTCATATTTCAATCTCTCACAAGGTAGAGTGGATGTCTTTCTTTTAATCATGTTTTCTGTTATTTTTCCATTTTCCATTTTGTCGGTACTTTTTTTTTTCTTACCCTATTTTTTTGTGTGTTTATTTGTAATTTTATAAGCCTTTACAGCCACCTCCATATTCTTAATCTATTTGCAATTTTTACTTTAATACAAGTCTTAATTAGCCTGTCCATGATTACAATGGAAAAAGCAATAGCTTTAAAGGTCATAAGTTGAGATTGAACACTGACTTCTCCGTTTGCTCTATAAATTGGTTAAATAAGTTAATGCTCTGGTATATGACATGTTATCTACATATTATAAAATAGAATATATATATAAATAGAATATATATTACTATAAAGATAAAATATGTAACACATACAAAGTTCCTAGTGCAGTGTACAATTTCAGTTCTTTTATTCTCTTTTCCAATCTCCATTACTTTATAAAAATTTTAGAATATTTTGCATACATGAAAAATTTAAGATCTTAAGTGTATCATTTTATGATTTTTAACAAATATATACCCTGTGTAACCATCACATGGCTCAAGATAGAGGACTTTTCCATTATCCTTGATGGTTTCTTAATGACTGTATTCAGTCATCTCTTCCAAGGCAACGAGTATCTGATTATTACCATCCATGAGTCTCAGTTATTCTAGTACTTTAGTAAATGGAATCTTTCAGTACTTACACTTTACCATCCATCTCCTTTCACTGATCACCTATTTTGAGATCTATAAATGTTGCTGAATGCTGTATCCGTAGTTCTGACACTTGGGCTTCAAATTTTGACAAACATTTCAGTTGTTTCCTGTCTGAAGCTGTTATGAGTAAGTCTTCTTTCTATGCGAATTCTTATAAAAGGCTTTTGTGAAGAAATATTTTTATTTATCTTGTGCAAATACCCAGGAATGAAATTTCTGAATCCTAAGGCTTGAGTCTGTAAGGTAAGATTTTGCTAGTTTTACACAATGTTTGTACCATTTTACGCTGGCCCCAGCAATGTATGAAAGCATGGTTGTTCCACACACTTGTCAACACTTGATACTGACAGAATTTTAAATTTTAGTCATTCTGTTTGGTGGGTAGGGCTGTTTAACTATGAATTTCTTTGGCACTTCTTTGATGACTTATGATGTTCAGCAATAATTAGCCTAGATCTTTCTTTGTTATGTCTTTTCTAAGAGTAATGTTATATCTTTCTAAGCAATATGTTATTCTTCAGTATATTTTTTAAGTAATAAATAAATTAGAATATTTCAGTTAATTTTCTAGTTTTAACTTTATAAAAATTATTACAACAGAGATTGTTCTGTTAACAACAAGAAAAAATATATGGCCAACCATACTATTTTCCTTATCAGTATTCCCAAAGTAAAACTGACAAGAACTATCAGTTGTCTCCTTTTGATAGAACAAGCATTAGATTTTCTTCTGAAACAGAATAATCTTTGAATTTTCTAGATTTGGTGAAAAGTGGAGGACTTTCTAGGCTTTTTCATGAAAATGGAAAATAATGCTGAAAAACTTAAAACAGAGCACTGATTTTCACTAAAGTAATGTAGGAGTTTGGAGAGGAAGCCATATAAAAAATGAGCGAAAGACTTCATTAAAATAGACATGAATTAAGTAGCTTGAGGAACAATGACTGATAAACATAATCCAAATTTGTGTCACTTGTTGGAATGTGATGTATCTGAAAGTAGATGTCAGAGAGGAAGAGAAAAAAAGATCAGGAACCACTCAGCGTAGAGTGCAGGTTTCTCCTGAGAAGGCATCAGCATTTCTTTCTTCTCCCACTTTCCATTACTGGGCATATTTTTACCTCTGGACAGTAAAGCTCAAAATAAATAAAATACTTTTACTAGCTTTCACTACCAAAAAAAAAAAATGCCCTCAGATGTTTTTCTTTAACATAGTTCAGTTACTTTAACTTTTCTTTTCTACTTGCTTATCCATCACTCACTTTAGAAAGTATTACAATATAAGAATTTTTTTTTGAAATAAGATTAAAGTATATATAGAGATCTGATTGCCATTAGGCTTTTTAGTCTGTAGCAATATAGTTGACCAAGTTGCTGACTTCACTTAGCTGTACTATGGAGCTAAGTCAGCTACCTGTGCTACTATTGATTTCCCAATTAACAACCTAAAAGAATGAGAAAAAAAGAGTCTGTAGGCCAATTAGTCCTTTCATTGTATGACTTGAGGGACATATATTATACAGTCTATCTGCCTATCTGCAATATATCATGGTAAATAATAAATAGTTATAAAGATAGAAAAATGAAAATGAAAAGAAAGGGCCCCAGTAAGGACCTCCTTCTTTTAGTAACTATATTTGCACTCTCACACTTAATAATATGAAAATATTATATTAATCAATTCCTAATATTTCTTGAGTATCTATAATATTCTAATACACTGTTCAAATTGAGCTGACAGTAAGAAACTAACCAGAGACAATCCATACTCACAAGTTCAACTTTTTCATCCTCGCTTCAGAATAGTTGTTTTGTATGGATGCAAATGTGTGTGTGTGTGTGTGTGTGTGTGTGTGTGTGTGGACATGTGCAAAGAAGCACATGAAACCCTAGGAAAAAAAAATCTTGTGAAATCCCAACCACAAAAAGAAACACTAAATTCTGTTTTTGGCTGAGGACAGAATGCTAGTAAATTTTCAGTAATACCACTTTCTTAATTCAAATTCCCTAAAAACAGAGTATGAGAAAGGAATCCGTGTGTAGTGATTTATTAAGAAAGTGCTCCCAGAGGGAACCTGTAAGGTAGTAGGGGAAGTAAGACATAGAAGGTGAAGCCAAGCAAGGATATGATTTCCAATCATCCCAATTCCAGTTTTCAGGTTAACGCAGCTGGGGAGCCCTGAAGTATAAAATTATATCTAACTTCCCACCACATCCCCTTAAGGCAATGGAGTTTAACACCCATACTCCTGCAGCAATCAATCACTGACTATGAGCTACCTCAAGAGATGTTAAAAAAAAACTCAGCCACTTCCATCTTTTTAGAATTTCCAATAGTAGTCTTCTGATCTACCTATGGTCCCAGAGTAAAGGCACCATAAAATAGGAAAAAAAAAAAATTCAGTTGGTGAAATTGCTCCTGGCCATTAGCATAAATTTTATAAGCTTCAGTTGCTTAGGTTGGTCACAAGACAAAGAAATATGGAAACATTCCATTCTCAGAAATAGTCAGGCTAACAGTGAGGAAGTCTGGAAAAATACAGTCCTGGTTTTGGGTTTAGCAAGGGGAAAAAAAAAATGAGTGCTTTAGAAGTTGAAGCTCTTGGTAATTCCAAAGAGATAGCTATTGATTCTGTCAGTTTTTCAGAAAAATCATAACTCTTTACAAAACCATAAAAAGCAAAGCCCAAAGAAACTGAAGATAGATGCACAGAACTTGTAAAAAGGACGCAAGCGGGTCTACGCAGGGCACCGATTGTGCTCAGTATAACTCTCATATTTGGAGAGAAGCACATAAGCAGTTCAGGAAGCATCTGGGATGTTGGATAAGTACTGCAAAATCTGCTAAAGTGGGGTTCTTCTGTTCCACCAAGGTATCTCAGAGAAGAGAGAAATAATTTTAGTTGTTTACCACTTTTCTCTGTTCATGTTAGGAGGATAACAAAAAGAAAAGTAGAATAATCATAATGATACAATGATGTTACCCCAATCATAGAAACCTGTGGAACTTACGAAAGAAAAAATGCTGATGTGAAAGAGCTATTCATTGAAGACGACGCTCCCACCTGGCCTAGCCAAAGTGAAAGAGAGACAAGAGGAGTCAATCTTGGAGTGATAGAATCTAACAAAAAAGGAAAGGATGGGGGATTAAAAGCTCAACTGGCTATTGCTGGCTTTGAATTTGGAAAAAAGATCACTAGCCAAGAATTGCAGTAACCTCTAGAAGATGGAAAAGGCAAGAAAACAGGTTCTCCCCTATAATCTCTAGAAGGCAAACAGCCCTAATGACACCTTGATATTATCCCAGATAGATGAATTCATATTTCTTCACTCCAGAGCTGTAAGATAATACATTTATCTTAAGCCAATGTCTGTGGTAATTTGTTACAGCAGCAATGGAAAACTAATATGATTTCTTAACTAACTCTGCCTATTTTCAGAAAGAATGATGCTAATAATTAGTAAACATCTGTTGAGTCTCATAAAAATCAGCTTTTTAAAAAAAAAAAAACAAAACAATTTCATGTTCCTAGAGAACTACCTCAGTGTAACAAGAAGCAGGGTTTGATTCTTTTTCTAAAAGTTTATAGGGAAAAGAAAAACTGTCTATCTTGATCTGGGGCTAGCTAGCCTCATGATTGAAAGGGTAGAAAACACTCAAACCTTCCTGAGAGTGTCCTTGATTGGATAAATCACGGGTTGGTTAATCTGTCAGGCTACCCTTCCAAAAAATCAAGGATCTTATTACCAAGAATCTGTTCAGTAAGAACCATTGCCAGTAATCAAATACCAAGGCACTTTCTGACAGTGGTAATTAATAATAGGGATTTGTTTATTGGCCTATAAAACTTTCAGAGTATGTGTTTCCCATTGCAGAGGCATCATTTAAATGGAAAACACACAAAAACAACCCATCACAAAGAGGATCATCAAACATCATACAATTTGTAATAATTTGTTGGAGTGGATTTCCACTATTTTTGAAAATAGATTTAGCATGTGTCCTCCAGCCAAAAAAAAAAAGAAAAGAAAGAAAGAAAAAGATGACTTAGGGTTTGGAGTGAAAAATTTGGCATTCTTTATTCAAAAGTTTTAACATTATATTTCATCAAAGGTTCTGGGAATGTGCTAAGCAATAGGTGTAGTTAATTCAATACAAGAAAGATTTTTTTTTCAGTAGACATTAACATCTATTTCTTCTCTCATTAGCAGTTGTGTGTCATCACAATGATACATGCTATTTTTCAGATTCAAAGGTAGAGTGAGAATGGCCATTATTAGCCCATCTACTCTAAAATGTTCACTGACCAATTGCAGCAATAAATGGCAATATAAACCCCCCCTTCCAAAAAAATATGGGGCAAGGGTTAAGGGCTGAGGGAGTGGGTACAAAGAAAGAAATTTGCAGACTTGTGTGCTTCCTAGCAATCATTTCCATAGTTATCCAAAACACAGCACTGCCTCCCTACCTTTCTCCCCTGCCCTGTTACCCCTCTCATTAAGCATAATTTTACTCAACAGCAAAGGCTAATAAAGCAGAACCTTTTGATGAACTCTGGATTTCTGTGAGTGCCTTTGGCATTTTCTCAGTAGCCAGTTAGTATAACAATTGCAGAGTCGTAGTGAGCAACTTCAGACTGGCTAAGGAAGGTAATTATTTCTTTTTTATTATTATTATACTGGGTCAATTAAGGGAAACACAGAGCTATAACTTTCACAGATTTAATACAGAATCTTGTGAAAGGTCACTTTCTTTATTTTATCTAGAAATCTATTGAGTATATCATCATCTGTTATAGCATCTATTATAGAGGACTTTCCTGGTGACTCAGAGAGTAAAGCAGTAAAGCATCTGCCTACAATGCCAGAGACTCGGGTTCAATCCCTGGGTTGGGAAGATCTCCTGGAGAAGGAAATGGCAACCCACTCCAGTACTCTTGCCTGGAAAATCCCACGGAACGAGAAGCCTGGTAAGCTACGGCACATGGGATCTCGAAGAGTCAGACATGACTAAGCAACTTCACTTTCACTTTCAGTATAGCATAGGTAATAAGAGTTACCTGGAAGGAAACTGTTTCATTGATAGCCTTCTAACATGTTGGGTTTTAAAAATAAATGCTCAAATCATATCTACAGCTGACCAGCACGCTTATCTTGAAGAAAAGTAATAAAAAACTTTAAAATATTAAATTATAAGATAGGACATAAATATCAAGCCTATAAAAACATAATTCAAACTCATAGAAAGTAGTCAATTATTCACTATTTATATAAAAAAGCCTTGAAACAGGAAGTCAAGAGAGGACATCATTCGCACAGGATTGGTAAAGGTAATCATATCTTAGAGATATAGTGATTCGGCAGAAGAGTAAAATAAGCTGTTTAAAGACAAAACAAAACAGAATGAAAGGATATGTCTATCTACATATTATAGATATATTTATTATCCTTGGAATATTATTTATTTGCTTTAATGAGAGATTACTTAAGATATAAGCTGGATAAGAATTTGAAAAAAATGAATAGAAAAAAATTAAAAATTAAAAAAAATTAAAAAGCAAGGCTGTTGTATGGTGAAATAATCTGTGTAATCCTACAAAAAAAATAGGCACAAATATATAAACACTATATCATAACTGAGATTGATGTATGCATGAATGTACGTATAGGTGTACATATACCAAGTATATGTGTGTTTGCACTTTGTCAGTTTCTGTAGAAGTTAAATTGAGGTTGCTGTCTCTAACAGACACATTAAAACTCTAAGCAACAATGTTATTTAGGAGAAGCTTGACTTTGTCACCCATCCTAATACAATCCCTGGCACATGCTTGTTACTCAGTAAATGTCTGTTTTAATAATCAAAGTTTTCCTCCTGCACAATTTCAGTTTTTCTCTTCACACTGTGTTTAAGGAAACATTGCATTCCTCCTCCAATGCATGCTCTTACTGACAGTCCAACGTCATCGATCAGTAAGAAGCACTTAATTCCCAGGACCCATCTGAGCCTTCCTGAGGTGGCAGTCCTTGAACGAACTGAAGCTTCCTCACTGTTTCCTGTCTCTTCCTACTATCACTATGCTTTCTTAAAACCAACCTGACATTTTTTTTTGTTTCCTCCAAATGTGTTTCCATGTTAGGTAGAAGCTTACCTAAGTTTGTATCCTATTCCAGGTTTTATTAGTGGCTGATAACAGGTTAATATTCTTCCTCTTACTGAGCAACAGCTAGGGGAATGTTACTAGAGCTCTCCTGGATGCAGAGTGATAATAGTAGACGTCATCATTATCATGGTGGTGGTTTATGCTTGTTTAGTCACTAAGTCGTGTCCGAGCACTGTGACCCCGTGGACTGTAGCCTGCCAGGCTCCTCTGTCCATGGGATTCTCCAGGCAAGAATACTGGAGTGGGTTGCCAGTTCCTTCTCCAGGAGATCTTCCTGACCCAGGAATCAAATCCAGGTCTCCTGCCTTTCAGGCAGATTCTTTACCCACTGAGCTATGAGGGAAGATCCTCCTTCCTCCTGCTGGAAGTGAACATCATCATCATATTTATATCTAAAAATGTTGTAGTCCTTATTCCCAAGTATGTATTTCCCACATCTACCTAGGAAAGGTTCACTTTTATTCACTTCATCAGCCTCACAAGAAAAGCAAAAGAGGCTCAAATAGCTTGGCAATTTGTCAAAAAGTTACCTAATTTAAGAATATAGGACTTAGGATTTTGATGAAAACCTGAAACTTCAGACAGCCTCATCTTTCATACACAATTATTCCATATAGTTGGATAAGGGAATGGCAACCCACTCCAGTATTCTTGCCTGGAAAATCCCATGGATAGAGGAACCTGGTGAGCTACAGTTCATGGGGTCTCAAAGAGTCAGACAAGAGGCAGACACATGTGATTTATTGGGCTTCCCAGGTGGCGTTAGTAGAAGGTCCCTTTGGCCAAGGCAGGTAGGTGTAAGAGACATGGGTTTAATCCATGGGTTGGGAAGATCCCCTGGAGAAGCACCTGACATCCCACTCCAGAATCTTGCACTTGGCTGGAGAATCCCCATGGCCAGAGGAGCCTGGTGGGCTACAGTCCATGGGGTAGCAAAGAGTTGGACAACTGAAGCAACTTAAAATGCAGGCATACACGTATGCCATATATTACATTGAATGTTGTCCAATAAATTCAACAGGTGCTCAGTTTTTAATAAAGTTTAACTTTTATTGTTAATTGTAAATAAGCCAAAATATTTGTTTGGAGTCAGTGATGAAACATGAAAATAATTACTGTTATTTAAAAAATTATTTCAACAAAAACACACTGCATGCAATAGATAATCCACAGTTAATGATCAATAGTATTATCCGGTTGCTTGCATTTTCTCATTTTCTAACATTTGTACAGCATTCTGATTTAAAAAGAATATACCTTTCTATTTAGTGAAGCAACATGTGGAAAACCATTTTGTAACTCAATTTCTCAGCTCCTTCCTCCTGCTGGAAGTACAGCTTTTAGGAGCATATGTGAAATATTGGACTTGATTCTCATTATCACCTGCTAATTACCTACTGTGAAGAATGTGTTACCTGATAATGACACATTGTAAAACATTGATCAAAGCTTTCCCTGGAACACAGAGGCAACACTGTGAACTTCTTTGTTTCAAGTGACTTGCTGCTGCTGCTACTGCTAAGTCGCTTCAGTCATGTTGGACTCTGTGTGACCGTTGTCACTAAAAAGGGAAAATTTTAGGGCCTGCTAATTTCATAAACTCACCACAGCCTCTCTTTACCAAAAGATAGATAAATAAGTTATTTTCATCCCTTTTTATATCTGTAAGAGCTTAAGGAAAAAATCATTTTTAATTAGAATCATTTAAAATGTGAACTAATTAAATAACCATAGACTGAGAAAATGCCGTGTGGCTTAATTATATTACTCAAAGATCACCATAACCTCTCTGCATGGTATCCACACATATTGCATGCTGCATATATTTATCCCTAAGTTAATATACATTGCAATATGAAATATCTACATGTAAATATTGTACAGTGTAAGATAAAAATATGGATATATTTTATATATAGTAATATAATACATATTCAGTTCAGTTCAGTCACTCACTTGTGTCCGGCTCTGTGGAACCCCATGAATCGCAGCACACCAGGCCTTCCGGTCGATCACCAACTTCTGGAGTCTACTCAGACTCATGTCCATTGAGCGGGTGATGCCATCCAGCCATCTCATTCTCTGCCGTACCCTTCTGCTCCTGCCCTCAATCCCTCCCAGCATCAGGATCTTTTCCTCTTCACATGAGGTGGCCAAACTATTGGAGTTTCAGCCTCAGCATCAGTCCTTCTAATGAACACCCAAGACTGATCTCCTTTAGAATGGATGGGTTGGATCTCCTTGCAGTCCAAGGGACTCTCAAGAGTCTTCTCCAACACTACAGTTCAAAAGCATAACTTCTTCGATGCTCAACCTTCTTCACAGTCCAACTATCACATCCATACATGACCACTGGAAAAACCAGAGCCTTGAGAGATGGACCTTCATTGGCAAAATAATATCTCTGCTTTTGAGTATGCTACCTAGGTTGCTCATAACTTTCCTTCCAAGGAGTAAGCGTCTTTTAATCTCATGGCTGCAGTCACCATCTGCAGTGATTTTGGAACCCCCCAAAAATTAAGTCTGACATCATTTCCACTGTTTCCCCATCTATTTCCAATGAAGTGATGGGACCAGATGCCATGATCTTAGTTTTCTGAATGTTGAGTTTTAAGCCAACTTTTTCACTCTCCTCTTTCACTTTCATCAAGAGGCTTTTTAGTTCTCTTCACTTTCTGCCATAAGGGTGGTGTCATCTTCATATATGAGGTTATTGATATTTCTCCCGGCAATCTTGATTCCAGCTTGTGTTTCTCCCAGTCCCACATTTCTCATGATGTACTCTGCATATAAGTTAAATAAGCAGAGTGACAATATACAGCCTTGACGTACTTCTTTTCCTTATTGGAACCAGTCTGTTGTTCCATGTCCACTTCTAACTGTTGCTTTGTAACCTGTCTATTTAATCTTTTTTTAATATATGAAAATATCTGTAACATCATTTAAAATATTTTTAGTAATAATTTCTTAAAAATTGCAAACTTCAGAAACAGGAGCTTAAGATCACAAAACTTCAAAATAAATCATTTATGTCAATATGTATGTAAGCTTTCTTTAAACATGTTTGTTAAGATTGACTGATATTACATCAGAAATGTATTTTTAAAGTAAAGTATATAGATTCTTGTTGTGGTTGGGCATATTTCAGTGCATTGAGAGACTTGGAATTTTTGAAGTGAAATCACCTTAGTTATCAATTAGTCCATGAAGCCTGAATTAAAAACCAAATTACAAGGTTTTGGTCTTGATATTTTAGCCTATTTACTACTTATCCGAGGGTAATGTTTAACCATTTTCAAACTCATTTTACTTCTTTGTAAAAATGTATTTCTGTTACTAGATGAAAAACTAGATAAATAAAATATAATGTGTATATACAACGGAATATTATTCAGGCTAAAAAGTGAAGAAAATCTTATTACATGTTACAGCATAGAGAATATTTAAGACAATGTGATAAGTAAAATAATCTAGTTGCAAAAGAAAATAGAGTATGATTCCACTTATATGAATTATTTAAAGTAGCCAAGTTTATAGAAACAGAAACTGGATGGTAGCTATCAGGATCTGTGTTGAGGGGAATTGTTATTTATTAAATGCAGAATTTCAGATTTGCAAAGATAAAAAGTTCTGGAGACATTTCACACCAATGTGAAAACATTTAACAGTACTTAACATAGTTACAGATAGTTAAAATGATATTTAAATATAGTTAAAACAAAAGTTTTTTTCCCAACCAGTGTGTCGAAGAACTAGGGCTAGAACTCTTTGCTCCTTGGTCAGGTTAATGACCTTTCTGTTAAATCTTGGGAGATTCAACAATTTCAGCATAAATCAATGCTCTGCTAGAGTTGGGTTTTTTTTAATATTTAATCTATTTTTGTGTTAATAATTCTGAATAACTAGGTATTTGGCAGAATCTTTACTGACACAACTACAATACTCTATTCTATACATTAATATATGGTATAGTTACTCAAAACATTGTTTTAAAATATGTGTATGACTATGATACCAGTTGAACAACACAGTTGCACTGTAAAGTTTATGTTCACCTATTTAGTTCATTGGGCTTCCCTGGTGGCTCATCTGGTAAAGAATCTGCCTGAAATGCGGGAGACCTGGATTAAATCCCTAGGTTGGGAAGATCCCCTGGAGAAGGGAACAGCAATCCACTCCAGTGTTCAGGCCTGGAGAATTCCATGAACTATATAGTCCATGGGGTGGCAAATAGAAAGACATTACTGAGCGACTTTCACTTTCATTTTAGCTCATTAGTTATATACTCCATTGTGGAAAGCATATTAATTAGCAGTGATTCACACAACTAGAGACATAAACACACCCTTAAAATGTTAGGTGTTTTTCTTATTGACAGAAAACACAAAAACGTTATCCTTTGTTTTCTTCAAGTAGACATGAAAAAGCACCATGTCTTCAGGCTGAAAAACAAAAAATAAAACTAAAAAATCCTGGAATTACTGGTTTTATTCATATTTATGCAGAAGCATAAAATGTGAAGGCAGCCAAATGCAGATATAACAAACCAATCCTGTCAAAATTCATACTGCTTCATTTCAATTGTGTAGCAACCGGATCTTCCAAAGATTATCTTTGGGATGATTTATTTAAACTATTCTAGATGCTACCTTTCTAGCTAAGATCAAAGTTTAATTCATTCTGCCCTATAAACACACACAGATAGTAGGAAGTAAATACTTCTTATGTTATTCCTCAGGATTTTCATTTTTCATTGCAGCCATCAGAATTTACCTCCAGATCATCATGACAATAAATGGTCTTCCTTCAAGCGTCTAACCAAAAAAATCAAGGAAGCCCACAAAACACATAATTTACTGACATGTGGGCATAAAACTAACTTAGAAAGCTTATGTGTTTTTTATAAAAATAAAACTCAGGCAAATATAATATCTCATGGAGTTGTAAATATTAGAGCAGTAATTTTCCTTCAGAAAAATTTGGTAAGATTATTGGTTAGTTGGCTTAATCAAGTGGACCAACTATTCAATGGCAGCACTATATTTAAAACTCATGTCTCTAAGCCTGCAACCCTCTACAATTTTACTAACTGATGGCACTTTTGTAACAATTTACTTCATTCTATCCAAATCTCTTGACATATTTGGACAATATTTATCTCCTATACTTTACTGAATAATGGGTAATTTTGAGATAGGTTAGCAATTCCTTAGAAGCAGTTAAAAATACTAGATTGAGCCTGTTTTCCTAAAGGCTTATTTACATTGTATACCATTTCCTCTAAGCTAGAATCAAGTACAATGAGAATTTATATGAGACAGTCATTTCATCTTCAAAGAATAAAAATTTGAAATTATGTGATGTCCAAATTTTGTAATCAGGCAGCAAGACCATTCACAATTTTCAGGATAGTTTTATGTATAAATCCTGAAATTTCAAAAACAAAGCAACCAATATATTTATCTACATTAGTTTATTTTCTTTCTTTTTACCCAGGGGTGTATTCTCTGAAGTCCCATTAATGCTTACATCAATAAAAATATGGTGGCTTTATGATTTTTTAGATTTTAAAAGTTAGTTCACATGTTTGGAACTAATACTTTTAGAAACTTCTGATTAATTTCTTGCAACTTATGGAGATTGATATCTTAAGACAAAGTAACATGGTGTCTTAAACATTTCCCCGTTGAGAAGTGATATTTTAAAAACCCGTTATCCTCTCCACTGACCTGAGAAACCTGTTCACAGCACTGCACTCAAGAGTGAGGGTGGATTAATAGATTAGATCTTTTTGTTGTTGTTTCTTTTTGGAATTCAATTTAACTCCTATTTTCTAGACACTGTTATCTGTTTAAGATTATTGGTGACTTTACATTTTCACTTGACAATATAGTTGTTTGAAAATGAACCTTAATTTGTTGTAAATATCTAAGTTAAGGTACATTCAAAATCCAACGTGGGGAAAAGTAGACCCATTAATAATTGCATTTAATCATTCTGTTATGAGACTTTAGAGACAGTTTGAACACTTTTGTAAATTTTCTGAGTTTATATTTTTTTAAAAATGGCACATCAGTATAATAGCAGATTAGTTATAATAGAAGAAATCTAGAAGAAACTCATAGTGTATGTTTAGAAGACTATAAAATGCCCTTATATATAATGTATGCATAGTATACATCACTAAAAAAAAAAAAACCTCTTCATTACTACAGTCTTGTGATAAGCAACATTAATATTTTGTTTCACAGATCAAAATGTTTCTAAATAATCTTATTTTTGATAAACAAGGATAGTATGTTTTATACTGCTTTGTATTCCAGTACGGAGGACCTGGTAGGCTGCAGTCTGTGGGGTCACTGAGAGTTGGACACTACTCAGTGACTTCACTTTCACTTTTCACTTTCATGCATTGGAGAAGGAAATGGCAACCCACTCCAGTGTTCTTGCCTGGAGAATCCCAGGGACGGCGGAACCTGATGGGCTGCCGTCTATGGGGGTCGCACAGAGTCGGACACGACTGAAGCGACTTAGCAGCAGCAGCAGCAGTCATGTATGGATGTGAGGGTTGGACTGTGAAGAAAGCTGAGCACTGAAGAATTGATGCTTTTGAACTGTGGTGTTGGAGAAGACTCTTGAGAGTCCCCTGGACTGCAAGGAGATCCAACCAGTCCATTCTGAAGGAGATCAGTCCTGGGTGTTCTTTGGAAGGAATGATGCTAAAGCTGAAACTTCAGTACTTTGGCCACCTCATGCGAAGAGTTGACTCATTGGAAAAGACTGATGCTGGGAGGGATTGGGGGCAGGAGGAGAAGGGGACAACAGAGGATGAGATGGCTGGATGGCATCACGGACTGGATGAATGTGAGTTTGAGTGAACTCCAGGAGTTGGCAATGGACAGGGAGGCCTGGTTTGCTGCAATTCGTGGGGTCGCAAAGAGTCGGACATGACTGAGTGACTGAACTGAACTGAACATACTTTTTTCCCTTAAAAGTAATTTGCATAGAAAATACACCACCAAGAGTGACCCCTACTTAAAATATGAACTTAAGGTGATAACAGTGTGTCAATGTGTATCTATTATAGCAAATATACCATTCAGGATGTTGATAGTGGGAGAGGCCTTGCAGGCATTGAGGCAGAGAGTATGTGGGAACTCCATACATCTTACTCAGTTTTCCTATGAACCTATAATTGCTCTCAAAAGTAAAGTCTATATAAACATACACACACACACACATACACACACACGGATGTGTGTGTGTGTGTGTGTATATATACAGAGAGAGAGAGAAAATGAAAGGTTACACATTGAATAATTGTTTAATATTTCATAACAAGTGAGTTTATTTAAATAAATGTATTTTATTTGTGAACATATGTTCATCACTGTAATGTACATACCTATGTCTAAGATAAATTCCCAGACATAGAACTGTTGAGTCAGGAAACTGTTCATTCCAAATATTTTGATTTACATTGCTTCATTTCTTCTATTATGTTTAGTCAGTTCATCTTTGCTCAATTTAAGATGTAATAAGATGGAATATCATGTTTATTTTAATTTACACTGTTATGCCTATTTATGGAATTGAACACAATTTTATACATCTCATCCGTTCATTTATCCATTCTTCCAACTAAAATTTTTAGTTCAAATATATGACTGGCAATATACTAAGTCCTATATATCCAGCCACAGACAAAAGCAACACAAACTTCTGTCTTTATGGAACTTACATTGTACAAAGGGAGAAACACTGTTTAAAAACAAACAAAGAAACAAACAAAAGGCAAAATATATGTTATGCTGATGACTGATGAGTACAAAAGATTAAAATGCAGCATTGGGAAGGAAATTCTTGGATATATAGGGTTGTTGAAATTTATTGTAGGATGGTTATGCCAGGGGAGTGTGTAATTTCCTCGGTTCTGTCTCATCACAACAAAAATTTGAAGTGATAGACGTTAAAGCCCTTAGTGCATCATAGCTCTCGGACAGTGTTACAGCTCCGTGTTACATCTCAGCTTTATTTGGAAAATAAAGGAAAATACATCCTTGAGGCATGAGGGCATGCTGACCTGAAAGACACAAAGAGAAGGCAGAGAGACAGAGAGCATGCAGCAGAGAGACCCCCGGCCCTTTGGCTCTTCTTTTTATGTTTTCTGCTCCTCGCTGGGCCTGCCCTATGTAAATTGGGCTAGCCAGGGTGCTGTTTGTTCTACATGAGGTCCACACTCCAGTCCTCTGATCTTCCTTTGTTCTATTTTCATGGGCTTTTCCCTTTCTTATCTTTTAGCCACTGCCATTCTGGACTCCTTTTTCCTGCTCTAACTACCTAACATTCCCCCCTCAAGAGATGAGAGGCCCAAATCTTTGGGAATAGGGGCATCGAGGGCTTTCTGGCTACTTCCTGCTGAGCTGGGGTAGTGAGGGACATTGGGCCTCCCTCTCTTGCTAGTCTCAAGCCTCAGAGTCCTTATAGGAGTATCCGTCTAAGGGGGAGTGATATTTTCCATGGTCAGCTGTAGTTTTATATATCCTTGAACTGGCACTGAATGTTGTAGCTTGTTGACCTGGGCAGAGACAAAATGGGTTAGACAATTGGTAATACATGCAGCAATCATAAACAGCATCAATATGGCATAGCAAGGACTAGTAGGGACATTAGCCAACACCAAATTTCCATCACAAGGATGGCTCAAGTCCCTACTTGTTCAGGGAACAGAAGATCTAGCTCCTGTCTGTTTTGGAGTACAACCCCTGCCAAGCTCTGTTGGCTCTTTAAAGCTGTCCTGAGAAATATTATCCTCAGAAACTAGATTTTGGGCATATTCATTAGAATGGCACTCATTTGTAGTCCTTAATAGGTATCTGAGATCTCCCAGGGACTCACAGGTGTATTGAGTGTCGTCTTCTGCTTTCTTCCACGGCTTGACCCATGAGTAGCGAACCCAGGAGTCATGTCCTGGTACCTTGACTGCTGTGGGGGTAGAAACTATTACAGAGCAGGGCTCTTCCATGTGGGCTGGAGTTGAGCCTTTGGGGACCCATCTTTCCAGACTTTAATAGGACTTGAGTCCCTGGAGCATATAGTGGTGACTCCTTAATCTTTTGGGTCATGTTTACAGCCCACAAGCATATATTCTGTTGTAATTGCCTAACGGCCATGGTATAAGACTGGGAGGTCTGAACCTCTGGATCTAGGAAGAGGTCATTGACATAAACAAAGGGTCTCCCATATAGCATCTCATAAGGACTAAGGCCAACCTCTTCCTTAGGGGCAATATGGGTACGGAGGAGAGCTATTGGTAAAGCCTCCTTCCACCTCATGGAGGTCTCCTTGGTTATATTTTTATTGCTGATTTTAAGAATTGGTTAACTCTTTCTACTTTTTGTGAAGATTGAGGCCTCCAAGCATAATGGAGATAATAACTAATGCCCAATGCTTCAGAGACCCCTTGGGTGACCTTAGAAGTAAATGATGTCCCATTGTCATTTTGTAATAACCTGGGAAGACCAAATCTTGAGATGATTTCATGGAGCAGTTGTGTTTTTTTTTTGTTTGTTTGTTTGTTTTTTACCACCTCCTCAGCTTTCTCAGTCTGGGTGGGAAAGACTTCAGTCCATCCTGTGAACGTATCTATCATGACTAATAGGTATTTATACCCTTGAGAAGCTGGCATCTGGGTGAAGTCCATGTGCTAGTCCTCGCCTGGGTAGGTCCCACATCTCTGGATGGGCTGGGCGGGCTGGGGTCTTTGCGATCCTTGGGGGTTGTTTCACTGGCAAGTGAAACAAGAAGAGACCACTTGCTTTATAGTTGTTTGGAAGCCTGTTCCTCAGAAGAACCTTTCCAGTAATCTTTGGAGGGACTTTTCCCCTAAATGAGTGGTGGCATGTAGGGAGTTAACCAACTTCTATTGGAGGTTCCCAAGCAGAAAAAGGAGTTCCTCCTTGTGGAACGACCCCATATGACCTTCTTGAAAGCCCTCACTCTTAGCTTTAAGAGTCTCGCCTTCAGTATATGAAGGGATTTCTGTCAAATCGGTTTGTGGAACTAAGGTGGGAACCCCTATTAGGTCATTGCTCTGTAATCTGCTCTCTTGGCTGCCTGATCAGCTGCTTGGTTCCCTCGTGCCATTTCCATGCTCCCTTTTTGGGGCCCTTTACAGTGGGAGACTGAAACCTCAGTGGGCAGATGGACTGCTTCCAACAGCCTAAGCATTTGATCATATTTGATTGGGGATCCTCAGTTGGTCAAGTGACCTCTTTCTTTCCAAAAGCAGCATGAGCACGTAGCACCAAAAAGGCATACTTGGAGTCAGTGTAAATGGCTACTCTTTTTCCTTTTCCCAGCTCTAAAGCCCGAGTCAAGGCTATGAGCTCAGCTAATTGGGCTGAAGTATCTGATGGCAAACGTTTAGCCTCTATGGTCTCAAAATTGGAGATTACTGCATATCCAGCTCTTCTTTTTCCATCCAAGACAAAGCTGCTTCCATCAGTGTACCAGATTTCCTCAGGATTGGTCAGAGGATCTTCCAACAATTCCTCTCGGGGTTTTGCCCAGTGGTCCAAGGTTTATAGGCAAGCCTGAAAGGGGAGAGAGCCCTCGGGGATAGGCAGGAGGGTGGCTAGGTCAAGAACCTCACAAGGGGATATAGTCAGGCCTGAATTTTCCATCAGCATTACTTGATATCTGAGGATTCTTTGATCAGACATCTATAAATTGCCTCTCCCGTTTAGGAGATGTTTCATTCTGTGGCTGGTAAAACTAGTTAGTTTGCTCTCAAAATAGAGTTTTAAAGCATCTTCTGTCAGGACTGCAATAGCTGCAAGGTATCAAAGGCAGGGAGAAATTTGTTCCCAATAAGGGAGGAGAACAGTCAGGTATGACTAGGAACTGGTGGGAAAATATTTGTCCATCCCATCAACAAAGTGCTCAGGTGAATCTTTTTGTCATTATTTTTTCTGTAGCACCCAAAATGGTACAGGTTTGGGAGGAGAAGGCTCCAGAGTAGGAGGTTAGGAAAGAGTAGGAAGCCTTTACCTGCTACATCCAGTTGCATCCTTGGGTCCAGCCCCGTGATGGTTATCTGTGACAGGTGGGCGGGCTGGGGGTTGGGGGTGAAGGGGGTGGGGGCCTGCTTCATTCCTGTTGAACCATCGTGAGGGAAGGTTTGGCACTTGACCTTGAGTCTCTTGGGTCCCAAGGGCAGAGCGCCACCCGATGTCCCAGTTGATGGCATTTATAGCAAGTAGTTTTAGGAGACTTGTCACAGTTTGGACACTCTTTGGCCCAATGCCCCACCTGCCTATAGGTTAGGCATTTGCCTCGTGCCTTGTCCTTCAAGGACTCAAGGTTTGCCATAGGGCTTCCCTGGAGGGCCACCAGCATCTGGGCATGCCTTGTCTCTTTCGTTTTCTTCCTCTCCTGGGCCTTGGCCTCTTTCTCCTGTCCTGTGTTATAAAAAGTATTGCTGGATGTCTGGAGCATCTCATCCAAAGAGGAAGCAGGGTCCTGCTGCTGTAGCAGTTGTAACTTTATCCTAATGTCTGATGCACATTGGGACAGGAATTTGTCCTTTAAAATCACCTGTCCCTCGTAAGAGTCTAAGTCCAGATTGGTAAACTTTTGGAGGACCTCTTTTAGCCTTTCCAGAAAGGCAGTGGGGTTCTCACTGGGCTCCTGAGTTATGGCTGAGACCTGGGCATAGCTGATTACATTTTTCTGGGCAGCTTTCAGTCCTCCCTTTACACAGATTAGAAAATGATCTCTTTCCCAGATGTGCCCAGGGCCATTATAATCCCAATTAGGTTCTGAGGAGGGGACTGCAGTTTCCCCTATTGAGTATTTATCAGTTGACATGTGAAGCCCCACTGCATACCTTTAGGCTTCCTTTAAGACCCTAGTATGATCAAGGTCAGATAACGTTTGGCTAAATATGACCATGACGTCCTTCTACATCAAGTCAAAGACCAAAGTTATGTGTTGGAATGTATCTATATATTTGCCTGGATTATCTGTATAGCTTCCCAGATCTTGTTTGATCTGTCTTAGTTCTAAGAGGGAGAAGGGCTTATGGACCCTGGTTGGTCCGAATTCTCCTCCAGTTTCAACTAAGGGACATACTCGAGTTGGTTTTTGTGTAGGGGATGCTCCCAGATATGGGGGGCACATTTGGATACAAGAAAGGAGCACCAGGCAACTCGAGAGTTGTGAGAGACTCCAGTCTCTTAGGGGGCATGGAAAGTGAGCCTTCGTGGGGGGTTCCTTCTATTGGTTGTCTGTCCCTAGTAGGCTCACTTTTAGGGCATACAACAATCCCATACTTAAGACAGAGTTCCTTCATATCTCTTAGTCTGAAGAAAATTTGGACATAGGGGATCTCTGTCTATTTCCCTTGTCTTCTGCAGAAAAATTCTAATTGCAGGGTGGTATTGTAATTTAAACTTCCATCCTAAGGCTAGTATTCCTTGTTCCCCAGAGGATAGTGTGGCCACACAGTGGCACAAAAGAATTTTTTAAAATTTCTCCTTAGAGTTAGAGGATCGAACATTTTCCAGTTATCAAGGATGCATCTCAAGGGCATCTGCTGGAAACTGGATTGTTTATTTTCCATCTGAAAGACAGTCATGACAAGGAGGAAAAGAAAAATAAAAACTAATACATCTTCAATTTCCATGGTTGGACTTCCTTTGGGGTGAGTCTTTTTGAGACATATCCTACCCAGTACTGTTGCAACTTGAGAGCCAGGCATCCCTGGGTCAGGGTGCAGATCCCCAGGCAAGCTGAGGCGTGACAGCCTCCTGGGCAGGTTGAGGCAGGTCGGCCTCCTGGGACCCCTGGACTGGCGGATCCCTGAGCAGGTGGATCAACCTTTCAAGGCATGACAACCTTTCAAGGATCATATCCCTAGGCAGGTTAAGGCAGGTTGACCTCCTGGGACCCCTGGACTGGAGTTGGGTGTCTCCAAGGTCCCCAGCATGACCAGTGCTGGGTAGGAATAAGGGATTGTAATTTTAACTCATTGTCAGTTTGTTCACTGCGGATGGGAATAGATACCCTGATGTAAAGCAGTCCAAGCCTGTTCCCTGAGACTGGGAACCTGCTGAAACAGTCATAAACCTTATTGTCTTACTGCTCTAAGGGAATGTAAGTCATTGATTTCCTTCCCTAGTCCTCCATAAGAGAAAGTTAGGGTAACTCCAATGGTAAACATTTCCTTGTCATAGACCCACTTTAGGTAATAACAGAAGTAATGACATAGGAGTGGGCTATCTGGTCCTGTTAGGGGCATTAAAGCATTTTAATAATAGGCTGGGTGGAGCAATGTTGCCTACAAGGGGGCAGGGTCCAGGCTGTAGGAGTTAGTAATTGGCTTAACCATGACTGTTAACAGGCAACAGACCAGATGTTCCATAAAAGTGGAGTGGAGATTTGATCCGGGGCTATGTTAAGTTTAGGAGAAGGGTGGTAAGGGTTTGGGCCTAAACGACCTGCAGGGCTAACTCCCAATGTGGCAAACATTATCCCTAGGAGCCCAATTGCCTCTGAAGAGATGCCAACAGATGAACTTCTAGCAGGCACTGTGTGCCTGTCGCCCGCCCTAGTGGGTTCACTGAGAGATGCTGATGTTGCACGTGTTGTAGGAAACGTGAAAGACGAAGGCCTGAATATCTAGAAGGATTGGATATTATACAGTGTTTCCCTCCCAAGGGCCAGCTATTTTCCGGTTGTCTCTCCAAAATACTGTAGAGGTGATATTGTGGGCCTGGATGGGGCTCAGAAAAAGAGCAGGAAACAGGAGGGAAGAGGGCAGGGCACAACTTTTGAAAGAATGACATAGGACAAGGGCATAGCATAAACTGATTAAAATTGATTGGGCTCAAGATGACAAGTCAAATTCAAGTAAACCTTAATCCCCAACCTGCAAGCTAAATGATACACCCAGAGGTGGCAGGACAGCTCCAGTTCAGTGCAGTTCAGTTCAGTCGCTCAGTCGTGTCTAACTCTTTGTGACCCCATAAATCGTCACCAACTCTCAGAGTTCACTCAGACTCACTTCCATCGAGTCAGTGATGCCATCCAGCCATCTCATCCTCTGTCGTCCCCTTCTCCTCCTGCCCCCCAACCCCTCCCAGCATCAGAGTCTTTTCCAATGAGTCAACTCGTCGCATGAGGTGGCCAAAGTACTGGAGTTTCAGCTTTAGCATCATTCCTTCCAAAGAACATCCAGGACTGATCTCCTTTAGAATGGACTGGTTGGATCTCCTTGCAGTCCAAGGGACTCTCAAGAGTCTTCTCCAACACCACAGTTCAAAAGCATCAATTTTTTGGCACTCAGCGTTCTTCACAGTCCAACTCTCACATCCATACATTACCACTGGGAAAATCATAGCTTTGACTAGAAGGACCTTTGTTGGCAAAGGAATGTCTCTGTTTTGAACATGCTATCTAGGTTGGTCATAACTTTCCTTCCAAGGAGTAAGCGTCTTTTAATTTCATGGCTGCAATCACCATCTGCAGTGATTTGGGCACCCCCCAAAATAAAGTCTGACACTGTTTCCACTGTTTCCCCATCTATTTCCCATGGAGTGATGGGACCAGATGCCATGATCTTCGTTTTCTGAATGTTGAGCTTTAAGCCAACTTTTTCACTCTCTTCTTTCAGTTTCATCAAGAGGCTTTTTTAGTTCCTCTTCACTTTCTACCATAAGGGTGGTGTCATCTGCATATCTGAGGTTATTGATATTTCTCCCGGAAATCTTGATTCCAGCTTGTGCTTCTTCCAGCCCAGCGTTTCTCATGATGTACTCTGCATATAAGTTAAATAAGCAGGGTGACAATATACAGCTTTGACGTACCCCTTTTCCTATTTGGAACCAGTTTGTTGTTCCATGTCCAGTTCGAACTTTTGCTTCCTCACCTGCGTATAGTTTTCTCAAGAGGCAGGTCAGGTGGTCTGGTATTCCCATCTCTTTCAGAATTTTCCACTGTTTATTGTGATCCACACAGTCAAAGGCATAGTCAATAAAGGAGAAATAGATGTTTTTTCTGGAACTCTCTTCCTTTTTCCATGATCCAGCAGATGATGGCAATTTGATCTCTAATTCCTCTGCCTTTTCTAAAACCAGCTTGAACATCTGGTAGTTCACAGTTCACATATTGCTGAAGCCTGGCTTGGAGAATTTTGAACATTACTTTACTAGCGTGTGGGATGAGTGCAATTGTGTGGTAGTTTGAAGATACTTTAGCATTGCCTTTCTTTGGGATTGGGCTCCAAAATCTGCAGATGGTGACTGCAGCCATGAAATTAAAAGACACTTGCTCCTTGGAAGAAAATTTATGACCAACCCAGAGAGCATATTGAAAAGCAGAGACATTACTTTGCCAACAAAGGTACATCTAGTCAAGGCTATGGTTTTTACAGTGGCCATGTATGGGTGCAAGATTTGGACTGTGAAGAAAGCTAAGTGCCGAAGAATTGATGCTTTTGAACTGTGGTGTTGGAGAAGACTCTTGAGGGTCCCTTAGACTGCAAGAAGATCCAACCAGTCCATTCTAAAGGAGATCAGCCCTGGGTGTTCTTTGGAAGAAATGATGCTAAAGCTGAAACTCCAGTATTTTGGCCACCTCATGCGAAGAATTGACTCATTGGAAAAGACTCTGATTCTGGGAGGGATTGTGGGCAGGAGGAGAAGGGGATGACAGAGGATGAGATGGCTGGATGGCATCACTGATTTGATGGACATGAGTTTGACTGAACTCTGGGAGATGGTGATGAACAGGGAGGGCTGGCGTGCTACTATTCATGGGGTCGCAAAGACTTGGACATGACTGAACGACTGAAATGAACTGAACTGATCTGAACTGAAAGCAAGTTTGGAAAGAAAAATTTGACTTTAGGTATATTATATTCTGGGCTTCCCAGGTGGCTCAGTGGTAAAGAAACTGCCTGCCAATGAAGAGACTTAGGTTCAATCCCTGGGTTGAAAAGATCCCCTGGAATAGGACTTGGCAGCCCACTCCATTGTTCTTGCTGGGACAATCCCATGGACAGAGAAACCTGGCAGGCCACAATCTATGGAGTTGCAAAAGAGACATACATGACCTAGCGAATAAACAACAGCAAAAAAATTACATTCTAATGTCTATTAGACATGAAATAGAAAATTCATCAAGTCATTTAAATATGTAAGCTTGAAAGTCAATGGGAAGACATATACTTGAAGATGTATCATGACAGTAGAAACCATCAGCCTATATAAAAATGTAAAGGAAATGAAAATAAAGGAAGGAAGAATGGTAAGGACTAAATCTTAAGATGTTACCACCATTTAGAGGTTGCAGAGACATCGAGGATGACAATAAACTCAAATAAAGCAAAATGAAATTATGCAAGAAGTGTTATGTGGAAGAATAATGAAGATGGTGTTTTATAGATGAGGGAGTGGCCAAGTGGATCAAATGCTGACAATAGGTCAAGAAAATAAAATTTGGCATAAAATAACACTAGTCATAATGTTACAGGGAGAATGATATCCAATTTCATTGGAGCAATGAGACTAGTCTGGGTCAAAAAATACATTTAGAAAAGAAAATAGAGAACAGTGAGTATAGATGACTCTTAGAGATTTTCTGTAGAAGGGACCAGAATAGTGGAGCAGTATCTGAGCCAAAAGATGTGAGGTTTCAAAAAAAAAAACATGGTAGTTTTAAAATGTGAGAGAATACAGTAAATGTGTATTATGATGGCATAATCAGTTGGAAGAGTGAAATTGATGATGTAGGGGAGTGAAGAGTTAATAGAGCTGTTGAGCATGATAGATAAATGATAAATACCACTAGAGATAGGAACTGTGTATTCATCCTCTCACTCAGTAACTTTAATTGTCTGTGTGTGTGTGTGAATAACAGCAACAACAAAAAGAAACCTGAAACAACCTACATTTCCATTCAACAAAAGGACTGGTGAATCAGTTGTGGTACATTCATACAATGGGGCAAAAAAAAAAAATCAAAAATGGAAAATTGTCGCTGCATGTGAGTTGGTGATGGACAGGGAGGCCTGACGTGCTGTGATTCATGAGCTCGCAAAGAGTTGGACACGACTGAGCGACTGAACTGAACTGAACTGATGCATCATTATGGGTAGATTTCAAAATCACAACTTTTAATAAAAATATATGTCATTAAAATATGCACAGAATGCAATTTCATTTATAGCAATGTAAAAACACAAGTAAAACTAAATCATATATGGTTTATTGATACATTGTTGCTGTTCTAGTCACTAAGCTGTGTCAGACTCTTTTGGGACCCTATGTAGCCCTCCAGGCTCCTCTGTTCATGAGCTTTCCCAGGCAAGAATATTGAACGTTGCCATTACCTTCTCCAGGGGAATCTTCCTGACCCAGGGATTAAATCCACATCTCCTGCATTGCAGGAGGATTCTTTACTGCTGAGCCATCAGAGAAGCTGATGCTCATATATGGGCTAAAGTAGTATTTAAAAAAGAAAAAAAAAAAAAAGAGAGGAGTTAACCTTCACAAAATTCAGAATGATAGCTTCTGGATAGAGGCAGGTATAACCTGAGAAGGACCCATGAGCACCCCTGAAGAATCTGATTATTTTGTGTGTATTTATCTTGTTTGAAACATATAAATGTCAGTTTTATTATTCTGCTTCATTGGACATATATGACACATATAATCTCTGTTTTATTTTTTAAGATTTTTGCTATAAATATATTTCTGGTATATTAAGATATTTTTTCCCTTTACATCAAGACTCTCTTGAGTTATGTAATTTTGATGTATCTTGACATCGGGCAGCTTAGTCACAGCTTTTTCTTCCTTAAATTCTAACTCAGGAAATTTGCATTGCCTTTATTCGGTTATCTAATCCTTCTTTGTCTTGCTTTATTATTGCATCTTTAATTTTGAAACCATAAAGTAGATGGTATCTGAAACAATTTCAGTTTTTCCAAAGTAATTTTTTAAAGATATACTTTTTTCAAACATTTTTGTATATTTTTTGCCCTTTACTTTTCAGGTTTTTGGTATTCCATGTTTTATGTTGATTTGTCATTTTTTAATCTTCATTTATCTTGGAATCTTGTTATTTGTCTTTATTTAACTTGGTCTAGTAGTGAAATGAAGTGAAGTCACTTAGTCATGTCCAACTCTTTGCAACTCCAGGACTGTAGCCTGCCAGGCTCCTCTGTCCATGGGATTCTCCAGGCAAGAATACTGGAGTGGGTTACCATTTCCTTCTCCAGGGGATCTTCCCGACAGAGGGATTGAACCCGGGTCTCCCACATTGAAAGCAGACGCTTTAACCTCTGAGCCACCAGGGAAGCCCACTAAATTATTGTTAATTAATTTCTATTATGTCCAGTATTCATTGATCAGAGTTACCCTCTCTTCTCTTAGAGTTCCAAAGAGAATTATAAATTCTTAATTTAATTTTTATTGTGAAAAATTAAATGAACCATACACATAAGGCAAAAGTCTTCCTGAACCATCTGTTTCTCCAGGGACTTTGAATATTTCCTCTTAAAATTAATCTATTAATAGGCTGTAAATCTAATAAGTTTAAACAGAAGTTGTTTTTCAAAATTGATGACTGAATTCCAAAAATTAATATATAAAATATTGTTTTTTTATGGTTAGTTTATATATGGCTACTTTATGAAGGTGTCTTGTTCCTTTTGATTCTCTATTTCAAAGTATATATTCTTATTCTCTATCAATGATACTTTTTGTTAGTGTAGTTATTAATACGTTTATATTTGTTTTTTGTCTCAAGTCTTTGTTAATGAGAACACAGATAGACCCCCATCCTTGTTCCATCTTCTGTTTTAGTAATTTATCATTAAATAACATTGTTGGCAATTGGCTTAAGATGATTTATTTAATCATTTTTATCATACAGTGATGATGATGATGATAACAGCTAAATTTTATAGAGAAGTCTAAACAACATGACATACAACAATATAATTACTTTACATACATTATCTCATTTCATTGCATCTCACATACCTGCCAATGGCATAATGCAGAAACTTACACTCTTGAGGACTGACCAGTATTACTTAGCTAGTCATTGGTGAGATCAAACTTAAACTTGGTCTGTATGAATACAAATAGTTCACAATCTCCCTTAAATAATTACTATGCTATCTTTCTAAAATTTTTAAAAGGTCCAAAACTACTTATGAAAGTAGTGAATCAAATATCAAAGCTAGTAGATTTAAGTACAATAAAATGGTAATTCAAGAAACATGTGATAAAGGGTAAATGGATTATTTTTAAAAACAGGAGCAAGATAAATTGAACTGTCTTTCCCTTCACCACTATTTCCTTTTTCCCCTATGTTTCCCTGTCTCTCTTAAATTATGCTTCCACAAAACAGAGTTATAAACCTTTGGAGTAGACGAAGACTATAACCTTTGAGCTAAGTTCATTGCCTTGCCAGTGGGCTGTTGTACATTTGACCACCACCTGTATTTTGATTACCCAACGTGGTCACTTAAAGTTCTGGGTTTGTTTTATTTTGTATGAAAGTTGTTTTAGAGTTCTATTTTTGCAAATATCCCAGACTTAATCTTCTCCTTCATCCTACTAATTTAATGCTTTCCCCACCATGGGACCAAAACTGTACTTTGTTTTATAGCCCACAATACTTCCTGGCTAGAAAACAGGCAAAGAATAAAATTCAACCACATTTACCAGCAACTATTGTGCGATTAAAAGACATTAGTTGGGCTTTATATGATTTGTCTAATACACACTGCTGTTGGTATCCATTTGGCCTACTTGTTAAGCCAGTTTTACCTGAAAACATGCATGTGGGAGGCAACACAATTTCTTCTATAATAGACAGAGCAGTAGACACAAGCAAGGGGGGCCTAATAACTCCCGCCCCCGACTCCCACACAACCCAAGCATTTTCTTGGATTTTAGGACAAAAAGACCAGGAAAGCCAGTTTACTTACAAAATCAAAAATTAAACTAAACCAGGAAATGGAGCCAGTGGACAAGGTGAGGTGAGAAATCATGAATTTAGGAGTCAGAACTGAAGTATAAGCACAGCTACACCCATATCAGTTATGTGATCTTTCTGAAAATTACTAGATTCTGAATCAAGCATCTTCATGGTGAAATGAGGGCAATTCAACCTTGGGAACAATATTTAGATTAGATAGAAGTGTAACAAGCTACCAAATATCTGACACAGAGTTAGAAAACAGTAATTAAGTGCTATCTTTTGTAATTGACAAGGCTGTGTACTTGAAATAAAGCTGCAAAGCATGCACAACATAATGAAATCATCAAACCATATAAGAGTGTAAGAAAGGCTGACACTGCAGTGGCAGCAATGCCAGAGGCAATGGTCAACGTCCAGCTGACTCAGAGCTCCATGGGATGCACACTGTCCCCGTAGCACTATATGGGCTGTGCTTCTCCTGGCTGGGCTATTGCTCAAGCTTTAGCTTTCCTATTTTTTCTGTCTGGAGAAGGAAATGGCAACCCACTCCAGTACTCTTGCCTGGAAAATCCCATGGACGGAGGAGCCCAGTAGGCTACAGTCCATGGGGTCACAAAGAGTCGGATATTACTAAGCAACTTCACTTCACTTCACTTATTCTGTCTATGGTTCACCTGAAACCCTTCTAAAAAAGTCCATTTCTGCTTCGCTTGTTTCTGTTATTGGTAGTTGCAGATGATAACTAGTATAAAAATTGGAGTGATTTCTAAGAACAGATCTTCAGGGACATAGAGAAATCTGGGTTTTGTCTGTGGCAAATTTGGGGTTAAAAATAACAAAGTTTCAATTTAGCATTAAAAGATAGAGATTTGTAATTCCACAGCCTACAGCTGAGAACAAGCTATCTAATTGATCTCTATGGTCACCTGAAATGAAGTGTCCACTGTGAAGCAGTCATTAGGGTCTGAGTGGCAATCTCCATAAACAGTAGGAAGGGCATGGGGAAAATAAAGTGATCATTTATTTTACACTTAATAAGAAAGAGAATGACAAGATCAGATTTCTAATTTCTCAGCTCAAGATAAAGATTGCAGTTCAAATCCCTCCTAGACCCAAGGAGTCTCCATGAAAGAAGCTAACAGTTTTCTCCAAGAGGTTGTCAGATTACAAAAGGAAATAATTCCCCAAACCCATTAGGTCTCTGACATGAAATTTAAGACATTTATGGAGGAGTTGAACAGTAATAATTGGAAAGGGAGATTAAAGAGACTCAGAGTATTCTGAAACCCAAATCAGTTTATGAAAGATTATTCTGTTTCAAAGATCCAGTAATAACCTTGGCTGATGGAGTTTCCTTCAAAAGAGAAGCCAATTCTACTAATGTCTCCCACTTTTCACCCCTTTTATCTCTAGCTAGTAATTCCAGATTTCACCAGGACACGCATTAAAAAAAAAAAATTAGAAGTGAGAAGCCCTGTAACTCTAAATTAACTATTATATTTTAATAGCCTGACAAAATCCCATGAGATATAGTTGAAAATGGACTGCACTGGTAGCTCAGCAGTAACGATCTGCCTGCAGTGCAGAAGACACAGGTTTGATCCCTGGGTAGGGAGGATCCCCTGGAGAAGGAAAAGGCTACCCATCCAGTATTCTTGCCTAAGAAATCCCATGAACAGAGGAGTCTGGCAGGCTACCGTCCAGAGAGTCACAAAGAGTCAGACATGACTGAGGTGTCTGACCCCTTAATTGAGGATGAATTATGAGGGTGCTGGGTCACAGGAAGACAAATACATTTTTCAGTGTTTTGTTTTACTTTGCTTTCCACTTGAACAGGACTAGAACTAAAACTCCAATGGTATAGTAATTAAAGGCATCGTTATCAGGGACGTGAGAGCAACACCAGCCTCTCAACAGCAATCATTACTGCTCTACGCCTGTTCCCTTGTAGTTTTGTCTTCTCTCCGCCTTGTTCTCCTGGCTCCTTCCTGAGTCCAGCCTTCCAGTAATTATGTGACCTACCAAACAGACTTCTGGGATTTTTCTTTTGGTATAAGTTACCTTGTATTTGTATCTGACTAGTACAATAGATATCAATAATGTTAAGCTCTAATTCTCAGAATGCTGTCACGTAAGTGTATTATGCTATTATGAATAAGAATGATTAAAATCTTAAATATGGCCATCAAGATGCATTTGCGATTTGTTAGTATGTAATTGAACTCTAATAACTAGATTATAAAGTAGATATTATACAAACATCCAACAAAATATACATTATTTTATTTCCATTAGCAACTGCTCACCTCACTTTAGTTATTATGAAATTAAATCCAGGATTTATTTGTACCAATAAAAGCTTTATTATAATTTTTCATAGTAATAGGCCAGGTTGTTCAGAATCAGTGTTCTGTGATGTCAATAAAAGATATACTTAACACTAGAGAAAGTATTTTAAGTTCCAAATGGTACCCTAAAAATGTGGTTAGTAATATGCTTTATACTTAATTTCCTAGTTATCTATTAAAGCATCCTACAAATACCTAAAGTTACCAGAATCATAGTTTTAATCTGAAATTATCAATCACAAATGTCAATATGAGAAACTTCAGGTGTTCTGTTACTATTTCCCAACATGTGGGTGTGTGTGAGAAGGGGTTTTCCCCACAACACTGCAACAAGTGGTGCTCCAGACATCAGCTGAGTGTCTGCAATTCAACTCTATGCAACACTATCCAACATGAGATGCGATCAGATCCCATAGGTCCATGATTTGGCCTCACAAGACTGCCCCTTACACCATTTACCCACCAGTCACAATGCCAGGTCATCACAGGTGCTTCTGACCAACCGGCTCTAAACATCGGAAGTTGCAAAAATAACTCCCCACTCAGGATGCCAGATTGTTACCTGTAGTTCTGAACTCAGGAAACCCATTTACTCACTAAACTACTGGCTTATTATGAAAGTTTCTTTACAGTGTTATTTCTATACAGAGAAGTGGATAAGCTCTATGTGGACACATATCCGCTCTTTGAGGATTTTGTTCCCATTTAGATCACCACAGATCATTAAGTAGAGTTGTCTGCGCTACACAGCAGGTTCTAATTAGTTAGCTATTTTATGCATATGTCAATCAAAATCTCCCGGTTCATTGCTCTTTGCCCCAGTTCAGTTCAGTTCAGTTGCTCAGTCGTGTACAACTCTGCAATCCTATGGACTGCAGCACACCAGGCTTCCCTATCCATCACCAACTCCAGGACCTTACTCAAAATCACATCCATCCACTCGGTGATGCCATCCAACCATCTCATCTTGTGTTGTCAACTTCTCCTCCTGCCTTCGATCTTTCCCAGCATCAGGGTCTTTACTAATGAATCAGTTTTTCACACCAGGTGACCCAAGTATTGGACTTTTGGCTTCAACATCAATCCTTCCAATGAATATTCAGGGCTGATCTCCTTTAGGATGGACTGGTTGGATCTCCTTGCAGTCCAAGAGACTCTCAAGAGTCTTCACCAACACCACAGTTCAAAAGCATTAATTCTTCAGTGCTCAGCTTTCTTTTGAGTTCAATTCTGACATCCATACATGACTATTGGAAAAACCATAGCCTTGACTAGACGGACCTTTCTGGTAAAGTAATGTCTCTGTGTCTTAATATGCTGTCTAGGTTGGTCATAGCTTTTCTTCCAAGGAGTAAGCATCTTTTAATGGCTGCAGGCCCATCTACAGTGATTTTGGAGCCCAAGAAAATAAAGTCTGACACTGTTTCCAATGTTTCCCCATCTATTTGCCATGAAGTGATGGGACCAGATGCCGTGATCTTAGTTTTCTGAATGTTGAGCTTTAACCCAACTTTTTCACTCTCCTCTTTCACTTTCAACAAGAGGCTCTTTAGTTATTCTTCACTTTTTGCCATAAGGGTGGTGTCATCTGTGTATCTGAGTTTATTGATATTTACCCTGGCAATCTTGATTCCAGCTTGTGCTTTATCAAGCCCAGCATTTTGCATGATGGACTCTGCGTATAAGTTAAATAAGCAGGGTGACAATATACAGCTTTCCAACATTCAGAAAACTAAGATCATGGCATCTGGTCCCATCACTTTATGGCAAATAAAAGAGGAAACAGTGGTAACAGTGTCAGACTTTATTTATTTATTTATTGGCTCCAAAATCACTGCAGATGCTGACTGCAGCCATGAAATTAAAAGACGGTTACTCTTTGGAAGAAGAGTTATGACCAACCTAGATACCATATTCAAAAGCAGAGACAATACCTTGCCAACAAAGGTCCGTCAAGTCAAGGTTATGGTTTTTCCAGTGGTCATGTATGGATGTGAGAGTTGGACTGTGAGGAAAGCTGAGTGCCGAAGAATTGATGCTTTTGAACTGTGGTGCTGGAGAAGAGTCTTGAGAGTCCCTTGGACTGCAAGGAGATCCAATCAGTCCATTCTAAAGGAGATTGGTCCTGGGTTTTCTTTGGAAGGAATGACGCTAAAGCTGAAACTCCAGTACTTTGGCCACCTCATGCGAAGTGTTGACTCACTGGAAAAGACTGATGCTGTAAGGGATTGGGAGCAAGAGGAGAAGAGGATGACAGAGGATGAAATGGCTGGATGGCATCACCGACTCGATGGATGTGAGTTTGGGTGAACTTCAGGAGTTGGTGATGGACAGGGAGGCCTGGCATGCTGCAATTCATGGTGTCAGAAAGAGTCAGACACGACTGAGCAACTGAACTGAACTGAACTGAATTTGGAACCAGTCTGTTGTTTCATGTCCAGTTCTAATTGTTGCTTCCTGACCTACATATTGATTTCTCAGTAGGCAGGTCAGGTGGTCTGGTATTTCCTTCTCTTTAAGAGTTGTCCACCATTTGTTGTGATCCACATAGTCAAAAGCTTTGGCATAGTCAGGAAAGCAAAAGTAGATGTTTTTCTGGAATTGATCCAACAGATGTTGGAAATTTGATCTCTGGTTCCTCTGCCTTTTCTAAATCCAGCTTGAACATCTGAAAGTTCATGGTTCATGTACTGTTGAAGCCTGGCTTAGAGAATTTTAAGCATTACTTTGCTAGTGTGTAAGATGAGTGCAATTGTGCAGTAGTTCGAGCATTCTTTGGCATTGACTTTCTTTAAGATTGGAATGAAAACTGACCTTTTCCAGTCCTGTTATCACTGCTGAGTTTTCCACATTTGCTGGCATATTGAGTGCAGAAATTTCACAGTATGTTCTTTTAGGATTTGAAATAGCTCAACTGGAAGTCTATCATCTCTGCTAGCTTTGTTTGCAATGATGCTTCCTAAGGCCCACTTGACTTTACATTCCAGGATGTCTGGCTCTAGGTGTGTGATCTCATCATCGTTGTTATTTAGGTCATGGAGATTTTTCTGTATATTTCTTCTGTGTATTCTTGCCACCTCTTCTTAATACATTCTGCTTCTGTTAGGTCCATACCATTTCTGTCCTTTATTGAGCCCATATTTGCATGAAATGTTACCTTGGTATCTCTAATTTTCTTGAAGAGATCTCTAGTCTTGCCCATTTTATTATTTTCCTCTCGCTCTCTCTCTCTCTCTCTCTCTCTCTCTCTTTTTTTTTTTTTTTTTTTTTTTGCACTGATCCCTGAGAAAGGCTCTCTTATCTCTCATTGCTATTCTTTGGAACTCTGCATTCAAGTGGACATATCTTTCCTTTTCTCCTTTGCCTTTTGCTTCTCTTCTTTTCTCAGCTTTTAGTAAGGCCTCCTCAGACAACCATTTTGCCTTTTTGCGTTTCTTTTCTTGTGGATGGTCTTAATCACTGCCTCCTGTACAATGTCATGAACCTCTGTCCGTAGTTCTTCAGGTACTCTGTTTGTCAGTTCTAATCCCTTGAATTTGTCCTTTCCACTGTATAATCCTAGGGAATTTGATTTAGTTCATAGCTGAATGGTCTAGTGGTTTTCCCTGCTTTCTTCATTTTTTTTTTAGTTTTTTTATTTTTTTCGTTTTAAAATCTTTAATTCTTACATGCATTCCCAAACATGAACCCCCCTCCCACCTCCCTCCCCATAACATCTCTGTGGGTCATCCCCATGCACCAGCCCCAAGCATGCTGTATCCTGCATCAGACATAGACTGGCGATTCAATTCTTACATGATAGTATACAAGTTAGAATGCCATTCTCCCAAATCATCCCACCCTCTCCCTCTCCCTCTGAGTCCAAAAGTCCATTATACACATCTGTGTCTTTTTTCCTGTCTTGCATACAGGGTCGTCATTGCCATCTTTCTAAATTCCATATATATGTGTTAGTATACTGTATTGGTGTTTTTCTTTCTGGCTTACTTCACTCTGTATAATCGGCTCCAGTTTCATCCATCTCATTAGAACTGATTCAAATGAATTCTTTTTAACGGCTGAGTAATACTCCATTGTGTATATGTACCACAGCTTTCTTATCCATTCATCTGCTGATGGACATCTAGGTTGTTTCCATGTCCTGGCTATTATAAACAGTGCTGTGATGAACATTGGGGTACATGCGTCTCTTTCAATTCTGGTTTCCTCGGTGTGTATGCCCAGCAGTGGGATTGCTGGGTCATAAGGTCGTTCTATTTGCAATTTTTTAAGGAATCTCCACACTGTTCTCCATAGTGGTTGTACTAGTTTGCATTCCCACCAACAGTGTAGAAGGGTTCCCTTTCCTCCACACCCTCTCCAGCATTTATTGCTTGCAGATTTTTGGATCGCAGCCATTCTGACTGGTGTGAAGTGGTACCTCATTGTGGTTTTGATTTGCATTTCTCTAATAATGAGTGATGTTGAGCATCTTTTCATGTGTTTGTTAGCCATCCATATGTCTTCTTTGGAGAAATGTCTATTTAGTTCTTTGGCCCATTTTTTGATTGGGTCGTTTATTTTTCTGGAGTTGAGCTGCATAAGTTGCTTGTATATTTTTGAGATTAGTTGTTTGTCAGTTGCTTCATTTGCTATTATTTTCTCCCATTCAGAAAGCTGTCTTTTCACCTTGCTTATATTTTTCCTTGTTGTGCGGAAGCTTTTAATTTTAATTAGATCCCATTTGTTTATTTTTGCTTTTATTTCCAGAATTCTGGGAGGTGGATCATAGAGGATCCTGCTGTGATTTATGTCTGAGAGTGTTTTGCCTATGTTCTCCTCTAGGAGTTTTATAGTTTCTGGACTTACATTTAGATCTTTAAGAAGAAGTAAAACTCTCACTGTTTGCAGATGACATGATCCTCTACATGGAAAACCCTAAAGACTCCACCAGAAAATTACTAGAGCTCATCAATGAATATAGTAAAGTTGCAGGATATAAAATCAACACACAGAAATTCCTTGCATTCCTATACACTAATAATGAGAAAGTAGAAAAAGAAATTAAGGAAACAATTCCATTCACCATTGCAATGAAAAGAATAAAATACTGAGGAATATATCTACCTAAAGAAACTAAAGACCTATATATAGAAAACTATAAAACACTGATGAAAGAAATCAAAGAGGGCACTAATAGATGGAGAAATAGACCATGTTCATGAATCAGAAGAATCAATATAGTGAAGATGAGTATACTACCCAAAGCAATTTACAAATTCAATGCAATCCCTATCAAGCTACCAGCTATATTTTTCACAGAACTAGCACAAATAATTTCAAGATTTGTATGGAAATACAAAAAACCTCGAATTGCCAAAGCAATCTTGAGAAATAAGAATGGAACTGGGGGAATCAACTTGCCTGACTTCAGGCTCTACTACAAAGCCACAGTCATCAAAACAGTATGGTACTGGCACAAAGACAGGCATATAGATCAATGGAACAAAATAGAAAGCCCAGAGATAAATCCACACACATATGGACACCTTATCTTTGACAAAGGAGGCAAGAATATACAATGGAGTAAAGACAATCCCTTTAACAGGTGGTGCTGGGAAAACTGGTCAACCACTTGTAAAAGAATGAAACTAGATCACTTTCTAACACCCCACACAAAAATAAACTCCCTGCTTTCTTCAATTTAAGTCTGAATTTTAAAATAAGGAGTTCATGATATGAGCCACAGTCAGCTCCTGGTCTTGTTTTTGCTGGCTGTGTGGAGCTTCTCCATCTATGGTTGCAAGGAATATAATCAATCTTATTTCAGTGTCAACCATCTATCTGGTGATGTCTATGTGTAGAGTCTTCTTTTGTGTTGTTGAAAGAGAGTGTTGCTATGATCAGTGTGTTCTCTTGGTAAAACTCCATTTGCCCCACCAGCTACCAAACTTGCTAACTATATCGTGTTTTAAAAATGTTTTCCTTTCCAAGCCCCAATTTGCTAACAGGCAAACTAAAGTTAATGTTATTTCCTCTGAGGGCTTCACAAGTATACAACTAGATGATGTATTAAAAAAAATGATTTAAGGAATCCCAAAGAGGGTACTCAACATATGCTAATTATATTATATTTTGAAACTATTGCATATATTATTCCAACATGTGAGTTGAATATGAAAGTGTTAGTCACTCAGCCATGTTTAACTCTCCCATCCCAGGGACTGCAGCCCACCAGGCTCTTCTGTCCATGGAACTGCATGCCTGCTAGCATTATTCACTAATAATATATACAGATAATGAAATTAACACATAATTAATTAGGCTAATGGGCTAATTTTTTCATGTTATTATATTCTGTATACTTCAATTAATTGACCTCTAGTTAACTGATTTACTATATTAACTGACACATCATTGCCCATGTATAGTATACCAGGTTAACTAGGGTAAAATAAAAGTTCATAGTTAACACTCTCAAATGCTTTTGTATTTTCTGACAGTTAAATTTGCATGCCTATCAGGAGTCATTAGTTTTTCTTTCTATATCTATTTACACAAATTGCATTGTCATTATACTACATAATAATGAATCTTAAATAAACTTTAGAAATTAAATCAATGAAATATAACTTTAAAAAGAATGCTCTTATAAAATTTAAATGAATATCTTTGATAATTCTGAAAAAAATATAGTTGCCAAAAACTTATGTTGCAAAATTTGATGTGAGTAAGACAACCAAAAACTTTTGGGGAAAAAAACAAACACAAAGATTTAAAAGAATTATATATTTAAATTGATTCTCAAATATTCTCAATTCTCTTAATTTTAAATAAATAAATACCTGAAATTTTACACAATGTATCATGCATGTGGTTTATGTAAAAGAGAAATCATAAAGCTTTTTTTGACTTTCACTCTAAGAAAGAGACTTGGACTTAATAAAAATTAATGTTCACTTGTATGCTTTTATTTTAAACTAAATAATTTAAGCGTATATTGCATTTTATGAGTCCCCGTGCAACCAACTTTTCCAAATACATAACAGACTCCCAGCCTTGATTATGTGTGATAAGTGAGCCTCCCAAACTGTCCATGTAATACTCTGGCAATAATACATAAGACCTCCCAGCCTCAGTTAGAAGATATGTTGATCTGCGTGATTGCATACATTAGAGTTTGACCAAATTTTTATATAATGTAGTGAAAATTCATTAAGCTTTAAACCTCTATAGACTTGACTCTAACCCTTAAAGCTTTTCAAGGTTAAAAACACTTCATGTACTTTTCTAAGAATTTGTCCATTTCTTCCACATTGTCCATTTTATTGGCATATAATTGCTGATAGTAGTCTTTTATGATCCTTTGTATTTCTGTGTTGTCTGTTGTGATCTCTCCATTTTCATTTCTAATTTTATTGATTTGATTTTTCTCTCTTTGTTTCTGGATGAGTCTGGCTAATGGTTTGTCAATTTTATTTATCCTTTCAAAGAACCAGCTTTTGGCTTTGTTGATTTTTGCTATGGTCTCCTTTGTTTCTTTTGCATTTATTTCTGCCCTAATTTTTAAGATTTCTTTCCTTCTACTAACCCTGGGGTTCTCCATTTCTTCCTTTTCTAGTTGCTTTAGGTTGACTTTTTTTCTTGTTTCTTGAGGTATGCCTGTATTGCTATGAACTTTCCCCTTAGCACTGCTTTTATAGTGACCCACAGATTTTGGGTTGTTGTGTTTTCATTTTCATTTGTTTCTATGCATATTTTGATTTCTTTTTTGATTTCTTCTGTTATGTGTTGGTTATTCAGCAGCATGTTGTTTAACCACCATATGTAGGAATTTTTAGTAGTTTTTCTCCTGTAATTGGGGTCTACTCTTACTGTATTGTGGTCAGAAAAGATGCTTGGAATGATTTCAATTTTTTTGAATTTATCAAGGTTAGATTTATGGCCCAGGATGTGATCTATCCTGGAGAAGGTTCCATGAGCACTTGAGAAAAAGGTGAAATTCATTGTTTAGGGGTGAAAAGTCCTATAGATAGACTTGTTAGCATTTATCTTACATATTGTGGTGCTCCTATGTTAGGTGCATATATATTTATAATTGTTATATCTTCTTCTTGGATTGATCCTTTGATCATTATGTAGTGGGCTTCTTTGTCTCTTTTCACAGCCTTTGTTTTAAAGTCTATTTTATCGGATATGAGTATTGCCACTCCTGCTTTCTTTTGGTCTCTATTTGAGTGGAATATCTTTTTCCAGCCCTTCACTTTCAGTCTGTATGTGTCCCTTGTTTTGAGGTGGGTCTCTTGTAAGCAGCATATAGAGGGGTCTTGTTTTTATATCCATTCGGCCAGTCTTTGCCTTTTGGTTGGGGCATTCAACCCATTTACGTTTAAGGTAATTATTGATAAGTATGATCCCCTTGTCATTTACTTTGTTGTTTTGGGTTCTGGTTTATACACCCTTTCTGTGTTTCCTGTCTAGAGAATATCCTTTAGCATTTGTTGGAGAGCTGGTTTGGTGGTGCTGAATTCTCTCAGCTTTTGCTTGTCTGTAAAGCTTTTGATTTCTCCTTCGTATTTGAATGAGATCCTTGCTGGGTACAGTAATCTGGGCTGTAGGTTATTTTCTTTCACCACTTTAAGTATGTCTTGCCATTCCCTCCTGGCCTGAAGAGTTTCTATTGAAAGATCAACTGTTATCTTTATGGAAATCCCCTTGAGTGTTATTTGTTGTTTTTCCCTTCCTGCTTTTAATATTTGTTCTTTGTGTTTGATCTTTGTTAATTTGATTAATATGTGTCTTGGGGTGTTTCGCTTTGGTTTTATCCTGTTTGGGACTCTCTGGGTTTCTTGGACTTGGGTGATTATTTCCTTCCCCATTTTAGGGAAGTTTTCAACTATTATCTCCTCAAGTATTTTCTCATGGTGTTTCTTTTTGTCTTCTTCTTCTAGGACTCCTATAATTCGAATGTTGGAGTGTTTCATATTGTCCTGGGGGTCTCTGAAATTGCCCTCATTTCTTTTAATTCGTTTTTCTTTTTCCAACTCTGATTCATTTATTTCTACCATTCTATCTTCTATTTCACTAATCCTATCTTCTGCCTCGGTTATTCTACTATTTGTTGCCTCCAGACAGAAAGATGATATGGGGAGGGAGATGGGAGGGGAGTTCAGGATTGGGAACTCATGTACACCCGTGACGGATTCATGTCAATTTATGGCAAAACCAATACAGTGTTGTAAAGTAAAATTAAAAAAAAAAAAAAAACACTTCATGTTTCTTCAGTTGTAAGATGTTATTTGCAATAATCTAAAACATTTTTATGAAATTTAACAGACATAGTTTGTGAAATTGATAGTGGCACCATATAATTGTGTCTTGAGTAAAATTTGCTTTATTAATATTGAAATGTATGTTTAGTTCTTGAATATGTTTTTCACAGTTTTCTTCATTGCCATATTATTAATTAATAATTTACTGTTTTATGTTTTTTAATGTAAAATATAAAGTTCCAAGCCCAAACTGAAATACTGTATGTGCACAGAAAGATTGTCTTCCTTTTTTCTCTTTTAGAGAATATATACTCTTACATATGCTATATTAAATGTCAAATGGTAACTTTCCATGTCTGTTTATAGGAAATATTTTTAACCATCACTCCGAACAAACCTCAAAAAATTGGATAGATATTTTAGAGTAAAATAGAAGTCTTTGCTTTACTTTTGGCATCTTGACAATTCATTGGTTCAAATTTCTGCAGCACATTTTTTGTTTGTCTTACATTGAGGTGTTCCTTTATCAACATTGCTGGAAAGAAAGAATTTGTGATTTTGTTGTTGTTGTTGTTGATTATAAGGAGAAGGTAATGGCAATCCACTCCAGTACTCTTGCCTGGAAAATCCCATGGATGGAGGAGCCTGGTAGGCTGCAGTCCATGGGGTTGCTAAGATTCGGACGCGACTGAGCGACTTCAATTTCACTTTTCACTTTCCTGCATTGGAGAAGGAAATGGCAACCCACTCCAGTGTTCTTGCCTGGAGAATCCCAGGGATGGGGGAGCCTGGTGGCCTGCCGTCTATGGGGTCGCACAGAGTCAAACACGACTGAAGTAACTTAGCAGCAGTAGCAGCAGCAGCAGCAAGAGTTAGTCACAGCTCAACTATTTGTTGTCTGTTTGAGCTTGGTTTGGGGGAGAAGAATTATTTGGAAGAGAAAACAGAACTTTTATCTCTGGAGTAAGAAAATGCCACCACTTACAAGTCTAAAAGTTTTTTATTTAAACCAAGTAATTAGATTTTGGAATGTATCCAATGAACTTCTATTAAACAACCTAACCCATGAAACTCAATGGCACTTCCAAAAAGGATATGCAAAAGTAATAAAAATGGAACAGAAAATATCCAAAGAATTCTCCTATGACATATGTGCTCTAGGCCAGAGAAACAGGGTTCATGAATTTTTCACAGCCTAATACCAATCTTATCAAGTTGACAATCGAATTATATACTTACGAAAGCAGTAAAGCGAAGTAGTCTTATGCTTTCATAAATAAGCCATGCCTCTCTAAAACGGAATGCACTTTATCTACTATAACATTTTATACCACTGTCCAGTAGAACGCACATTCTCATGAAATTATGCTTTCATCTTTTGTAACAGTGTTTTCACAAATTATAAAAACAAAATAAGTCATTATTTCATGTTATTAGATTAGATGACAAGAAATACTGGAAAATTTTAAATAAGAAGCTAAGAAGCAGTGTTATTTTTTTTTGCTAGAGATTAAAGAAAAAATTTTGATAGACATTTCAGATAGTCCAGTTTAAAGTTTACATCATCTCTAAGAAGTACAATAGTAAATACCTCAGTATTTCTGTCGTGAATTTAAATGAGAGGTATCATTTAAAATCTTCTTTCAAACTGAATTCAACATTGGAAATATTTTACACTATGTTCATATTCATGTTTTACTACCTTTTTTTTTGTATCTGTTCACCTTTACTTTTTTTTCTTAAGAAGCCCATATAGTAGTCAAAAGATTGTATGTCTTCTTAACCACTCCTTCTCTTCCAAATATCTAATATTGCACAGTTCTATACTGTCAATAAGAATCAGTGTTGGCAATGATGAAAACTGTTCAGCAAAATAAAACCATGTTTATTGTTACAGCCCAGAAGTCACTGTCATGATGGAATATAAGTGGCACCTGTGTATTTGAGAGGACGTTTGAGAGTACTCAAATGAAAATACCTCCTAATCAAGAAAAATAGCTCTTCAAATACCCCCTGCTTATGGACAATGTTCTGTTGGGGGTTACAGACAATCTCTGAATATTTTTCCTCCAGACATATAATGGTCCCTGAAGATCCCCTGTTATTTTCCTGTGTATCTCTGAGAAATAGGGAAGATGTGTCAGAGCCAGCAATATATGGAGTGGCAGAGTAAAATGGTACATTACCTTACACTTTCACAGATGTTTAGAAAAAGAATGAGGAGTGAGAGGAATAGGGATGATATTTATCATATTATAGAGCCATGGAATGTGCATTTACACTCTGAAGTGCCAAAAGAAAAAAAAAATCAAGTAGAATAAGAAAGAAAACCCACTGTAAAAGCATCACACATGGCTATTGTAAGTATTGCTTAGAAAACTGTTTTATTTTTCTTGATAAAAAGACAATGAGAGCCTACCACAGAGCACCAAAACAAAGATAATTTTGGACTCTATATATGCATATATATTGGCAAGATAGACTTCTGAGAGTTTTGTACGAGCTAAATGAATAGAGAAAAATCATCATGGCCCCCATAGCAGATTACTCTGCCAGTCATTTCTGACTGATCTCCAGTTGAGACAGGTGGTTATAAGATTATGAAGCTTCTCTCTGGAAGTCTTTCTCAGCTGGATACCTTCTTCCTTAAAAGTAGCTGACTGCTTCAGTGTATCATCACTGGAGCTGAATCTTATGGCCACTACATGTCCATTGACTTGTCATTACTGAGAACCAAGGTATCTTCGATAAGAAACAGGACACCTTCTCCTACAATAAAACTGAAATCTCTGGCCTTTGTCATTCATGACCTGCAAGGGCTAGAGGGCAGGAAATTCAAGGGCTAATTCTGAGTCAAGACCATGGACCTCATCCGTCAGTAAGACAAGATTTTCTTCAGGACTGCTACTTTTTCATCAAAATTGGACAGGCCAATTGAAGTCATTCCTAAACAACAGTGCCATTTGTTCTGATATTGTTCAAATCTATTTTTTCCTATGAAGAGCACATCATTAGGTGTTAAAATACTTTTGTTTACTTATTAGGTCTAGGATTCACTGCTTATGCACCTTTAAGCTCTCAAGGGCAAATAATACTCCTAAAAAGCAAAGGTTGGTATAATGATATTAAGTTCAGAATCTGGATTCTTGGTGAGAATTTTTAGTGGGCACTGAAGTCAAGGGCCTCTTGATGAAAGTGAAAGAGGAGAGTGAAAATGTTGGCTTAAAGCTCAACACTCAGAAAACTAAGATCATGGCAAATAGATAGAAACAGTGAAAACAGTGGCAGACTTTATTTTTTGAAGGGGGCTCCAAACTCACTGCAGGTAGTGACTGAAGCCATGAAATTAAAAGAAATGTTATGACCAAACTAGACAGCATATGAAAAAGCAGAGACATTACTTTGCCCATAAAGGTCCATCTAGGCAAGGCTATGGTTTTTCCAGTGGTTATGTATGGATGTGAAAGTTGGAGTTTGAAGAAAGCTGAGCTCCAATGAATTGATGCTTTTGAACTGTGGTGTTGAAGAAGACTCTTGAGAGTCCCTAGGCCTGCAAGGAGATCCAACCAGTCCATCCTAAAACAATTCAGGCCTAAATATTCATTGGAAGGACTGATGTTAAAGCTGAAACTCAAACACTTTGGCCACCTGATGTGAAGAGCTGACTCATTTGAAAAGACCCTGATGCTGGGAAAGATTGAAGGCAGGAGGAGAAGGTGATGACAGAGGATGAGATGGTAGGATGGCATCACCGACTCAATGGACATGAGTTTGAGTAAACTCCAGGAGTTGGTGGACAGGGAGGCCTCATGTGCTGCAGTCCATGAGGTCACAAAGAGTCAGACACCACTGAGCAACTGAACTGAACTGAACTAAAGCCAAGGGAACATGGGGAAAACACTTCTCTGTTGGTCTATATCCCCACTTTGTCTCAAGACTATGTTTTATTTTGTTTTGTTTTCGAACTTCTAATGAGTGGTGGTTACTATGTCCTAAAGTAGTTACACCACTATTCTATATTCGCCTTTTTTGCAGGGTAGGTCTTGGGGAAATTTCTCTCTTAAAGATGACCAGCAATCTGAAGAAGCTGTGCATGGGTACATGGGAGGAACCTCGAAGTGAGCGGCATAAATCTGTTCTTCTCTCGTCATGGTCAGTGTTAATAACACCCTTGTTTTTTTCTGAATGTACCTTCATTTCAAGTCATGGATTTGAAAAGTGAAAGTTTCTCAGTCATGTCTGACTCTTTGGGATATCATGATCTATACAGTCCATAGAATTCTCCAGGCCAGAATACTGGACTGGGTAGTCTTTCCCTTCTCCAGGAGGTCTTCCCAATCCAGGGATCAAACCCAGATCTTCGACACTGCAGGTGGAATATTTACCAATTGAGCCACCAGGGAAGCTCAGGAATACTGGAATGGGGAGCCTTTCCCTTCTCCAGGAGATCCTCCCAACCCAAGTCTCAAACTGGGGTCTCCTGCATTGCAGGTGGATTCTTTACCAACGGAGTTTTCATGGATTTGAAAAACCCTCACTCAAATGCATCGGCATCAGTTTCCTTGTGGATTCCCAAGGACTTGTCCATGTTCAAAGTAACAGAAAGAGGCGATTACAGAGTAATCACCTTAATAAGAAAGGTGTGATACACATATGAAAAATCATTTTACTGGGGCATATTTTACACGTCATAAAATTCACCCATTTCAAGGAAAAAATTCAATGATTTTTAAAGTAAATTTACCAAGTTGTGCCTCACCATAAATCAGTTCTAGAGCATTTTCATCAGCCAATATAATCCCTCAGGGACATTTAGTGTTAATCCCCATCTTGCCTCCTCGCCAAGACAACCACTAATCCATTTATTATGTCTACAGATTTTAGAAGTTAAATTTGATACCGCGCTTAAGTATGTGAACATTGGTGATCATTAAAGAGAGTAAAGGAGGGAATAATATGTTTCAGATGCTTGTTTCAGAAGATGCTCCAGTATCCTGGAGAAAAGAGATTAAAGATGAGAACCTGCACATCAGCTGACTGATTATGAGAGTGTTGTAATATTTCAGCTGGGATGGTAAGACAAAGAATTCATGGTCAAGGCTTGTCAGAACCAGTTTATGCATGTTTAGAACAGGCAGCTTTCTTTGTGATGTGAATTATCTTGAACAACCTGGACATGAACAACCTGGACATGGAGAGAGGAGTTCCCAGAGAAGAGCACGATCACCAGGATACCTTTGTCCCATTTGACTGGTGGTCTACGGAACAGGTTGTAGGTGAAAAAAAAATTTTTTTTTCATTTATGTGTATTTTCTAGGAATACCACATGAGAGAGGAAAGTGAAAGAGATGTCATTAACTGGAATTTATGAATAGTTGCACACAGCAGAAAAAAGCCTAGCAGATAAAAGTCTAAATGTGGGGCTATCTGGAAGAGAATTCAGCTATACTTAACTATCTTAAATATCTCAGGGAGAAAAACAAGCTGATCCACTGTAAATGTTACCTTTTCTCCTTAGTTGATGTCACTAAAAAATCATACCCGTCCACAATTATTTCTGCCACAACCTGCCCAGGGATTGATATTTGCTCATTTTTTTGTATTAAAATCAACTTTCTCAAATACCTCTGTTAAAGGGTTAATATGTTACTGAGATAAGGCTAGTATAAATCCATGATCACCTATTGGCCAATAGAAAATAAATCAAAGATCAACAGGAAAAGACAGCAATGAAAAAATGAAAAATAGGCTAACAGATCTGGATGGGTTGATCCTGAGCAACAACACTACAAATAATCCTGAACTGAGCCCAGAAGAGACTCCAGAAAGAGATGTTGTCAGTCATGACATGCACAGGTGTACTACGTATTGACATTCCTCTTGCCTGTGTCATTTCTTTCAAAGACAAGCTTATACTTCTACATACTCAAAATGAACTCTAAAAGTGAAAACTATCTTGGACAAAAAAATGCAGCCTGCCATTTCTGTAAACAGCAAATATTGCCTGCAAATCAAGCCATCAATCAGTGTAGCTGCCCCTGATGTTCTGCCATGAGAAGAATTCTGATGGAGAAATAAATAAACAAGATTCTGGACATAGATAATTAAGATACATAATCAGAGGAATAATTTCAGTGACCCCAGCCTCTTGCATCTTCCCATGCATAGAAAAAAAATCTTTTTTTAAATTAAAATTTTATTGGAGTATAGTTGTTTTACAATGTTGTGCTATAATCAGCTATACATACTCATATATCCCCTTTTTTGTATTTCCTTCTCATTCACATTACCACAGAGTACAGAGTAGAACTCCCTGTGCTCTCTGGTAGGTTCTCATTGATTACCTATTTTCTATATATTGTAGTTTATACATACATATGTCAATGCCAATCTCGCACCCACCCCTTCTTGGTATCTATACATTTTTTTCTACTTCTGCATCTCTGTTTCTGCTCTGCATGTAAATTGATCAGTATTGTCTTTTTGGATTCCACATATAAGTGATATTATGGCAGAAAATGAAAAAGAACTAAAGCCTCTTGATGAAAGTGAAAGAGGAGAGTGAAAAAGTTGGCTTAAAGCTCAACATTCAGAAAACTAAGATCATGGCAAATAGATGGGGAAACAATAGCTGACTTTATTTTTCTGGGCTCCAAAATCACTGTGGATGGTGATTGCAGCCATGAAATTAAAAGGTGCTTGCTCCTTGGAAGAAAAGTTATGACCAACCTAGACAGCATATTAAAAAGCAGAGACATTACTTTGCCAACAAAGGTCCATCTAGTCAAGGCTATGGTTTTTCCAGTGGTCATGTATGGATGTGAGAGTTGGACTGAAGAAAGCTGAGCACGGAAGAATTGATGCTTTTAAATTGTGATGTTGAAGACTCTTGAGAGTCCCTTGGACTTCAAGGAGATCCAACCAGTCCATCTTAAAGGAGATCAGTCCTGGGTGTTCATTGGAGGGACTGATGTTGAAGCTGAAACTCCAATACTTTCACCACCTGATGTGAAGAGTTGACCCATTTGAAAAGACCCTGATGCTGGGAAAGATTCAGGACAGGAAGAGAAGGGGACAACGGAGGATGAGATGTCTGGATGGCATCACCAACACAATGGAAATGGGTTTGGGTGGACACCGGGAGTTGGTGATGGACAGGGAGGTCTGGCGTGCTGCAGTTCATGGGGTCACAAAGAGTTAGACATGACTGAGCAACTGAACTGAACTGAACTGAACTGATACAGTATTTGTTTTTCTCTTCCTGACTTTACTCTGACAGTCTCTAGGTCCATCCACATCCCTGCAAACGGCACAATTTCATTCCTTTTTATAGATGAGCAATATTCCAGTGTATATATGTACCATATTCTCTTTATCCATTCATCTGTTGATGGACATTTAGGTTGCTTTCATGTTCTGTCTGTTGTCAATAAAACTCCAGGAACACTGGGGTGCATGTGTCTTTTGGAATTATGCTTTTTTCCAGCTATATGCCCAAGATTGGAATTGCTGGTCATATGGTAATTTTACTTTTAGGAAAGGCACATCTTTTGATGCTAAACTACTTTTTTTTTTTTCTCAACAAAATTCCTGTGTATTCTAGCTTTTTTGGAATCATTCCTCAGTGTCATCATGGACTCTAGTCTTCTGTATTGTCCCTGAATAAAACATAAGTTCCAACTTTTAGGTTGTGCATTTTTTCAACACTCTCCTACAATTATTTTTTATTTGTCCTGATGATTTCTTATTGTTTTTCTAGGATTTTCCTTTCTAAATCAGTTTATGGATTTATAGACACTTATTCAAATCTATTGTGCATAAAGGCTTTGTGAAAACCACAAAGAAATGTTAAATGATAATGAGCCAGAGACATAGAGGAAAACCAACAGTCACTCTCATCTTTATTAACAAAGCCTGATTTTATTCATGATGCAAATGTTTAAAAATGTATTATTTCCTAGCTCTTCCACTAATGTCCACATAACATAAATTTTGTCCAAATATATATAATTGGGAGTAACTTATTATTTAAGAAAAGAAAAATCTAAGCCAGAACTAGCCCATCAAGCACATCCTTATACTTTCTGCCATTCTAGTGCTTCTTGCCCAAAATATGGCAGTGCTGCTGGAAGTGGAGCAGCTATCTTGAAACCTTGAGATATTATGTATAAGCTAACAAAAATTAATTGGAAAAGAAGAGTAAGGTCACTGATGGTACTTTGGTTCACTTTTCTAGTCTCATTAAGTGAGGCAAACAAAACCGCAGAGTAGAAAGCAATTACCAGTTGATACAGGATACTCATGCCAATATCTAGATAAGTATTGAGAACAAAATATTTTAAGGTTATAGCTAGACGTTCACATTCTTAAGAACTGCCCATCTTTGGGGGGTGTCAGAGATAAGCTTTTTTTCACTAGTTAAATTCTGTAATCATTATACAGTCATTGTGTTGCAGGTCACTGATTTGATTTCAGTGAATATTCCTCAAAGAAGATAAAACTTGAACAGTGACATGAAGACTGAGAAGTTTCCCAAGCAGTCTTCAGTTCAGTTCGATTCAGTCTCTCAGCCGTGTCTGACTTTGTGCGACCCCATGAATCGCAGCATGCCAGGCCTCCCTGTCCATCACCAACTCCTGGAGTTCATTCAGACTCACGTCCATCAAGTCAGTGATGCAATCCAGCCATCTCATCCTCGGTCGTCCCCTTCTCCTCCTGCCCCCAATCCCTCCCAGCATCAGAGTCTTTTCCAGTGAGTCAACTCTTCACATCAGGTGGCCAAAGTACTGGAGATTCAGCTTTAGCATCATTCCTTCCAAAGAAATCCCAGGGCTGATCTCCTTCAGAATGGACTGGATGGATCTCCTTGCAGTCCAAGGGACTCTCAAGAGTCTTCTCCAACACCACAGTTCAAAAGCATCAATTCTTCAGTGCCCAGCCTTCTTCACAGTCCAACTCTCACATCCATACATGACCCCAGGAAAAACCATAGCCTTAACTAGACGGACCTTAGTCGGCAAAGTAATGTCTCTGCTTTTGAATATACTCTCTAGGTTGGTCATAACTTTTCTTCCAAGGAGTAAGTGTCTTTTAATTTCATGGCTGCAGTCACCATCTGCAGTGATTTTGGAGCCCCCCCAAAAATAAAGTCTGACAATGTTTCCACTGTTTCCCCATCTATTTCCTATGAAGTGACGGGACCGGATGCCATGATCTTCGTTTTCTGAATGTTGAGCTTTAGGCCAACTTTTTACTCTCCACTTTCACTTTCCTCAAGAGGCTTTTTAGTTCCTCTTCACTTTCTGCCATAAGGGTGATGTCATCTGCATATCTGAGTTAATTGATATTTCTCCCGGCAATCTTGATTCCAGCTTGTGTTTCTTCCAGTCCAGCGTTTCTCATGATGTGCTCTGCATATACATTAAATAAGCAGGGTGACGATATACAGCCTTGACGCACTCCTTTTCCTATTTAGAGCCAGTCTGTTGTTCCATGTCCAGTTCTAACTGCTGCTTCCTGACCTGCATACAGAGAGGTATAAAAGGGAAACTAGGCAGAAACATCAGTATGAAAAGATACAAAGGCTGATAGAAAGGATGGAAGGAGATGGATGGAAGTATTTCAATGCAACTGAAAGGGAAGAAGGGCTGAGTTTAGGACTGAGGGACAGATGTTGAAGGATAGTGTAGGGCATACTGAAGAGTTTGTTCTTCATCCCATGGCCAGGGTTTACAGATTGTCATACAGCAATAGAATCCCTATTCAGTTTGGCAACTATAAAGTTTTATGTTTTAAATTTGAATGTGTTTAGATAGAATGCACTCTTTGCAACAGGCTCCACAATTCTCTTTAATGATACTTTCCACCTCATGTGTTTACATTAGATTCCTAACCCCTCACATGCTAGCAAAGTAACCATCTCACATGCTAGCAAAGTAATGATTAAAATTCTTCAAACCAGGCTTCAACAGTACATGAACCATTCAAGCTGGATTTTAAAAAGTTAGAGGAACCAGAGATTAAATTGCCAACATCTGTAGGATCACTGAGAAAGCAGGAGAGTTCCAGAAAAAAACGTCTACTTCTGCTTTATTGACTATACCAAAGCCTTTGACTGTGTGGATGACAACTGTGGAAAAAAATTTTAAAAATGGGAATACCAGACCACCTGACCTGCCTCTTGAGAAATCTGTATGCAGGCCAGGAAGCAACAATTAGAACTGTACATGGAACAACAGACTGGTTCCAAATAGGAAAAGAAGTACATCAAGGTGGTATACTGTCACCCTGCTTATTTAATTTTTGTGCAGAGTACATCATGAGAAATACCAGCCTGGATGAAGCACAAGCTGGAATCAAGATTGCCAGGAGAAGTATCAAAAACCTCAGATACACAGATAACACTACCCTTATGGCAGAAAGCAAAGAACTAAATAGCCTCTTGATGAACGTGAAAGAGGAAAGTGAAAAAGTTGGTTTAAAACTCAATAGTCAGGAAACTAAGATAATGGCATCAAGTCCCATCACTTCATGGCAAATAGATAGGGGAAACAGTGGAAACAGTGGCAAACTTTATTTTCTTGGGTTCCAAAATCCCTGCAGATGGTGACTGCAGCCATGAAACTAAAAGGTGCTAAAAAATAAAAAATAAAAGATGCTTGCTCCTTGGAAGAAAAGTTATGACCAACCTAGATAGCATATTAAAAAGCAGAGACATTACTTTGCCAACAAAGGTCCGTCTAGTTAAGGCTATGGTTTTTCCAGTAATCATGTGTGAATGTGAGAGTTGGATTATAAAGAAAGTTCAGCATCGAAAAATTGATGCTTTTGAACTGTGGTGTTGAAGAAGACTCTTGAGAGTCCCTTGGACTGCAAGGAGATCCAACTAGCTCATCCTAAAGGAAATCATTCCTGAATATTCACTGGAAGGACTGATGCTGAAGCTGAAACTCCCATACTTTGGCCACCTGATGCAAAGAACTGACTTATTGGAAAAGACCCTGATGCTAGGAAAGATTTAAGGCTGAAGAACAAGGGCAGGACAGAAGATGAGATGGTTGCATGATATCACCAACTCTATAGACATGAGTTTGAGTAAGGTCAGGGTTGTCAGGTGATGGACAGGGAAGCCTGGCTTGCTGCAGTCCATGGGGTCGCAAAGACTTGGACATAACTGAGTAACTGAACTGACTGAACTGAACGTAGACCCTGAAAATATTTGTGTTTGTGATCTCTTAGAGGAAGATTTGCCAAGTACTAAAGTCCCCAAGGAAGACAGGAAATCTTGAAGATGCTAAGGAGATTACAGTGAGGAGTACAGGTGTGCAGGAGTAAGTGCAAGGCAGTCTTCAAATAAGCAGGCTTGATATCAAGCTTGATATCATGGACGGGAAAAAAAATGATAGTTGCTAGGAGGAGATGGAAGAAGTTAAAATTATCTAATAAACTCCAGCAAAGGTTGGAGAAAATAAGAAATGGTCCCATTCAACAGTATGGGAAGGAAAGCAGAGTAGCCAGAGAAAAGACTTATTTTCAGTAAGTATTTAATAAATTGAATCTTACAGACAAGGTTGTCATACTTAAGAGATGCAACTCTCTAAGATGTTCTGGGGAGGGAGGTGGGAGGGGGGTTCATGTTTGGGAATGCATGTAAGAATTAAAGATTTTAAAAAATAAAAAACTAAAAATTAAAAAAAAAATCTTTAAAATATTAGGCTGCCAGTCAAGATGCTAAATATTTGGTTTGTAATTCAATCAACAATTAACATTTAGTAAGTATTTATTAATACCAACTACAGACTGGTTCCAAATAGGAAAAAGAGTACGTCAAGGCTGTATATTGTCACCCTGCTTATTTAACTTATATGCAGAGTACATCATGAGAATCGCTGGGCTGGAAGAAATACAAGCTGGAGTCACAATTTCTGTGAGAAATGTCAATAGCCTCAGATATGCAGATGACACCACCCTTATGGCAGAAAGTGAAGAGGAACTAAAGAGCCTCTTGATGAACGTGAAAGAGGAGAGTGAAAAAGTTGGCTTAAAGTTCAACATTCAGAAAATGAAGATCATGGCATCTGGTCTCATCACTTCATGGGAAATGGATGGGGAAACCGTGGAAACTGTCAGACTTTATTTGCGGCGGTGGGAGGGTGGGCTCCAAAATCACTGCAGATGGTGATTGCAGCCATGAAATTAAAAGACGCTTACTCCTTGGAAGGAAAGTTCTGACCAACCTGGATAGCATATTGAAAAGCCGAGATATTACTTTGCCAACAAAGGTCCGTCTAGTCAAGGCTACTGTTTTTCCAGTGGTCATGTATGGATGTGAGAGTTGGACTGTGAAGAAAGCTGAGAGCCAAAGAATTGATGCTTTTGAACTGTGGTGTTGGAGGAGACTCTTGAGAGTCCCTTGGACTGCAAGGAGATCCAACCAGTCCATTCTGAAGGAGATCAGTCCTGGTTGTTCATTGGAAGGACTGATGCTGAAGCTGAAATACTTTGGCCATCTCATGCGCAGAGTTGACTCATTGGAAAAGACCCTGATGCTGGGAGGGATCAGGAGCAGGAGGAGAAGGGGATGACCGAGGATGAGATGGCTGGATGGCATCACTGACTGAATGCATGAACTCAATTGATGAGCTTGATGAATTCTGGGAGTTGGTGATGGACAGGGAGGCCTGGCGTGCTGTGATTCATGGTGTTGCAAAGAGTCAAACACGACTGAGTGACTAAACTGAACATATTTTTCTAAACTTTGGGGGAGATATAATATTGAAATATAGCATCTTAATACTAAGGTATGAAAATGACTCTATAGTTGTTAATTATAATTGAGAAAAGTAAGGTGGATATAAAGAGGGAAATTAGGTATGAAAGAATAACAGAAAAATGGTAGGTTAAAAGGTAATATTAATAGATTATCAAGTTATGCCAATATGTATTACTTAACTCATATAGTTTCAGCATCTTAAATAATGAATATAATGTATAAAGTGCACAAGTAAAAATACATGATATACTCTGAGAGCATTTTTATCAGGGTGCTAACAACCTGTTTGAGTTAGCACCTTCGGCTTTGCCTCCAGGCTTAAAATATTGTCAATTGTTACCTGCTCAAATCTATCCCAGAATATTTTAACTAGACTAAATATACTCTAATTGAGGTAAATATTATACCGTTTCATTTTCATTCTCAGCTTCTAAAATCATAGCTATTATTCATAATTCAATTGTAGTGTTGCATATGCAATAATGTACTTATACATGAAAATCAAATACTTGTGACTGTTTAAGTTTCTTGATTTATAAAATCGGAAATATCTGAGTCTGAAGTAGATTTTAACACCTTCTTATATATACTTAAATGGCACATTATTTTTTTTTCCATTTTTTTCTGTATATAGTTATATTTTAGAATATAGTTTTTGAGATAATTTTAAACACCAGTGGCAAATAAATATAGCTGAAATTTTTTAAGCCACTGTCAGGCTAAAATGGAGACATGCAACACACAGAGCAAATTTCATTCACTCAAGTAGCAATTGTTCACTTTCTCATTATTTGAACTAATTTTCTTTCCCTCTTCTTCACTCATAACCAAAAAGCAGCTTGTATTTTGTTAATTATTCACAAATTTGCTTGTGGTGGAGGGAGTAATATTTAAAGATTTAAATAGTGCTGTCTCTGCATTCCTTGTTCATCCAAACTAAAAATAGATAATGTTTGTACAAGCAGTGTCTTGTTGAATAGCTGAGAGATTACCATAATTTAAGATTTAGAATTACTTGTATTACTAAGATTAAAGTCAGTCTCATCCAATATCTTGTCAGGGACTTGAATGGCACAATTCATATCAGTGATAATAATAATACTTAATAATAATGTCATATATATAGTAATTTAATTAAGCACACGAAATTTACCAAGTACTGTATTAAATATTTTTCTTGAATTATTTCATTTACTCTTTAATAAATAATCTTCAATATATAGCTATTATCTCTGTTTTACAGCAAATAGTAGCTAGTATTTACTGACCTCTAATTATATGTTCAATTGGCAATACTCCAATGAAATTGTTATCATTTTCTAGAGGAGAAAACCTAAATTTAGAGTGAGAAATTTGATTTGCCTAAATTCCCATGTGTGGTGAGGTTGGATCTATGACTCATCTGCAATTTAAGAACCCATGTTCTTCACCAGGGTATTATAGTTATCAAATGTATGAGTCACTATAAGTGAGTCTAGAGGCTTTAACTACAGAATCTCGTCAAATTAGCAAAACTACTCCTGTTTTTGATGTTTATCAGTAATGAGTCTGAGAAATGAGGTTTAGCTTTGTGCCCAAGAAAAAAAAAAAATTTGATTGAGAATAAATAGGGAATTTTGTCTGCCATACTTTATTTTAAAATCTTGACTTTTCTATGTAAAAGAGGGAGCTGTTGGATTAAAGTATGAGATTTTCTATTTTACACCCATGACGGCAGGGATATTTCAGAATATGTGTGTTGTGTTCTCTACACAGGGTGAGACCAGAGAAGGATAAGCTGAAGAAAGGCTGGCAAGAGATAGGGTTCGTGAAGTCAACATTGTTTAGGGGGAACAATTTCCATGAGAAAAGATTAGAATAGAAGCTAATATAGTGGCTGGAGGGCTTAAGAGAAAACGTAGGTAAATCCAATAGATATTGAGGGGGAGTAGAATCAGAAGGATTTCTTTCATATTGAATATAAACAATTAAGGGGAAAAAAGGTAAGGATATTTCTTAGGTTTTAAGTTTAAGGCACAACATTTGTGGCAGGTAGAATGTAGAAGTGATTTCTCTACATGCACAAAATAGTTCCACATAGGAGTCCTTTGTCGCCTAGGCAGATGTATTAGTTATGCTGCATGTGGGCTTGCTTGCCTTGCGATGAAACTGAGTAAAATTAAATGAATTGCAAATTAATCTAGTTTATTGTGTTTAATCACGTATTCAGCAAATACATTCGAATTATGAACTTGTATGTTAAACAATGAGCTAGAAATTAGAGAAAACAGTGTGAAGGATACAAGCCCTGGGTTCAAGATGTTTAAGTCTACTGGAAGACAACTGTGATTCAACTTAATTAGTGCCGAAGTGAAGTGAAGTCGCTCAGTCGTGTCCAGCTCTTTGCGAGCCTGTGGACTGTAGCCTACCAGGCTCCTCCATCCATGGCATTCTCCAGGCAAGAATATTGGAGTGGGTTGCCATTTCCTTCTCCAGGGGATCTTCCCAACCCAGGGATTGAGCCCAGGTCTCCCGCATTGTAGGCAGACACTTTAAACTCTGAGCCACCAAGGAAGCCTGGTGCTAAATGAAAGCAAATATAGGATGTTATGGAAATTCTTTGAAAGCTCATGCAAGCCATGAAGTGTAGCAGAAAGAGTAAGAAAGAAAAAAAAAGCTTCATAATAGTTTGAAGGAAGAATAAGAGTTAGGTCAACAGAACAAGAAGATATATTCAGACTGAAGGAAGAACATGTCAGTAGGCTCAGAAAGAAAACAGAAATAAGATAGTTGGAAGGTAAATATGGCCTGAGTAAAGAACTGAAGAAAGGCTGGCAAGTGATAGCGTCCGTGAGGTCAAAGTTGCTAGGATATGAAAGAGTCTTACATACCAAAGCCTTTTGAAGACTTCAACGTAAAGGTTAAAAAGCCACTTAAGGAGTCTTAGCAGAGAAATGGCATGGTCACATTTGCACATTAGGAAAGTCATTCTTACAGCAGCACATTGGTAAAAACAAGATCAGAGGCATGAGAACCCATCATGAGGCTTTTAGAGGAGTCTAGCAGAGAGGTGACAGTGGCCTGAAATAAAGTTACTGCAGTAAGGATGAAGAGGAGGAAGGGAATTAAAGAAATGTTAAGGCAGCAAAATGGATAGATTTTATCCCCAAGGAAATTAAAGGTTAAATGAAAGGGAAGAATGAGGACAATTCTCAGCATTCTGATTTAAGTAACTAGGTATCTGATGGTGCTATTCAGAAAAGATAGGGGAAAATGAAAAGATGAGCACAGGTTTGGGGAGGAAGGAAGGAAATAAACTTAGTTTTGAACATACAAGTGTCTCTGAAGCATTCAAGTAGGGATATCCAGGAAGAAGCGGGATATAATTTTTTAAGTGTAGTATAACATCTCATATATTATCTATTCTTATACCTACTTAATTCAGTGCTTTAATGAAATTAAGAGTGTCAGTTTAATTTCTTCTTGACTCAGCTGGTAGAATTCTACCAGTGACAAGAAAGAATAGTAAGAGAGAACAAAAGATTAAGGATGAATACATTGCTGTATCTAATTTTTGTTCAGTAGTATCGTCTTCTTTTTTAGAACCTAATTATGAATTGGAAAAAGTGACACCTTACCTTTTTATATCTTAAACCTGCTTTGAGAAAAAAATAATTTGAGAAAAAAAAATCTAAACTAGAAATAAAATGATACCTAACAAGAACCAACAAGGTACTGGTTAATAATTTCTGCATTTGCCCATACATTCACCATTATAAATATTTATAAATTGAGTCCAACCCTTTTCCTTTTCCTGAAAGAAAAATGAAATAATGAATATAAAAATAAATGGTGAAACTTAAAAGCTTCTGCACAACAAAGGAAACTATAAGCATGGTGAAAAGACAGCCTTCAGAATGGGAGAAAATAATAGCAAATGAAGCAACGGACAAACAACTAATCTCAAAAATATACAAGCAACTTATGCAGCTCAATTCCAGAAAAATAAACGACCCAATCAAAAAATGGGCCAAAGAACTAAATAGACATTTCTCCAAAGAAGACATACAGAAGGTTAACAAACACATGAAAAGATGCTCAACATCACTCATTATCAGAGAACTGCAAATCAAAACCACAATGAGGTACTATTTCACACCAGTCAGAATGACTGCGATCCAAGTCTACAAGCAATAAATGCTGGAGAGGGTGTGGAGAAAAGGGAACCCTCTTACACTGTTGGTGGGAATGCAAACTAGCACAGCCACTATGGAGAACAGTGTGGAGATTCCTTAAAAAACTGGAAATAGAACTACCTTATGACCCAGCAATCCCACTGCTGGGCATACACACCGAGGAAACCAGAATTGAAAGAGACACATGTACCCCAATGTTCATCGCAGCACTGTTTATAATAGCCAGGACATGGAAGTAACGTAGATGTCCATCAGCAGATGAATGGATAAGAAAGCTGTGGTACATATACACAATGGAGTGTTACTCAGCCATTAAAAAGAATACATTAGAATCAGTTCCAATGAGGTGGATGAAACGAGCCTATTATACAGAGTGAAGTAAGCCAGAGAGGAAAACACCAATACAGTATACTAACACATATATATGGTATTTAGAAAGATGGTAACAATAACCCTGTATGTGAGACAGCAAAAGAGACAAAGATGTATAGAACAGTCTTTTGGACTCTGTGGGAGAGGGCAAGGGTGGAATGATTTGGGAGAATGGCATTGAAACATGTATAATATCATATATGAAATGAATCACCAGTCCAGGTTTGATGCAGGATACTGGATGCTTGGGGCTGGTGCACTGAGATGACCCAGAGGGATGGTAGGGGGAGGGAGGAAGGAGGGGGGTTCAGGATGGGGAATACGTGTGTACCTGTGGTGGATTCATGTTGATGTATGGCAAAACCAATACAATATTGTAAAGTAATTTACCTCCAATTAAAATAAATAAATTTATAGTTAACAAAATAAAAATAAAAATTCATGCTGCCAAAAAAAAAGTAAATGGTTATCAAATCACAAGGAATATTACATAATACAAGTTACAAAACTATAGTGAAATTATGCAAAATTATGACCTTCCTGAGAGAAGATGAGTTTGTGCTCAGCCAAAGAAACAGCATAATTGCAAAGCGGTATCTGAATCAACTGGATTAAACAATGGGCATTCTTAAAAAAGAAATCTTTTTAGAAACATAGCTGTCTGAGAAGTTTTGCAGAAGTTAGTGGCAGTCTGCATAGCTTTATGCACTTATTTAAAAAATCTAAGTTAAGCAGGATTGACTAAGGAAATTAGAAATGGAGCTCACTGAAATAGAATCTAGAGGAGAGTCTTGTCAACAGGCTCCAGATATATGGACTGTTAGGATTACCAGATATGTTAAGCAGTTTAAATATTTCTTGGTATTTGATATCATTAATTCAATGTCTCAGTCACTGCTGGCCAGACTTGATGTGTGTTCCAAGATTCCCAACTTAATGCCAACCGCTTGGGAAAAATCTCTCGAGAGAGCTTTCCTGTCAAGCACACTGGAAACTCCTCCTGGCCACCATAAAGCATTATACTATAGGAGAATTTTTTTTTTTTCCAAAGGAACAAGAAAGTTTCAGTAATACACCTTAGAGCATTGCTTTCTTTGCACTTTGGTGCATATAGATGTGCTATCAGAACTTTCAATCTGTTTCTTTGTTCCTTTATGAACATTATGAAATTTATGTTCCTTTATGAAATTATGACTATTTCAATTCACAATTTGAGATCATATAATCTCTAAGCAAGCTCTTACGTTAGTGCTTTAATCAGAAAGTGTCTCTGCTGAACAAAGTTTTGTTATTAATATGCAAATGAATGCTGTAAGGCAGATGACACTTTTCCCCAAACCACATTCAATTAACATACCAATAACTTTAGGTGTTCCTAGTATAATCAGAATTAGCGTTTCACATGACAGATTTTTTAACACTTCGTAGGTTGTGAGAAGAAAGTATCTGAAGCTATCATTTATTATCACTAAGCAAATGCAGGTTGAGAGAATGGGAAACGATGGCCAAAGAGGGCATGAGGAATAGCAACGTTGTAAATGCTCTGATTCAGGTTTCTGCATGGATTGCTGAACCAGAGAGCCACATGGTTACCTCAAAGAAGGGATGTGAGTACTAACATTGGCAACTGTACCCATTTGTAATAATAGAATTATACAATCAAGTTCTCTTCTACCCTACATGTGAAATTGAAATAACAACAACAAAAAAAAAAAATACAGGATTGATAAACTTCTCCAATTCTTTGCCACTCAAAGTAAGATCATATGGTTAAAGTATTTTAAGATATTAAAGTTCAGAATTAAGAATTAACCTGAAAACATTGTCTGCAGACTCTCCATAAGTGGAAAGTAAGTTCTTCACCCTCTAAACATCTCACTGATCAATGTTTCTGACTAAAGTATTGTCTGTCTGCTGTTTAAACCAACATGGAACCAACATCTATTACAGTCTCTAATATAGATTCTGGGACTGCCATGTGGAAAATAAATGTCTTTTAGTACTCAAATGTAGCTCATTTTTATTTTGGGTATCATTTTTAAAAATCTAATTTGTATTTCATAATAAAAATGCTACTTCCATAGGTCTAAAAATAAAGTTTTGTGGGGATTTTTTAAACAATTTATTTGAATTGTTCCATATGTCCTATCACACGAAGTGTTTGAGCATTCAAACACACCAATTTCTAATAAAATTGTGAAGATTTGAGTCAATTTGTTTGTCAGTGTATTTACCATTTTCTGAGAAGAGTCGACTTTGATAACAGTCTCCTGGGGAAAAGGCTGATACCCCACTTCTCTGTTCTAGTATTCAATGTATATTTAAATCTTCTCAGAGCATAAACATCACTCTGCTGAACATTCCTGGTACATTCATAGTCAGCACTTATGGATGAGGGTATCTTCTCTGTAGTCAAAAACATAGATTTCACATTCATTTCTTTCTTCAAACACTAATATTGCAGCAATCTCTTTCAGACATAATGTAGAGACATTCCAAACAGAAAGCTTATTGCTGAATTAAGAGTAGAACAACCCACCATCAATACACAAAATTTTTTTTAATATGCAATTTTAAACATGTCATGCTTCAGCCTAATACTTCATGTATGCTTGTTGCGCTTTATTAGGGTATTGTTTTTGCCACTCATGACTGACATCCAATATGCAGTCATGCAACAGCAGGTCTGCAACATGACTTTCAACAGCTTCTGTTGATATGCTGACATTTGCTATAAATTAATCTAAGAGATTATTCGCTACAAATTAATCAAGAGAATCAAGATTGCCAGGAGAAATATCAACAAACTCAGATATGCAGATGACACCACCCTTATGGCAAAAAGTGAAGAGGAGCTAAAAAGCCACTTAGTGAAAGTGAAAAAGGAGAGTGAAAAAGTTGGCTTAAAGCTCAACATTCAGAAAATGAAGATCATGGCATCCGGTCCCATTACTTCATGGGAAATAGATGGGGAAACAGCGGAAACAGTGTCAGATTTTATTTTTGTGGGGCTCCAAAATCACTGCAGATGGTGACTGCAGCCATGAAATTAAAAGACGCTTACTCCTTGGAAGGAAAGTTATGACCAACCTAGATAGTATATTCAAAAGCAGAGACAATACTTTGCCAACAAAGGTCCGTCTAGTCAAGGCTATGATTTCTCCAGTGGTCATGTATTGATGTGAGAGTTGGACTGTGAAGAAGAAGTATTGATGCTTTTGAACTGTGGTGTTGGAGAAGACTCTTGAGAATCCCTTGGACTGCAAGGAGATCCATCCAGTCCATTCTAAAGGAGATCAGTCCTGGGTGTTCTTTGGAAGGAATGATGCTAAAGCTGAAACTCCAGTAATTTGGCCACCTCATGCAAAGAGTTGACTCATTGGAAAAGACCCTGATGCTGGGAGGGACTGGGGGCAGGAAGAGAAGGGAACAACAGAAGATGAGATGGCTAGATGGCATCACCGACTCAATGGACATGAGTTTGGGTGAACTCCGGGAGTTGGTGATGGATAGGGAGGCCTGGCGTGCTGCGATTCATGGGGTCACAAAGAGTCAGACATGACTGAGCGACTGAACTGAACTGAACTGAATCTAAGAGAAGTATCACATTCCCTTAAAACATTACTCTTCACTTTTTATATGCACATATAATTTTTCACTCTAGCAACAGTTTGAAAGTGTTTACTTTTACATAAGAAGGGTTTAGTGAAGCAGGAGTTATCTTTTTCTCTTAACACTCAGTTCAGCACAGTTCAGTCGCTCAGTCGTGTCTGACTCATGTGACCCCGTGAATCGCAGCACGCCAGGCCTCCCTGTCCATCACCAACTCCCGGAGTTCACTCAGACTCCTGTCCATCGAGTCAGTGATGCCATCCAGCCATCTCATCCTCGGTCGTCCCCTTTTTCTCCAGCCCCCAATCCCTCCCAGCATCAGAGTCTTTTCCAATGAGTCAACTCTTCGCATCAGGTGGCCAAAGTACTGGAGTTTCAGCATTAGCATCATTCCTTCCAAAAAAATCCCAGGGCTGATCTCCTTTAGAATGGACTGGTTGGATCTCCTTGCAGTCCAAGGGACTCTCAAGAGTCTTCTCCAACACCACAGTTCAAAAGCATCAATTCTTCGGCGCTCAGCCTTCTTCACAGTCCAACTCTCACATCCATACATGACCACAGGAAACACCATAGCCTTGACTAGACAGACCTTAGTCGGCAAAGTAATGTCTCTGCTCTTGAATATACTATCTAGGTTGGTCATAACTTTTCTTCCAAGGAGTAAGCGTCTGTTAATTTCATGGCTGCAATCACCATCTGCAGTGATTTTCAAGCCCCAAAAAATAAAGTCTGACACTGTTTCCACTGTTTCCCCTTCTATTTCCCATGAAGTGATGGGACCGGATGCCATGATCTTCATTTTCTAAATGTGGAGCTTTAAGCCAATTTTTTCACTCTCCTCTTTTACTTTTATCAAGAGGTTTTTTAGCTCCTCTTCACTTTCTGCCATAAGGGTGGTGTCATCTGCATATCTGAGTTTATTGATAATTCTTCTGGCAATCTTGATTCCAGCTTATGTTTCTTCCAGTCCAGCATTTCTCATGATGTACTCTGCATATACGTTAAATAAGCAGAGTGACAATATACAGCCTTGACGTACTCCTTTTCCTATTTGGAACCAGTCTGTTGTTCCATTTCCAGTTCTAACTGTTGCTTCCTGACCTGAATACAGATTTCTCAAGAGGCAGTTAGGTGGTCTGGTATTCCCATCTCTTTTAGAATTTTCCACAGTTTATTGTGATCCACACAGTCAAAAGCTTTGGCATAGTCAATAAAGCAGAAATAGATGTTTTTCTGGAACTCTCTTGCTTTTTTGGTGATCCAGCGGATGTTGGCAATTTGATCTCTGGTTCCTCTGCCTTTCCTAAAACCAGCTTGAACATCAGGGAGTTCACGATTCACGTATTGCTGAAGCCTGGCTTGGAGAATTTTGAGCTTTACTTTACTAGCATGTGAGATGAGTGCAATTGTGCAGTGGTTTGAGCATTCTTTTGCATTGCCTTTCTTTGGGATTGGAATGAAAACTGACCTTTTCTAGTCCTGTGGCCACTGCTGAGTTTTCCAAATTTGCTGGCATATTGAGTGCAGCACTTTCACAGCATCATCTTTAAGGATTTGAAACAGCTCAACTGGAATTCCATCACCTCCACTAGCTTTGTTCGTAGTGATGCTTTCTAAGGCCCACTTGACTTCACTTTCCAAGATGTCTGGCTCTAGATGAGTGATCACATCATCATGATTATCTCGGTCGTGAAGATCTTTTTGTACAGTTCTTCCATGTATTCTTGCCACCTCTTCTTAACATCTTCTGCTTCTGTTAGGTCCATACCATTTCTGTCCTTTATTGAGCCCATCCTTGCATGAAATGTTCCCTTGGTATCTCTAATTTTCTTGAAGAGATCTCGAGTCTTGCCCATTCTGTTCCTTTCCTCTATTTCTTTGCATTGATTGCTGAAGAAAGCTTTCTTATCTCTTCTTGCTATTCTTTGGAACTCTACATTCAGATGCTTATATCTTTCCTTTTCTCCTTTACTTTTCACCTCTCTTCTTTTCACAGCTATTTGCTAGGCTTCCCCAGACAGCCATTTTGCTTTTTTGCATTTATTTCCCATGGCGATGGTCTTGATCCCTGTCTCCTGTACAATGTCACGAACCTCATTCTATAGTTTATCAGGCACTCTATCTGTCAGATCTAGGCCCTTAAACCTATTTCTCACTTCCACTGTATAATCATAAGGGATTCCGTTTAGGTCATACCTGAATGGTCTAGTGGTTTTCCCTACTTTCTTCAATTTAAGTCTGAATTTGGCAATAAGGAGTTCATGATCTGAGCCATAGTCAGCTCCTGGTCTTGTTTTTGTTGACTGTATAGAGCTTCTCCATCTTTGGCTGCAGAGAATATAATCCATCTGATTTTGGTGTAACACTAAATAAGTAAAAATCATAAATTTCATCAAGTTCTCTTTAATACAATAAATTAGTCAAGTGGATAATTCATTCAGCCTGGTTTTCTGTACTTCCTTGGTGTCCTTCCATGAGATGCTTCACTTTTTATCAAGAAAAACACTAACTTCACCTCTAGCATCAACTTAAGGCTTTTATATTTTTGTTAAATACTAATAGAAGTAAATTACACATTTATAGCTTCTTTTCCCACACTCCAGCCTAAGGAACAAAATCACGCCCTACAGTCACTCAGTCATGCCTGGCTATTTGCGATTCCATGGGCACAGCCCACCAGGCTTCTCTGTCAATGGGGTTTTTCAGGCAGCAATACTGGGGTGAGTTGCCATTTCCTTCTCCAGGGGATCTTCCTGAACCAGGGATCAAACCAGCATCTCCTGTGCCTCCTGCATTGTTGGCCAATTCTTTATCCTCTGAACCACTGGAGAAACCTTCTATATAACTGAACTGGACTTAAAAATGAATTTTTCCCACCATAATCTGCCCATTTGTAATCTGAAATCCTGATGCAAAATTATTCACATTTAGAATTCAGTCAGTCTTTTTAGCTACTTTTATCCCTCTCTTGTTTGTACATAATTGTGTATGTAGATCTGTCTTCCTAAGTAGACTGTTCACTCTTAAGTACAAGAAGTTTATCTTATTAATCTATGTACTCAGCCCCTCACTTCACTTAGAAATATATCATAGTTTTAGATATATAACACATGATTAATTTATACTTGTTGACATATTAAAACTTACTAATTTTAATGAATTAGCTTTTGCACTCATGCCAGAGTGCTGGAATTATCTTCATTGCTTCTTTATACCAGAAAAAACATTCTACCACCTTCAAAATCTACTTATCTGAAGTCCGTATGATATGATTTCTATACCTCTTCTATTTTGTCACTTTCTTTTGCACACTCCCCAATTTTCCCACAAATATTTAATCCCTTATTTACGGTTTACCCTTTTACCCAAACTCTTGATAACATCCTGATACATAAATAATTCAGTCTTATCACAGAGATCCTGTATCATTTCAAAGCCAGTGATCTTTTTTTCTACAGCAGCAAGAACTCACCAATTTAAGTTGATTTTTGTACAATTCAGAAATTTTCTATAGCAAAGCTGACTTTCTCTCTTTGGTGTTTTTATCCATCCAGATGTTCAGTTGTTTCCATTCTTCCAGTGGATTTGTACTTTTTTCCTCATCAAGTTTTTTACCTCTATTCATCCCCTCTTAGTTTATAATCCTTTCAATTAATCCTATTTTGATCCACTGTTCCAAATATCCACTCCCCAGCCTATTGGATACTCTTAATTCCTTGTTTTCATTGTTTTTTGTTTGTCCCTATCTTGCTAGTTTAAATCCCTGGATAACATTAAATATCTCTGTGTCAACTCCTCTTTCTGGAATACTATTACCTATAAAAGTAATGAAACTGAAATTCTTACCATCCCAGTCTTATTGTCTGGAAATGTTTGGCATGGTGATGGAATGCTGAGAATCTGCCGCAATAAATGTGTTGAAACAAAAAAAAGGAAGTTAAATTATCAAATACTTCAAATGTGATCAAAAAATTTCAATCTTTGGATAATCAATATTATTAGAAAAAAGCAGTGATACTGCTCAATCTGTTCTAGTGATTAGGAAGTGTTTATCATGATAATCTAAAAAGCAAGTTATTATAATGTAAATGTATAGTCATATAAAATCAGTGGTATACAGAACATGAAGATGATAAAAATTGACCTTATGTTGGGTAGAAGATAAATATTTTTATTTATTCTTTAGTTGTGGTTCCCAAACCTATTTATGATAATCGTCTGTGAGATTTTTAAAAAATACATTGCTCTGTCCTTGAGGCTATGATTCTCTAGGTCTACAGGAGGATGAGGAATCTCCATTTTTCATAAGCGTCACTAATAACTGTGATGTTGTACAAGTCTGGGATTCATTACCTTATAGAAAGCAAAAGTCAGGTTACCTTTATTCCTTAATATGTGCAGTTTTACTTCTTTTTCTTTCTCATAGTCAGTCATTTTAGGAGAAATCTCTAAGCTAAGAGTGTTTTCCTATTTATTCTAGTAGAAGCCATTTCTTGTGGGTTGAAAAAGCAGTTCCCTGTGGGCCACATTTTCCCCATCAGAGATGTTTTGTATTGTCTTACTGTCAATCACATAATAATCACCTATCAGTTTCACCTCTCCTGTCTAGTGATTTTTATGGCGTCTATGATTTACATGGCAGGAGCTACATTCCAGAGCATGGTGTCAGATTTGAACACTGTTTACAGGAGTAGTGTCTATTTCAGTACCTTGCTAACGATGATTACTCTGAATGCTGTTGAGAAGTAGTTTGAATAGCCTGAGGTTCAGTAGCAATCCTCCCCACAGGATCATCAGACAAACTCGGCATGTTGGATTTCTTTTGCCAAAGGGGGTGAATAAATAGCCATCTCCAAATTCAAGTGAATTTGGCTTATAATTCAAAGTATACTAAGCTCTATTCTATTAGTTATTAAATGAAATTAGTGATTTCAATGCATAGAGCATCAATAATGGTATAATATAGTTTTTCTGATCATTAAAATTTGACCTTATTATCACTTAAATAAAAGCATGCCAACAAATGCTAAAATATAAGCAGTTAATAAAAATTAATATAATTAATAAAATTATTTCTAGAACTATCATCTTTTTACAAAAGGTTATTAGAGTGTAGTTTTTGATGTAGCATTTCAACTTATATTATCATACAAGGGCTGTTTACTGGTCTTGGGGAGGGCTGGGATGGCTGGTAATCTAACCATTCTACCTGAGTAGAATATATCACTTTATCAAAACCATGGACATGTGAGACACACTTAGAGCTAAAGAAATGTCAATCATTGTACTTTATCTCAATAACATTAAGGACATTTAAGTATACTTTCCAGAGAAATTCTTATTAAAAAGTTTGAATTTTTCTAAAGTGGCTGAGTGCCTCTCACCCTCACTTGAGCTCACTTTCTCATATCTCATCACAGTTTCTTTCTCTAATTCATTGCTGTGCTGGAGGGGAAGATAGTTCATCTTTCACTCTGTCCATTCTCCTGTGATAATCTGAGATGCCTTTGTTCTTTCTACTGTTTTGCTCTTCCACAGTCCTCATCTGCAAGTATGAGGGCAAGACCTCAGTGAACAAAGAGAGGAAAAAGACTGAGAAGTACATTAATAATTTTTTACCTTTCCACAAAAATATGCATAACAGAAGCAGTGCAATCAGTTAAAATCTTGAATTCAATATGCTGGGCATTTTAGAAGAAGGAAAATATTGAATACACTTGATAAAATTTTAAAATAAGTAAAAATAAAAGTAATGGTATGGTTACCTATAGAATATAACATATTTTACACTGTAAGGTTTATATATATTTCTCATTAAACTCATTGTGTGTGTGTATATATATATATGTATCACACATAATATCTTATTTATATATAAGTATATGGTATTATGTATGATTAAGTAACTAATAACTAAGCAACTAAATATATACTATATTTATACTATACAGTTGGTTTCTTCCCTGGAGGCTCATATGGTAAAGCATTTGTCTGCAATGCAGGAGACCCAGGTTTGAACCCTAGGTTGGGAAGATCCCCTGGAGAAGAGAATGGCAACCCACTCCAGTATTCTTGCCTGGATAATTCCATGGACAGAGAAGCCTGGCGGACTACAATTCACAGGATCACAAAGAGTTGGACACTACTGAGTGACTAATGCTCAGTTAGTTAATTCCCCTAAAGAAAACCCCAAAATAGATTGAGTTTAAAAAGAGGACAGCTGTTGGTGACCTCAATAATAATGGAGCAAACATGTACCTGTCTGATTCCACCAAAATTTCTTAAATGTTTACATGGACTTAGCCTCACTTTCTTGAGGTTGGCAACTAATAAATTACTGAAAATGAGAGAGAGAGAGATCTCAAATTCTGCTGGGCATCAAGTTTATAGTCTACCTACATGTTCAAACAATGGCTGGCAGGTAAACAATCAGCATTCTTCAGTTTTATTTAAAAGATGAAACTCAAAAGCTGCAGGTAAAATTAAAAAATGTTACAACTGTTAACACTTCTATTTTTTTTTTCTTTAATAGTCTTTAAACTCCACTCATTTAATGAAAATTTTAATCAAGTTTAATCAAGGTGAAGCATGGACATCTAATCTATTCATTTTTGTTTAACATGCCTCCTTGCTAGAAATTTGTAGATCTGAGAATTAAAGTGAAGTCATTTTGTGGGAGAAGGGAATATAAATGGAAATGAATAAGAAATATAAACAGCAGTGATAGTCTAAGGCATGGTACTAATGATTCCAATTTTAAATTTTATTTATTTAGAGACAGTCTTTATCATACATCTAAATAACTTTGAGCCAAAGCCACAAAGATCATTTAAGTATCAGAAAATATCTGATATAGAATTTAAAACCATGTGATTATATTCTGATCTACTGATTTAGCCATGGGTACCCAATATGTCATTCCATTAGTGATTACTGGTTCTGTTAATTAGCAATTCTCCCTTGAAGTGATCCTTAGAGACATGAAGAATTAGCAGTGCAGTCTAAGTTATTTCTACTAATCTATTCTATAGGTGTTACTTCTTTTATTTTATACAAAGCTTTCCACAGCTGCATGCCTTGGGAAAGACTAATTAAAATCACTGAAAGAAATATGATCAGCCAGATGAGGCAGAAAATAAATCTAGGGAAAAAATCATTTAATAGTTGCTGCACTTTTGTAATCAAATGCTTTACTTAGATGCTGAAAATATATTTCACTGGAAGTTATTAAGCAGAGGTATGGTGATTTTTCTCTATTTTATTTTCATATAAAAACATGTTTAAATGTTCAATAAATATTTTAAATAAAAATCACATATATTAAGTAGGAAAAAATAACAAAGGCTTTATTCTAGATAGTAGGATGTACGTAAAGAAGTAAGATGTATATTTAATATGTTGAGTATCTTGCTCTAAATCCAAGTGATTATCAGAATTAACTCCAGGGTACAAAGATCCAGAAGAGGAAAGAGAGTGGCTATATTGGGCCTTGATACCTATATAATAAACCTAAGGTCAAAAAACATACACGCCATTTATAAATGCAATGTGATCACTTCTTCCAAATAGTGAATCATAACACAGAAAGCATCCTCAAAAGGTATCTCTTTCTAAAAGGCGTATTCTGAAAACTAAAAATCTGGAAATCAAAAGGTGATGCTCTTTAGTAATGATGCCCCACTGAATTTTCATAAGCATTTATGTCTTATAGAGTTTTGGGAACCTGAATTTATATTTTTCCTCATTTTAGAAGTGAGATGGCAATTAATAATTTTTAAAATGATTACCCTTATTCCCTTGTGGCTCAGACGGTAAAGCGTCTGCCTACAATACAGGAGACCCGGGTTCGATCCCTGGGTCAGGAAGGTCCTTTGGAGAAGGAAATGGCAATCCACTCCAGTGCACTTGCCTGGAAAATCCCATGGATGGAGGAGCGTGGTAGGCTACAGCCCATGGGGTCGCAAAGAGTCAGACACGACTGAGCAACTTCACTTCACTTCTTCAACTAAACCATGCTACTAAAACCATAATTTTAAAACACATATGCATATGTGCACAATTACAGATTCAGAATCCTGGAGCTTTTCTACCAGGTATATTGAAGAGAAACGTCAGAAATATCATCAAGATGTAATTGTTCTTCATTTTATATAATTTTGCTTTAAATTCTGTTTGTTCAGCTAATAAAATCTATTTTGTTGTTTTTTAAAGCAACCATTTTCAAAGTACTCTCTTCTTGTGTTATGGATTTAGTTCTTCATTTTAACCCTTGAATATTTCATAACTTACCTTGAATATTGCAAATATCTATTTTAATGTTTCTTGCAAATTGCCATTAGTACCAGTCTATCACTTGGGAATGCTCCAGTGATTTACTCTTATGACAGTAATATCATCTTGTGATCTAAAATTTTTGCCAGTCATCTTCAGAAGACCTTCCTCAAGCATTTCTACATAAATTAGCTCTGGAAGGCCAACGTGTTGCTATTATGTTATTTTGCAGATACTAAAAGCAGTAAAGACCATAAATTTATATTTTTAGACATATGAAATAAGACTATTTCCAAATTGAATGTAAGAGACAGAAACACTAAAGTTATGCTGGATCACCTGGAGGCATGTGGCTAGTCTACAGAACTTCTGAAATGAGGCTCTGATTAATCCCTACATTTTCAAGGAGCATGTCTTTGTACGTGTTGGGATCAGGTGGGAGTTCACAGTAGGGCTAACTTTAATGATCTTAGTGATTTGACCGAATGTCTGAAATATATTACAAAGTACTATACTTTCTCAACTTTTACATTAGTGGAAGTGCAAGTAATGTTCTGAAAGATGCAATTACAGTTTTTTCTCAATATTCTAAAAGAATAACAGGGAAATATTCTCCCTCAAGTTGCATGAAAAAACAGAATGATTTGAATCATGATATTACTGAATACCACAATATCTAAAATAATGGGCATAGACTCAGAGACTTGAGTTTGACTCTTTTTTGGTCACTTGTGAACTGTGTGACCTTGGGCAAATTACTAAATTTATCAGTAGTATTATATGTAAAATGAGAGCAATTGTGACTTCTGTATTAGGCTGTTGCATAAGTTCTTTGTATTACTCTGGGTTCTTTTGAGAAACAGAAGCAATAAGATCTATCTCTATAGACATTGGAAAAAGAAATGGCAACTCACTCCAGTATTCTAGCTTGGGAAATCCCTTGGACAGAGGAGCCTGGAAGGCTGCAGTCCATGTGGTTGCAAAGAATCAGATATGACTTAGTGACTAAACAGCAATAACAACTATAGACATAGACAGATCGATTGATAGATAGCTTCTTATCTATCTACCATATCCATGTCTATCTGTCTATCTACCTTTCTATTAAAGAGAGATACTTCTTTTGAGGAATTGCTTACACAATGCTAAGGGCTGGCACAGACAAAATCTGTAAGACCGGCTGGCAGGCTGGAGGCTATGAAAATAGTTCATGTTGCATTCCAGAGGCTTAAATTTGCAGTGCAGCGAGCTGGACATTAAGCAGGATTATACTTATATATGTTATATAGTTATATGTTATAGTTGTAAAGACAATCCCTTATGAGGGTGATGAGGGAAAATCTGTTCCATTCCTCTCCCCTAGATTCTGCTGGTTTTCTGGAAATTTTTATTATTCCTTGGCACGTAGATCTCTGTCTTCATCTTTACATGACATTCTCTCGGTATCCTATTTTATTTTTATAAGAGCACAGTTATGTTGGACAAGGGCCCATCTTAATAACCTTATCCTAACATATCCTTATCCTTATATCTGCAACAACCCTATTTCCAAATAAGGTCACTTTTTCGGGTACTAGTTGTTAGGACTATAAGATATGGATTTAAAGTGTCCACAATTTAACTCATAATATCCTTGTAACATAAACCACTCAATAAATGATAGGTACTATTTTTGAACATGATCAAAAACTTAAGGAAATTGAATTTAGGGTTCTTTAAGAAGACAGTAAATAAATTAAGGTGAGCATGAGCTAATTCAAGGAAAAAATGCTTATTTCAAGACATCAATAGATAAAAGATACAGTGCTTACAGAAGTAGTACAGCTTAATAAAAAGAAAGAGGTTTATTGGCTCTAAACGTAGTTATTTAAAAATTGTTTAAAAATGGAGGAATTCTAGCAGAAGAAAATTCTATACGTTTTGAGAATATTTTAGCTCTTCCTCAATCTATGAACAGGTTTAAAGTTTCCTTGCAGAGGATAATATAATTTTGAAAGTCTTCAGGAGCATATCCTGAAGAAGACTGATTGAAAAGCTCACAAATAGAAGGTATGAATTTCCCATGCAGAGTTAAGCATCAAAGGCAAGGAAATATGAGTAAATGTAAGTTTGTAGGAGGACTGTACTCCTTGTAAATGAATTCCAGTGCTATGTTACTAACTGGTTATGATGATTTCTAGTAGGAATTCCATTTTTTCCTCACATCAAAGGGGAAAAAATCAAATGCTGTGTGATCCAGTCTCACTACATTTTGTTTAAAACTATATTCTTTCTTTTTGACCACTATGTTTGGAACGTCTGCACAATCCCTAGGGGCAAGAGCACAGAAGTGATTTTATTTCCTCTTCTTATGTGGAAGTCTCAAGATCAATTATACTTTTACACCTCAGCTCTTCTATTTAGTTTAAGTACAAATTAAATTCAAGATTTCATTATTGTATTAATGAATATTTGAATATAGCTAATACTTTTCACACCTTCAGTTTATCCCCATTTTCAATCTATGTTAATCTTATAGTGAAGCAAAATTTGCCACTTCCAAAATGTTTCTCTTTGACATTAGCATTATTTTAAGCTGATGATTTATAAGAAACAGAAGACTGTGTAAGTTTTCTTTTTTTGTAAACTCTCTTAACTATCCAAAATAATTTAGAAAAAAGGTCTGACCCAGGAAGACCTGTATCACTAGGGATATCTACAAAGAATATGGACTAGGTATGATAGGCAGAATTCTGCATGGCCTGAAGACCAAAGTCCTCTCTTTGTTCTTTTGTCTCTGCTTGGCATAGTAGATATTTGTTTACTAAACAGTTTGTTATTATTATTATTACCATGTAAACTGACTTCCTTCTCTTTGAAGTCCCAAACCCCTACCCACTTCTGCTTCTCCCAAATGGCATATAAGCTTCAATTGCCCAACTTGTCTTTGGGTTTCATATTATTATGGAACCCTCATATTTACGTAATTTTACTTTCTCCCATTATGCATGTCAACATAATTCTTAGTCCATCCAAAAGAGCTAAGGGGAATAGAGGAAAGGGTTTTTTTTTCCCACTCTATAATCTCAATAAAGGCTTCTCAGGTGGCTCACTGGTAAAGAATCTGCCTGCCGATGCAGGCGATGCAAGAGACCCGGATTCGATCCCTTGTTCAGGAAGGTCTCCTGGAGAAGGAAATGTCAATCCACTCCAATATTCTGGCCTGGGAAAATCTCATGGATAGAGGAGCCTGGTGGGCTACACTCCACAAGTCACAAAAAGTTGGACCCAAATGAGCGCACATGCACAATCTTAAAAACAATTCTAAGTATGCATATTTCTACATATAGAAGGGTGGAACAACTTTTCATTACTCAATCATATCACCAAACTTAATTTGCAGTTCATTATCTGTGATACAATGATTGCTACATGGTTGCAAATGTTCACCCTCTGGCTTCACACCTTTTTCTGTGTGATTCTGCCACTCCTTTCATCAAGATGTAAATACTATTTTCCGCCTTGAGATTTACTTTGTCAGATAGAATGTCCTAGAAGTGACAGTTTGCCAATTTAAAATCCAGGTTTCAAGAGACCTTGCATGTTTCTGTTCTCTCTATATCCTGATATCATCATGTGAATAGCCTACAAGATGCTGCAAAGCAGCTGACCTAGTCATCTATATTGTCCCATCTGACAGCTGACCTAGGATTAAATGTGAGTGAGGCCACTCTAGGCCAGCCCCAACCAACCAAACTATTAGCTGACCACAGATGCCGGGGTGAGCTCAAGTGAGGTCAGCCAAGACTGGCCCTGATAGCAGAACCACCTAGAGGAGTCAAAGACAAAAACGACAAGCCAGATAGAGGCTTGTTGTTTGAATGAGTGGTCTCAAATTTTTGTCACCAGAACAATTTTGTGGTAGACAATTGTTCCATTAAAGAAGGGGAGATGGTTCAGGTAGTAATGCGAGCGATGGAGAGCAACAGATGAAGCTTTGCTCTCTTCGCCTGCTGCTCACCTCCTACTGTGTGGTCTGGTTCTTAAGAGTCTAGGGGTAGGGTATCCCTGGTCTAAATTAATGGATTTTGGGGGAATAATTTGTTATGGCACTTTACCACTAGCACCACCTGGGAAACCCATGAATAACCCTGGAGTGGGTAGCCATTCCCTTCTCCAAACGATCTTCCTGAACCAGGGATTGAACTCACATTTTTCTGGCATTGCAGGCAAATTCTTTACCATTTGAGCCACCAGGAAAGCCTGATTTGTTATGTACCAACAACAAAATGAAACAAAGTTCTTCAGGATTGAGTCAGTATAGCAGTCCAATACTTCCTAACACATGAGATGCCTTCCCCATCTCAGTAACATCTGTTGAAATCTCATCCTTTAAGGCCAACTACCAGAAATGCTGCTAGATTAAGAGAACTGCTGTCCAACTACCAGATTTCCTATTAGATCCTAGTTTATATTGAATGTCAGTTTCATTGTCTCGCAATTTTTTGGTATTCTTTATAATCTAATTCATCTTGACTTTGAACTCTTCTTCTGAAATAACCCAAATATATCATTTTAGGAAGGTAGCATAATGATACTATAAGCTACATGAATAGCACAAGTCCTAAAAGATTGAAGCTACTTATGTTAGATATCTTGGGCTGCCCTGGTGGTTCAGAGGTTAAAGCATCCGCCTGCAATGCAGGAGACCTGGGCTCAATCCCTGGGTCGGGGAGATCCCCTGGAGAAGGAAATGGCAACCCACTCCAATATCCCCTGGAGAATCCCATGGACAGTGGAGATATCTAGGGAATAGATATAGGTAATAGAAAGATTCCTCTACATTCCTCTAGATATAATGAAAAATAAAAATTAAAAAGACTTTGTAGTGGAATTCCCAAGAGGATGAGATTGTACCAGTCACAGGTGATTTCTAGGGGAAATGATCTATTAAAATAAAAAGTCTAATTAAGAATTCTCTCTTCCAGTGTGATTTGTATTCATACATGTGAACCCAATACAATACAATGTGTCAATTATTTGTCAAAAAGTAATTATATTTCTAATGCTTGGAATTTGTTTCTATAAATTTTTGATTTAGGGTAATATTAATTCTAAAATAATTTGACCTTCAACTATTTATTTAGAATAAAGGTGCATTTTGCAACACAATTTTATGAATCTGAAAAAACAACAGGTATTGAAGATGAAGAAACAGCTGAAAATGAAATTGATAATAAGGACTGGAAATATCCTAAGTATAATAGAACTTTTAAAATAGAGTAGTTATATCTCATTTTTAAAGAGTTTTTGACACTGTCACTGAATTTATACTTTCAGAAGAGATGTTAATATTTTTTGAGACGTTAATTTTTGGTGAACTGAAAATAATCCATATATTTATTAGGCTTGATATTGTCCCTGTAGGTTGATAAGAAATATAATGCCCACGAGTGTATTTCTGGGAATCAGAAGAGTGGATATTATTAGAATGTATGCAGGATGGATACTCAGGTGTGAATCTTTTGCATGTTCTATGTGTCTATGAGATACTTTATTAGCATTTTATTCTTTAACCTAGATTGATATAAAATGTATAGCAGGTCTTCACTGGTGAATCAGAGGTAAAGAATCCACAAGAGACACAGATTCGATCCGTGGTCCAGGAAGATCCCACATGCCCTGGAGGAACTAAACCCCTGCACCACCACTCCTGAGGCTTTGCTCTAGAGCCCGGGATCTGCAACTACTGAGCCCACATGCCACACCTAGAGCCTACACTTCGAAACAAGAGAAACCCCCGCCGTCAGAAGCCTGAGCACAGCAACTAGAGAGCAGCCCCTGCTCGCGACTAGAGAGAAAAATCCATGCAGCAACAAAGACCCAGCACAGCCAAAGAAATAATTTTTTTAAATACCTATTAATATATAGCATTTTTATTTATTTTTAAATATAAAGCATTGTTTCTAAATTTTGGGTTACTGCCATACACCACCATGCATTAAGGCCACACGTTTTGTAGGGTAATTCCTTCTAAGGTACAGCAAGGATCTACCTAGGTTCAAGTTTGTAAACCCTCAGAAACCCACCATTACTGACACCACAAAGGGATATTCGGTGTTGCAATCAACTACAAATGGCCAAATCTATTCATTTATGGAACTCTTGCCTACTTGAATTTTCCCCAACAGTACACACTGATGAACATTCTCCTTTGGCATTTCTACCCCTCTGACTCCAGAATAGCTCTCAGGGTACATTCTCATTTTCTTTGACAGCATTCATACCTTTTAATTTATTTCCTTTATCTCTTGCATGCCTAAGTTAAAACCATACTTCAATATAAAATTTATAAACTTTTGGTATATGCTTGCATATCACATTAATATTTAATTTTTAAAATTTCTGATATTTCTATAGAACATTCACTTTCTCATTCCTAATATTTATGTGTGATTCTTCTCTCTGTGAATTGCCAATTACTTGTCTATTTTATGAGCCCTTAATGAACCAGACTGTCTTTTTTGTTGATCAAATCTATACATTTCTTGTTACTATCTTTGTTGCTACTGCAACAAATAATATTAACTTTTATTTGTATTCTGGTTAAGATCTCCCTTTGTTGTTCCTGTTGTTCTTTTTAGATTAATTTAATTCATTAATTTTATTTTTTTGGCTTTTTAAAAATTTTATTGGAGTATAATTGATTAGCAATGTGTTCGTTTCAGGTGTATAGCAAAATGATTCCATTATACATATAAATGTATCTTTTTTTTTTCAAATTATTTTCCAATTTATGCTATTGCAAGTTATTGAATACAGTTCCCTGTACTATACATAGGTTCTTGTTGGTTATCTGTTTTAATACAGCACTGTGTACACATAAAAAATAAACTCAAAATGGATTAAAGATATGAATGTAAAACCAGATATTATAAAACTCTGAGGAAAATATAGGTAGAATACTCTTTGACATAAATTGAAGGAATATCTTTTTCTATCCATCTTCTAGAGTAAAGGAAATAAAAACAAAAATATACAAGTGGGACCTAAATAAACTCCGTTTTCACACCAAAGGAAACCATAAACAAAATGAAAAGACAACCCATAGAATGGAAGAAAATACTTGCAGATGAAGCAACCAGCAAGTGATTAATCTCCAAAGCATGCAAATAGCTCGTGAAACTCAATATCAAGAAAACAAGGAACTCAGTCAAAAAATGGGTAGACCTAAATAGACATTTCTCCAAAGAAGACATACAGATGGCCAGAAAGTGAAATCATTCAGTCGTGTCTGACTCTTTGTGACCCCCATGGACTGTAGCCTACCAGGCTCCTCCATCCATGGGATTCTCCAGGCAAGAATACTGGAGTGAGTTGCCATTTCCTGCTCCAGGGGATCTTCTCGACCTAGTGATCAAACCCGTGTGTCCTGCATTGCAGGCACATGGTTTACCCTCTGAGCCACCAGGGAAGCCCTTAAAAAGATACTCAACATATCTACTCAACATCTTGCAATCCCACTCCTGGATATACATCTAGAAAAACTAAAAACACTAATTCAAAAAGATGGGGCTTCCCTTGTGGCTAAGACTATAAAGAATCTGCCTGCAAAGCAGAAGACCCAGGTTCAATCTGTGGGTCTGGAAGATCCCCTGGAGAGGAGAATGGCAACCTACTCCGGTATTCTTATCTGGAGAATTTCATGGCGACAGGAGCCTGGTGGGCTATAGTCCATGGGGTTGCAAAGAGTCAGACATGATTGAGTGATTTTCACTTTTACTTTCACTTCAAAAAGATACACTCACTCCAGTGTGTGTAGCAGCATTGTTCACCAATTTGATAGCCAAGACATGGAAGCCACCCAACTGCCCATCAATGGACTGTTGGGTTAATATAATGCACTACGTCTCTATCCATCTACATAGACAGATGTAGAACACAGAGGTACGTGTGTGCATCACACAGTCATGTCTGACTCTTTGCAACCTCATGGACTGCAGCCTGCCAAGCTCCTCTGTCTATGGAATTTTCCAGCCAAGAATATCTGAGTGGACTGCCATTTCTTACTCCAGGGGATTTTCTTGACCCAGGGATCCAACCTGCATCTCTTTCATCTGCTCCATTGGCAGGATGGTTCTTTGCCACTGAACCACCTGGGAAGCTCTAGAAAATAGATATAAATATGTTGCTGCTGCTGCTGCTAAGTCGCTTCAGTCATGTTTGACTCTATGCGACCCCATAGGCGGCAGCCCACCAGGCTCCCCCATCCCTGGGATTCTCCAGGCAAGAACATTAGAGTGGGTTGCCATTGCCTTCTCCAATTCAGGAAAGTGAAAAGTGAAAGTGAAGTCTCTCAGTCGTGTCCAACTCTTCGCAATCCCATGGACTGCAGCCCACCAGGCTCCTCCGTCCATGAGATTTTCCAGGCATTAGAGTGGGGTGCCATTGCCTTCTCTGATAGATATGTTACCCAGCCATAAAAAATATAATGAAATACTGCCATTTGCAGCAATGTGGAAGGAGTTAGAGAAAATATTATACTTAGTGGAATAACAGAGAGGAAGACAAACACTCTATGATATGGTTCTACTTACATATGGACACTACAAAATAATACAAATAAATGTATGTCCAAAATAGAAACAGAATCACAAACAAAAGACAAACATGTTTACCAAAGGGGTGAGGAAAAGTGGAAGGAACTGGTTAGAGGAATGCAATTGATAGATACAAACCACTACACATAAAAGAGAAAAGCAACAAGACTTGCTGTACAGCCCAGGGAATTATAACGTAATGGAATACAATCTGCAAAAAAGTGGAATCACTATATATTATACACCTGAAACTGTGATATTGTAAATGATCAACTATACTTCAAAAAAAATGATAGTTGATAGTAAATAATAGGGAGAAAAATAATACAGTGAGTAGTACTAACTGTGAAAGAAGCTGTAATTTTAAATAGAGGTCCCAATGAGGAGATGACCTTTGATCCAAGACCTGAAAAGGGCAAGGTAACTCATATGGAGATCTGAGAGTAGGGCAATCCAGGCAGTTGGTGTGCACCAGAATGTCAAGGAGCCAGAAGACTGGCACAGAGGAAGGGTAAGGTAGCGGTAGGAAATGAGACCAGAGTGTTATAGGAGGAGCTGAACTCTGAGAGCCTTGAGGATTTCAGCGGGACTTTAGCTTTTAATCTCCATGGGATCAGAAAATATTAGAGGATTCTGCAGTGAGAAGAATGATGTTCAGTTACATATCTACTATTTTAAAACTAGAGTTCAGTTCAGTTCAGTCACTCAGTCATGTCTGACTCTTTGAGACCCCATGGACTGCAGCATGCCAGGCTTCCCTGTCCATCGATTCCTGGAGCTTGCGCAGACTCACGTCCATCGATTCAGTGACGCCATCCAACCATCTCCTCCTCTGTCATCCCCTTCTCCTCCTGCCTTCAATCTTGCCCAGCATAGGGGGAAGTACAGAAGGTAGAAGATCAGTTAGAACACTAAAAAAATAATCCCAACAGTATTATTAGGTATTTAAATGGTGCCCTAAAGCTAGACGAGTAGCTTTGGAGGAGGACATGGAAGGAAAGTGAGCTGAGTGGTTGGAAAAGGAGTATAATAAAAAAGAAAGGCCAAGGATGAAACTAAGAGTTTAGCCTGATTAGAAGGCTAAACAATGGGTTTAGCAATTGAGTGGTTACAATTGCCTGGACAATCCCATGGACAGAGGAGCCTGGTGGGCTGTAGTACGTGGGATCGCTAAGAGTCAGACATGACTGAGCGACTTCACTTTCTCTTTTCACTTTCCTGCATTGGAGAAGGCAATGGCAACCCACTCCAGTGTTCTTGCCTGGGGAATCCCAGGGATGGGGGAGCCTGGTGGGCTGGCATCTATGGGGTTTCACAGAGTCAGAGACGACTGAAGCGACTTAGCAGCAGCAGCAGTAGCTGCTGGAAAACGGACAGTCATTCGTCAAACTGAGGAAAATAAAAAAGAATAAGTTAAAGATGGAACTATTAGTATGATTTTGATATGCTAAATCTGTAGACAATGCAATTTAGATTTGTGGATTGTCTTTGAATCTTTTATTCTGAGGTTCACAGGAATATTTGACATTATCGGGAGCATGAATATAAATTCAGAACAAAAGAAATCTAAGAACTGATATTTCTTTGAAACCCTCTAAATATAAAAGTAGGAGAGATGAGCAGAGTCAATAAAGAAACTAGGGGTAAGTGGCAATGAAGAAAATTACTGGAAGGGAGTCCTGAAAGCCAGCTGAAGAAAATGATTGAAGAGGTTGCTGGGGCCAACCGTAAGAGATTGTTCCTAAATCAAGTAAGATGAGTATGGAGAATTAACATCAAATTTAGCCAAGTGAAGCTCACCATTGACCACAACATTTGTGTGGAGAAGTAGGAGGATATGATTTATTGTAGAAGATTCATGTGGGAATAAAAGAGGAATTGGAGGTAGTGGATATAAGCAAGTTCTATATGTTACACTCTTTGCTCTAAGAATTAGCAGAAATAGAACAATAAGTAGATACTTATTTGAGAGACTTATTTCATTATATTTTACTTAAATATTTGAAGATCACACTGTGATTATAAGTTGATGAGAGTGAGGTATTAGAGGAAATAATTGATGATGCTAGACATAGAGAGGAAAATTGCTAAAGCAGTGTTCTTGAGTGGTCACCCAATATGAAAATAAAGGCCCAAGCAAACTTGCTGCCATTATTAAGGAGTACAGACACTTCATCTGAAGAAAAGGGGGAGGAGCAAGAGAATATGGAAACAGGTAGAGGTAACTTCAGCAAAATAGGAAGGAGGATCTTTAGGTGACATGAAGACAAAAGCTAGTGTTGTCTAGAAAAGCGTGAGTTTATGACTTAGTGCTACAGTTCTAAAAATGAGGTTCAATTACACCAGTGGGGACAGTCCCAAGACTTTTTCAGGGTGCCAACAATCCTCCCTTTTTTAACTATCTTCATATAGTCCAACCAAACAATAAAATAGAAGATGATATAAGAGCCAGACTGGTACTAAGGCATACCTTAAGATACTTGCAATATTGGAAATAATGTCTCTCAATACTAGGTTTTTGTTTTCAAAAGTACACTTGTTTCTCATAAAAATGCTATTTCACAAGCTTTGTATTGATTAGTTACTGAATCATACCATCTAGTCTTACTCTAACAAAAAAAAATAATGTGTATGTTTAAGAAAAACACTAATAAAAATAGTAATTGTGGGCAGCAATAATATACTGAGTATTGTAATAAACAACATATAGTTTATTACTTCTAAAACAGGGATTCAATTTTTTTAATAAATTTATTTATTTTAATTGGAGGCTAATTACTTTACAATATTGTATTGGTTTTGCCATACATCAACATGTATCCGCCACAGGTATACATGTTTTCCCCATCCTGTACCCACCTCCATCCCCACTCCCCATACCATCCCTCTGAGTCATCCTGGTGCACCAGCCCCAAGATCCAGTATCATGCACTGAACCTGGCTGGCGACTCATTTCGTGTATGATAGTATACATGCTTCAGTGCCATTCTCCCAAATCATCCCACCCTCTCCCTCTCCCACAGAGTCTAAAAGACTGTTCTATACTGTCTCTTTTGCTGTCTCTCACAATACGTTTACATTATTAAATTTTGACCTGAGAAAAGATATATCAAAATTGGGGGGGGGAGGGGGCATTAAAACTCTATGATATTGTCAAGCAATATTGTGAATAACTTGTAAATGTGCAAGACTACTCACTAGTGTCCTGTCCAGAGTGCTCTTCTGAGTTATTTCCACTTTCCATTGACTTTTAAGCTATTTTCAGTCTTACATACTATAGAAATGCCATACAAATTATCCTTATCTATAGAAATACAAATTGATTTCATTGTCTCTGGTAGAGATGCAACTGATCATTGCCTTGTGGATATTAACTACTTTTACATATACTTATAAACTCATTTCAGCATTCTGTATTGCCCAAACATGTGTGTTCTTTAAATGCTCCATTGAATTGGTTTCAGCATTCTATTGGCCTCCTCACTACTTAATCAATTAAATTGTTGGCAATGGTTATTTTATATGCTTATTTATTTTATGTTTGTGAAAGCCACAATATTATGTTTTTTAAAACTATATTTTCAAATGATATTGTGCTAAACATGTACTTCCTTCAAACAAGTCAACAATAGAAAATCTTATAAAATGATACTGAAAAAACAAGTGGTTCTTGGACATGCACAGAAATTGTATCTTCCATGTATTTCATAGTTTAAAACTCAGGATACAAATGCACTTTGGTCAAGGGGGAATGTTAGTAGAAAGGGGAGAGTGAAAGTTAAAGATGTTCAAAAGCAAACAAAGTTGGTTTATGACCTCATCATTTCATGAAAGGACATTTTAACAGCAAAAAAATAGAAGATATAAATTTAAAATAAAAATAGGTCTTTAATACACATAGCTTACATTTGTGAGAGCTTATGTCATCACTTTTATTTTCATTACCTTGCTGCACACTGGTGAAAACATATCAAAGTTTAACATTGGGCCGGTACCAAATTTAGAGAAATTGAGATTTAATAAGACACTTTGATGATTCAGGCTGTTTCTGACCTTCTTTAATTATCAGGTACATATAATTGTATTAGTTGTTTCACACTGCATCATAGTATCATTCTCCTCCAGCAGACAGTGAGTTTCAGAAGGCTATTTATTAAAGACTGCTAGCTGTCAAACAAATTCCCTTTTCCCTATCTTCCTTGAAAATAGGTAGAAACTTGGCTGTCTATCTATATTACATTTTCAGCCTCCCTTGCAATTAGAGTTGTCATGTTTACTAAGTTTTCACAGATGCAGGTAAGAAGATACAAAATGCGCTCTTCACTCCAGGCCCCTTAAGAGAGTGGACCTGCCTCTTCAGTGATCTCTTTTTACTTCTGAACAACTTCAATCTAGTGGTAAATACCTAGCTGTGACAATGTAGTCAGGGATGGTGAGAAGAGGTGAAAAGAACCTGGTTTCTGAAAAGCTATGTTGAACAGATCTTTCTGCTTCTAATTATTATACAAGAGAGAAATAAGTTTTCATCTACTTTAAGCTTCAAGCAGGCTCTCTGAATTATGATCATCTAGTCTTATGGATGTGAGAGTTGGGCTATAAAGAAAGCCTAGTGTCAAAGCATTGATGCTTTTGAACTGTGGTGTTGGAGAAGACTCTTCAGAGTCCCTTGGACTGCAAGGAGATCCAACCAGTCCATCCTAAAGGAAATCAGTCCTGAATATTCTTTGGAAGGACTGATGCTGAAGCTGAAACTCCAATACTTTGGCCACCTGATGCAAAGAGATGACTCATTGGAAAAAAGACCCTGATACTGTGAAAGACTGAAGGCAGGAGGAGAAGGGGACGACAGAGGATGAGATGGTTGGATGGTATCACTGACTCAATGGACATGAGTTTGAGTAAGCTCTGGGAGTTGGTGAGGGACAGGGACACCTCATATGGAGCAGTCCATGGGGTCACAAGAGTCGGACACAACTAAGTGACTGAACTGAACTGAGGTTTATGTTAAATAATAAAAGATGGAACTATATTTTTATCTATTGTAATATCTCAATATGCTAGGGTGATGTTTGGCATATGAATCTACAATTGATGCTTTTCAGATTAATAAATAAATGAAATAATAAGTCACAACTACATGATAAATGCATTGGTATGGTTATTTAAGTGAGGTTTTTTTACACAATTTTAAAAATGTTTATGAAAAGATAATGTTCGGTGTAACAGCATTACATGGTCTTGTTATAACTACTAAATAGTATAATGATTATAACCATCCTTTGCCTTAGAAATTATGATGATTATTATTATGATGTTCATTTACAAAAGTAGAAATTGAGGCTTAATATCTCAATTAGTGACTTTGAGAAATTAAGTGACTTTCCAAAATTTGAACAGATAGTTATCATGGATATTGAATTTGAACCCCACTATATTAATATTACTATGGGCAGAAATACCTTAGAAGAAATGGAGTAGCCATCATAGTCAACAAAAGAGTCTGAAATGCAGTACTTGGATGCAGTCTCAAAAATGACAGAATGATCTCTGTTCGTTTTCAAGGCAAACCATTCAATATCATGGAAATCCAATCCTATGCCCTGATCAGTAATCCTGAAGAAGCTGAAGTTGGACAGTTCTATGAAGACCTATGGCTGGTGCATGGGGATGACCCAGAGAGATGTTGTGGGGAGGGAGGTGGTAGGGGGGGTCATGTTTGGGAACGCATGTAAGAATTAAAGATTTTAAAATTAAAAAAATAAATAAATAAAAAATTTAAAAAAAAAAAAAAAAGACCTTCTAGAACTAACACTCAAAAAAGATAGGGGACTGCAATGCAAAAGTAGGAACTCAAGAAACACCTGGAGTAACAGGCAAATTTGGCCTTGGAGTACAGAATGAAACAGAGGAAAGTCTAATAAAGTATTACCAAGAGAACGCACTGGTCACAGCAAACACCCTCTTCCATCAACACAAGAGAAGACTATACATGAACATCACCAGATGGTAGATACCAAAATCAGATTGATTATATTCTTTGCAGCCAAAGAGGGAGACACTCTATACAGTCAGCAAAAATAAGACCGGGAGCTGATCGTGGCTCAGATCATGAACTCCTTATTGCCAAATTTAGACTGAAATTGAAGAAAGTGGAGAAAACCACTAGACCATTAAGGTACGACCAATATCAAATCCATTATGACTATACAGTAGAAATGAGAAATAGATTTAAGGGAAAATTTTAAAATCTGATAGACAGTGCCTGATGAACTATGGATGGGGGTTCTTCACATTGTACAGGAGATAAGAATCAAGACGATTCCCAAGAAAAAGAAATGCAAAAAAGCAAAATGGCTGTCTGAGTAGGGCTTAGAAATAGCTGTGAAAAAAAGGGAAGTGAAAAGCAAAGGAGGAAAGGAAGGATATACCCATTTGAATGCAAAGTTCCAAAGAATAGCAAGAAGAGATAAGAAAGCTTTCCTCAGCAATCAATGCAAAGAAATAGAAGAAAACAATAGAATGGGAAAGACTAGGGATCTCTTCAAGAAAATTAGAGATACCTAGGGAACATTTCATGCAAAGATGGGCTCGATAAAGGACAGAAATGGTAAGGACCTAACAGAAGCAGGAGATATTAAGAAAAGGTGGCAAGAATACAAAGAAGAATTGTACAAAAAAGATCTTCACGACCCAGATAATCATGATGATCTGATCACTAATCTAGAGCCAAACATCTTGGAAAGTGACGTCAAGTGGGCCTTAGGAAGCATTACTATTAACAAAGCTAGTGGAGGTGATGGAATTCCAGTTGAGCTTTTTCAAATCCTGAAAGATGATACTGGGAAAGTGCTGCACACAATATGCCAGCACATTTTGAAAACTCGGCAGTGGCCACAGGACTGGAAAAGGTCAGTTTTCATTCCAATGCCAAAGAAAGCTCAAACTACCACACAACTGTACTCATCTCACACGCTAGTAAAGTAATGCTTAAAATTCTCCAAGCCAGGCTTCAGCAATATGTGAACCATGAACTTCTAGATGGTAAAGCTAGTTTTAGAAAAGGCAGAGGAACCAGAGATCAAATTGCGAACATCTGCTGGATCTTCAAAAAAGCAAGAGAATTCCAGAAAAACATCTATTTCTGCCTTATTGACTATGCCAAAGCCTTTGACTGTGTGGATTACAATGAACTGTGGAAAATTCTGAAAGAGATGGGAATGCCAGACCACCTGACCTGCCTCTTGAGAAACCTATATGCAGGTCAGGAAGCAACAGTTAGAACTGGACATGGAAACGCAGACTCTTTCCAAATAGGAAAAGGAGTACCTCAAGGCTGTATATTGTCAACCTGCTTATTTAACTTATATGCAGAGTACACCATGAGAAATGCTGGGCTGGAAGAAACACAAGCTAGAATTAAGACTGCTGGGAGAAATATCAATAACCTCAGATATGCAGATGACATCACCCTCATGGCAGAAAGTGAAGAGGAACTAAAAAGCCTCTTGCTGAAAGTGAAAGAGGAGAGTGAAAAAGTTGGCTTAAAGATCAACATTCAGAAGAGATCATGGCATCTGGTCCCATCTCTTCATGGCAAATAGATGGGGAAACAGTGGAAACAGTGGCAGACTTTATTTTTCTGTGCTCCAAAATCACTGTAGATGGTGACTGTAGCCATGAAATTAAAAGACTCTTGCTCTTGGAAGGAAAGTTATGACCAACTTAGACAGCATATTAAAAAGCAGAGACATTACTTTGCCAACAAATGTCCGTCTAATCAAGGCTATGATTTTTCCAGTGGTCATGTATGGTTGTGAGAGTTGGACTATAAAGAAGGCTGAGCACTGAAGAATTGATGCTTTTGAACTGTAGTGTTGGAGAAGACTCTTGAGAGTCCATTGGACTGCTACAAGATCCAACCAGTCCATCCTAAAGGAGATCAGTCCTGGATGTTCATTGGAGGGACTGATGCTGAAGCTGAAACTCCAATACTTTGGCCACCTGATGAGAAGAGCTGACTCATTTGAAAAGACCCTGATGCTAGGAAGGATTGGAGGTAGGATGAGAAGGGGACAATGGAGGATGAGATGGTTGGATGGCATCACTGACTCGATAGACATGGGTTTGGGTGGACTCTGGGAGTTGGTGATGGACAGGGAGGCCTGGCATGCTGTGTTCATGGGGTCACAAAGAGTCGGACATGACTAAGCCTCTGAACTGAATTGAACTGATATTAATATTAATTCATTCAGATGATAATATTTAAGTAGCATATCATATTTGCATAAGTGGTTGTTTTAAAATAAGGATTTATATAGAAGCTTAGTCAATCCCAATGTACGTTTCTCTAAAAGGCTGCATTTTTGAGACAAAGAAATTATCAAGATAACTTTTATAATCCAATCTGCTCAAAGTTTTATAAATTGATCTACTCTCCTTCTACCCCAATTCCCATAGACAATTATTTCAAATCTGTATCACAGTATAAAATAAAGTACTTTCATCTGGAAACATTTCTGATCCCTTCTTTATGTAAGTGTGAAATTTGAGCTTGAATATATGAGGGTCAAAAATGCATCAACTGTTGACAGAGTTAACTTCTTAATAGAGTCTAATTCTCTTATTTCTATGACCAAAGCATTCCAAACCATCACACTGACTCCTCTGCCCACATACTCTTTGGACTATGCTATTCTTTCTTTTGAAATGTCTTGGGAATATCTCATGTAGTTTTCTTCTTAGTAACACAGAGCCTGGCTGTTTCACTTCTTTATAAGGGAAATGAAATAAATATCCATCTAACCAGAGACTGTCTATTTAACATTGTTATGCATTGTTTTCACAATGTTTGGAATATACTAGGTATTTTTCTTTGTGAGTGTATTCTGTTTTATCTATTGATTATCTTTTTCGTTACTCGCTTGTATATCAGATGTTATATCATAAGTTGAAATAGGCTTTCATTATTTTTCCTGTAAATTATTTTACCTTTATACACTTACCTTCATCATGCAACACGCATTTGCATATTTTAACTTTCCATGTGAAAGCTTAAGAGTATGATTTTAGCACCCTCCATTTGAATCACAATTTCAGCCTGATTCAGGAGGCTGATTCTGGTTGAGAGCATCCTCAACCAGACAAGGACACAATGGCAAAGGATCACTCCCAAGCTTGTAGAGCCAAGAAGACTTCCAGATTATTCTTGGCTTTAATTATCACTCCCGTAAGCTGTAATATTCTTTACTTTTGGTTGAAACAGCACTCTACAGAGTGTGAAATTCTTTTCTGATTTTGAAAATAACCAATAAATGAAATGAATCACTTCCAATCTGCTGTAACAACTGAACACCCACTGATAAGTATAAGCAAGGGCCAAATTTATCATCATCAATAGAAAACAGGCTTTTTGAAAGTGAGATTTGAGACATCTAGCCAGTTGCTTACTACCAGCAGTGATCAGCAAAACCAAATCCACTTTCATTTTAAACTCACAGGCATTTTATCTTCCTTGATTGGTATTCAGGTCAATAAAAACATATAGTCCTTTTTCTATGTTTGTACTTTATTTATTGCTATAAAATTTAAACACTAAAATATCAAAATAAATTGTTCTCATAGTTATAGTTGTTAATTTCCAGTCCTACTCTCATCTACAATGTCTGATTTTTTTCCCTTCTGTCATATGCTTCCAGTGCAAATCAGATCTGAGGATTTGAATAGATTTCAGTTAGTTTCTCCTCCAAAGGCCCAACTCACACAGTCCTGATTTATTTGCCTCATAAGGTAAGACTTATAACAAACAAACTGCACAAAGATATATGCTATACAGACTGAAATCAGTGCCCAGTGTTTCACTTCTCAATATTACCTCTGGGCTTCAGCAAGTAAGTCCTTTGATTCTCATGACAAGACCACAGCGAATTGCTTTCTGGTTCCATGCTCTGAATTTCAGATCTAAAGAGAAAAGACTATTAAAGAAAGGTAATAGGAAGAAGAGAAGAAACTGTATCTCAAAAACTGCTACATATACATTTAGAGTTTTGAGATTTATAGTAAAACTTTTTCATTCTTTATTTTAGCTATCTAAATCATATGACAGAATTTTATTATAAACAGAGAGATTAAAAATATTTTTGTTTAGGTCAGTAAATTTACTTTCAAAATGCATTTAGCATAGCTGTTTAGCCTAAAAATCAACACTGACAAGGATATCAGATTTCCTCATTTTTTATTAATTCTTATTGAAAGGGCTGGAAGGTTTTCTCCAGCATGATGTTTTCATTTCAAAGTCCAAAAGAAATGATTGACTTATTACTATATTAAAAATAAAGCTATGGCTGACTTATTACTATATTAAAAATTCTGCAATTGTCTGTAATATAGCAGGTAGCCAGCGATATGGCAAAAATGTAGGAACACAAGACTGTCATTTACTGATGTTCGATGTTACATTTCTTGTGTGTGCCTGCAATTTTTAAATCTTGTAGTTCTCAAAATTATAGGTATGAAAACCACAAACGAAATCAAATCAGAGAAAAACAACTGTGAAATCAGTTTCTTTTGGTTTGGCTGTCTTGTTTCTACTGATGTTGGAAATGGAAGAAGTTGTGGTGGTTTTATAAATGATAGAATAGCTTATATCTTAAAAACTGAGGTTTTAAAGCTTTTCTTCTTACAGAAAATTTTTCTTTTAATTTTCTCCTGTGAGTGGACTTCACTGTAGAGCAAATCAGCAATCAAAATACAGCAAGCTCTACACATTTTAATGTCATAGGTATTCATAGAGATAATTTGAATAATCATATATGCTTCATACTATTGTATATTTCTTGTCCTCTGTATTTTTGGAAACAACTGTTCTAACATGGTATATCGAATGGCACAGTACTGCATTTCAGATAGTGTATGAATTTCTAGGGGTAAAGAAAAATGAGGAAAAGATAAATATAAACATTGCTAAATGACACCAAAGGGAATCATTTTGTTTTAAACAAGTATATCAAGTGAATATGTAGAACATTTCCATAATAACACTTTCTGATTTCTTAGAATGATAATTCAACCATATATTAGATCAAGTAATTCAATATCAAGAACATTTCAGAGTGGGCAATCCTCTTGCCAGCTAGCTGAGCTGTGTTCTAACAATGGCAGGTACCTTGTTTTCCACCATGTAAGCTTAAATATGCAGATATTATCTGTATTATGGCCCTTTAGGGTGCATGGAGACTTGCCAATTGTGCTATTATGATAAGAGCCGGGAGCCAATTTCCTTCACACCGTATTTTTTAAGATAGAGAGCATTAGACAGAAGCAGTCAAAATGACAAGGCACTAAGTATATGAACAGAATGAACATCCGGCAAAGAAGTGTAAAGGACTGCGACTGCAATAAAAACTGGTGAAAACTGCCAAGAGATTTAGGTGGTGAACTAGCTTCAAGTTTTAAACACTTTGAGAGACTATGTGTGAATTACTGCTCCAATTCCATGGTATTTTTTGAGAGAAATAGGAATATGACTAAACTACATTTGCTCTCCAACTACTTTCAAATTTGGTCTGGGTGAAATAAAAATGACATGAAAATGTCAGCTGAGCCTTTGAAGATTTAGGGTACGCTACTCTGAGATTTAGGTGATGGCAGGTATCAGTAACCTAAGCAGTTCATTTTATTCTTCAATTTTATCTTCAAGGGAAACTTCTTTAGACATAACTCATAAGAAGAAGAATTAAGAGCCCTTCTCCTAATAACCATTTTGTCAAAGACCAATTTCTGTAGAAATGCTTATGTAGAATTTCTAAGAGAAGAAGATTTTAGGGAATCAGTTCAAAAATAAAACTCAAGTCCATTACCACAATGCATTCTTCTTTAGCTCATCCATCCAATAAACATTCTGTTATTGTTGGTCATTTTTAGTACAACTGACACATTTAAACACAGATGTTTTCTTGAACTCTAACTAATTTTGGAGTTATAGCAAGATGAATTTTCACTTATTGTGATTACTAATTTACAGCAAAGAAAATCAGTGTAATTGAGTGACTAATAGGAGTTTCTTTGATCTTCTTTGGAAGATCTGATGCTGAAGCTGAAGCTCCAATACTGTGGGCACCTGATGCAAAGATCCGTCTCATTAGAAAAGATGCTGATGCTGGAAAACATTGAAGGCAGGAGGAGTAGGGGATGACAGAGAATGAGACAATTGGATGACATCACCAACTCAATGGAGATGAGTTTAAGTAAACTCCAGGAGATGAAGAATAATGATGCCTGGTGTGCTGCAGTCCATGGGGTCATAAAGAGTTGGACACGACTGAGCAACTGAGCAACAACAATAAAGCTGGATGAGATGTTTTGTAAAAAAACAAATTACCACTACTTAGGGTCTCTTTCACCTTTTGGGTCCCTCAGTAGCAAATAAAAATTCAAGGTAACAGAATAAGACTTGTAGAATGTATAGTCCTTGGATATGAGGACTATGTTCCTATCCTGTCGCTTAGGCTGGCAAGTAGTGGGAAACCCTGCAGCAATTTTTCAAACAGCATATATAAAGCAAAATAAGATGATACCAAGACGTTAGAAGAGTTGTGTAGAGTTAGTTGATACTGAAAAGTGGCCACTTGGAGTTTGGTATGTGAAAAATTTGAAATTAGATTAAGTTCGCTTCCTTGTTACTTTTAAAAATCCTCTTCTCTGTATGCAAGGTCCTCATCATTAAAGTTCTCCCTGAATGCCATACTTCATGGAAAGTGCCTCAGATCCCATAGTCTGCAACTATGTTTACCTAAGTTCCCATAGTCTGTTATTTGTACCTCTTCTGTAAAACTCTCACAGTCTATTGAGTCCTTGAGTCATTTTATTGTTGTTGCTCAGTAGCTCAATACTGTCTGACTCTTTGTGACCCCATGACTGCAGCACAGGAGGGGTCCCTGTCCATCACCATCTGCTAGAGTTTGCTCAAACCCATGTCTGTTGAATTGGTGATGCCATCCAAACATCTCATCCTCTGTCGTCCCCTTCTACTTCTACCCTCAACTTTCCCGGCATCAGGGTCTTTCCCAATGAGTGGGCTCTTCACATCAGGTGGCCATTCACATCTTTCTTTGAGTTCCTAGAGAACAGAGGCCATATCTTGCTACTATTTAATCCACAGTACAGTTTGTACATGTATCAACTTCTCAACAATTGTTTAATAAATTTAAATATTGTGTACTTGATCTTTTGCATAAAAATAAATACACTTAGAAAACAAAATAGATTCTATCCTTAAACAATCAAATAAGTATTTTCTAATAATTTTGAAAAAGCAGAATTAATCTCAAGACTTAATCAACTAAAGACAAAAATGTTTCAGCTCTGAAAATGAAACATTAAGATTTAAAAAGAAAAATAACCATTTTTTCAACAACATATTCAGAAAGTATATTTTAATGTATTTTCTTTCAGTCTTTTCTGTTATGCTTATTTCTAAAGAGTAGTCATTATACTTTATGCAATAATGTAATATGCATGCTTCCCATGGTACTAGATATTCTTCATAAATATCTTAACAATAGCAGTCTAATCCACCCTATTGTCATAACATAATTGACTTAGCTACATTTCTTGTTAATACTGAGTCTCACTTTCCCTATTATGAAGAACAGTGCTACACACACTGTTATATTAAAAAGTTAAAAACGCTATTTTAAATCTTAAGTTTTAGAAACAGGACCTTCAGTTTTTGCTGAAGTGGCAATTAATGGGATAACACTGACCACCTAAAAAGACAGAAAAACTGTGGCTAAAACAGGAGGATGATTTTAAAAAATATTTTGCAGATATATTTACAGTGTTGAAATTTTACCTAGAATTCAGAGGCAGGGAATAATGTCCAAAAATGAAACACACCCTCAGTTGACTTAAGAAGGGTATATATTCTACAAGGCTAAGAAACCTGACTGTACACAGCTTTCATACTCAGTACTTGAAGTGGAGTGGGAAACTAGAAGGCAATTTGTGAAGCCTAAGGACAATACCTAATTCGAGTTTGTATACTGAAAAATTACTCAGTGTAGGAAAGACTTTTAACAAACCTTTAGTAGGGAACTGCCATTTCAGATTATGGACTAGACCCAGACTTATGGGTTCACATCACATCTCTTCTGCTGGTTTGTTGTGTCATTTGAGGGAAGGATTTTTTAACTATTCTGAAGCTATTATTGTAGCACCATATAATAACTATGGTTGTCATCTAAGATTGTTGTACATATAAAATAAGCTTGGTACAGGGAGGGGGGAGGGAGGGGGGTTCAGGATGGGGAACGTGTGTATACCTGTGGCGGATTCATGTTGATGTATGGCAGAACCAATACAGTATTGTGAAGCAATTAACCTCCAATTAAAATAAATAAATTTATATTAAAAAATCTACCAGTAAGAAGTAAATAAATAAAATAAAATAAGCTTATAATTATAATATGAAGTTTGTACAATTCTATTCTAAATATTTTATTCACAGTAATGTGTATGTATATACACATATGTGTGTATATGTCTGTTTGTGAATATATTGTATATATTTGAAATATATATTATGGCTCTTCTGGCCATGAAATTTCCCAAGTGAGAATACTGTTGTGGGTCACCATTCACTTCTCCAGGGGATCGTCCTGGCTCAGGGATCCAAGTGCTAGAGAAGCAGCATAGCTTACTGTTTAAAAGTATGGACTGTGAAGCTAGACTATCTGGGTTTGAAAGCAGCTATCCAACTTATTGTCTGAATAGCTTTGGACAACTTATTTAATTTCTTTGTGCCTTTATTGCATCACTGATAAAATTAAATAGTAATAACACCTATACCTCGTGTTTTATTATAAAGATTAAATAAATTAATGTTTACAAAGTACCTACATCTGTCACATAAAAACTCTACATTCATTGTTAAATTGATTTAATTTAGTAAAATATTATCCAACAAAATAGACAACGAATGATATACAAAAATGATGAGTCTGCTACCAATACTCCTCCATTTTAGAAAATCCCTAATCCTTCAGAAATTAAAAGAAAAAAATAGTAATAGTAACAGTAGATTTACCACATAAACATTGGTCTTCATTTTTGTTTCTGTCACTTGAAATGTTGCCATTACTTAAGATTACATGCTTCAAATATATAAGCAAATTGCCCAACATTTCAGAAAACTACAAGAAAAATCCTGAAAGGTAAAATATAATTACTCAGTTGGAATATGGCCAGCATTTTGGGGAAAGCAAGGTATCACTCTCACTAATAGGAAAACTGAATGGTAAAAATCGAACTTAAAAGCAGGACAGTCAGGACAAATAAGGAACACAGGCCAAGTAAGGCATAAAGGAGAAAAAACATGATACAAAGTTAAACTCAGAATTTGGATATAAATTAGAAAATGTGAGAAACTTCACTGTCTTACAAAAGCAGTAAGTTGAGAGTATATGTTTTTAAATTGACATTTACGAGACTTAAGTATCCCATAAACAGGGAATAGGTTATATTTTACTAGATGGAAACCGTTATTAATTTGGCGTTAGTATTTACAAATACTGCCATATTCACATTTTTAACTGGGTAGTTCTTTGTTGCGGAACACCATCTTGCACAATGTAAGATATCTAACAGCATCCTTAGTCGGCACCCACGAGCACCACCCTACTTGTGACAATCAAAAATGTATTCTAGCCTTGCCAGATGTTCTCCTGGAGGGGATAAACTACCCCCAGTTGAGATTCACTGCCTCAACCAATTAGTGAATGAAATAATCTCAGATTTGAATGACAACTGAGAAATCACATTGTTCAGTTCTAACACATTTCCTCCTTTTCACTAGATAAATCAATGTTCATCTAATGCCCCCTTGAATTGTGTCTGTGATTAATAACTCACTTTCTCATGCTCAAATTTTACAGTATTGTTAGTAGTTCTTTCTTATATACATTTCACAGGGGAAAATTTTATCTTTTATAGTTCTGTTTTATTTTTGCTATGTCTTCTTTTTTTTTCTTAGTAATTATTTATTTATTTAATAACTCAAAGTTTGTACCTTTTGACCATCTTCCTCACCTTACAAAGTAATTACATTATTATTGAATATATTCTCCATGCTGTACATTTCATCCTATGACTCATTATTTTGTAACTGCAAGTTGACACCTATCTTCTTATTCCTTTTTCCTCTCCTAGTGGCTCAGACGGTAAAGAATCCACCTGCAATGCAGGAGACCTGGCTTAGATCCCGAGGTTTGGAAGATGCCCTGGAGAATGGAACAGCAACCCACTCTAATATTCTTGCCTGGAGAATTCCACAGACAGAGGAGCCTGGAGGCTACAGTCCATGGGGTCACAGAATCAGACACAACTGAGCAACTAATGCTTTCCTTCCTGAATACCCAAATACTTGTATGTCATAGCTTTTAGCCCCTCCCAGTGTGTCAATAGAGATACTTGTAAACAATTTTCCAGATTAAATCTGAGCTGGGGAAAATACACTTAGAAGCATGATTGCACTTTCATCTTTTTTGTTCCAGATTCTACTGCTGTTGTTTAGTTGCTCAGTCCTGTCTGACTCTGTGACACCTTGCACTGCAGCATGCCAGGCTTCCTGGCCCTTCATCATCTCCCAAAGCTTGCTCAAACTCATGTCCAGTGAGCCTGAGCAACTCATGTTCATTGAATTGAAATCATATGACCTTTTTTAGAAGCTTTATCTAACTGTTCAGTCATATATAATTGGAAGACAAGAATATATACATTCATTTCCATTTGCTCTGATACTATATTTACTGTTTACTGTTGTTGCTGTTATTCAGTCACTAAGTCATGTCTGACTCTTCTCGACCCCTGAAATACAGCATGCCAGGCTTTGCTGTCCTTCACTACCTCCTACAGTTTGCTCAAACTCATGTCCATTGAGTTGATGATGCCATCCAACCATCTTTTCCTCTGTTGCCCCCTTCTCCTCCTGCCTTCAATCTTTCCCAGCATCAGGGTCTTTTCTAATGTGAGGTCTTTTCACCTCACATCAGGTGGCCAAAGTATTGGAGCTTCAGCTTCAGCATCAGTCCTTCCAATGAATATTCAGGGTTGATTTCATTTAGGATTGACTGGTTTTATCTCCTGGCTGTCCAAAGGACTCTCAAGAGTCTTCTCCAGCATTCGAATGTATCAATTCTTCGGCACTCAGCCTTCTTTACAGTCCAACTCTCACATCCATACATGACTACTGGAAAAAGCATACCTTTGAATATATGGACCTTTGTTGGCAAGTGATGTCCCTGCTTTTTAATACTCTGTCTAGGTTTGTCATAGCTTTTCTTCCAATGAGCAAGTGTCTTTTAATTTTGTGGCTGCAGTCACCCTCCACAGTGATTTTGGAGCCCAAGAATTGTATGTACTCTATATTTTTGGAGCTTTTAAAGGAGAATGAGTTCCAGAGATGACCAATAATTTTATAATAACTAGAAATCTTCATTTATACTTCCCAGCAAAGAAGATAGTCAAAATATTTAACAGTGGGTAGGTCAGAAGCATTGATCAATCAAAACATTGCTTACATTAAATAATGGTCAGGATCGAAAGAGTCTGGATAGACTGAGCGACTTCACTTTCACTTTTCGCTCTCATGCATTGGAGAAGGAAATGGCAACCTACTCCAGTGTTCTTGCCTGGAGAATCCCAGGGACGGGGGAGCCTGGTGGGCTACCGTCAATGGGGTCGCACAGAGTCGGACACGACTGAGGTGACTTAGCAGCAGCAACAGCAACCAATGAAACTGGTATCCTGCCATGGAGAACCAGTACAAAACAACTGTACCAGGCAAATCTCACATGTCATTTTTAAGACTGATTTCAAGATTCCGTATTCAGTTGAGTTCAGTCCAGTCGTTCAGTCGTGTCCGACTCTGTGCGACCCCATGAATCGCAGCACGCCAGGCCTCCCTGTCCATCACCAACTCCCAGAGTTCACTCAGACTCACGTCCATTGAGTCAGTGATGCCATCCAGCCATCTCATCCTCTGTGATCCCCTTCTCCTCCTGCCCCCAATCCATCCCAGCATCAGAGTCTTTTCCAATGAGTCAACTCTTTGCATGAGGTGACCAAAGTACTGGAGTTTCAGCTTTGGCATCATTCCTTTCAAAGAAATCCCAGGGCTGATCTCCTTCAGAATGGACTGGTTGGATCTCCTTGCAGTCCAAGGGACTCTCAAGAGTCTTCTCCAACACCACAGTTCAAACGCATCAATTCTTCGGTGCTCAGCCTTCTTCACAGTCCAACTCTCACATCCATAAATGACCACAGGAAAAACCATAGCCTTGACTAGACAGACCTTAGTCGGCAAAGTAATGTCTCTGCTTTTGAATATACGATCTAGGTTGGTCATAACTTTTCTTCCAAGAAGTAAGCATCTTTTAATTTCATGGCTGCAATCACCATCTGCAGTGATTTTGGAGCCCCAAAAATAAAGTCTGACACTGTTTCCACTGTTTCCCCATCTATTTCCCATGAAGTGATGGGACTGGATGCCATGATCTTTGTTTTCTGAATGTTGAGCTTTAAGCCAACTTTTTCACTCTCCACTTTTAATTTCATCAAAAGGCTTTTTAGCTCCTCTTAACTTTCTGCCATAGGGGTGGTGTCATCTGCATATCTGAGGTTATTGATATTTCTCCCAGCAATCTTGATTCTAGCTTGTGTTTCTTCCAGCCCAGCGTTTCTCATGATGTATTCTGCATACAAGTTAAATAAGCAGGGTGACAATATACAGCCTTGATGGACTCCGTATTAAGTTCTACCAGTTCTCATTTACTCTTCCAGTCTATCCAGACTGTTTCGATCCTGACCATTATTTAATGCAAGCAATGTAAACCAACTCTTTTAATAGTAACAGATAATTCTTTATCTGACTTTGCCCAGAATGAGGAACCTAGAAACACACATCTGAAATTTATTAGTTTATATTGCACCATAAATTCCAATCACATGGAAATGCCTCATCCTTGTTCTTCTAACTCCAAACAAGACTATGAACTGCTATATCAACTATGTGTTTTTCTTAGTGATTTTCCTCTCATGCAGGCCCCTCTGATGTAAGACTTCTCAGCAATCTTGGTATCTTCCAATATTTGTCTTCCTATGGTGGTGGAAGTGGTAGACTTTATTAGTCGGAGCTTTGCAGGCTCTCACAGTTATCCTTCAACTCATTTTTTTAATCTTCTCAGTTTATAGTGTCATAAAATTTATTTTATGCCAGGCTTTCCACAAAATTGATCAACATACTTTTTATAAACAAATCACTACACCGTCTGCTCAAGCAGCACAAATAATGAATTAACAATTAAATATAGAAATTTATATGCTAAGCATTTGATTTTGTAATCTATAACCCTTTAAAGCATTTTATTGCACTTTATATCCTTACCCCCCCAAAAAAGTTTGTGGATTTTTGTTGGGATTTTGGGGGAAATGCCTACCATAAAATATAGTAAAAAAATTAGTAACATATAAATAGAAAATAAGATCATACAGACAAATTTTAAAGATGAAGGCAAATTTGCCCATCTGAAATACCCTAAAGCTATAAAAAAAAAATAATTTTCTTTGTATTTCCAGTGCCTAGCTGGAATAAGTATTTGGTATCTAGAAATGATGAATAAATGTCTACTATATAAAAAATGAGCAATATAATTCTTAATGCCAGAAATACTGATAGCATATCCAACTTTTACTATAAATTTTATTACCTGGAATTTTCATATTTTAGGAAATAAATCCTTGGGAATTTATTTAGAAAGTGCATTTTATAAAATTTGTTTTTAGCAAAGTAAATTATTAGTGAATTATGGACTTGTAAAACAAATAGATGGTATTAATTTCTCTCAATGATAATATAATTAATTCTAATACTTTGATTAAAATGATAAACTCCATTAAATTAAGGGAATTGTTTACTATAGATGATCTAGACTAAACAACCCCAGTTTTTAGCAATGTACTTTGTTAGAGTTCAGACATAGTATAAAGAACCTACTTCTTTATATTTTTGCTAGAAAATTTTCTTTCTGTTTTTTCTCTAGAGTTTAAGTTTAATCTGTTAACATGTAACATCTTCTCTAGTTTTATTTTCCTGAGAAGCACAGAATAAGTTCTTATCTCTATTTGCCAAATCTAGCTTATACTCAGAAATACTAGAAGGTAGTGTTGGTGGATACATTTTAAAGATATATATTCAATCTTAAATCATATTCCTTGAGAATTCTGATATAGCAAACTCGACTTTAGAGCTTTGAAATGTATATTTGTAAAGGTCACCTTGCTTATACCGATCATTAACCTGGCAATGACTGGTCCATGCTATCAAGGTCATATCTTAAGGGTGAGAACAATACATTACTTGGGAAGCGCATTTGGTATTGAAATTAGAAAACTGAAACCATCCTAAGTATACACAGACCATTTTTGAAAGAGTGGCCAAGATAGAGATTTTAATTGTGGAAATATCTTAAGAAATAAACATTGTTTTTTGTTGTAAGCCTGTTGATGAGGTCTTGCTTTCTGAAGAATGAGAAGAGAATGAAGTGTAATTTTCATTAATGTTGATTCAACTCAACATGTATTGCTAAAATAAAGTACTCTTCTTCAACAGATGGATTTTAAGACCTTATTAGAAACTCTATAGGAAAGACCTTTTGGTGACCAAATCTGTGTCTAGTTCTTGATGACAATTTATTTGATAAATAAACCGTTATGTAGTTGAGTTATAAAACTCCAGTGGCCTGTTGGAATTCCTCTTTTGGAGTCCTGCCTGAGCCAGTGCACACTAAATATGACACAAACATATTAAGCGAAGAATTTGGGTGCATACCGCTGGGAATATCAAAGAGTATTTCTTACAGCTAAGATGTATAATTAGTATATATGAGTCCTCCTTGCTTCCCTGACACCAACTGGCTTTACAGAATCAGGCAAGTTACCTTATCACATATATGTTCTTTGCTGCTTTTTATCTGAAAAAGGAAGGAATTTTTAAAAAACACATTGATTTATTAAACATATTTTTAAAGTTCTATGTTAGGCATTCAGTAGATATGAAATAATTTACAACTAAAGTAAAAATAGAACCTCTAGAGCAGGATTGTAGTAGAAATTATATGTCATATGTTCAATATTTACAATTGAGGATACAAAGAAATATATGAAATATAGAGGTATGAAAAAATGCTGTGAAAGTCCTAAGAAGAAAGATATTATTTTTGTCTTGGGTTTCAAAGATTTCTTTGTACTACTGCTTGAAGAATAAGTAGTATTATCACATGCAAAGTTGAGTGAGATGATTTATGAAGAAGGAATTTTTAAACAAAGAGATAGATAGAATATCATTTGTTTAGGAAAAATAAATGTTTGGGTAAGCTAAGGCTTACAGAGAGGTTATAACCATCTTTGGAGACTTAATATAATAAGGGAGTCCATTAATATATGGCAACCTCATCATCTGGCACTGGGAGACAGTTCAGCAAAACTTTATTTTTTCCAGTAAAAGTAATATGAGTTTAAAAGCCCTGAGATGTTGATTGTCCATGAGAGGAAGGTCATGTTAATAAATGATTAAGAATGGCTTCAAGAATTTTCAAATACATCAGTGGTTGTCAGGTTTATTCTACTGATTGTTTTATCGACAAATAAAATTTCATCCAGAAACTTTATAAACTATGTATAAATAAAAATTCAGCTACTCTGGTTGAAAGAGAGGAGGAAAGTGAGACCCAGAGCCCCGCACGTACCCCATGCTTACTCAGAACATAGAGTGAAAACTATGAGCAGAATGACTGGGAACAGGATCAGCTATGGAGAGATAACAGATCAGTAAGAGAAGCATGCTCAAGACAAAGGTTAGTGAATTTGCTGGTCACACTGAGGGACCAAATTAACACTCAATTATCAGTGTCTAAGAGGAGACAGTTGGAGTGAGAGCTAAGGGAGAACCTGAGGCAAAGCCCATCATTTGCAAGCGTTGCTGACATCCTAGTGAGAGACACTATTGCCAGAAAAAGTGCACAAAGAGAAGACAAATGGGCAAGGACCAAGTCCTAGGGAATGCAACAATTCAAGTTGTACGAAGCAGAAAAGAAACAGAGCAAAAGAGGGAGAGAATAAGGACAAAGCAGACAAATGTCAGGTCAAAGATGCTTGAATGCAGCTGATGATGCTTATAGAAAATAGAGAATAGCATTTTGTTTGTTGACAGATTTTGTTTGTAAGTTTTTGATAAAAGCATATTCAAAATTGATAGCATTCTTTAAAGTGTAATATGAATAGACACAAAATGGCCTGTTAAAAAGAGATGTATTTAAGAAACAGTCTGTTTACTAGATTATTCATGAATGAATGGGGATATTCCTTCTGGTTTAAATTTAATGCAAGGAAGCCAGACTATACACTCACCAGTGAAGGCAAAGAGAAGAAAATTGAAAACAGGAAAACAACATTACCATCTTGGTTTGAATCGGATTTACTGAAGTCAAAAACTTTATTCCCCCATGAGTCTTTTGGAGAGTCTAAAGCGTTGTATCCTATATTTAGGGAAATAAAATCAATTTATTAATGGTATTATTACCTGGAAAACTTGCATCACATATCTAACAAAAATATGTTTAAAATAATTTCCAAAGATGGTCATGACTAAGTGCTGTAAAGAAGAAGAAGAAGAAAAAAAAGGAAGACTACTAAATGATACCAGATTGGAATATTAGACCAATGCTGATTACCAGGGTTAAATGATCCCCCAAAGCTTCTAATTGTTATAGGATTATTCCTCACTGTATATTTATATATTGGCAAAGCAAATATTTTCTTTTTATATGTAAAGTATTCCTGTGCATCTACCACTAGACACATACATACACACTCACATACTCACAAATGCTTGATTTCTATGATTTCTTGATTCCTATGCCAAACGGCATGCACATTGACTATCATTGTGCACATAATATTTTCTGATAGTTTTATGAATTTTAAGTGTTTCTTTGATGATACACTTTACTAGAGTAGTGATAAAATTGCAGATTGTGAGGAATGTGGGGTAATTTCTCTGTATTAGCCAAAGATTTAAAAACTTTGTTGATATTAATTCTTTGTAGTCTTGGTAATAAAACACTGTATGACCACACTTATTAAAGTGGAGATGAGACATATATCTCTCACAGCATTTCTAAAATTTAAGTTTGGTAATTTTGAAAGTGCATTTAAATACTTCTGTTGTCAAGAGTGAGAATGTTACATTGCACATCAGTTCTCTCTTAGATCTTTTCTCCCTCAGTTGGAAAATGTGCCATATGATGTATTTCAAAATTAGTTTTATGCCTCCCTTAATAGATGCTGTGTTTATGGAGTAAGTCTTAGTGTTCTGCATTATTCCATGTTGTCCTCAGTGAGTACTTAAACTGCTTTTTCTTAGCACAGTCTACCCATATTAAAGCTATTATAACTAAATGTTTTTCATTTAATTTTCTTTCCAAAGCAGATTAATACATAGAAGGGACCATAGGGCAGCTTTAGAGAAGAGAATAAAATTATCAAAGAAACCACATATGAAAAGGATTATATAGAAATTACAGATAAATTACCCATATCATAAAAGTTATAGAAATCACTTACTTAAATTATAAAAATATAAGAATGAAAGGCAGCTTAATGTTATTAACTCAAATTGGTCTTAAGTTTTACTGATCAGTTAAGAGTGTTTAGATATTTCAGAATAAAAATGCTTTCCCTGCTAACTAATTTCACTTCCCTCCATGGCAACAGCTATTTCTTTGTGAGGCAGTGTCTCCTGACCTTGCCTCAGCTCCACCAACCACATCAAGTGTGTGAATGCACTTGGCAACTGCCTAGCTCCACTCTTGGGGACTTTGCATACGTGGCTACTATAAGCGTTTGTGTTTATGATACTGAACTTTATATATTGAGAACCTATTTGGGAATTGATATTAATTGTCAAAAATACAAGCAAATACAATCAAAAGAGAAATACAATATGTTTTGCTATATGCTTTATCTATGACATAGCAGCTGTATCTGTAAGCTGAGATGTAACACAAGTTGTGTACCATAAGAAAGAATATGTATTAAGTACTCACAACTCCTTCAGTATAGGCTAGAAAATGAAAGGTGGCAGCATTGATATAACACTAAAAGATACACTTTTTTCTAATTCTTAAAAAAATTATTGTAGTAGAGTTGACGTACAATGTTATATTAGTTTCTGCTGTACAGCAAGGTGGATCAGTTATACATGTATCCACTCTTTTTTTAGAGTATTTTCTCAGATAGGTCATTACAAAGTATTAAGTAGAGTTCCTTTTGCTATACAGTAGTTCCTTATTAGTTATCTATTTTATATATAGTGAGTGAGTGAAAATCACTCAGCCATATCTGACTCTTTGCAGCCCCCCTGCCAAGCTCCTCTGTCCATTGAATTCTCCAGGCAAGAATACTGGGGTGGGTTGCCATTTCCTTCACCAGGAGATCTTCCCAAACTGCGGATTGAACCTGGGTCACCTGTATTACCATCTGAGCCTCTGTTACTTGCAGAAAATGCAAAAACCACTGCCCGCTTTTGTATATATTTTATATATAATGGTTTGTATAAGTAAATTCCAATCTCCCAATTTATCCCTCTAACCCTCTAATTTCCTTGATTATCTTATGTGAAACTAATAGAGGTGAAGCATGAAAAGACAACCAGGGAATCATGGGAAATAACGTTTTTTATGAGGTAAGCCCATACAAATATTCTGTGTCCCTCCACAGATGCTGAACTATTTCCTATCCCATGTTTTTGCACATACTTCACATCCCTCAACCTGTAATGTTCTTCCTTCATTCTGAGGCCTGACTCTCCTACTTAGTCTTCCAAGCATGAAACAATTATCACACTCTCTGAAAAACAGTTCCTAATGGTGCCCTATTTATTTTACCACAATAGCAATGACCTACAACCTAGCTCTTATCCTTGAACATGACTCTCTTATGTCTATCATGCTGTGTCATCATTACCTGTATATCTCCTGCTCAAATACTGAGTATCTTAGGAGTAAAACAAGGGTTGTTATGAAAAACAACCAATCAAGTTCTTGAAATACAGTAGAAGCCAAGTAAACATTCAGTGAATGATTAAAATAAATTTCCATTAATTTTTCAGTTTCTAATCTGAGCATGATGTGATTGTCTAGTTGATATCTAAAGTGCTTCTGAACTCAAAACTATAGACCAAAAATACAGGTCAAAAATTCTAACCTCAATATCTCCATTAACACTGCTGCTGCTACTACTGTTGCTAAGTCGCTTCAGTCGTGTCTGACTCTTTGCGACCCCATAGATGGCAGCCCACCAGGCTCCCCCATCCCTGGGATTCTCCAGGAAAGAACACTGGAGTGGGTTGCCATTTCCATTAACACTATAGATGACCTTTTCTGAAAATTTTATCATTTTGCTCTGAGACTACTCTTCTTTTTTGTCTCTCAAAAGGGATACTTTTTTGCTTTTTCACATTAAATTCCAATATCCAATTTCTTAAAAAAAAAAAAAAAAGAAAGAAAAGAAAAGAAAAGAAAAGCTTAATTTGCAGTTGCTTCCCGCTCTCTCCCTATCTTTCAACTACAAATTCTTTATCCATTATCTCAATCCTATATTCCCAGTCCTTGATACAGATTGTCAGCAAGAAGTTATGTTTCTGTAGTGCAGTTTTGGAATCCTGTCCTGCTTTTGAATTCTGACTCTAAGTAGGGATCATGTTTAGTGGCTACCTCAGAGTTTTTATGAAAATTAAATGAGATCATGCACATAAAGTGCATAGCGTGGGGTCTAGTATAAAATGAGAGTTCAAGAAAAGAATATGAATGTCAGCTTCTATGTGGTATGCACTTTTTAAACTGTTTTAGATAGAACCCACAGTTGTAAATGAACTTTAGTGTTATCTACTGGAGAAGTAAATGGCAACCCACTCCAATATTTTTACATGGAAAACCCCATGCACAGAAGGGCCTGGTGGGCTATAGTCCATGCAGTCACAAAAAGTCTGACACAACTTAGTTGCTGAACAACAACAACAAAATAGTTGTGGCAGTTGAGTCTGGAAATAATCTTAGGCACTCTCTTAATTGTTCTTAATGTTTCTTCAAATGGTCACCCGATTAATGGTTCAGTTCAAGTAATCTGGTAAAAGGAAAAACAAAATCTATTAGCTGACTTGATTTATCTAAAGCTCATTTTAGAAAAGAAGCAATATTTGTGTGACATGATCTCAAGAGACACAGTCTATTTTTAAGTATACTTTCTTAAACTGATAATAGTTTGAGTAGCTTGAACTTCAGAGTAATAGTTTGAATTCAGAGGAGATGGGCAGTATTTTTTTTTTTAAGTCTTGAAGATTAACAGTTGATGGGAATGACATAATATCTAAAACCTAGGGCAGAGCTTCTTTAGTCAATTTAAGATTCATGTTTGGAATGAGCGATATTTCTTTAAATGAAAGTTTAAATGAAAGTTTATTAACCTATCTTCATTGCAAATAAGAAATTATAAAAATAACACCCTGAAAAAGACTTCCAAATCCTTTAAAGCTATATCTTCCCTTTTTATTAAAAAATTTATGAAGGAATTATACTAAATAAATTTTAAGGTATCACTTCAGAAACATATTTCAGTATATCACTTGAGAAATGGCAAGAGAATTTATAACTTAATCCATTACGCCAGCACAGGCTCAACTTTCCTAAAATTTGAACATGAAACACTATGCTTTGTCAAACACAAAATACAATAAAAACATCCTGCAGAGCTGAGCACTAGGGAATAATGTCTATTCAGTGCAGGGTTTCACTTTCATTTTAAACATATTCTCCATTCCTCCCTGCAACTGTAGTACTTCTTTTCCATGTTGTCAAACATAGAGGCAGATATAGTATAGCTGTAATGTTTCAGAACTTTTATAATAAAATATGTTATATTAGACATTTTTCCCCAAAATATCATTAAATTTGCTGCAGAATTGCTATGGGCTTAATACAAATTTAGAAAGCAAAAGGAAAACATATTACTCCATGTACTGCTCCATCAACTGTCAACTATGGGCAAGAAAGCTAATGGCAAAATGCCTTTTTCTTTCCGAACTAAACTCACTTCACTTAGAAATATATTCTGACTCTCTCAATACTTTAAACTTTTTTCATGTATTTATTAGAATGCTTCAATAGTGAACATTAGTTTTTTCCTATCCTATTGAGATTTTCATAATTCAAAATAAATTAGAATGCTTACTTAAATTTATTTTGAATTATGAAAATCTCAATCTCAAAAGGATAGGAAAAAACTAATATTCACTATTGAATGCTCAAAAAAGCTAGAGTTAAGAGAGATGTTAATAGATAACTATTTAAAAAACAAATGACATAGAACAGTCTTTTGGACTCTGTGGGAGAGGGAGAGGGTGGGATGATTTGGAAGAATGGCATTGAAACATGTATAATATCATATAAGAAATGAATCACCAGTCTAGGGTCGATGCAGGATACAGGACGCTTGGGGCTGGTGCACTGGGATGACCCAGAGGGATGGTATGGGGAGGGAGGTGGGAGGGGGGTTCAGGATTGGGAACATGTGTACACTCATGGCAGATTCATGTTGATGTATGGCAAAACCAAAACAATATTGTTAAGTAAAAAAAAAAAATAAAAAGCAAATAAAAACAAACGTTTCATGTTCAAAAAGGTTTTGGAAACTCTGGGTCAAAGCAACTTCTCAAAGAAGCTTTTTTTCTGTATAGCTAGTTTCCATTTATTTGTTCATGAACCAAATAACTATTGATTGAGTGTTTATTGGATTTTCTCTTCAGCTTACATTCTTATATGGCCAAGAGACAGCAGTAGACCAAGAAATGATGTTAAATGTTGAGTGAAAGGCAGATGATATAATGGGAAAGGAAGTGGAGAATTTTGTAGTCCCAGGATCTCTATGGTGATGTGACTGACATAGGAGTTAAGACTTGAGTGATGTTAGTGATCCAGCCAGGAAAACTGTTGACAAAAAACCTCTACCAAAGGAAGCAGAGGCAAGAAACGGAAGTGCATCTGTGTTGTAGAAATAGAATGGCGAGAACTACTGTTAGAGGAGAACAGCACAGAGGGAGCAAAAGATGAGATTGCAGAAGGGCACAGATCATGTGAGACATTATAGGCCATGATAAGATGCTGAGATTTTACTAGAAAAGCAACACAAGGGGACTTCCCTCACAGTCCAGTGGCCGAGACTCTGGGCTTCCACTGCAAGGGTGATGGCTTTCATTTCTGGTGTGGAACTAAGATCCTGTATGCAGCACATCCAATAAATAAATACCAAAAGCAGTACAAAGCAAATGGCTAGTGACGATAACGGATGATAATGAAGGTAAGCTCTGTTAGGGCAAGCAAGTGAGCTAGCCACAGAGCCTAGAAGGAGGCCTAGCCCTTAGTAAGAACGCTATAATTTTTTTTGAACTAAGACCCAGAAAGAGATGATTCTTAGCTAGAAAACAGAGATTTAATATAAAACAAAAACAGGAATATCCAATTTGTCAGTGGTTCATCACTTACAAACAATTCATGAACTATTACAATTTAAAAAGAAATATAGAAAATGGTTTCAGTGAGGGCTCATTCTGAATATATTGGTACAGTTTATAGATGACTTTAGTGCTGGGTTTATAAAATTATTAAGGGTCTACAGAGGTTGCTTTTACATTTCAGATTTATTTCACTACATTTTATTGGTGAGTTAAATTTTATGATGCATTTTTACATACTTAGTGAGTCTCAAAATTCTTAGGATATTTACTTTGCATATGACAAGGGTCTACTCCATTTGCAGATGGGTATTCAAGTAAATGAGACATTCTCAAGAACACAAGCGGTCCCTAAAAGAGAATTTCTTAGGAAAGATATGTTTTATTTTAAGTCAAACTTTCCCAAGTTACTTCATTATAACATCTTTTATATCAACTACATAGTTTGCTGTAAAATATTTTTGAAAATGTACATATTTATATGGTAATGTTCATGAAGGCAATTTACTATGTAAATATGTAAAATGGAGGTAGAGAAAATATCTAATTGCACATTAATACCCTTCCATATTTGGTTTAAACATTTTTAGCTAAAATTACAATATAATCACATATACATAAATGTTTCATTAACCACCAATTATAGCATAACTATTATGTTTATGATGAAAGTGATATATGAAAGTATAATATATTTTAACTCCTAGAATAATTTTAACAAGTATAATTTTATCTCCTAACTTCATATGTTTAATGTTTATTCAGGAGACACTATAATTTTTTAACCAATAAGAAATATAGTTTTAGTGAAAACATTTAAGTGTTTAGAGAGGCAAAATTAATATTTATTTTTTATGCATGCTCTGGTTTTGATAGATAAATATCATATCGATTCTGTTAATTTCTAACCACCAGCATCTGCCTTAAAAAAATTAGATTAAAAATTACATAAATGTTGACCATGTTAGACTTAAATAGTTTAACCTTTGGATTAGTGTTAGTCCACTAATCAGGACTATAAACTGCAATTATCAATTTTAATTACCTGAAACTTTTTCAAGAACTGAGATAAACAATAAGGTTGCCATGTTCACTGAATTCAGAAGGACCATTATGAAGTCAAAATCTTAGAAAGAAAAGAAAGAAACTAAAGTCGCTCAGTCATGTCCAACTCTTCATGATCCCATGGACAGCCTATCAAGCTCCTCTGTCCATGGGATTTTCCAGGCAAGAGTACTGGAGTGGGTTGCCATTTCCTTCTCCACAAGATGCTAAAGCATTATTAAAATAATCATGAACCTAATGACACAAAATTTTAATCCCGAGTATTTGAGTTCCATTTAATATCCTTAGAGTTTCATTGGTAGGAAACACCAGGTAGGTCTTCTACCTACCAATACTGCTTAAATTTTTTTTATAGCTAGCTGTGTCATTTGAACACAGCAGATAATTGTAACACTGATGGATCCTGAAAGAGAGTGACATAAAGTCTTGGAAATATGAAAAGTAATCTCTACTTTACTTTACAGTACACTAAACTTTACTATTATAAAGTTTAAAATAAAATGTCTTATGTGCTTTGCATATTCTAGATGCTCAATTTATTTCATATTATTAAACAAAACAACTAGCTAACAGAACTTAAGATTTTCTTAAATAGTTTCTTGAGTGTTGAAGAGCACACCTCTTTCAGTGATGCTTCCTATGGAACCATTCCTGGGGAAAATGGAATTTTTATAGAGTTTCTAGTGCTTACTCTCACTCTTTTACATACATACATCAGTTCAGTTCAGTCACTCAGTCTTGTCCGACTCTTTGCAACCCCATGAATCATAGAACGCCAGGCCTCCCTGTCCATCACCATCTCCTGGAGTTCACTCAAACTCACGTCCATCGAGTCAGTGATGCCATCCAGCCATCTCATCCTCTGTCATCCCCTTCTCCTCCTGCCCCCAATCCCTCCCAGCATCAGAGTCTTTATCAATGAGTCAACTCTTCACATGAGGTGGCCAAAGTACTGAAGTTTCAGCTTTAGCATCATTCCTTCCAGAGAACACCCAGGGCTGATCTCCTTTAGAATGGACTGGTTGGATCTCCTTGCAGTCCAAGGGACTCTCAAGACTCTTCTCCAACACCGCAGTTCAAAAGCATCAATTCTTCGGTGCTCAGCTTTCTTCACAGTTCAACTCTCACATCCATACATGACCACTGGAAAAACAAGAGCCTTGACTAGATGGACCTTTGTTGGCAAAGTAATGTCTCTGCTTTTGAATATACTATCTAGGTTGGTCATAAGTTTTCCTCCAAGGAGTAAGGGTCTTTTAATTTCATGGCTGCAATCACCATCTGCAGTGATTTTGGAACCCCCAAAAATAAAGTCTGACACTGTTTGCCCTGTTTCCTCATCTATTTCCCATGAAGTGATGGGACCAGATGCCATGATCTTTGTTTTCTGAATGTTGAACTTTAAGCCAACTTTTTCACTCTCCTCTTTTACTTTCATCAAGAGGCTTTTTAGCTCCTCTTCACTTTCTGCCATAAGGGTGGTGTCATCTGCATATCTGAGGTTATTGATATTTCTCCTGGCAATCTTGATTCCAGCTTGTGCTTCTTCCAGCCCAGTATTTCTCATGATGTACTCTGCATAGAAGTTAAATAAGCAGGGTGGCAATATACAGCCTTGATGTAATCTGTTCCCTATTTGGAACCAGTCTGTTGTTCCATGTCCAATTCTAACTGTTGCTTCCTGACCTGCATACAGATTTCTCAAGAGGCAGGTCAGGTGGTCTGGTATTCCCATCTCTTTCAGAATTTTCCACAGTTTATTGTGATCCACACAAAGGCTTTGTCATAGTCAATAAAGCAGAAATAGATGTTTTTCTGGAACTCTCTTGCTTTTTTGATGATCCAGTGGATGTTTGCAATTTGATCTCTGGTTCCTCTGTCTTTTCTAAAACCAGCTTGAACATCTGGAATGTCACAGTTCATGTATTGCTGAAGCCTGGCTTGGAGAATTTGGAGCTTGACTTTATTAGCATGTGAGATGAGTGCAATTGTGTGGTAGTTTGAGCATTCTTTGGCACATACATACCTATATGTACAAGCAAACACATTTATCTATTTAATATATCCACATATTGTATCTATCATATCTATTATATATAGATAGATATGTGCTTAGTCACTTAGTCATGTCTGACTTAGCAACCCTATGGACCCTAACCTGCCTCGCTCCTCTGTCCATGAAATTCTCCAGGCAAGAATACTAGAGTGGGTTGTCATGCCCTTCTCCAATAGATAGATATAGCTTTCTCTATATATATAAAGTGAACTGAAGTCGCTCAGTCATGTCCGACTCTTTGCAACCCCATGGACTGTAGCCTACCAGGCTATATATATATTATGTGTTATATATATATATATATACACATATATATATATATATTATCTAGTGTATCATATATATCCATTATATCCATATATGTTATGTGTATACATACACAAACATACATATATACATATATATATATATATATATATATGTTAGGTAGTTAGAATAAGAAAATGAGTCCAAAAAGGCAGTGGCTAAAAGACAAAGAAAGAAAAAAGCCCGTGAAAACAGAGCAGAAGAAAATCCACGTACCAGAGTGAGAACTTCAGGTGAAACAAACATGCCTGTCCTCTTCTTGGCTAGCCCAGTTTGCATAGGGTAGACTCAATGAGGGAAGGAGACAGACAAATGTATACAAGAGGAAGCCAAGACAGACTGAAGCCTCTACTCTGGGGCCGGCCTGCCCTTATACCTCAAGGCTGTGCTTTCCCTTGCTTGCTGAATAAAGCTGAGTTGTAACCAAGCTGTAACACTGCTCCAGCATTTCAAATCTTTGCTGCAGTGAGACAGAACCAAGGATATTACACACTCTCCCGACATACCTGGTGCCATATCCCAGATGTAACCTGGCCGAAACAACCTCAGCTAGGGCCAAGTGAGGCAGAAACCAAGCATAGAAGAAGTCCAACTTGGTGAAAGCTCCGTGGTGGAAGCTGAATTTGAAGGAACCCCAGCACAGTGGAAGGGATAAGAACCTAGTGGGATGGAAATCGGGACAACAGAAACAAACTCGGCAGAATGCTCATGCGGCTCAGTCTCGGATTCCAGAAGACCTCCAGTTAAGGTATGAGCTTCTTGTGCCTATAGCCCTATGGAACATGGCCAACAAAATCTTAATTCCTTTTCAATCTCGTATTTCTTGTTTCCTTGCACCCCCTGCAAACAGGTAAGGGGCCGTGGGTGCATTGCGGGACCCTGGCAGGGGCTTCTCCCCAGGGTGTCCTGAAGTCTCCACTGTCACCTGCGCCTTAGTAGCTGTTGCCTAAGTGGCCGAGGATTCTTCTGTCCTTAACCTCCTTTGTGGCAAGGATCAGCCCAATGAAAATTGTAGGCACAGGTCAGGCATTTCGCAGTTTTTCCAGCAAGTTATGAAAGGAATCCCTCCGTACATTTTTCTCACTGCTTTTTCCTCCATCCTTCAGCTCCCCTCTCCATCTATGCCACTGTTTACAAAGTATTGCCAAAACAATCTTGAGAAAGAAGAATGGAACTAGAAAAATCAACCTATCTCACTTCAGGCTCTACTATACAAAGCTACAGTCATCAAGACAGTATGGTACTGTCAAAAAGACAGAAATGTAGATCAATGGAACAAAATAGAAAGCCCAGAAATAAATCCATGCACCTATGGACACCTTCGGAGAAGGCAATGGCACCCCACTCCAGTACTCTTGCCTGGAAAATCCCATGGGTGGAGGAGCCTGGAAGGATGCAGTCCATGGGGTCGCTGGGAGTCGGACACGACTGAGCGACTTCATTTTCACTTTTCACTTTCATGCATTGGAGAAGGAAATGGCAACCCACACCAGTGTTCTTGCCTGGAGAATCCCAGGGATGGCGGAGCCTGGTGGGCTGCCGTCTATGGGGTCGCACAGAGTCGGACACGACTGAATCGACTTAGCAGCAGCAGCAGCAGCAGAGTGAGTGTAATCCTAAGAAGTAAAACTGGAAAGTGAGTAGTCAAAAGTTTTTATTTTCAAAAGTGAAGTATCCTTTTAGGAACTTATTGTTATGTACTGAGTGACAGAAAGACAGATGAAACACTGTGCTGTTCCTTTCAAATCCAATAATTCTGCCTTTGGAACTCCTTTTGAATGAAATAAACAGTATCAATAAACTGAAACAATATGTTGAAAGAAATCACATTCTGAAAGAGAACATACACTGGACCTGGAAATATGAAATAACAAAAACTTTTTTTAATGAATATGAATTTTTTTGAGAAAGCAGATACAGGAGAATCTAGTAAATGCGTTTAGACATTACAGATCCTTTTAAAACATAATAGAAGACAGAAGGAAGAAAATCACTTTCGGAAGCATGGTTATGTCTAAAAAGCAAACAAGTAAAGATATCCTCCTTTCAATAACTGTATAACTAAATGCCTTGCCACAGTTATTAAAGCTCCACAAATTCAAACTAAATAAATAAATAGAAACAATTTTAAGCACCTTGATCAATGTTTCCCTCATTTCAAATATTGGAAAATGAATTATTTAACTGAAAACAAACTGATGGATGAGGAATTATTAAAATTTTTGAAACTTTTTAAGAAAAAAAATTGAAAAATATCTGTGTCTTTCACATTGGGAAAATCACAGGTAAAATATTAGACACATTAATCCTGAAAAGCTCATAGATTTTACCTTTCAGATGAGTGAGCATAAGCTGTAGGTAGGATGGATGGCAGGCTTCTGTTTTCACACAAGTCCACACATTCACTCCTCCTCAATAAGGGAAAGCATAATAGATAAGGATTGGTTTTGGATACCCAAATTATCTCCATCTGCATCTTGATTTCCCTCTATGAAAATCCAATTTCAATATTCTATTTGAATAACATATTCAGAATGATTAACAATAGTTGTACTACAAGCTCATATGCTCGGGGTAGGTTGGGGTGGGGGGAGGCCATCTGCAGTGATCTATTATGGCCAAATAGATACTATAATCGGAGAAGGCAATGGCACCCGACTCCAGTACTCTTGCCTGGAAAATCCCATAGACGGAGGAGCCTGGTGGGCTGCAGTCCATGGGGTCGCGAAGAGTTGGACACGACTGAGCGACTTCCCTTTCACTTTTCACTTTCATGCACTGGAGAAGGAAATGGCAACCCACTCCAGTGTTCTTGCCTGGATAATCCCAGGGACGGCGGAGCCTGGTGGGCTGCTGTCCATGGGGTCGCACAGAGTTGGACACGACTGAAGCAACTTAGCAGCAGCAGCAGCAGCAGCAGCAGCAGCAGCAGCAGATACTATAATAACTGAATATCAGCTTTTCTTCTACTAAAATATAGAAGGAAATTATTACCAAGCTTATCTTACTTCCAGAAAGGTTTCAAGGTTCATGTATTTAACTTCCTCCTGAACATGACAATTTTATTTTCTAAAATGCCAACACATACCAAACATGCATAAAAATCATTGCATATCTAATCCACAAAGCTCATGCTCTTATTCCTGTTTTTTTTTTTTAAGGTAATAATACTGCCATCCAGTTTTATTAGATATTTGAACTATTGAACAGGTTATTCTTGATATTGCGGAGATGGAGAGGACAGGGAGTCAAATACAAAAAAGAAGCAGAATATATGCAGAAATTTTCTGGAGGCAGTTTGCTGAGGATTTGTAAACCACTTTAAAGTGTTGTGTTTTTTTTTTTTAACTGTAAACAAAATCGATAGTTCTGTACATTTAAAGCTACAGTATAAGATATGCCAAGATCAAGTTCTGCATTCTGAATTTTTCAACATTATTCAAAGTTGCTAATGTGCAATTTGCTTCAATATCCAAATGGTATTTTCAATCTATTTTTTTCTAGACCTGATCATTTGAATGTTTATATAATGAATTCTTTTTCATCATATTTTGCATGTTTTTGTAACTTTCTTTTATACAATTTCATTATTTGCTCTCCATGGATTTTGAAATACCTTAGTTTCAGCAATGACTAAAAATATTGTGAATTCTCCACCTCTTTCCTAGCTTTAAAATTATTAAGTGGAATAAAGCATACTATCTTCTATGGGGCTTCCCTGGTGGCTCAGGTAGTAAAGAATCTGCTTACAATGCAGGAGACCTGGGTTCAATACCTGGATTGGGAAGATTTCCAGGAGAAAAGAATGGCAATCCATTCCAGTGTTCTTGCCTAGGAAATCCCACGGACAGAGAAGATTGGTGGGCTGCAGTCCACGGGGACACAAAGAATCAGACATGACTGAGCAACTAACACTCTTTACTTTCACTTTTCCATACTATCTTTTTCATCAGTACCTTAGTTCTCATAAGCTTATTACTTTCAAGCAAGACTTTCACCACATTAGATTCCCAGAAAAATCATACTTGTCAGTATGACAATCATACTTGTCAGAAATTTTATCAGATATGTATGAAATACTTCAGTGAATTTTTCTTATGTATGTCATAGCATTTTTAGACAATATACAAAAAGTATTTTATGCTTTCAATAAATTTTAAAACTTTACTTAGCTTATTTGAAATGTAAGATCAAGTTGTATGAATATTTTTGAAATTTATTCAGAAGATGATGAAATAAACAGCTTTCATTTTCTATCAAAATTTTGATCAGTAAAAAAAAAAAAAATTTTTTTAAAGACATCCAATAAGGGATACCTACAAGTAAAGTGGAGTGAAACAAGATAAAGTCTTGGTGATTGGAGAGATGAGATTATCAGTACCAAATTAAGCAAACCAAGAAGAAATTGCATCTTAAACAAATAATTGAAAACACACACACACACACACACACACACACACACACAAAAGAATTTCCAGATCAATTTTTCTTTGTAAAGAGGCATTTATAAGACAAATATATCAGCCAGCCATGTATGCCTTTGCTTATTCACATAGTAACTATTTTAATTGCTTGCTATGTTACTGCTGTGGTGAATAAAAAATTGAAACAAACTGGAACTTGGTCTTCCAAGAGCTAGAATTCTTTGTATCAAGTAAAAGATGTCAGACAGTTAAAATGATGAGTTTTTTTATTGTTTGTTTGATTACTGAATTTGAAAAAGTCTCTTTGTAAAAAAAAAGTTAATAAAGAAATTTCTTCAATTAAAGGAAATGAAAATTTAAGTGTACATAATTCCCATAAGAATAATTAACATTAACATATAATATATATAAAATATGTATAATTAACATTAATATATAATATATAAAACCTCACCAAATGAAAGATGGGTAAATTACATGAAAAAGAAATTCACAAAATAGCAAATATAATTTGTTTAAAATAATGTTAGACATTTTTGTCCTTTTCAATGAGGGTTCAAAATTCTCTGATGATTTGAATAAAAAGTAAAATAAAGCTTTTAGACAGCAAAATGGCAGTAAATTTTTAAAAAATCAAACTTCTTTACCTCCAATTAATCCTTAGAAAAATATCAAAACCTACAAAACAAAAACTCATATAAAATTTTAATTGTTGATTTTATTTTAAAATTATAAAACAATCTATTAAATGTCTAGAAACTGATGAAATAAAATGCATACTAAAGATGGACATTCATACAGTGTAAAATTATATTCCATGTAAAGATAAAAGAATAGTTTAAAAATTATATTAAGTGATAAAAATACTATATTCCATATATCTCTATTTTATTGGGTACACATTTATCTATGTGTACACAGTGACAAAAGCAGAGAAATGGACAAAGATAACTTGGGGAGTGTGTGTGCTCAGCCGCTCAGTCCTGTCTATGCAACCCCAGGTACCATAGCCCGGTAGCTTCTTCTTTCCATAGGATTTCTCAGAGAAGAAGGATAAAATGGGTTGCCATTTCCTCCTCCAGGGGATCTTTCCCACCCGAGGACTGAACCCACATCTCTTGCTTCTCCTGCATTGCAGTTGGATTCTTTACCTCTAGCACCACTTGGGAAGCCCAGAGGGAGGGTAGATATAGGTAATGTTTCAAACTTTATACAGTGAAATTTACAAAGCATTATGTAATAAGAAGGAAATTTAACAGTGAATTTGGCCCATGCTATAAACATTTAAAAACTATGTGGTATATAAGGTAAGGATTTCCAAGACAAAATGAAATTAGTGTTATAATAAAATATTGAGCAGAATTTAAGGATTCTAAAATAGAATACTTATTTCCATTAAAATAATTCATCAACAAAATTTTTATGTAGAAATTTAGAATAGTGTAGAATTTTAACTGAAGCTTAGGAAAGGACTGAGGCACACCATAATCAAAAGCAACAAGATATAAACGTGTATTTTTGAGTAAAAGAAATAGTCATTTTTGTGCAGCCTGAACAGAGGTTGCATGCAGGAAGCAATTCTAAGGTATCTGAAATTTTCCTAACCAGCTACAGGAACAAAGAGAGAGAAAAGAGAGAGGGAGGGAAGGAAGGAAAGGAAGAAGGGAAAGAGTGACAGAAAGAAAGAAAGATAGTTGAGACTATATCCTATTCAGTTCAGTTCAGTTCAGTTGCTCAGTCGTGTCCAACTCTTTGCGACCCCATGAATCACAGCACGCAAGGCCTCCCTGTCCATCAACTCCCGGAGTTCACTCAGACTCACGTCCATCGAGTCCGTGATGCCATCCAGCCATCTCGTCCACTGTCGTCCCCTTCTTCTCCTGCCCCCAATACCTCCGAGCAGCAGAGTCTTTATCAATGAGTCAACTTTTCACACGAGGTGGCCAGAGTACTGGAATTTCAACTTTAGCATCATTCCTTCCAAAGAAATCCCAGGGCTGATCTTCAGAATGGATTAGTTGGATCTCCTTGCAGTCCAAGGGACTCTCAGAGTCTTCTCCAACACCACAGTTCAAAAGCATCAATTCTTCAGCACTCAGCCTTATTCATAGTCCAACTCTCAAATCCATACATGACCACAGGAAAAACCATAGCCTTGACTAGACAGACCTTAGTCGACAAAGTAATGTCTTTCTTTTTGAATACGTTATCTAGGTTGGTCATAACTTTTCTTCCAAGGAGTAAGGGTGTTTTAATTTCATGGCTGCAATCACCATCTGCAATGATTTTGGAGCCCCAAAAAATAAAGTCTGACACTGTTCCCACTGTTTCCCCATCTATTTCCCATGAAGTGATGGGACCAGATGCCATGATCTTTGTTTTCTGAATGTTGAGCTTTAAGCCAACTTTTTCACTCTCCGCTTGCACTTTCATCAAGAGGCTTTTTAGCTCCTCTTCACTTTCTACCATAAGGGTGGTGTCATCTGCATATCTGAGGTTATTGATATTTCTCCCAACAGTCTTGATTCCAGCTTGTGTTTCTTCCAGCCCAGCATTTCTCATGATGTAATCTGCATATAAGTTAAATAAGCAGGGTGACAATAAACAAACTCGATATACTCCTTTTCCTATTTGGAACCAGTCTGTTGTTCCATGTCCAGTTCGAACTGTTGCTTCCTGACCTGCATACAGATTTCTCAAGAGGCAGGTCAGGTGGTCTGGTATTCCCATCTCTTTCAGAATTTTCCACAGTTTATTGTGATCCACACAGTCAAAGGCTTTAGTATAGTCAATAAAACAGAAATAGATGTTTTTCTGGAACTCTCTTGCTTTTTCCATGATCCAGCGGATGTTGGCCCAGGGGTAAATGTAAACTCATTCTCCTTAAGTTGCACAAGTTAACTACTCACTCAGTGATTAGTCAAGTGAGTCATTGTCCAAATTCTTCTTCATAAAAGAAAGTTATATTCTATGATTATAAATAAAAATAAGTGACTTTTCAAATTGCAAAAATTTTTTAGATTAATTTGATTTTGCTTTTGGAAAATACTAAAGCTGAAAACACTTCACAAACTTTCTCCAGAGCCAAACACCTTTTTTTCAGATATCTCAGGTAATTTCTTTGACAAATATGACTCTAGACTATTTTATAAAATTTTTCAAAATTACATGTACCCTTAACTCTAAGAAAGTGTTTAAAATGTTTTTCTGTAAGATAATAATTAGTTTCCTTTCTATCACCTTCTGTATCAGAAGTTTAGAAGGTCTAACTGGGATACATTTCATAATGATCATTTTTTTTAAATGCACTGCTAATATTCTAAACTCTTTTAGTTTTGCAATTTGGCACAACCTAAAAGAAAATATCTTCTAAAATCAAATAAACTTCTGAATACACTTTTTCAGAATAAAACATTGAAATCATTTTTATAACACCATAAATTCAGTTCCCAAATTTCTGAGTTATATCGATTTATCAACAACCTTGGATCCAAAATAGCAGCACTCGACTGCTAAATTGATACATTGCAGATATCTATTATTTTATAACTCTGGACATAGTTATAAAATTCAAGCAATACACAAATAATTAAATCCTTTGTCTAATGAGTTTTCTAAATTTAGAAATTTCACTTCTGTTCAGTCACTCAATGACGTCCCCAAGTCTTTATGACCCCATGAACTGCAGCACACCAGCCCTCCCTGTCCATCACCAACTCCCGGAGTTTACCCAAACTCATCTCCATTGAGTTGGTGATGCCAATCAACCATCTCATCCACCGTCTCCCCTTTCCTCCCACCTTCAATCTTTCCCACCATCAGGGTCTTTTCCAATGAGTCAGTTCTTCGCATCAGGTGGCCCAAGTATTGGAGTTTCAGCTTCACCATAAATCCTTCCAATGAATATTCAGGAATAATTTCCTTTAGGAAAGACTGGTTGGATCTCCTTGCTGTCCAAGGGACTCTCAAGAGTCTTCTCCAACATCACAGTTCAAAAGCATCAGTTTGGCGCTCAGCTTTTTTTATAGTCCAACTCTCACATCCATACATGACTACTGGTAAAATGATAGCTTTGACTAGATGGACCTTTGTTGGCAAAGTAATGTCTCTGATTTTAATATGCTGTCAAGGTTGGTCATAGCTTCTCTATCAAGGAGCTAATGTCTTTTAATTTCATGGCTGTGGTCACCACCTGCAGTGACTTTGGAGCCCAAAAAAAATAAAGTCTGACACAGTTTCCAATTTTCCCCTATGTATTTCCCATGAAGTGATGGAACCGGATGCCATGACCTTCGTTTTCTGAATGTTGAGCTTTAAGCCAACTTTTTCACTCTCCTCTTTTACTTTCATCAGGAGGCTCTTTAATTCTTCTTCACTTTCTGCCATAAGTGTGGTGTCATCTGCATATCTGAGGTTATTGATATTTCTCCAGGCAATCTTGATTCCAGCTTGTGATTCTTCCAGCCCAGCATTTCTCATGATGTACTCTGCATAGAAGTTAAATAAGCAGGGTGACAATATACAGCCTTGACATAATCTGTTCCCTATTTGGAACCACTCTGTTGTTCCATGTCCAATTCTAACTGTTGCTTCCTGACCTGCATATAGGTTTCTCAAAAGTCAGGTCAGGTGGTCTGGATTCCCGTCTCTTTCAGAATTTTCCACAGTTTATTGTGATCCTCACAGTCAAAGGCTTTGGCATAGTTAATAAAGAAGAAATGGATGTTTTTTCTGGAACTTTCTTGCTTTTTCCATGATCAAGCAGATGTTGGCAATTTGACCTCTGGTTCCTCTGCCTTTTCTAAAACCAGCTGGAACATCTCGAAGTTCAGAGTTCACGTATTGCTGAAGCCTGGCTTGGAGAATTTTGAGCATTACTTTACTAACATGTGAGATGAGTGCAATTGTGTGGTAGTTTGAGCATTCTTTGGCATTGCCTTTCTTTGGGATTGGAATGAAAACTGACTTTCCAGTCCTTTGGCCACCACTGAGTTTTCCAAATTTGCTAGCATATTGAGTGCAGCATTTTTCCAGCATCATCTTTCAGGATTTGAAATAGCTCAACTGGAATTCCATCACTTCCACTAGCTTTGCTTATAGTGATGCTTCCTAAGGCCCAGTTCTCTTCACATTCCAGGATGTCTAGCTCTAGAGGAGTGATCACACCATTGTGATTATCTGGGTTGTGAAGATCTTTTTTGTATAGTTCTTCTTTGTATTCTTGCCACCTCTTCTTAATATCTTCTGCTTCTGTTAGGTCCTTACCATTTCTTTTCTTTATTGAGCCTATTGACTTCCCTGGTGGCTCAGATGGTAAAGCGTCTGCCTACAATATGGGAGACCCGGGTTCAATCCCTGGGTTGGGAAGATCTCCTGGAGAAGGAAATGGTAACCCACTGCAGTATTCTTGCCTGGAAAATCCCATGGATGGAGAAGCCTGGTAGGCTACAGTCCACAGGGTTGCAAACAGCTGGACACGACTGAGCAACTCCACTTTCACTTTGCATGAAATGTTCCCTTGATATCTCTAATTTTCTTGAAGAGAAAAATTTTCCTAATCTACTGTTTCCCTCTATTCCTTTGCACTGATCACTGAGGAAAGCTTTTTTATCTCTCCTTGCTATTATTTGGAACTCGGTAAATTTAGAAATTTACAGAAGAGTTAAATTATTGAAGTCACAATCATCGTTTTAGAATGACAGTGCACCTGTGACAGTTGGGAAAACTAACGTGAAGGCCTTCAGGATGCTTACACAGCAATCAGTGACAGGACTGAAATGAAAACTCACAGAAGTGAGGAACCCGGCTCTGGAATCCCACTGATGGCATTTACTGTGCATGCGTGTTCAGTCATGTCCCACTCTTTGTGACCCTTTGTTGCAGCCTGCCAAGCTCTGCTACCTATGGGATTTTCAAGGTGAGAATACTGGAGTGGGTTGCCGTTTCCCCCTCCAGAGAATCTTCCTAACTCAGCGATCGAGCCTGTGTCTCCACTGGCTCCTGCATTGCAGGCAGATTCTTTACCCACTGAGCCATTGAAGAAGCGTGTCTGCCACTAAATTTTCTGTGACGTTAGGCAAACGGTTTAATCTCTTTTTAATATTATTTTCTAATCAGTAAAATGAAGGTATCAATATAGGTTTTTTGCTGATGCTATTTATTTTTTTGATTTTTTAAATATAAATTTATTTATTTTAATTGGAGGCTAATTACTTTACAATATTGTAGAACAGTTTTTTTTATTTTATTTTATTTATTTTTTTAGCCCAGAAATGTTTATTTATTTATTTATTTGGGGGGGGGGTATTTTTCAAAAATTTTGAGAGTTCAATAACATGCTGGCACTCAAACACCAAAAAATGTATCTGACAGAAAAAAATGCCCAGTAAGTGCATGCTGTACATTCTTTTAAATATGTGTAATAAAAACACAGAAAATAGTATGTTTAATTCTGTTGTTTTAAAGGAGCATATATCTGAATGCTGAGTAATTTCTCATGAGACCTAAGGATATATTACATCTTTCCCCCCTATTGTTTCCTCTGGAGTTATTTAGAAATGCATTTCCTTTAAGCAACTTCTAATGGCTGTCACTATGATTTAAAGCTTTCTTCAGAATCTCTCACATAGGGTATGGCTGCCTAAATTACTTTGCACCTAATTTTAGATAAACTGCCATAGCAAGTATTGAATAAATGCATGAGTAAGCAAAGTAAAGCCAAACAGATATTTAACATTTGTGACTGGTATTATCTTTCTGAAGTGCTTGAATAGAAGTAGTTTAAGTTTGTTAATTAGGTTCCCCCCACCCCACCACACACACACAAAACTTCATGTTCAGAAACATTACATTACATTCATCATCTCTCTAAAAGGCTTGTCACTAAATTCCCTCAGAGAGAGTGAGAGAACGAGAGAGAGAGAGAATGAATCAGATCAATTCCAGTTACATTTCGCTGAGACACCATCTCATCTTTTAATATAATAATATTGAAGTATAAGGTGGAAATCTGATATTAAAATACATTTAGGTTAATGGCATTTTCAGCAGAAAACTTCTATGATGCCAATAATGTTGTTTTGGTAAAATTAAATTCCATTCTATTGATAAAATATGTATTGATTATATGTATATGAATTATATGGGCTTCCCCAGTGCCTCAGCACTAAAGACTCTGCCGGCAATGCAGGAGCCACAGGAGACATGGGCTGAGCTGCTGGGTCGGGGAGATCCTCTGGAGGAGGGCATGGCAACCCACTCCAGTATTCTTGCCTGGAGAATCCTCACTGATAGAGGAGCCTGGCAGTCCATAGGGTTTCAAAGAGTCAGACCCAACTGAAGTTACCTAGCATGCCTGCACACATTGATTATATATATTAGTTATTAACTGGATGAACATATTAAAAATGAAATAAATTTAATACAATTAATTTGACAATGTTAAAAATTGGAAGGAATGGCAAAATTCTACAGCCTGTGGTTGAATTTTAAATACAGGTGCATGTGAAATGGCAATATGGACTACTTATAGAGAAAGACTGATACCCCTCCTCCTGAACCTCATCTCCCTGACCACTCATAATAAACAGAGGTCTTACAGAGCTATGACTAGAAATATATTACAAAATAACTTCATTTTAGCAGTATTATGTTTAAAATCATTATTTAAATAACCTTTAATTAGAGTACGTGAATAATTTCCTCTTCATCCACTAGGATTTGCTTCAGCCAACCTTAGCAGATAACTAGGACTTAGTCTCTGAAATTGTTTGTTAATATCCAATATTATTTCTACCGAACTGAATGCAAACTTTGAATGCAAATTGACCACAAGGTGAAATCAATAAAGTGTATCCAAATGCTAAATGAGATCAAAGAAAAAAGCCAAAAGAACACAGACAAATCGATATGGTAATGAAAGATGGCTAACAGGAAGAGAAGTTCTGCAAAAATTATTGCTATCAATCATAAGCACCAAGCTCACTTTAATAATGTCAAGAGGAAAGCTGAGCATTTAAAGGAAGAGAAAATAGGTACTTTATTTATTGAAAAAAGCACAGTTCTCTTGCCCAGAAAATCGAATGCTGGCAATGTTACGCTATTCTTATAATTACAAAAAGATCTTTATTGATAGTTGAATTATTTAAAATGCTTCCCAGGTCTATTTAGTTGATATTCTATCATTTTGGACTTAGTTGACTTCCAACATAGTGTTTATCACACAATTTGGTGAAAATGCTGTGCTGAACCCTTAGAAAAACAAAGGCTATGCAAAAGTACATTTACTGACTAAGAGCCAAGTTTGGTATTAAGCCACACCTATCAGATAAGGTTTTAAAAAGTTATTTTAAATTTGGAGCTTTGGCTTTCAACCACAAATTTTCAATACCAAGCCATCAGAGCCAGTTTCTTCTAGACAATTAAACTAATTCAAAAAGATGCTTTTTGCCAACACTATGCTTTACAGTTTGCTAAGATTTTATTGTTTCTCTATATTGGCTATCCATCCATCTCCAAACTTGATGACTGACTGCAGCTTCAGCAGATGAGCTACAGATATTCTGCATAAGCATGAACAGCAGTTTCTTCCAAGGTGTTCTCCCATCACAGTTTCTGCTCTATCACTTTTAATTTCTTTCTCCGTGGCTCTCCTTAACTCCTTGATTCTCTATATTCATATGTATTCCATTATTCAAGAACAGCTTTTTCCTTTTCACTCAACAGACAGCATCTATCACAATTTCCTTAACAATCACAGGTGGATCAAGGGTCATTGCTGCAGTTAGAATAAAACATGTTTTTGTTTTTTAGCTCCTTGCTCCATGAGAGTTCGTTAGAAATGCAGGCTATATCCCACCTAGATTTATTAAGTCAGAATTTGTCATTGTAAAAGATCTCCAAGTGATTTAAATACACATTAAAATTTTCAAAACACTGAAGCCAACAGAGTTCATTTAGCTGAGAAGGTAAGATGATTTTCTTTCTTTATTGCCCCAAGTTGGTATAGTTGGAAGTGGGTAGACGGAGAGAGCATGGGTAAATCAGGGAAGACCATGCTCTTCTCACTGTCCAGGATACAGATAAAAAGTGTCCATGAACACACACCACTGAAGCACACTAATCATCAAACAATCCAGCTCACCAGAATAGAGGTGTTCCACACACACTTTTATCACCTATGAGCCATAGTATGTTACTATATTACATAAACACTTGAAGTAGACATTATACTGTTTTTTGACAAAAATTTGTGGTAACCATTTTCAAAAACAAGCTTCATTTTGTGAGAACCTACCAAATAATATTTTCCTATGAATAGTACAGAAAACATGCTGTGAGAAGACACAAGAAAGGAAAGACAAACATATATTTTTTAGAAACTGAAAAACTGGAAATGAACACACTTTTTTTTAAAAGAAGGAAATATCTACTCTTTCATCGTGTGTGTGTATGTGTGTGTGTGTGTGTGTGTGTGATATTCTTACGACTGTCTCATTCACAGCACTTTCAACATGCATGTGATATTTAGGGAGGACACTATTTTGAAATATAGTTCAGACTCGGAGGCTGAAATATTGAAGTCTGTTCCCGTCTGCACCACTGATTCCATCTCCAAAGCAATAACAGCTACACAAGTAGGGTGTGCACTGTATAAGATGTGTACAAGACAAGTCTACCACAATGAAGTAAAAAGGCTGTAATTCAAAGCATGACATTCCATTTTAGTAAAGGTGTACACTGCCATTTTAGAAATAAGCACTCTGGGCTCCTGATTCACCTATCATATGCATAGAGTACATGTCTATTCTGTTAGAATAATATTATTTTTTACTGTTGGCTCACAATGTACATCTACTATATAGTTTCATATTTATATAAAGTGCAATACTTGAACTACTTTCTGGTAAAATGCAATGAAGGAAATTTAAGTTGTAAAAGTAATAAAAATCAATCCAAATTTTTTCTTTATAGGCATATGCCAGAATTATTGTTAAGATGTTTAAACTTTATTCATTATAGCTCCTTCAGAAACTTTCTATGAACAATTATCATTTAAAATTACAGTTTTCCCCCCGAACTCTCTTTTGATATGAAAAATAAATAGTTGGTAGTGTTTCCATATCCATGGAATTTAATCTTTTCTTTATCTGGGCAGTACATTTCTATCTTAATTCCTAGAAGATAGTTAACTAAATTGTCAGAATTATGGCCAACTCCTTTTCAACACACACACAAGCTAAAACTAAAGTAGGTCAATTTTGACTTTATGAAATGAATGGATCCTTTAAAGCCTTTTTTTGATTTTTGAGGGGATGAAAGAAGTTCTCCTTTTCAAATTGAAGTATAGTTGACTTGCAAAGTTTCAGTATACAGCAAAGTGATTCACATATATATTAATATAGTCTTTTCCAGACTTTTTTTCATTATAGGTCATTACAAGATATTGAATATAGTCCCCCGTGCTATACAGTAGGAACTTGTTATCAATTTTATAGATAGTAATGTGTATCTATTAAGCCCAAATTCCCAGTGGATTCTTCCTCCTACTTCCCCCTTTGTAACCATAAGCTTGTTCCTATAAGCCTATTTCTGTTTTCTAAAGAAGTCTATTTCTACCATCTTTTTAGATCCCACATACAAGTGATATCATATGATGCTTGTCTTTTTCTGTCTGATTTACTTTGCTTTGATAATCTCTATGTCTATGCATGTTGCTGCAAATGTCGTTATTTTATTCTTTTTGTGGCTGAGTAACATTCCCTCGTGTGCATGTTTGCATGTGTGTACATCTTCATCCAATCATCTGTTGATGGACATTTAAGTTGCTTCCATCCCCTGGCTACTGCAAACAGTGATGTTACGAACACTGAGGTGCATGTCTCTCTCTGAGTTAGAGTTTTGCATCTTTTCTGGATGTAGTCTCAGGAGTGGGATTGCTAGGTCATATGGTAACTGTTTCTAGTGTTTTAAGAAACCTCCTTAACTGTTTCCCGTAATGTCTGTACCAATTTACATTCCCACGAATAGCGTAGGAGATTTTCTTTTCTCCACATCCTCTACAGCATTTATTATTTATAGACTTTAAGATGATGGTCATTCTGGTCAGCATGAGGTGATATCTCATTGCAGTTTTGATTTTCATTTCTCTAATAATTAGTAATGTTGAGCATCTTTTCATGTGTTTTTTACCATCTATATGTATTCTTTGGAGCAATGTCTAATCAAGACTTCTGCTCATTTTTTTTGTTGGATTATTTTTGCTCTATAAGGTGTTTGTATATTTTGGAAAATTAATCCCTTATTGGTTGCATCACTTGCAAATATTTTTTCAAGTCCTCATTTTAAATTAAGTAATATTCTTAATTTTTTTCAGAATTTCTTTAAACATGTGGTTGATACCAAAATGGGTTCATAAATTTATAAATAAACACATAAATAAGTAGATTATAAATGGTAGTTATAACCAGACATTTTCTAAATAAATACTGAAATAAATAATTCCCCTTTCTTAATCTATATTGCAAAACACTGGTAAAATATTACTAATTCATGTTATATGTAAGGTTATGTATGCTGAAGTTGTTCGTCTAGTGATACAAATAATCACTAATATTTTTGGTCTAGATTATCAAGACCAGAAGAAGAGATCCTGATACCAGATATAGCAGAAGATTGAGTCTCTCCTATACCATTTTGTTTCTCTGAAATAAAATCTGTGATTATGGGCCAATCACCAATATGAATTGATCAATTCCTACAGCTTTAGAGAAGGAAGGTACTGCCAGACATAGTCTATAATCAGTTTTACTCATGTCTAATAACTCTGACACTTGAAAAATTATGAAGAAAGTGTTTTGTCTCAGATCTTATAAGACCTAGAAAAGTGGAAGTTTAGAGCACTTGAAAAGAAATGAAGTGTTATTTGACAAGCAAGAACAGGCTGGAACTTTACTTCTCCGTGTAACTAAAGAAAAGAATGTAAGGGTCAGTGTCTTACAATGGGAGCAATATGAAAAGAGTGTTCCTATGAGGAAAGCTCCTGAAAGCCCCACCTAATGATGCTGTGCTGGGTGCACATGCTTCATGTGCCCACACTCCAAGACAGGAGGCACCAAGGCCTTCTACCTTAAGTCCTCTCCATAGGAAGGACAGGAATGAGACAGCTCCTGCTGCTGCTGCTGCTGCTAAGTTGACAGCAATGAGATAGCTGCTGCTGCTGCTGCTAAGTCGCTTCAGTGGTGTCCAACGCCGTGTGACCCCATAGAAGGCAGCTCACCAGCTTCCACCGTACTTGAGATTCTCCAGGCAAGAACACTGGAGTGGGTTGCCATTTCCTTCTCCAATGCATGGAAGTGAAAATGAAGTCACTCAGTCATGTCCAACTCTTAGCGACCCCATGGATTGCAGCCTACCAGGCTCCTCTGTCCATGGGATTTTCTAGGCAAGAGTACTGGAGTGGGGTGCCACTGCCTTCTCTGAATGAGATAGCGGCTGCTGCTAAGTCACTTCAGTCGTGTCCGACTCTGTGCAACCCCATAGATGGCAGCCCACCAGGTATCCCCGTCCCTGGAATTCTCTAGGCAAGAACACGGGAGTGGGTTGCCATTTCCTTCTCCAATGCATGAAAGTGAAAAGTGAAAGTGAAGTCGCTCAGTCATGCCCAACTCTTAGCCACCTCATGGACTGCAGCCTACCAGGCTCCTCAGTCCATGGGATTTTCCAGGCAAGAGTACTGGATTGGGGTGCCATTAAACCCAAAATTGAGATTATGGAAGATTTTATAGGTCTTTAGGGATTAATCTACATTATTACATGCAAATATTAGCTATTTGACGTTAAAATGTATTTCTGACATTTATTGAAAGAAGAACACTAAATTCCAAATTGGAGAAACATACCCCAAAACCATTCCCATAATTTGCCTGTATATCTGCTTTTACTTCTGCTCAATAGTAATAGATAACTTTCTCAAATAATTAAAACTGATGAGCACTTGTAGTCTTTCTGATAGTGAATGGACCACATAACTACCAATTTGTTCATTTTTCCTCTTATATTTGCAAATTGCAAAAGTATGATCATTGTATGTTTTAGTCCAATTCTGTATTGTATAATAAGATACAACCTGGCAGTGTTATAATAATTACCACTGCAAAGTCATACTATTAGGAAAGTATAATGGATAGGAAATGTTCATGCCTTGCTGCAGTGATCAAAACTGCCAGGAGCAATATCTATGTTTGAGTTTCAGCACCTGACATTTTGACATGTTGATGGATCCAAGGAGCAGCTGCTGGAACCTAGTGACAAAACAAGGTTTTAAGAAGCATGGGGTGTTTTGTATCAAGTGCAGTCAAATGCAAATAGAGATAAGGGTAGAGATGAAGTGAAGTGAAGTGAAGTGAAGTCGCTCAGTCGTGTCCGACTCTTTGCGACCCCATGAACTGTAGCCCACCAGGCTCCTCCACCCATGGGATTCTCCAGGCAAGAATACTGGAGTGGGGTGCCATTTCCTTCTCCAGGGGATCTTCCTGACCCAGGGATTGAACCCGGGTCTCCCGCATTGCAGGCAAACGCTTTAACCTCTGAGCCACCAGGGAAGCCAGACAGGGCAGGGATAATGCTAATGAAAAATGAAGATTTGTGTTAAGTACTTAACCCACAGTCCAGAATACAGAGCTGTAACAATAGAAAAGGGCACAGTGGTAAAGAATCTACCTGCCAGTGCAGGAATCGCAAGAGACATGGGTTCAACCCCTGGGCTGGGAAGACCCCCTGCAGTAGGAAATGGGAACCCACGGCACTATTCTTGCCTGGGAAACATCATGGACAGAGGAGCCTGGCAGGCTCTAGTCCATGGGGTGGCAAGGAGTCAGACATGACTGAGTGACTGAGCACACACAGGACAGTGACAGGAGATCACAGAGACCTCTTGGCGCAGGGATAGCACAAAGTTTGAAGCTGGGATAAAAATCCACAGCACTCTTCTCCATGCAGTGTTCCACTTGTTACTTGAAAACAATTGTTTAAATTTTCTTTCGTTATCTTTTTTTTTCCCTATACTTTAAGAATTCTTTCTATTTCTCATTCTCCTGCCCTGTTCTTTTGCCTTCTTATAGCTGTTATATTATTGCCTTCCGTTCTCACATCTAACCTTTCAGTCAGGCATCATTTTCTATAGGCCTTGCTCATCCCCAAGAGTAATGCTTAGGGATAAAGGGATTTCTCTTTACGATCCATCAGGAGTAGGTTTGGAGCTGAGAAATCATCCCTTACAAATAAAAGCTTTCCACAAATCACTTCATAATCTAATCTGATGATGTAGACAGTGTATAGGAATCATTCCAGAAAAAAACGGAAAAAAAACTAAATGTTCCTATTAAAATTATAAAGCAGAGCTAAAATACAATATGAAATACAGTGAACCATTAAGAAATAGAAAGTAAAAAATATTATATTTGAGAAAATATAAATTTAATTATGTAAGACATTGTAAGTAAATTAAAACAACAAAACAAAATTACCCCAAGGAAGGGGAAACCATGGACAAATCAATGCTGAAAGTACCACTAGAAACCAATAATATTGAACATGACAATGAATACCTCTTAATAGCCCTTAGAGAACTTAATAATTTGAAGAATTCACTTCAGCAAGTGTATTGTGATTTCTTAGTTCTAAAATCTATGAGGATATCAAATGTGCCCCAGAGGAGATATAAATAAAGGCAAAGATAACAGAGCTGCTACCCAATCCTGAACAGCATTAATAGTCATTCAGGAGGATCCCAAAGTGACTTCATAACATAAAGAATGAGAATGTGAAAGGTGTTCAAAAGGACGGACAGGAAACAGCAAGAATTTGATAATGCAAGGGGAGAAAAAGTCAGTCTCTCCTATTTCCAGTGTTATAGATGTAGGTGTGGCTACTTGCTATTAATCCTCAATTTTTCTGCTCTTTGACAGTGTAATATATAGAGGAATTTAGAAAGAAGGGAATAAAATGTCTCCCTGTGGCTGAAGACTTCCCTTCATGCAACTGCAACTGAGCTTTATGTGATTTGATGGCTCCAAAGGCTACTTTAGAATTATCATAGTCATGCTCAATATCTGAACTTTGGAGGACTTGCTGGTGGCCTAAAAACACTAAACACAGTGTATTATATTCTCCCCTTACCCATGCTGTGATCTGTCACCCTGGCATTTGTTGGAAAAGAAATAAAAATACAAAAAGCATTGCTATATATGACAAGCATCACTTTTCAGACAACAGTGTTAGCCATATACCACATCTTGTCTAGTCAATGCTTTAGGTGATATGTAGATCAATAAACACTGTTACATTCTTTGTTTTAAAATCCAGCTGGCTTATTTGTTACACTAGACATATAAACCCCAGCTACTTCAAGGTTCTCAACCTCTCTGAGCCTTAATTTAGCCATGTATGATAAAAAGATAATAGCTATCCCTATAGGTTAAATAAAGATTAAATAAGATTCTTTAACCACACAAAGTTTAACCCATTGCAGAAGTGCAATAAATGGTAAGGTTTGCTATTACAGCTATTGTTGTGGTTGATATTCTTAAATTTTATCCCAGAGAGTACACATTCATATGAATATGCGTGTGCATTCAAGACTTGGAAGGAAACATTTTAAATCATAATAGCCTAAGAAAATCATATTTTGATTTAGGGAAAAAGATATAACAATAGTATATGGACTTGATAACTTTCCCTAGGTACTTATCTTGTATAAATTTTATAACTATAAACTTTGCATTGTCTTTGAATTCCATTAATTTAAAATCACTACTCTCTTCCTTTCTTACTGAATGTGTAAGGGAAAAAGAAAATCATGGGAAATCTTATTTAGGTCTCTTATTAAAATAAAATATGTAAACTAATTTATTTTTTTGTTATAAAAGCACTTTCACATTAACGTGTATGTGTGTACACACACACACACACACACACACACACAGAGCTTGCCTTAATAAAATGCTGCTTTTGTGACCTTAGAAAAGTCTTTTAATGTTTAAGTCTTAGTGTTTGACCTATTAAATTGGGTCAAATAAGTTATTTTGGTGATATTGTTTTGAAACTCAAATGAGATAATTTATAGAAAAGTTCTGTATAATTTAAAAGGTTCAGTGCAAATATCGCCCTTTCCCAATAACTGAAGAGGAGGAAATAGAGTCCTTTCAAAATATCTGACCTGGTTCCTCAGATTTGTTCCTCTTTTGTAAGGAAATCTTATTTATATATAAGTAATGAGCTTATTTGTTTCATAAGTACATTAAAATGACACGGTGTAAGTTCAGGTTTTCAGCTGAAGTCTTGCCAGTCATGAAATATAGGAATGAGACATTCGCTATCAGAAAGACCATCAGAAAAGGGGGCAGACCATGAGAGAGACAGAGCTCAGCTCCCTCTTTGTTCCCTTTCAGGATTTTCTCTCCCTCTGCTCCCTCCATCTTCCAGCCTACCCTCTGGTATTTGGTCAGATCACTTCCCAGACATTCAAACTCTGCTATGATCTACTCCTTCCAATTGTTTCTAAAACCCAGACTGTGCCAGAGGAAGCAAAAAGTGTCCTCAGTCAATCCTAGGTGAAAATCTCACCTTATTTTACTTTATTTGATCCTTATGTCCTAAAAATTATTTGACATAGCACTATATTATATGGAAAACATGTTTCTACACGACACAATTTAAACAAAGATCTGCTGTGCCTTCAGTTCAGTTCAGTCATTCAGTCGTGTCCGACTCTTTGTGACCCCACAGACCACAGCACACCAGGCCTCCCTGTCCATCACCAACTCCCAGAGTTTACCCAAACTCATGTCCATTGAGTTGATGATGCCATGCAACCATCTCATCCTCTGTCGTCCCCTTCTCCTCCTGCCCTCAATCTTTCCCAGCACCAAGGTCTCTTCAAATGAGACAGCTCTTTGCATCAGGTCATCAAGATTTGGAGTTTCAGCTTCAGCATCAGTCCTTCCAGTGAACACCCAGGACTGATCTCCTTTAGGATGGACTGGTTGGATCTCCTTGTAGTCCAAGGGACTCTCAAGAGTCTTCTCCAACACCACAATTCAAAAGCATCAATTCTTTGGTGCTCAGCTTTCTTTACAGTCCAATTCTCACATCCATACATGACTACTGGAAAAACCATAGCTTTGACTAGACGAACATTTGTTGGCAAAGTAATGTCTCTGCTTTTTAATATGTTGTCTAGATTGGTCATAGTGTTCTTTCAAGGAGTGTCTTTTAATTTCATGGCTGCAATCAGCATCTGCAGTGATTTTAGAGCCCTAAAAAATAAAGTCAGCCACTGTTTCCATTGTTTCCCCATCTATTTGCCATGAAGTGATGGGACTGGATGCCACGATCTTAGTTTTCTGAATGCTGAGTTTTAGCCAACTTTTTCACTCTCCTCTTTCACTTTCATCAAGAGGCTCTTTAGTTCTTCTTCACTTTCTGCCATAAGGGTGGTGTCATCTGCATATCTAAGGTTGTTGATATTTCTCCCAGCAATCTTGATTCCAGCTTGTGTTTCATCCAGTCCAGCATTTCTCATCACGTACTCTGCATATAAGTTAAATAAGCAAGGTGACAATATGCAGCCTTGAAATACTCCTTTCCCGATTTGGAACCAGTCTGTTGTTCCATGTCCAATTCTAACTGTTGCTTCCTGACCTGCATACAGATTTCTCAAGAGGCAGGTCAGATGATCTGGTATTCCCATCTCTTTCAGAATTTTCCACAGTTCATTGTGATCCACACAGTCAAAGGCTTTGGCATAGTCAATAAAACAGAAATAGATGTTTTCCTGGAATTCTCTTCTTTTTTCAATGATCCAATGGGTGTTGGCAATTTTATATCTGGTTTCTCTGGCTTTTCTAAAACCAGCTTGAACATCTGGAAGTTCATTGTTCATGTATTGCTGAAGCCTGGCTTGGACAAATGTTGACCATTACTTTACAAGCATGTGAGATGAGTGCAATTGTGCAGTAGTTTGAGCAATCAGGAGAGATGGCCGAGGGGAGATACCCCATGTCCAAGGTAAGAGAAACCCCACTAGGACACTAGGCGCTGAAGGACGGCATCAGAGGGCAGGCAGGCTGAAACCGCAAACCCAGAAAACTAACGAATCTAATCACATGGACCACGGCTTTGTCAGACTCAGTGAAACTGTTGTGCCTACATATTCTCAAAACATTATTTTACTTCTGAAAGTACATAAGTTGAAACTCATGCAGTTACAAAGTGTGACCTATATGCTTGTATCACCCCAAAATTGTTCTGTATCCATTCAGATTATTTGAATACTTCAGAGTAGTTCAGGATTTTTTTTTTCTTTTTCTGTGTATAAACAATCTCAGTACTGAGTTGTTTTTTTTTTAAATTAAAACAGAATAATGCTTTGTTTTTGTTCTTACTTGTATAGGGCTATGACATGAGTTTTCTGAAGTTTTAAGATAAATATGATTCCCTGGTAGCTCAAAGGTAAATAATCTGCCTGCCTGTGCAGAAGATGGGGGTTCAATCCCTTGGCTGGGAAGATCCTCTGGAGAAGAAAATGGCAACCCACTCCAGTATTTTTGCCTGGGAAATCCCATGGAGAGAGTAACCTGGCAGGCTGCAGTCCATGGCCTAAAACAAACAGTGTTTCATTTATAGCCTACATCTCTGGACATGTGAAAACACACTTTCCTGTTTCAATATTTTTTGTTGTTGTTGTTTAGTCACTACATCATGTCCAATTCTTTGGGACCCTGTGGACTGTAGCCTCCCAGGCTCCTCTGTCCATGGAATATTCCAGGCAAGAATATTGGAGTGGGTAGCCATTTCTTTCTCCAGGGTGTCTTCTCGACCCAGGGGTCAAACCCACATCTCCTGCGCTGGCAGGCAGATTCTTTACCTCTGAGCCACAGGATACTTTTAGTAACTCTTAAAGAATGCAAAGCACAACTTCTGCAAACTCTACTTGGACAACCTTGGCAAGTTTAACTTCTATACTCAAGAATATGTGCAAACCCCCAAGGAATAGTAATACCCCATTATCAAATCATTTCACCTAAAAATTGGCAGCTATTGACATTATAATTCCTTATAAGAATGTTTGTAGTTTTGCATGGTGACCATTATTAACATAGATAAGTTCAATTAATGATGAGTTGCCTAGGTGAAAAAGGAAAGATCTGGAATCATTCCAAAATATCATGTGAGTCAGAATGGCCAGATTTAAAACAGAGTGTAATTCTGCTTAATAAAAATCAGTTTTGAGAGATGCAGCAGATTACAGAACAACTAATTATTACCAGACCCTATTCTAGTAAGAATGAGTATTTCAAATGTACCCAGCGGCATGTACAGTCATCAGCCAAAAATTGATTATTCACAAGTGGATTTCCCACACTACAGTCTCCAGCTATAGCAGATCTCATTGCTCAGCTGCCTCATATCACCTCAGGCAAACTCTGCTCTCCAAAGTAGCATTTCTGCTGCTCAGTCATACTGCCCTACCCTTTGCAAATTTTACAAGGTCTTAGGCAGCCCAATCCTCCTGCATCAGCTTTAAAAATCTCAATCAACCCTTCCTGGCCTTCCGCTGCCTTTGCATTCTCAGGTGGTTCTTGCAGTCCTACAGGTAAGAGTCTGCCTCTGAAACATTTCCACTTTGGCTTCCATTAGGAGTCTCAACTGTTTCCTAAAAAGTCCTGCACAGAAACATAAATCTCTTTTGAATCCCCTCTGATCCTTATTTCCTTACACAGTATCTACTTCAGGGAATTAGGAGCATGCAAACTCACCCAAAGACATTTCTAGTTGTAAAAAGCAGTTTTAGAGGCTGTACTACAGACAGCTGGGAGCTCAAAAATAGCAATTAAAAAAAAAAAAACAGAAAGCTTTCAAATCACTCAAATTAGGACCAGGAAACACTGAAGGGATATCTATCTTTGAGGTTTCCTAATATTTAGAAAAGGTTGTCTGAGGATGCCTTACAAATAGCTGTGAAAAGAAGAGAAGCAAAAGGCAAAGGAGAAAAGAAAAGAAACCCATCTGTTCCAAAGGATAGCAAGGAGAGATAAGAAAGCCTTCCTCAGTGATCAGTGCAAAGAAATAGAGGAAAACAATAGAATGGGAAAGACTAGAGATCTCTTCAAGAAAATTAGAGATACCAAGGGAACATTTCATACAAAGATGGACACAATAAAGGACAGAAATTGTATGGACCTAACAGAAGCAAAAGATATTAAGAAGAGGTGGCAAGAATACACAGAAGAACTGTACAAAAAAGATCTTCACGATCCAAATAACCATGATGGTATGATCACCCACCTAGAACCAGACATCCTGGAATGCAAAGTCAAGTGGGCCTTAGGAAGCATCACCATAAACAAAGCTAATGGAGCTGATGGGATTTCACTTGAGCTATTTCAAATCCTGAAAGATGATGCTGGGAAAGAGCTGCACTAAATATGCTAGAAAAGTTGGAAAACTCAGCAGTGGCCACAGGACTGGAAAAGGTCAGTTTTCATTTCATACCCAAAGAAAGGCAATGCCAAAGAATGCTCAAACTTCCACACAATTGCACTCATCTCACATGCTAGTAAAGTAATGCTCAAAATTCTCTAAGCCAGGCTTCAGCAATACATGAACCATGAACTTCCAGATGTTCAAGCTGGATTTACATAAGGCAGAGGAACCAGACACCAAATTGCTGACATCCATTGGATCACTGAAAAAGCAAGAGAGTTCCAGAAAAACATCTACTTCTGCTTTATTGACTATGCCAAAGCCTTTGACTATGTGGATCACAAAAAAACTGGAAAATTCTTAAAGAGATGGGAATGCCAGACCACCTGACCTGTCTCCTGAGAAATCTTTATGTAGGTTAAGAAGCAACAGTTAGAACTGGACATGGAACAGCAGACTGGTTCCAAATTGGGAAAGGAGTACATCAAGGCTGTATATTGTCACCCTGCGTATCTAACATATGCAGAGTACATCATGGGGAATGCTTGACTGGAAGAAGCACAAGCTGGAATCAAGATTGCTGGGAGAAATATCACTAGCCTCAAATATGCAGATGACACTACACATATGGCAGAAAGTGAAGAAGAACTAAAAAGCCTCTTGATGAAAGTGAAGAGGACAGTGAAAAAGCTGGCTTAAAGCTCAACATTCAGAAAACGAAGATCATGGCATCTGGTCTCATCACTTCATGGCAAATAGATGGGGAAACAACGGAAATGGTGAGAGACTATTTTTTTGTGCTCCAAAATTACTTCAGATGGTAACTGCAGCCTTGAAATTAAAAGGTGCTTGCTCCTTGGAAGAAAAGTTATAACCAACTTGGACAGCATATTAAAAAGCAGAGACATTACTTTATCAACATAGATCAATCTAGTAAAAGCTATGGTTTTTCCAGTAGTCATGTATGGATGTGAGAGTTGGACTATAAAGAAAGCTGAGAGCCAAAGAATTGATGCTTTTGAACTGTGGTGTTGGAGAAGACTCTTGAGAGTCCCTTGGACTACAAGGAGATCCAACCAGTCAATCCTAAAGGAGATCAGTCATGAATATTTATTGGAAGGATTGATGCTGAAGCTGAAACTCCAATTCTTTGGCCACCTTATGTGAAGAACAGACTCATTTGAAAAGACCTTGATGCTGGGAAAGATTGAAGGCGGGAGGAGAAGGGAACCATAGACCATGAGATGGTTGGATGGCCTCACCAACTCAATGCACATGAGTTTGAGGAAACTCCGGTAGTTGGTGATGGACGGGGAGGGCTGACATCCTGCATTCCATGGGGTCACATAGAGTCAGACACAACTGAGCAACTGAACTGAACTGAACATAAGTTATAAAACAAAATGGCCTTTAATGGAAATAAAAGAGATCATTAGATCCAAGATATTTTGGTAGATAAATAGGCTTCAGTAGACTAAATGGGATAAGGAAAAAAGGTATGAAGAATAAATTCTAATCTTGGCACTATACTATGATATGAATAGTATTTTCATTCACTGTCATAGGAAATATGGAAAGAGAACCATACTTTTAGGGACTGCACATGGGTGTTGTCAATTTGGCTGTATAATTTTTGATTCACCAATATAGAAAAGTCATGTTCACACCTGTTTGGCAGATTCTTAATATTTGATATTAATTAAAATGTCTCTTTGAATATTAGAATATCAATAAATAATATTTCTCTCTTCAATTCTCAAATTCAGAACCAACACATAGACTGAAGTGTCAGACAGAAGGAAATGAAACATGACTTTTATTGTTATGTAGCTAAGTGGAAAAATGCTTTGAGACTGAAGTTTGCTTTGCCAGTTATGCATCCTAGAATTGAATTTACCCATTTAGACACAGACAGAGTGCATAGTTGCAGACACCTCAGTATGGGCTTGTCCTACAAAATGTCAAGGCATGGAGAAGCAAGGAATACCTACTTTTCTATGTGGATTTATACTGCCTAGTTCTTTCTCCCAAACTAAAATAAGTCAATCCTACTTCAGTGGGGACATTTGAGGGTGGAAATCTAGAAGGAAGCAAGGTCTCGAATATACAAGAGAACCTGAAGAAGTCAAGACTTTGTAGGAGCACCTGAGCAAGTGATGTAGAATAGGAGGCTGTGGCTGGGTAGTTCATAACTGAATCACTCCTTTTGGAATTGGAGAAGTCCCATGATTCTGATTGCTTCTTTGGGATGAAAGAGATTAGATAAAGCAAAATGTTACAGAAATTCATAAGAGTTGACATAGAAATGCTAAGAAACTACAGTTTATAAACAGAGGATGAGATGGTTGGATGGCATCACTGACTTGATGGACATGAATCTGAGTAAGCTCTGGAAGCTGGTTATAGACAGTGCTGCAGTCCATGGGGTCACCAAGAGTTGGACACAACTGAGTGACTGAATTGAACTGACAGTTTATAGATATATTGAAGTCATCCAGGATGAGGTATTTATAAAGGAGGGAGATATTTATAAAAGGAGGGAGAAGGCTTAAAAATTGTGCATGTATGACAACTACAGTTAGCCTTTTGATCTTAGATGCCACATCTGTGGATTCAATCCATTGTGGATCGAAACTATTTGGAAACAAATTCCAGAAAGTTCTAAATAGCAAAAGTTGAATTTTCCAAGTGTTTACGTAGCATTTACATTGCATTAGATTTTGTAAGTAATCTAGAGATTATTTAAAGTAAATGAGACTATGTGTGCACACGTGCTGTGTCACTTCAGACATGTCCAGCTCTTTGCAACCCTATGGACTATAGCTCGCCAGGATCTTTTATCCATAGGGTTCTCCAAGTAGGAATACTGGAGTGGGTTGCTATGCCCTCCTCCAGGGAATCTTCCTGACTCAGGGATAGAACCCATATTTCTCATGTCTCCTGCATTGGCAAGTGGGTTCTTTACCACTAGTGCCACCTGGGATGCCCAAATGAGAGTGTGGGCATAGGTTAAATGCAAATATTGCACCATTTTATATAAGGGACTTGATAATTTTCAGATTTTGAGATGACCACTCCTATTCCAAGACACCATTTCTTTTCTGTTTTGCAATGCTTATTAAAAGAAAAAGAAATCTGTTTGAGGATCAAATCATTTTTCAATATACTAATTATTTCACTTCCTTCTTAAAGATCTTCACATGATACTGAGAAGTCCTACATTTTTTTAAAATTTCTGATTTATTTACACTTGGAGTCCATTTTTCACATCATATCTATTGAAATACTTAGCAAAACATTGCAACAGAATATCAAGAGATAATTCATTTCATATTCATCATGGCTAGGTAAAGTGTTTTACACAATATTTCATCAAATCAGATAGTAAGTTATAAAGTAGGTACAATTTCTCTAATGTTATATGCTTAAAGGTCACTTATCCAAAATTGATGGAACCAGGATTCAAGCCCCAAATAGTCTCACTCCAAAATTATTTACTTATATATTATTAAGAACCCCCTACATAATCTGTAGGACCTATTGAAAAATATTAATAAAATGCAAGGCCTGTTGTTTGAAAGTTAAGAATTTCAAGGTAGCAACAGCAGAGCATTAAAACAAATGTGGAGCCTTCTGAACATAGTGCCTCGTATGACTGCACAGATGGAACACCCACAAACCCAGCCTTATCATTATAAATAGTGCCTCCAAGTACGCTATAGTATCTATTAAAAAAAAAAAATACTCCCACTAGAGTGAGTACCATTATCATTTAAACCACTGTGTAAAACTACCTGAATAAAATAACTTGGACACTTCCAGTTTAAGGAGTTGCATCCATTATTGTGAAGTCTAAACTCTGCCACTTAATAAGTATTAAGTACAATAAATAAGTGAAATATTAATTTGCCCTAAGTTTATTGCCATTACCATTTTATGGTTCCAAAGTTATCATGAACCTGAATGACTTCTCTGTTCATGACCGTAACTAACTATTCAGATACTGGAAACTTTTTTTTCTCCTTATAAATAATTGATGTTATTTTAATATTAAATGGCACAACATATTAATGGCAAACTAAATTTGAAAAGCGTTGCATATAAACATACTTTTTGAAATGTAAAAATCTGAGAAGAGTAGATATCTCTTTAGAGCAGTCACTGACTCAATAAACTTTTGGTGAACATCTACATTTCTCCAGACAAGTACTGAACATCTACTGTTTCTCAGAAGCAAGGGTGACCTGGCTGAAAATATCTTACATGCTAAGGATAATGAGATTTAATTAAGCATTACTGTGTTAAGCCCTATGAAGAATTCTGAACTAGGGAACCCAATATGAAAGATCATCACGTGAAAGTGAAGTCACTCAGTCACGTCCAACTCTTTGTGACCCCATGGACTATAGCCTACCAGGCCCCTCCATCGGTGGGATTTTCCAGGCAAGAGTACTGGAGTGGGGTGCCAATTCCTTCTCCAAAATTATCTTTTAGATAACCAAGAACTATTTCCATTTGGTCTGTTCATTGCTATGCTTTCCTGTCATGGTTTCTAATGTCCTTTCTTTTTCTGAAAAAATATGAATAATTTCCTAAAAAGGTGTTGATTGATTCATCACTGCTTTCTAGAGTTATTTATTACTGTTCCAGTTCCTTGAATAACTTAAGTTCGGTATATCTGGTCATAGTAAATGAGGAATACACAGTAAATTCTGAGCAGACAAAAGATTGAATGTTGCAGTCAAACAAAATTTATAGTCAATTTAATCTGACATTTGCTTATTGTATAAACATTATTACCCTATTGGGTAATTAGGAATAAATGGTAGGGAGTTTACCAGGAGGACTGTGATTAGTATCACTTTTACAAAATAAGGTACTTCTATAATCTACTCTGGTTAAGGAGTTCTTATAGAAAATAGAAGCTTGCCTTTAGGTATTGAATCCTCACAAATGTACCTAAATTTTTATTTTTTATTTTTTTTTAATTTTTATTTTTTTATTTTATTTTATTTTTTTTTAATTTTAGTTTTTTATTTTTTAAATTTTAAAATCTTTAATTCTTACATGCATTCCCAAACATGAACCCCCCTCCCCCCTCCCTCCCCATAACAACTTTCTGGGTCATCCCCATGCACCAGCCCCAAGCATGCTGCATCCTGCGTCAGACATAGACTGGCGATTCAACTCACATGATAGTATACATGTCAGAATGTCATTCTCCCAAATCATCCCACCCTCTCCCTCTCCCTCTGAGTCCAAAAGTCCGTTATACACATCTGTGTCTCTTTCCCTGTCTTGCGTACAGGGTCGTCATTGCCATCTTCCTAAATTCCATATATATGTGTTAGTATACTGTATTGGTGTTTTTCTTTCTGGCTTACTTCTCTCTGTATAATCGGCTCCAGTTTCATCCATCTCATCAGAACTGATTCAAATGAATTCTTTTTAACGGCTGAGTAATACTCCATTGTGTATATGTACCACTGCTTTCTTATCCATTCATCTGCTGATGGACATCTAGGTTGCTTCCATGTCCTGGCTATTATAAACAGTGCTGCGATGAACATTGGGGTACATGTGTCTCTTTCAATTCTGGTTTCCTCGGTGTGTATGCCCAGAAGTGGGATTGCTGGGTCATAAGGTAGTTCTATTTGCAATTTTTTAAGGAATCTCCACACCGTTCTCCATAGTGGCTGTACTAGTTTGCATTCCCACCAACAGTGTAAGAGGGTTCCCTTTTCTCCACACCCTCTCCAGCATTTATTGCTTGCAGATTTTTGGATCGCAGCCATTCTGACTGGTGTGAAATAGTACCTCATTGTGGTTTTGATTTGCATTTCTCTAATAATGAGTGATGTTGAGCATCTTTTCATGTGTTTGTTAGCCATCCGTATGTCTTCTTTGGAGAAATGTCTATTTAGTTCTTTGGCCCATTTTTTGATTGGGTCATTTATTTTTCTGGAATTGAGCTGCATAAGTTGCTTGTATATTTTTGAGATTAGTTGTTTGTCAGTTGCTTCATTTGCTATTATTTTCTCCCATTCAGAAGGCTGTCTTTTCACCTTGCTTATAGTTTCCTTTGTTGTGCAGAAGCTTTTAATTTTAATTAGATCCCATTTGTTTAGTTTTGCTTTTATTTCCAGAATTCTGGGAGGTGGATCATAGAGGATCCTGCTGTGATTTATGTCTGAGAGTGTTTTGCCTATGTTCTCCTCTAGGAGTTTTATAGTTTCTGATCTTACATTTAGATCTTTAATCCATTTTGAGTTTATTTTTGTGTGCGGTGTTAGAAAGTGATCTAGTTTCATTCTTTTACAAGTGGTTGACCAGTTTTCCCAAATTTTTAAAATCAACTTGGTTGGATGTGTATGGGGAGAAGAGTAGGTTGGAAGTGTGATATATATGAAATGTAAAGAAATCTGGGAGGCAAATTGCATCAAATATATGCTGATGGACCAGAGGGTAAATACATTCACGTAACAGGTACCCTTTTCTCCAGAAGTTTATGGACATAATGTTAGTTTTCTTGCTTGTTTAGTCTGATGGATGTAACCACATAGTGATGCTGGGAAACCTACAGAGCAGATGCTGGGTTCCTGCAAAAGTCAGATTTGCTGGGCTTGATATATCACCCAGTAACACAAGTGGCTTCCCAGGTGGCTCAGTTATAAAGAATCCACTTGCCAATGCAAGACACACAAAAGATCTGGATTTGAACGGTGAGATGGGAAGATCCCCTGGAGGGGGAAATGACAACCCACTCCACCATTCTTGCCTGGAAAATGCCATGGACAAAGAACCTAGCAGGCTACAGTCCATGGGGTCTCAAGAGGCGGACACAACTAAGCGACTGAGCATGAACCACCGACATGAGCTGAGCAGTCTAAAGCCAGCACCCTTTAGCAAAAGCTTGGCTTCAGAGACAGAGATGGGAAACAAGTCCCATAGACAAAAGATTGGGGTGGAATAGTGAAGGGGAGTCTGAGTATAAATTAAGGCTTCTAAGGACTCACAGCCAGAGGAAGTTAGGAACAAATGAAGTGGGTACTGTGATTTCCCTCATTATCAGAAACCTTGCAGGTACGTAAGCCATACATGCTGGGAGAGAAAAGCTCTAAAATCAGTTCATCCAGTTGTACTGGAGTGATGTCAGAGCAGGCAGGGCAAGTTTTAACAAATTCATTGGAGTAAATATAGCTGGAACTAAGGAACAGGCTCACAAATGGAGATGCAGATTTCACCATCTTTTGCATAGCAGTGATAGTGGGAAATCATGGACATGGATGAGAAGATACGAAGACTAAGGGTGAGAAGTGAAAATCATCTACATTAAAAAAAAAATGAAAAGAAAAAACAGCAGTAGTGACAATAGGGTTGGAAAATGAAAAGAACTTTGAAAATACTCAAGACTCCAAAGGAGAATACTTGTCGTAACTACTAGCAACCAAACCTTAGGCTGTCAATGACTTAGACTTCTCTTGCTGAATATTAAAATCTCGATCATTATAGAACGTGATTGGCTAATACAATTTCATATGTAGATGAAGTAGCCTGTTTGTTTCCTCTGCAATTATCGTGTTAAATGAGAGTTGGAAGAATCTCTGTATTTATCAAACAAAGTGCTGACTTGCTTTTGCTTCAATCAATATTAAAATTCTTGTTTCTCTTTGTATTTTCTCTCACCCAATTACATCTGTAGTAATATGTAAAATATGGTTCAGTTGGGAACATTAATTGTACTATTATTTGATTTCCTTTCCTTAATGATTCTCTGGTGAGTCTTGTTGGGAAGAATCTAACAACACTGAACATATTTCAAATATATTGCTTGTCTTGTGTCTTTCCTTGGTGTCTCTGAAATTATAGCTCAAATGTTAATAGAAATCTCTGTATTTCAATAGGATGCTCTTGTCTACAAACTCAATATCGACTCAATTACATATTCTAAAAAGCTATTTACAGCTTTAAACCTAATGCAAATTAGGAAATTTAATTTAAAACCTGCAAGTTACTCAACAGTAATAAGAATTTCAAAAATAGAAGATGACTTTTTTGTCTAATAGATATGAATTACCCATCATTTTAAGTTTATGCTAATTCTGATAACAGTATTATACTATGAAAATGAACTTGGAACTGATGAACATTATCATTGGAAGCATCAAGAAAATTGCAGTTAACTTCTTACACTGTTGAAATGCCTTTTATTATTGCCATATTCTGTTCCAACCAAAGAAAAAAGCATCCATATTCCAGCAATAAACCATGTTAATGATTTTATATAAAAATTCAACCAATGAACAAGATCATTCCTAAATGTAATCAGTCTCCATTCTAGAAATAGTCAATAGAAAATGAAAATGAAGATACCATAGAGGTACTTTCATTTTTATTATAAGAATCTCCTTTCTATAATTAAAAAAAAAAGAATCTCCTTTCTAATTGGCAAAGAAATATATATATATTATAAAGAGGCTAAGAAAAAGGACATTTTTAATACTGAGATTTTCTAGTAAAAATGAGAAAGTAATATTTTATTTTATTATTTTACAGAGAGAAAGTCATGCATATGTTTAAAGTGATTAACTTCTTTTCTAGTTCATTTCATTTTTCTGCCTGACTCTTTCCCTTTTATGTCTGTATGAATTCACACACATATACACAAATTTGATATATTTGCTCACTGAGATGGAGGTTTCCAAGCAAGGGCCCCTTGATCTGAGAAATCTGTACACACAGCCATTCCTAAGAGGATGCCGTAGGAAAACAGAGAGTATACTCTGATGCCAGGTTTCTCCTGAAGCTCCCAGGTGATGCTAACAGGAGTAGGTTTTCTTTTCAGGCCCTGATCCCAGGCAGAAAAATGACTCTAAACCAGAAAGATCCAGCCTTTTCAGTTCTCTAATCTGCCATAGACACAAGCTTCAGAGATAATCTATACTCCATGACGGGACACTGAGTGTCTCTTTATAAACTCTTATCATCAAATCTGTAATGATTTGCGTATGTGTGTCACCATTTATAAGTTACTCTTAAAGAAATTTCTAAAATGATCAATAGTATGTAGTGCTAAAAATGGCTTCCAGGGCATTCAGTAAACCACATTTGTCCAGAACTATTCTAGATAGCTAACGAAATCATAAAACCTTATATTCATAAAAAATCCTAGGGATGAACTCTTTCATTGTATAGAAAAGGAAATTAAAACCAAATGAAGGAAAGGCTGTCTCTCAGTGTTATATATCTGAGGACTTTCAAGTAAGCCAAAGTTTCATTCACCTGTCATACTTTTAATGTAGGTTTAAAATAACAAACTTGAGGGCAGACTAATATGTTAATGAAATGCACATATATTGGTAAATAAGCCACCCAAATATTTCAATGCCATTTCAAACAGTCTACAAAAATCAGCTCTTAAACAAACATCAAGTGCAGAAGGAGACTTCACTTCTGTTATTTTGTTAATAATATATGCCTTTTCTTAGGTTATAGTCATGATAGTTTTGCTATGTACCATAGAATTCCATATAAATGCCTGAATATAACAGATGGTCTTTTAAACAAACATATTTCCCACTGTATCATCAGCACAAAGTTAGGTACAGATTGCTTATTTTTGCTCCGATGCAGCTTCAATGAACTCATCATTAGCACATCTTTGTTAAATCTTATTTTAATAATAACTCAACTGTATATTCAGAGTGTAATGTCAGAGGTAAAAACGTTGTGGCTAAAAAAAAAGCATTAATAAGCCAATTATTTTTCTTCACTTTGTCAGATTTGAAATATAAATTCTATTTTGACTAATGCACCAATTAAATATGTTTAAATTGTAATCCAGATACAAACGTGCATTAGCATAAATATGCTTCTCTTTGCTTACCCTGACAAAGAAAAGTACTAACCAGAAAGAGTGAATGTAACTCAGAATTCTGCTGACTGAGAATTCTCTAGCTCTTCAATTATTTGGGAATTCAACAGTGTGCCCTCAAGCCTAACCCATAGCACTTGCAAACTGTAAATTCCAGTTTATTCATAACAGATTTTCTTTCTTTCTTTTTTTTTTCACTGAAAAGCATTTTTAAATTAGAAACAAACAAAAGATTCACTATTTCTAACCCATGGGACAATATTAGGAAATGAGACACAGACCATGATTTCTGAGATATGACTCAACAATAGGTATTTCCAAAGGATTCATTTTAAACTCAAAACTATTAGTGGGTACAGTAAGTGAAAACAAAACTACCTACCACACCATTGTCTTGAAGTACATGGAGGAGTGAGAGGCTATACTTGTGAAAAAGAAGTACATAAATAAGCTTACTAAATAATAGCATACATAAATTTATATTGCACAATATGAAATACAAGTATACAAAATATTAACATACTTGCAAACATGAACAGAAACACACAATAATGTACTTAAAGATTTTTTAATTTCTTAAGAATAATTAATGCATACATTTTAATATTAACTCTTCATAATTTTATTCAATTAAATATATATTTCCTGAGAATTTACTATGTTACAAGCACCCTGGTGGCTCATACGGTAAAGCATCTGTCTACAATGCGGGAGACCCGGATTCAAGCCCTGGGTTGGGAAGATCCCCTGCAGAAGGAAATGGCAATCCACTCCAGTACTATTGCCTGGAAAATCCCATGGACAGAGGAACCTGGTAGGCTACAGTCTATGGGATCGCAAAGAGTCGGTCACGACTGAGCAACTTCACTTTAAGCACTGTTCTTTAACATAATATACAGCAATAAACAGAAGAGACAAGATCCTTGCTTCTATGGGTTTTAGAGTTCTTAATGACACTAGCTATTGTAAAAATCTATCTCCTAAAATAATGACAAAATTAACAAAGTGAAACTTGTGTTTCAGTATTTAAGAAATGCTCTATTTATTCTTTTAGATAACAAAAGCATATTTTTCTATCACTTTGTTTTTCTTAAGGTAAAATAAACATAAAATTGAGCATCTTAATCATTTTTAGAAAAGGCAGAGGAACCAGAGATCAAATTGCCAACATCTGCTGGATCATGGAAAAAGCAAGAGAGTTCCAGAAAAACATCTATTTCTTCTTTAATGACTATGCCAAAGCCTTTGACTGTGTGGATCACAATAAATTGTGGAAAATTCTGAGAGAGCTGGGAATACCAGACCACCTGACCTGCCTCTTGAGAAATCTGTATGCAGGTCAGCAAGCAACAGTTAGAACTGGACATGGAACAACAGACTGATTCCAAATAGGAAAAAGATTATGTCAAGGCTGTATATTGTCACCCTGCTTATTTAACTTCTATACAGAGTACATCATGAGAAACGCTGGACTGGAAGAAACACAAGCTGGAATCAAGATTGCTGGGAGAAATATCAATAACCTTTGACTTCCCTGGTGGCTCAGAGGTTAAAGCGTCTGCCTCTAATGCAGGAGACCCAGGTTCGATCCCTGGGTCAGGAAGATCCCCTGAGAAGGAAATGGCAACCCACTCCAGTACTCTTGCCTGGAGAATCACATGGAGAGAGGAACCTGGTAGGCTATAGTCCATGGGGTCGCAAAGACTCGGACACGACTGAGTAACTTCACTTCCACTTTTCTGCCATAAGGTGGGGTCATTTGCATATCTGAATGTGAAAGTGAAGTCGCTCAGTCCGGTCCGACTCTTTGCTACCCCGTGGACTGTAGCCTACCAGGCTCCTCTGTCCATGAGATTCTCCAGGCAAGAATACCGGACTGGGTTGCCATTTCCTTCTCCAGGGGATCTTCCTGACCCAGGGATCGAACCTGGGTCTCCCCCATTCCAGGCAGACGCTTTAACCTCTAAGTCATCTGGGAAGCCTTATGTCAGAAAGTGAAGAGGAGCTAAAAAGCCTCTTGATGAAAATGGAAGAGGAGAGTGGAAAAGTTGGCTGAAAGCTCTACATTCAGAAAATGAAGATCATGACATCCGGTCCCATCACTTCATGGCAAATAGATGGGGAAACAGTGGAAACAGTGGCAGACTTTAATTTTTTGGACTCCAAAATCACTGCAGATGGTGACTGCAGCCATGAAATTAAAAGACGCTTACTCCTTGGAAGGAAAGTTATGACCAACCTAGATAGCATATTCAAAAGCAGGGACACTGCTTTGCCGCCTAAGGTCCGTCTAGTCAAGGCTATGGTTTTTCCAGTGGTCATGTATGGATGTGAGAATTGGACTGTGAAGAAGGCTGTGCGCCGAAGAATTGACGCTTTTGAACTGTGGTGTTGGAGAAGACTCTTGAGAGTCCCTTGGACTGCAAGGAGATCCAACCAGTCCATTCTGAAGGATATCAGCCCTGGGATTTCTTTGGAAGGATTGATGCTAAAGCTGAAACTCCAGTACTTTGGCCACTTCATGCGAAGAGTTGAGGCATTGGAAAAGACTCTGATGCTGGGAGGGATTGAGGGCAAGAGGAGAAGGGGACGTCAGAGGATGAGATGGCTGGATGGCATCACTGACTCGATGGACGTGAGTCTGAGTAAACTCCGGGAGTTGGTGATGGACAGGGAGGCCTGGCGGGATGTGATTCATGGGGTCGCAAAGAGTCGGACATGACTGAGCGACTGAACTGAACTGAACTGAATCATTTTTAAACATGAAATTCAGTGGTATTAAGTAGATTCACACCATTATGTATCTATTACTATTATCTATCTCCAGAACTCTTTTCCTCCTCAAAACTAAAACTCTATACCCATTAAATAATAATTCCCCACTTCCCCTCAACCCCAGTCCCTGACAACCACCATTGAATTTTCTGTGATTTTCACTACTCTCTCTCTGTCTCTCTCTCTGTCTCTCTCTGTCTCTCTCTGTCTCTCTGTCTCTCTCTCTCTCTATCTCTCTCTCTATATATATATAGATAGATAGATAGATAGATAGATAGATAGATAGATAGATAGGTATGAAGAGTAATTAGGCATCATTTTCTTTCACCATATTAGTTTATTTTAACTCACCATAATGTTCTCAGTGGTAAAGAATCTCCTGCCAGGGCAGGATACATAGGCGATGCAAGGGTCAGGAAGATCCTTTGGAGGAGGAAATGGCAACCCACTCCAGTACTCTTTGTCTGAAAAATTCCATGGATAGAGGATCCTGGTGTGCTGCAGTCTATGGGGTCGCAAAAAGTTGGACATGACTAAATGATTGAGCACCTAATGTCCTCAAGTTTTTTCCATGTTGTAATATATGTCAGGATTTCTTTCCTTGTTAAGGATGAATAATATTCCATTGTATGTACATGCCTTTTGTTTTTTTATCTTTTGATGGATGCTCAGTTTGCTTCTACAGTTTAGTTATTGAGAATAATATTCCTATGAATATAGTTACACACATATTTCTTTGAGACCCTACTTTTAATTCTTTGGGGTAGATACTCAGAAATGGAATTGCTGTATCATATGATAGTTCTATGTTTAAGGTTTTAGGAATTGTTATTCTATTTTCTGCAGTAACAGTTTATATTCCCACATAGCTTTCAACATGTTTTATCATCATGTTTTAGGTAGTTTCCTTCTATTCCTAGTTTGTTGAGTGTTTTTGTCATGAAAAGGTGTTGAATTTTGTCAAATTCATCTGTTGATAAATCCGCATCTGTCAAGATGGCCAAGTAGTTTTTTCTTCCTTTAAATGTAGTGTCACACTGATCGACTTTCATTTGCTAAACCAGCTTTGCATTTCAAGAATAGATCCAATTTTACCATAGTTCATTATCCTTTCAGTATGCTGAACTCGATTTGCTAGTATTTCCTTGGGGATTTTTCCATCAGCATCCTTAAAGGACACTGGTCTGTGGTTTCCTTGTAACATCTGTCTAGCTTTGGTATCAGGCCAATGCTGGCCTCACAGAATGGCCTAAGTGTTTCCTCTTCTTCTCGAAAAGCTTATGAAAGATTGGTTATAGTTCTTTAAGTCTAGTAGAATTCACTGGCAAAATCATAAAGCTCTGAGCTTTTCTTTCTTGGGAGATTTGTGGTTACATATTCACTTTCCTTACTAGGTATGTCAATTCAGATTTTCAGTTTTGTCCATGATTTAGTCTTTATAAGTTTAGTGTTTCTAGGAATGTGTCCAATTTATCTGTGTTATTCAATTTCTTGCTCATATTGTTTCATAATTATTTTAGGTTCTGTAGAATCAGTTTTAAAATCCCGCTTCAATTTCTGATTTAGTAATTTTAGTCTTTTCTTTTTTCTTAGTCAATCTAGCTAAGATTTTCCCAATTTTATTGATCTGTTTGAAGAACCAACATTTTATTTCATTGATTTTTGCTACTATTTTTCTATTCTCTATTTCATTTATTCCTTCTCTAATTATTATTTCCTTTCTTCTGCTAGCTTCAGCTTAGTTTTTTCTTCTTTTTCTACTTTAATTTGTAAAGATTTATTGTTGATTTGAGACCTTGTTTTTTAATGTTGGTTTTTATAGCATTGCTTAGCATTGCTTTCACTGTATCTCATAAATTTTTATATGCTGTGTTTTCATTTTTATTTGCTCTAGTGAGTGAGTGAGTGAAATTTGCTCAGTCATGTCTGACTCTTTGCAACCCATGGACTATACAGTCCATGGAATTCTCCAAGCAGGAATACCAGAGTGGGTAGCCTTTGCCTTCTCCAGGGGATCTTCCCAACCAAGGGATCGAACCCAGGTCTTCTGCATTGCAGGCAGATTCTTTACCAGCTGAGCCACAACAGAAGCTCAAGAATACTGGAGTGGGTAGGCTATCCCTTCTCCAGAGGATCTTCCCAATCCAGGAAATGAACCAGGGTCTCCCGCATTGCAGGTAGATCCTTTACCAACTAAGCTATCAGGGAAGCCCCTTATTTGATCTAAGTATTTTCTAATTTATATTGTGATTTCTTCTTTGATCCATTGGTTATTTAAGTGTGTTTATTTTCAACAAATTTGTGAATGTTCTAGTGTTCCATTTATGATGTCTAACTTCATTCCATCCCATTGAGACATAAGAAGATGGTTTGTATAATATTTATATTTTTTAATTTGTGTTTTAATTTCTGACCTGCCATATGGTTTATCCTGGAAAATATCTCAAGTGCATTTGAGAAAAATGTGTGCTTTATCGTTATTTGGTAGAGTATTCCTTACATGTTTATTGTGACTAGTTATTTTATGATATTGTTAAAGTCCTCTGGTTTCTTACTTATCTTTTGTCTCACTATTGTATCATTATTTAAAATAAAGTACTGAAGTCCCCAACTATTTTATGTAGTACTGTCTATTTTTTTGTTAAAATTTGCCAGTTTTTGCTTCATCTATTTTAATGATTTCTTAGTAGATACAGTAGGTTTATAATTGTTATGTACTTTGCTATACTGAGTCCTTTATTAATGTGTAATATCCTTCTTGGTCTCTTAAAACATTTTTTTTTTTAATTTAAACTGTGTTTCTGATAGTAGTATAGTTACTTCTGCTCTCCTTTGGTTACTATTTGCTTGGACTTTTTTTTTTTTTTTCATTCTTTTATCTTCAACCTTTCTGTCTTTGAACCTAAAGTGAGTCTCTTAAAACTAGTCATAGTATTTGATTCCATTACAGTGGTCTCTGTCTCTTTATTGGAGAGGTTAATACATTTATGCTTAAAGTAACTACTCATAAGTAGAGGCTCACTTCTGTCATTTTGCTATTTGCTTTTTATATGACTTATGGGCTTCCCTGGTGACTCAATTGGTAAAGAATCTGCTTGCAATACAAGAGATCTGGGTTCAATCCCTGGGTTGGGAAGATGAGAGAAGCTCAGTGGGGTAGAGTCCATGGGATCACAAAGAATCAGACAAGACTGAGCAATTAACACTATCTCACCATCTGTCTATGACTTGTACTCTTTTTGTCCCTCAGTTTGTATACATCTTCTTTTATGTTTAGTTAAATTTCTGGCGCTGAAATATTTTAATTCCTTTGTCATTTATTTTCATGGATGTTCAATAATTTCTTTGTGGTTACCATGAATATTACATTTAACATGCTAAAATTATGACTCTAATTTGAATTTATACCAACTTAACTTCCACAACATATAAAAACTCCGATACTTTGCAATTCTGTCTCATTATGCTAGATGTCACAGAACTACATGTTTATATACTGAGTGTCCAAAAACATAAACTAATGATTTTTAATGCATTAGCTTCTTAGATTATATAGGAATCAAAATATGGAGTTACAAACCAATGCTATAATAACACTAGTTTTTAGACAACTACTTGTGAGGCTTTTTTTAACTCATCAGTCTCTTAATGTTGAAAATAAAATGTGGAGTAACAACAATTACAACCATATTAGCTTTTATAATTGCCCTGTATTTATCTTTACTGAGATCTCTAGCTTTTATAATTTCCCTGTAGTTATCTTTACTGAGATCTTTATTTCTTCATATAGCTTTGAGTTACTGTCTAGTGATTTTTCCTTTCAATCTGTAAGATTCCCTTTAGCATTTATTGCAGAATTTTGGTAGACAGCTTTTTCTTTGACTGTTTTGAATATATCAGCTCATTACCTTCTCACCTCCAAAGTTTTTGATGAGAAATTTACTAAAAAAAAAATCTTATTGAGGATGAGTTACTTGTATGTGATGAGTTGCTTTCCTCCTGCTGCTTTCAAGATTCTTTCTTTGTCTCTGTCTTTCAACAGCTTAATTATAGCTCTGCTGGTGTGAATCTCTTTGAGTTCAGTCTACTTGGTTGTACAGTAATGTGATTGTGTATGACGTGAATTGCATATATATTGCTCATGAATCACATACAATCACACACCCACACACACACATGGGTATCTCAAAAATATTAGAGTAGTTAAGTAACTTATCAAAATAAAGGAAGATAGGAAGTAAAACAGATTTGAATCCAAAATTTCTAACCTAGCCTTCTATACTGGAACTGGAGAATCTTGAAATTACATTATCTACCCTTTTGTTCTACATGATTGTGTTCATGCATCATTATCAGCTCATTTCTTCCTACTCTTCGAGACTACACATGATCAACTCTACTGTAAAATTTCCCATAGTCTCATGGTGCTTTCACATAGCTCTGTTAACATTTACCTTGTTATATTCAGTTTGTTTGTAACTCTTACATCTCACACTGATTTTTAAAAAATCAGCAAATATTTCTTACTTACTAAGTATATTCAGCACAATTCCTGAGACATGACAAGTTCTCAATAAATAGTAATGCAGAAAGGACAGGAGTCAGAGCTGAGATGGAAAACATTTGCTTGGTAGTGAAATAAGTTCTAAAGCTCAAAACCACAAAGAAGAGGAAAATGTTAAGGACAGTGATGCCAATCTGACTGGAATAAACAATTTAGGAAGACAGCATATGGTCTCATGTGATATTTAATTCAGCAGAATTAAGAAATATAGAAATCTAGTGACTGTCAGAAATACTGTAATTTATGATTTCAGTCGGTTCAAATCACTATATTTATGTACTTCCAGAAGGAAAAAACAATAGATATTATGTGGTATCCAGACTTTGGTCTCTATAGGTAAAATTATGAGTAGGCTGATTTCGGTCAGTCCTAGGTTGGTTCATTCTGTTACTACAAGATGCACTGCCATGTCATTTTAATTCCTTACCCATCCTTGGAAAAATTCAAGTATAGTCTAGACAACTCCTTAACTGGGCAGTCCTATGAAGAACTGGAGACTGAACCAGATATATCTAATCTTTAATGGCTCATCATGAATTTCATTTTCCTCTAAAATGTAATACCAGAAGATCTCCTGGAGAAGGGATAGGCTACCCTCTGCCGTTTTCTTGCCTGGAGAATCCCCACGGAGAGAGAAGCCTGACGGGCTACAGTCTACGGGGTCGCGAAGAGTCAGACACGACTGAGTGACTAAGCACAGGAGAGCGTTCTGGGTGGCACTAATGATAAAGAATGTGCCTACAGTGCAGGAGACCTGGGTTCAGTTACTGCATTGTGAAGATCCCTTGGAGAAGGGAATGGCTACCAGTTCCAGTATTCTTGCCTGGAGAATTCCATGGACAGAGGAACCTGGAAGGCGACAGTCCATAGGCTGAGTCGGACATAACTGAGCAACTATTTCATAGTCAGCCACTTATGAGAAAAAGATCTGAAAACTTATTTGCTAGGGACAAAAAAAGTTTTAAAGAACTTTCTCTTTCTTACTCCAGTAAACATAGTCATCAGTTCCCAATTATAAAACTGCTATGTAAAACATGTGTTAGTTGCTCAATTGTGTCCAACTCTTTGCAACCCCATGGACTGTGTAAGCCCACCAGCCTCCTCTGTGCATGGGATTTTCCAAGCAAGAGTACTGGAATGGGTTGCCAGTGCCTTCTCCAGGATGTAAAGCATAGTAAAATAATTTATTCTATACCTGTCTCACTCTTCTACTTTCCGCTGCTCCTGTGTAGCAGGTTCTTTCTGCCCAAATTCCAACATTCTTCTTTTAAATATGAACTATTCAAAGCAAGGATGAAATGTAGATAATTTAAGAGCTCTTTCACTGGAAGTTTCAGCCCATGCTTTATATTCTGTTTGTCAGAATTAGATCCTAGCAAGCTTGCTTGGGAAATCCCTGGATGCATTCATTTTAGAACTGCACCAGAGTCTATAAGTTACAAGTGAAAAACAAGGACTAAAATATTGATTTCCTTTTTTATTTTTTTGAACCTGTCACTATGGTGGGATTTTCTTTCTTTATAAATAAAAGATTTATTAAGATTTTATTTTTTCCCTTCAGCACTCATAGACAATATGATAATATGATAAATTTTAGGCATGAATGAAGCTGAGTTCTCCCTCCTTTTTGAGACAAACAAAATAATCCTGAAATTTCTTACGGCGGTAAAATATGAGTATCCCCATAGTCCAGGAACCACTATCAAAAGCTGAAAAATTGTGAATTCTGCTTATATTCTAACCAAATTTGGAGTAGAATCATAAAGTACATATAGCCAATCTCACAGCACATAATAAGTGTTTTAAAAAATGTAGGCATTAGTAGTAGCAGTGTTATAAATGAAAAAAAAAAATCCCTAAGCTTATTGCTTAGAGAGACCTGTACAACGAAAAAAAAAAAAAAGAGAGAGAGAGAGAGAAAGTAAGGACATTATACTGTGAGGGTCAGTCTTAGTTTTACCAATCATTCATTCCTCTTTGCTAAGGCACTTCGCAGTTTCCTTAGATTTCCAGTGGATTATTTTGCCCTGACCAGAACAATTTTGCAGAAGCCAAGTAGTATCTTGATAATAGACAAGGCTGCCTCTCCTATATCCCTCAGGTGCTGGCTAATTATTTTGATAATCTGAGAATCAGAAATACAATTATAAGTTTTCTGTTTTATCTGATGCTAATTACTGAGAAGAAATGCAAGCTCTAAAAGTATAAAATTACCTAAGATCACTCTGTATTCCACTTTCACTATGAATGCTTTCTTCCTGGCTTCCTTCCCTTCTAGTCAAATAAACTCTTCAATGTAGTTTAAATATTTTTAGTTTTATCAACAGTCTTTTATCATGATTCAGAACCAAGCCAATGACTTCACCAAGTGATACAACTAAAAATTTTAGATTTGTAAAAATTCTCCTTTAAACCATCGAATTCCCTCATCCAGTCTCTGGGGAATAACAGGTATTCAAGAAATGTTAAACAATTAATTAATTAATTCTATAAAGTAGCTTCAGTTTCAAAACCAAGAATTTTTAAGTTTACTGTTAAAATGAAACGTGTGACTCATGTTTATAAACATAAAAAATTCCAGTGAAAGTTAAAGTAAACATTGGATTCTTTGCCTTTCCTGCTTTAATACTGAAGAGATTACTGAAAAAAAAAAATCACCATTAATCATCTCATTGAGTTTAACTGAAATAATGTAAATGAAAGTACTTTGTAAAATATTATGGTACATACAAATAAGGTATTATTACTAGCCATCTGTTCCACCACATATACTTTTGATTATGAATATAAAATTTTACCATGGAAAATTTTTAAATGGTAAAATCTTATTAAAAGAAGGTATAAAATAGTTTATGTTTAAATAAATGATTATCGATTTATCTAGCTACATTTATTTTAGTATTTTAAAAATTAATGTCAAAATTCATGGAAGATGAGAAGATATAACCTAATAAGAGATAAAATAAGGTATTAAATTTTTTTACCTGAATTAAAAATGTCTAGACTCTCATATGTAAAGGATACAGATTAATCCATTATTTTATCAAGAAGATAAAATTAAATGATGGAAGTCTGTGCATTTACTATTATTTGTACACATGCTTTTAAAGATCTCACTGTTGAAGGAAAGGGAACCCCTTCCAGGGCCCGAAACTGGGCTCTTGCCTAGAAGCACACTGACTGAAACCACCCACCCTGGCCAGGCACCATAGTAACCATTTGTATCAGTTGTTTTATGACAGGAGATCCTGATAAGTAATACGGAACTAATAAGCCACCACCAACCGGAAGAGTTCGGGAAAGGTGGAAAGGAGACACCGCATGTCCATCCACTTCCCAGAATCCCTCTTGCTAGCATCCATCTTGGCTGAGTGATGTGTGTGCCACCAGGAAAGACTCTGAAATAGAATGATTGGCCAAAGATCACCCAGAAACTAATTCCATCACCATAAAACTGGAGACTGCAAGCCACGTGGCAGAGCTGTTCTCCTGGGTTCCCTTACCGTACTGCTCTCCACCTGGGTGCCCTTCCCAGTAAAATCTCTTGCTTTGTCAGCACGTGTCTCCTCCGACAATTCTTTTCCTAGTGTTAGACAAGAGCCCAGTATCAGGCCCTGGAAGAGGTCCCATTTCCTGCAACATCCCTGGAAACTCTCCTATTCCATTCTTTAAAGCTAATCTCAAATAACTCTCTCATGATTAGCCTACATATTCACCCAAAGCATTACTAATAGAATACAAATGAGATTTACCTTTAATTTCCATAATAATCAGTCTAATTTACATTAAATTTACATAATAAAAATCATAATTGAGTAGCATTATAGTAATGGGTATAAAAACAACTGTCATAAATATCATACACTGATATGAGTTTGAGGGAGATAGCGCTTTAAGCTATATCCATATTTATTTTGTCTTGTTTTACTGGAAATATATTCATGCCACTAATCTCTTGTAATATTTGTATTTAACTTCAACACAGAGCTGAAGGGCTATATTACTTTTTAGTATTATTATTTTGAGGATAATATGATGCATTTGATTATCTGAAAATCAGAAATGAATTTACTAATTTTGCATCTGTGGGAAAGAAAAAGTCTGGATAAAATAAAATAAATAATCAACTGTTTCTGTTACTACACCACTGTAACGTTCTTTCTTTCCTTTCCTTCTACTTTTTCGAATTCTTCTATTATTGTCTTGCACTAGTTTTGTCTCATCTTCTTACCTGACTTTCTCCCAGAACTCTTCTTCCATTCTGACACTTTTATTTTTTTTTGTTTTCCCTGCAGGATGGTTAAATAGCTGATTGGTTATTCTAACATGGGCATAATGAATAGATGATTTGTCATGTTGTGAGAGGACTCTTTTCTGACACAGGATATATTAATTAGAACTAGTGTCAAATTAAAAGTGAGCTGGACAGAGTTAGATAAGTAAGGAGGACTCTGTTCAAGATAACGGCAAAGAGAAAAGAGATTTGAGTTCAGCTGCACTGAAACAAAAGCAGGAGGCTACGTAAACACTGGGAACAGCTAGTAGAAAGCACTGAAGGACTTTAGGAAGAGGTTGGCCAGTGTGACTAAGGCATCTGTGTCTGCTCATTGATGTTTATCAAAGTTAAGTCCTGGGCTTCCCAGGTGGTGCAGTGGTAAAGAATCTGCCTTCAATGCAGGTGACTCGGGAGACATGCGTATGATCCCTGGGTCGTAAAGATCCCCTGGAGAAGGAAATGGCAACCCGCTACAGTATTCTTGCCTGGAAAATCCTATGGACAGAGGAGCCTGGTGGGTTACAGTCCATGGGGTTGCAAAGAGTCAGACATGACTGTGCATGAGCACACATAAAAAGTTAGTCTCCTACCTTTCACAGGAGCTGGGATAGGGGTGTGGTCTGTCCCAGTTATATTTCAAAGAATGGCAGTCTCTGGAAAAAGACATTCCTTGTTTGTAAAACCAGTAAAAGCCTGGGAAAGATTTACATTTTAAATGAGGAGATGCTTTAAGAACAGAGAGATCAGAGAAACTTGCGAGACTGGAGGAAACTTGTCCCAAGTTTAGACAAGCTAAGGGGAGCATTAGGCCACCCTGATCATTCAGTTCAGTTCAGTTCAGTTCAGTTGCTCAGGCATGTCTGACTCTTTGCAACCCCATGAATCACATCCCGCCAGGCCTCCCTGTCCATCACCAACTCCCGGAGTTCACTCAGACTCACATCCATCGAGTCAGTGATGCCATCCAGCCATCTCATCCTCGGTCGTCCCCTTCTCCTCCTGCCCCCAATCTCTCCCAGCATCAGAGTCTTTTCCAATGAGTCAACTCTTCGCATGAAGCAGCCAAAGTACTGGAGTTTCAGCTTCAGCATCATTCCTTCCAAAGAAATCCCAGGGTAGGTTTGGCTAAAACTATAGAAAAGTCCAAAACAACTATAGCTTGCTTAATTTTTTTTTAAGTTCATTTCTTTCTCGCATGAAAGAGTGGAAATTTGTGGTCCAGAGCAAATGGCAGTTTTGTTGTAAGAGGTTTCCAAAATCCAAGTTTCTTCCAGGTCACCATCACCCTGCTTCCAGCAGGTGCCCACTTTCTTCGTAGCTCAGTAGCACCCCATGTACATTCCAGGAAGCAAAATGGAGACAGGGAACCAGGATAAGGGCAAACGTCTTGTGCTTACTGTTTCTTAAGGGAAGTTCCCAGAAGCTGCATACCACTTTATATTCTTTTTGTCAGTCAGTCTGCACGGCCCAACATTTTGGATAGCTAAGTAACTGTCAGTACTTTTCTTCCCAAATATACAACACACTTTCTCCTCAAAGAAATAACTATTTGCATACCCATGTTCACCTCACATCAAAGAATTCATGGGAAAGTGACATCAGTCAAAATACACCAAAATTTAAAAATTTCTCCCCAAACACTATAGTTTTGATAACCCACAACCTTCTAAGAAAATTCAGGAGACAGTGTCACAAAATGCATTGCCAAGAAAGAAGGAGGTTGCTTTTTGAACCTGCAATATCTGAGTTGCTGCCCTATGAATGATTCCATTATGCATTGAGAAAGGTTCAAATTTCACTAACTTAAGCCTATCATTGCTAGTACTGAATTCTTTATCTCTTAGCCTTACATTAAGCAGCTAGTAACATAAAAGTCCAGAATAAAAGGAGCTTAAATAAGAGAGAAATGTGTTTATCACCAGCATAAATGTCAGAAGCTTTATAGTTCAGCAGTGTAGTAGTTTAGAGACTCAGAGTATTTTCAGCTCACCTCTCTGTCATCTCTACACTGTGACTTTGTTTTCATTATTCAAGGCAGCATGTATAGCATAGAAAACAAGATAGAAGAAGCAGCAATACTCCAAGAAAAAAAAAAAGGTTAATTTTTAAAAAGAAGATAGAAGAAGAGATAAAAAAGAGAATGTGAGTGGTTGCTCTAGATATCTCTTAAGGAAGTTCCTGGAAATGGCTACAAATCATATATGCTTGCATCCCATCTGGACAGAATTTAGTCACATGGAAACACCTAGCTTTAGGATATTTGCTTGGGTTATATAATCCTTTTTTTTTTCCCCCAGGCATACATATGCCTGGCTAAATATGTTATCATTTAGGAAAAAGAAGAGAAAATTATCTGGGAAAGCAGGCAGCCAGTTCTTCATTATAGCTTTACTAATGATTTGGGCATCTCTTGGGCAAATTCATTCATTCTTCACCATTTAGTAAATTCTTATAAAATACAGTCTATAATCAATCTTTGGAGGAATCGGATATAAGTAAACAGATTTGATGACATATATTTTTAGAGATGAGGAAGCGCAGACACTGACATCCTAAATGCTGCAGTGTTACTGATTTGTGACACTTGATCTCTCACTCCATTTTGCCCCTTACCAATCAGTTCTCCACACCGAAGCCAGTGAGTTGACAAAAATTCATCTGATGATGTGATTATATCCTTAAATTATCCTTGGAAGGAAGTCCAAATTCTTTAACACATATCACAAGACTCTTTCAAATTCTGAGCTCTTCTGATGTACCCAGGAACCACATCCTACTCTGTGTTCTGTCCTTCACTTGCTCCCAAATATATACTCATTATACTGAAGCCCTTAATATAGGAGAAACTTCTCCTACTTCCAAATCATTTTACAAGATGTTCACTTCATGAGATATATTTTTCTTCTTCTGGCACTCACATTTCCTTTGTCTAATTTATGCCTACTATTTTTTTCTCACTTTTTTTTATAAATTGATCTATAACAAGCATATAATAAAGGGCATAAAGTTTACTAATCTTAAGGGTACCATTTGATAAATTTCTGCTTTCATATATACCTGCATAACCACCAGCCAGATTAAACTATAAAATATTTCTAGTACTTGAAAAGCACTCCTGCCCCTTCCTGACTGATAGCTGTCCTCCAGCCTTCAAGGAAAGAATCTTATGATTTCTATCACCATTAAGGTCTTCCCAGGAGACTCTGGGGGTAAAGAATTCACCTGCCAATGCAGAATACATAAGAGATGAGGGTTCCATCCCTGGGTCAGGAAGATCCCCTGGAGTAGGAAATGGCAACCCACTCCGGTCTCCTTGCCTGGAGAATCCTGTGGACAGAGGAGTCTGGTGGGCTATAGTTCATAGGATCACAAAATGTCAGACACAACGGAAGTGATTTAGCGCACATGCACACACATCACCATTAAAGGGTGTGATAGCTTTGTGTGGTGTCACTTGGTTAAGTTAAACGACATTCCCCAAAATTCAGGTTTTCGTATGTTTCCAGACAAGTTGGACCTGAGAGGTAGAGGACAGAAAGGATACAATGCCCATTCTGTAGCGTATAACACCTCTTCCCAGTGCTACTCTTAGTATTGCCGGGAAGGGATTTTGTAGATACAATTAAAATGCCTAAGCAGTTGACTTTATATTAGGTGGATTACCCTGGGTCAGTCTGACTTAATCAGCCAGAGTTTCTTTAAAAGAGAATTGAGGCCTTCTGAGAGGGGTAGAAACTCCCATCTCTAGATAACAGATAAATTTCAGACCCTGCCTATGGGATCCTAGCTTGCTCCTGATCTTCCCTTGGGACTGTTGTCCTTGCATAGCTAACATCCACAACTGTATAAGTCAGTTATATGTGTTTGCTCTCTCAGTCACTCAGTAATATCCAACTCTTTGTGACCCCATAGACTGTAGCCCACCAGCCTCCTCTGTCCATGGAATTTTCTAGGCAAGAATACTGAAGCAAGTTGCCATTCCTACTCAAGGGACTATTCCCAACCCAGGGATCCAACCCGCATCTCTGGCACATCCCACATTGGCATGCGGGTTCTTTACCACCCAGCCACCTGGGAAGTCCACACACACACACACACACACACACACACACACGCTTAACATGTAATTTGTTACACACATTATAATATATTATCTATTTGTTTGTTTGCTTTATTTTATATATATATATCAACTATTTTCTTCTGGTTAGTCATAACTAGTCAAAACTTTTCTCAATTATTTTAGCTTCTAAATAGAATCATACAGTATATACTAAAGAGACAAAGTGTTTCTGGCCTCTTTTTCTGAACATAACATCTTTGAGACTCGTGTTTGGCAAGTGCATCAGTGGTAAATGCACTTTTACGTCTGAGTTTTATTCCATTGTATGGATTTAATACAATAACACAATTATCCATGTGTTCTCCATGGACATGTGGTTTCTTTCTAGCTTTTAAAATATAAATGAAGCTGCTATGTGTATTATGAAGTATTTTGTTAAACATGTTGTTATATGTTGAGCCTTGGAGATATATCTAGGAATAGAATCGCTGGGTCATGATATAGAAATATATTAAACTTTGTAGTTACTGCTGAACAGAATTTCAAAGTAGCTGTTCACATTGTACTCCTACCAGCGTGCTTATGATTTCTCTTTCAGGTTGATCTAGTCTATATCCTCCCCAAAGCTTGGAGTTACCTTTATTTCTTTGCCGACCTCAGTGGATAGTCATTGGGACCTCACTGTGTCTTTATTTTACATTTTCCTGCTAAGTTTTATAGTCGCACTTATTTCCATATGCTTTTTGGAATCTTAATTTCTTTTCTTTAATCAAAGAATTAAATCTGTCTCTGCTTTTTGGGGGCTTCAAAGGTGACTCAGTGGTAAAAAACCTGCCTGTCAATCAGGAAATGCAGGCTTAATCCCTGGGTTGGGAAGATTCCCTGGAGAAGGAGATGGCAACTCACTCCAGTATATTTGCCTGGGAAATCCCACTATGGAGGACCCTGATGGACTCCAGTCCATGGGGTTGCAAAAGAGTTGGCTATGACCTAGCAACTAAACAACAACAGCACTTTCTTTTAATTGTGTTTTTTGGCCTTCCCTTATTAATTTCATGGGGTCGCAAAGAGTCGGACACAACTGAGTGACTGAACTGAACTGAACTATTAATTTGAAGGTGCAATTTTTATATTTCCAACAGGTGTCTTTTGTTGAGTATATGTTTTGAATATAGTTTCTCAGTCTGTAGTTTGCCATTTTTCATTCTTTTAGTGGTGTCCTTTCATAAACTGAATACTTTTACTTTACTAAATTTCAATTTACTGATTATTTTCTATTATATTTAATGACTTTGATTCATATTAAAGAAATAATCTCCTACCTTAAAATAATTTCTCTGTTTTTTTCTGAGAGGCTTTATTAATTTGCCTTTCATATTTAGGCTTCTGATTCCTCTCAGATTGCTTATTTTGTTTAGGATGAGTGGCAAGAGTCAACGTTCATTTTTTCTTACACAGACATTTAATGAAAGCAATGTCATTTATTAAAGCACCTGCTGCATTGTCACTTTATTGAAAATAAACAGCCATATATGTGTGAGTCTGTTTCTTAACATTTTTCTTCCATTCAATTTGTCAGTTTTTGTGTCCACATAATTCCACAATGTCTTAAGTAAGGTAGCTTTGCTGCATATTTTGAAATCTGATAGTGAGGAACGCCAAATAGCGGGTCTGTCCGAGGTCCGGTGAGTCCTCGGACTGATGCTGGCAGCCTGTGAGGTGAGATCCAGGCCCTGGGCTGGTGCCTGCCCCCTGGTGGGGAGGGCCGGGTGCTGGGCCATGTGGTGTGTGTGGCTTGGTCCTGGCTTGACTGTGGGCTCAAGGGATCCTATGGCAACAAGCCTGCTGATGGGTTGGGCTGTGTTCTCGCACAGCTAGTTGCTTGGCTGGGGCATTCTAAGATGGGTGCTGACTTAATAGTAGACAAGGTCATGTCCCCACACTAGGGAGCCCCAGAGAGGATTCCAAAATGGTGCTTGCCAGCGTCTGACTCCTCATAGTGGAATAAGCCCCCTAACATAGCTTCTGCCTGAATCTCTCTCCAAGAGGAATCCCCTTTGTCTCCGATCTTTCCAGGAGGCTCTCCAAGATCAGCAAGTTGTTCTGACACAGGCTCCTGTCTAATGACTGCTTCTGCTCTGCATGGTGGAGCCTGTGAGACTTGGCTGTACCATTTAAGAGTAGGTGTTTATTTCACACAGCCCCCTGCCTCTCCCAGAAGTGACCACCTTTAGTCTTCATAGCCAAATATTCTAGGGGCTCATCTTCCCAGTGCAGGACCTCTGGGCTGAGGAAGCATTCCGGGAGGGCTCAGACACCTTGCTTCATGGAGAAAACCTCTGCATTTATCATTATCCTCATGTTTATGGGTCACCTACCTAGCATGTTGGTCTTGACTATACCATATCTCCACCTCTCCAACCTGTCTGCTTCTGGTTCCTCCTTTATATCTCTAGCTGTAGTAGATCTTTTCTACCAGTCTTCAGGTCTTCCTCATTGATTGTGACTCCACAAATCTGTATAGCTGCTACTCTCTCTGCTTGTGGGAGGAGTTAAGCTCAGGGTCTTTCTACTCTGCCACCTTGGCCACTTCCCCCCTAGAAACTCTTTTATAAAATACATATATATTCATTGCTTGCTTATTTATTTATATTTTTGTCTATGCTGTTTCTTTGTTGCTGGGCATGGGCTTTCCCTAGTTACAGCAAATGGGGGGGCTACTCTTCATTGTGATGTGAGGGCTTCTCGTTACAGTGGTTTCTCTTGTAGTGGAGCACAGAATCTAAAGCACGTGGGCTTCAGTAGTTGCAGTGTATGGGCTTAGGTGCCTTGTAGCATGTGGAATCTTTGCAGACCAGGGGTTGAACACATGTCCCTTGCATTGGTAGGCAGATTATTAACCAGAAGACCACCAGGTAAGTCTCCCTGCCACAAACCTTTTATACATATCCCCAAAAATATGGCATCTAATTTTCCTCCCCTTGACTTCAGACCAGTCGTTCACTTGTATCTGACTCTGTGACCGCATAGACGGCAGCATGCCAGGCCTCCCTGTCCATCACCAATTCCCAGAGCTTGCTCTAACTCATGTCTATTGAGTCGGTGATGCCATCCAACCATCCCATCTTCTGTCATCCCCTTCTCCTCTTGCCTTCTATTTTTTTCCCATCATGAGGGTCTTTTCAAATGAGTCAATTGTTTGCACCAGGTGGCCAAAGTATTGGAGTTTCAGCTTCAGCATCAGTCCTTCCAATGAATATTCAGGAATGATTTCCTTTAGGATGGACTGGTTGGATCCCCTTGCAGTCCAACGGACTTTCAAGAGTCTTCTCCAACACCACAGTTCAAAAGCATCAGTTCTTCAGTGCTCAGCTTTCTTTATAGTCCAGCTCTCACATCCATACATGACTACTGGAAAAACCATAGTTTTGACTAGATGGACTTTGTTGGCAAAGTAATGTCTCTGCTTTTTAATACACTATCTATGTTGGTCATAGATTTTCTTCCAAGGAGCAAGTGTCTTAATTTCATGGCTGCAGTCACCATCTGCAGTGATTTTGGAGCTCCCCAAAATAAAGTCTGTCACTATTTCCATTGTTTTCCCCATCTGTTTGCCATTAAATGATAGGACCAGATGCCATTGCCTTAGTTTTTTCAATGTTGAGTTTTAAGCCAGCTTGTTCACTCTTTTTTTTTTTCACTTTCATCAAGAGGCTCTTTTGTTCCTCTTCACTTTCTGCCATAAGGGTGGTGTCATCTGCTTATCTGAGGTTATTGATATTTCTCCCGGCAATCTTGATTCCTTCTTGTGCTTCATCCAGCCCAGCATTTTTCACGATGTACTCTGCATATATGTTAAATAAAAAGGGTGACAATATACAGCCTTGATGTACTCCTTTCCCGATTTGAAACCAGTCTGCTGTTCCATGTCCAGTTCTAACTGTTACTTCTGACCTGCATACAGATTTCTCAGGAGGCAGGTATTCCCATCTCTTTCAGAATTTTCCACAGTTTGTTGTGATCCACACAGCCAAAGGCCTTGGCATAATCAATAAAGCAGAAGTAGATGTTTTTTCTGGAACTCTCTTGCTTTTTCAATAACCCAACGGAGGTTGGCAATTTGATCTCTGGTTCCTCTGCCTTTTCTGAATCCAGCTTGAACACTGTATTTAGAGACTTGCTTCTAATAAATAAAATACTAGGGTGTAGCAGAAGTGACACTATGGGATTCTGAGGTTGACTAGAAAAGCAAGGAAGCTTTAGTCAGTCTCTTCGTCTCTGTCTCTGTCTGTCTCTCTGAGAATGCTCATCTGTGAAATCAAGTCATCATATTGTGAGGAAACCAGGCTGCAGGGAGCTTCTACATGTGCATATTATTTTCAGTAAGCCATGCTCAAGTCCCAGCCAACAGCTCACATCATCTGTGGGGAGCAAACCTTTACATGATACCAGTTTTTGACCATGCTAGCGGATACTAAGCAGAGCACAGATGAACCACCCTTACCTACATCTGCCCAAATTGCAAATTAGGAAGCAAAACAAATGCTGTTTTTGTTCTTTATGTTGCAATGTTTTAGAGGTAATTTATTTTACAAGCAGATAGATAACTAGCCAGTTAAAATGTATATATGTTTTTCAGAAGCATCCAAGACAATATTGAATATTGTTTTATTGATACATATGTGCAGTAATAGTACATCAGTGTGGAAGGGAATGATAAAATGGCCGTTCAATATTGTGGGGATTTGTTGAGAGGGAAGAAAAGGTACAGGCCTGTGAGTGTACAGGGAGGCATAAGATATTTTTAAAGAAAATAGATGACTAAAAACCCTGAAATTTCATAGACTTTGTGGTGGGGATATGAGTTTTTGTTATTTTATACATTTAAGTAACATTGAATTGTGTCCTAATAAGAAAAATAATTAGTTACCTGAAATTAAAAAAAAAAAAAGCTTAAATTTCACATAGACAACAGTGTAATGAAATAGACTAAGTTTGGAATTAGACAACTTGGTTTTTGACTTATGAAATTTTGTGGATGCTCTTCACTCACCACCAATAATTATGTTAAACACTGGGATCAAATGAGTATCAAAAAGGGTCCTTTGTTTTATTATTAATCAAAATAGGACACCCAACCGAACAGAGACTTGTATTTCTATCTGCTTCTGGGCCTCAGGACTCAGTGTCCCTGAATCCTTACATGTCACTGGCTGGATAAAAGATGGGACCAATTAAAAAGACCTACTTGGATGGCTTACTTCATGGAGTTTCACAACCAACACTGTTTAATCTTTGGTTCTACTCTTTACTGGTTTTGTGACCTTATTTAAACTGTCTAAGCTTGAGCTTCCGCATTTAGAAATTGAGGCTATGTACATCTGCCTTGCAGGGTTTTATGAGGATTATAGATAAGGTGCTTATTGTTTAAGAGAATGCCTGGCATGATCACAAACACCCAATAACAAACAGTAGTTCTTAATACTGAAGATAATCCTTCTTGGAACAATTGCTAAATTCTTTGAATCCTTGTCAAATCAGAAGGATATCTATTTATCTTTCAGATGATTGTTTTAAACTGATTCCAAATGCATATATGTGTTTAAAGTAAATGGGAATTACAAGTACATAGATGGCACAGAAATTGTTTAAATGATACATTTCTATAAGCTCCAGAAATATTATTTGTTGTGATTTTAACACAAGCTAGATAGCCCAGTATGATCGGTTTGACTTAAAATTATACATTACCCAATTCATTATTTAAAAATATTCCATACTTGTTTAGAATAAACATAAAAATAGATCACTCATGGCTTGGGAACATAAAAGTTGTTGGAGTATGGTTGGGTTAAAAAGAGAAGATGATGGCTTCTATGGATACACATTAGGGCAGTTAGGATGAGCAGCCTTACCAAGGAGAATAATCTGCCAAGTGACAAGGTTAGAGGGAACCATTTCCTAACAAAAGAATATCTACTCAATCTCCCTCTCAGCCTCAAACTAAAGGACAATTTTTGCTATTTCTTTGGTAAGAAAAGGGAAGCAAGTATTAATGAAAATATTATGAGCTTTATAGTAATAGACAGACTTCCCTGGTAGCTCAGCTGGTAAAGAATCCTCCTGCAGTGTGGGAGACCTGAGTTTGAACCCTGGATTGGGAAGATCCCCTGGGGAAGAGAACGGCTACCCTCTCCTGTATTCTGGCCTGGAGAATTCCACGGACTGTATCATCCATGGGGTCACAAAGGGTAGGACACGACTCAGATTTTCACTTTCTTTAAGTCCAATCCTATCACTTCCCAAGAAAAGGAATGCCTACCTCACAATGTTATTTTAGAAATTAAATGAAACCATATATGTAAAAATATACAATAAGACATTGCTGTTCAATAAACTGTTCAGTTTACTCTTCCCATAAGTTTTAAAGACAGTCTTGTATGCTCAGTCCAAGTTCAAAAGAAAGTGAAATGTTACATGAGGCATAGATACAAATTCTCCAGGTACGGGTTAGTTCTAAGATGACTAAACTATACACAAGAATATTAACCTCTCTGATCTGAAAATTCATAAAACAGAACAGACAAAACAGTACTATTTCCTCATCAGATTAGAAGGAAATTTTCTAGGTACTTCCTGGGAATTTGGAGGGACATTTATGGAGAGGAAGGACAATGCACTTAACTGAAAAGTCGAGGCCTGTGGTAATAACCAGCACCAGAAGATTGTTGGCTACAAGCCTGTCACCGTGAGCAGGCTCCCTGGACGCAGAGGCCACCTCAGGTGGTATATCCCGCACGCACCCTTTCACTCAATGAAAACAAAGTCGACACACCTAGTCTGTGGAACAGTTCTATCAACCAAATGATGTCCAACAAACATTTTGCACTGAAGAGATCCTTCCCCAGGAACTGTTGAGTTTCGTGAGGAAATGATCAATGGGAGAAAGTATGAAACGTGGACTGATGATAATTAGTCTTTGAACTTTTTCACACCAGAGGGAAAAACTGTTGATTTTTCATTTGCCCTCTGGAAAAATGTTTGTAGTTTCCCCAGTGGAAAATTTGAAAGTACTGAGATTCAAGGAATTTCGGAGTAAAATTGTTATACTTCTTCACTGGGAGAAGATTTCAGAACAATATAGAAAGGTTGTATTAAGAAAACATGGAGAAATCATTCTCTAAACATACCTATTCTATATCATCTATATTTAGAGAAAAAGTATCAGATGGAATCCTAAGAAACAAAAAAAAAAAAGGCTAGTGGAGATAAAAATTCATAATGAGTATGCCATTCTACTTTGGAAAAATGGACCTGGAGTATTATGGAACAAAGAAAGGAAAAGACTTGAATTAAGCAGTAAAATACCAAGAGATTAGCAGACTGAAAAGATGAGAGCAAACAGAAGATGTGAAGCAACAGGACCTACTTTACTGACCAGCTGAATTAAATCAACTATACTAATATGACACATCTCTAGTACAATGCATCATTGTATATGCAGCTCAGTTCTCTGTGTCCCTCTGTTGTTTGTGATAAGAGCCATCATCCTATTTTCTATTGTTCTTTACACGAGAAACAGAGCTAGGGCCAGGAGCAACATTGCCAAAGAGACTGCCAAAATGTGCTGATAACAACTAGGATGTTTCACAGCTGTCACATTAAACTCCCTTTACACAAATAATCCATAACGAACCAATAGGCAGCATCTTGTTATGCCTGCACCACGGAATTTTGGACGAATATTGTTGCTATATATGGCAATGCATAAAATATAGAATCTTTTGAAGAAGTTCTGATATGTCCATTCAGAGATATCAGTGCTTTTTAATTTTCCATTTATTCTTTCATAACACTTATGTTGGGGATCAGCACCTTTCTTTCCCTCTATAAGAGCTCAGAGTTAGCCTTTCAGTCAGGTATAGAATGAGAAATAACCAGTAGTCAAAAAATGAGGAAACTAAAGCCAGCTTTTCCATTTTATTTCTAACTTTGGTTTGAAATAAAATAGCCATGATATCTTCAATGGAATAGGCACCATTTTGTTTCGATGATGTTGTGTTTTGTTGTAAGACAGTCAGAAATGATGCTGGGGAAAACAGCTGTAATCCACAAAAATGATAGTTACACAGTTGGAAAAGGTTCCAAATGGATTCTGCAATCTTACCAAATTTGTAATAGTTTAAATAGATATTGTCATGAAAAAAAAACTGCTACTTTTTATAAGCTAAAATAACATTTTTAATTGAAATGTAGACTTCCAGAAGTCACGATCGCTACTCTTCATTCTTTTCTTTTCCTCTGTATGGCATTTTTCTTCCCCCCTACAAGGAGCACAAAGACAAGAATTGCTTGAAGGAACGAATTCTTGTAACTCTAAGTATTAGCTTTGGAGAACCAAAGTGTCCCCAAATCACTTTTTGTTGCTATTCCCAAATAGTAAATGTTATCTTACCTTCCACTCTTTTTGTTCCCACCAAGCTTTTCTCATTTTGCGCCTTTCCCTTCCTTCTCTGTAACTGTTTCTTTTCTAACTGGGCCTTTCTATGATAAAAACAATGACACCAATGACTGTTTTGTATTCTCACTCATGGCACTCATAACTAACAGGGTTACTGACCACTGTCCTATTTCCTAGGAAACAAGAAAATGATGCTGAATTGAGTTAGCTGCAATTGAAAATGTGCACATTAACCCCTTGCCAGGGTGCAGGTGAAACAAAAGCTATTGCTAAAAATGGTTCCTTTTTCACTTTTTGTGTCATTCACCATTTTTAATAAACTAGAGAAAACTTATTCATTGACATCAGTTCTCTAATTCACTTTATGACATTATTATTTATTGGTTTAAGTTTAACATATAACTTAAGTAAATTCATTTTTACTTAAAACATAATATTTAAAAACAGGTTAATGTGTATTGATTCCCTTGTTAGAAACCCTTTATCATTTGAAGCAAAACACTGTACTTTTTTTTTTTTTTTTTTGCCTCTCACTCTAATAGCTTATATGGAGCTGTATATTAAACTAGGTTTGTCTAGAGTGGTGAATAGTCTACCTACTAACATCTTTCCATAAGGAAGAAAAAGTACAAAATTTTTCAGAAAATAAGGATTTTTTTCTGAATTCATTGCTTCTTGACAAAAGGGAGATGTATAAGTATTCATCGATATAAAGTACAAAACAGGGATTTAATTAGAGTTATCAAAGATGCACTTTGTAGATCTCGCTTTTAGCATCCCTTGACTTTTAGACATCGATTAAATAAGAAGAAACTTTGAAAGAGGTGGAATCTCTGACACATTTGATATACTCAAGTTTTAAGGAAACTATTTTAGATAAAACGAGAACTCTTGCAGATCCTGGCCCACTTTTAGAGACACATTAAAACCCTAAGCTTTTGTTATTTCTAAAATAGGCAGTTAAGTGATTTTTCTTTTCTCTTTTTCTTTCCTTTCTGCCTGAATGGACCCCCCATCTAAACACCCACATAGGTTTGTAAGGGTATTTCTAGAAAAAAATGGAAATCATTTACACATTTCCTCACTCTTTTTACTTATAAAATATATTTTTTTAAATTATAGGTTTATAGACATTAAGATCCTACTTGAAAAAACAAGTATTAAAAAAAAAAAAAAAAAAAACACCAGTCAGACAGACTAAGGTTTTGGATGCTAATCAAATACATTGCCTGAAGTTCTGAACTGCACATTTCCTCTGATATTGGTATAGGTTTGTGGAGATTACATACTTGTTTGGATATTGCAGTGAGAAACAAAACCATGCTGATCATGGAGAAAAGGTCATTTTTCTATTGCACTAAATTCACCTTATGTTCCATTTCTCTGCATTACTAACAATAGGTTTTTTTAGTCCAACTGTGATAATACTTTTTCTGTGAATACACACTTTCTTGTATGAAAGTCACAATAGGCAACTGAGTTGTAATAGCTTAGACAAAGAAAGTATGTACATATATGCAATTCAACATAACCAGGAAAGAAAATGTGCTCTGATTAGCAGGATGATCATGCACATATTATAATGTCATGCACATTTCCTTCCTCTGACAATATCACTGTAGCTTAACTAACATAATGTCACTTAAACTTTCAGAGGTAAAGAAAGCCAGTGACTAAAAGTTGAACTTTCATAAACTGAGTATAATTAGAATAGCATTGTTGCAACTGGCAACATAAATCAATACAGTGGGTTAGCCATTCACATTCATAAGGAAAAAATAATCATTTCACACTGAGAAGTATCCAATGCCCAATAACGCAAAAGCTGTTCTTACTTGTTATAACTGCTATCTAGGTTAATAAAACTAACCTTCACCCCTTTTTCTCAAGTAAGATAAGTATGGAAAGCATTTCTCTAATAGATTTATGCATATGTTATTTATAGTAAAATAACAGATTTAATAAAATAAACGAGTAACCAGTCGACTAATTAAACAAAAATGCCTAGGTCATTAGTAAACCAACTTATTTTAGCCTTAAATAAAGTATTATTAGATGTAGTTTTCTGTTTCTTTTTTTAATATTTCTAAGTATTGAGATGTATCCACTTGATAATCCCTGGGTATAGGAAATTAGGAACAAGAGTCTTCATTTTTGAAAAAATGCAAAAGAGTATTAATTAATACAGACACAGTTCATAGAGTTGCTGGGAAAGCTGAAGAATTACTCTTTGGCCAGGCTTCCAAAAATGACTTTTAATACCTCAGTGAGGCAGAGCTGCAAGGAGCCTCCCTGTCACGATCAATGCCAACATAGCAGATGCCCCAGACATACCCTTTCGCCTTTCATGACTTAGACACAGACCAAAGAGCATATGACTGTATCTACCAGATCCAAATCACAGTGGGACTGTAGCCACAAGGAAACAGAATAGTAAAGGTAGTATATCTAGCTTCTGCATCCCATAAAAACAGAATTAGAATGGGTTTTTGGGAGAACTGATACACTTCTTCATTCGTTGTATTTGGAAACCAAATTGTTTAAATGTTTATGAGAAAAGGCACAGTAGACTAAGATTTAACTCCACGGAAGTCAGTGGAGCTGTTTCAAATCCTGAAAGATGATGCTGTGAAAGTGCTGCACTCAATATGCCAGAAAATTTGGATAACTCAGCTGTGGCCACAGAACTGGAAAAGGTCAGTTTTCTTCCATTCCCAAATAAAGATAATTCCAAAGAATGTTCAAACTACCACACAATTGCACTCATCTCATACACTAGCAAAGTAATGCTTAAAATTCTCCAAGCCAGGCTTCAATAGTACATGAACCATGAACTTCCAGGTGTTCAAGCTGTATTTAGAAAAGGCAGAGGAACCAGAGATCAAATTGCCAACATCCATTAGGTCGTTGAAAAAGCAAGAGTTCCAGAAAAAAACATCTACTTCTGATTTATAGAACAAACAAAAGCCTTTGACTGTGTGGATCACAGCAAACTGTGGAAAATTCTTAAAGAGATGGGAATGCCAGACCACCTGACCTGCCTCCTGAGAAATCTGTATGCAAGTAAGGAAGCAACAGTTAGAACTGGACATGGAACAACAGACTGGTTCCAAATCCAGGAAATGAGTATGTCAAGGCTGTATATTGTCACTCTGCTTATTTAACTTACATGCAGAGTACATCATGCAAAATACCAGGCTGGATGAAGCACAAGGTGGAATCAAGATTGCCGGGAGAACTATCAATAACCTCAGATATGCAGATGACACCACCCTTAGGGAAGAAATTTAAGAAGTACTAAAGAGCTTCTTGATGAAAGTGAAAGAGGAGAGTGAAAAAGTTGGCTTAAAATTCAACATTCAGAAAACTAAGATCATGGAATCTGGTCCCGTCACTTCATGGCAAACAGATGGGGAAACAGTGAGAGGCTTTATTTTCTTGGTCTCCAAAACTACTGTAGATGGTGACTGCAGCCATGAAATAAAAAGACACTTGCTCCTTGGAAGAAAATCTATGACCAACATAGACAGCATATTAAAAAGCAGAGGCATTACATTGTCAACAAAGGTCTGTCTATTCAAGGCTATGGTTTTTCCAGTAGACATATATGGATGTGAGAGTTGGACTATAAACAAAGCTGAGCACCTAAAAACTGATGGTTTTGAACTGTGATGTTGGAGAAGACTCTTGAGAGTCCCTTGGACTGCAAGGAGATCCAACCAGTTAATCCTAAAGGAAATCAGTCCTGAATGTTCATTGAAAGGACTGTTGCTGAAGGTGAAATGCCAACACTTTGGTCACCTGATGCAAAGAACTGTCTCATTGCAAAAGACCCGGATGCTGGGAAAGATTGAAGGTGGGAGGAGAAGGCGATGACAGGATGAGATGGCTGGATGGCATCACCGACTCAATGGACATGAGTTTGACTAAACTCTGGGAGTTGGTGATGAACAGGGAGGCCTGGCCTTCTGCAGTCCATGGGGTCGCATACAGGTGGACACGACTGAGTGACTGAACTGAAGGAAATTTTGTTTTCTCATGAAGCATCATCAGTTTAGTCAGTTCAGTCGCTCAGTCGTGTCTGATTCATGCGACCACATGAATCACAGCACGCCAGGCCTCCCTGTCCATCACCATCTCCCGGAGTTCACCTGCCATCTCATCCTCGGTCGTCCCCTTCTCCTCCTGCCCCTAATCCCTCCCAGCATCAGAGTCTTTTCCAATGAGTCAACTCTTCGCATGAGGTGGCCAAAGTACTGGAGTTTCAGCTTTAGCATCATTCCTTCCAAAGAAATCCCAGGGCTGATCTCCTTCAGAATGGACTGGTTGGATCTCCATGCAGTCCAAGGGACTCTCAAGACTTTTCTCCAACACCACAGTTCAAAAGCATCAATTCTTTGGTGCTCTGCCTTCTTCACAGTCCAACTCTCACATCCATAAATGACCACAGGAAAAACCATAGCCTTGACTAGACGGACCTTAGTCAGCAAAGTTATGTCTCTGCTTTTGAATATACTATCTAGGTTGGTCATAACTTTTCTTCCAAGGAGTAAGTGTCTTTTAATTTCATGGCTGCAGTCACCATCTGCAGTGATTTTGGAGCCCCCAAAAATAAAGTCTGACACTGTTTCTACTGTTTCCCCATCTATTTCCCATGAAGTGATGGGACCAGATGCCATGATCTTCGTTTTCTGAATGTTGAGCTTTAAGCCAACTTTTTCACTCTCCTATTTACTTTCATCAAGAGGCTTTTTTAGTTCCTCTTCACTTTCTGCCATAAGGGTGGTGTCATCTGCATATCTGAGGTTATTGATATTTCTCCCGGCAATCTTGATTCCAGCTTGTGTTTCTTCCAGTCCAGCGTTTCTCATGATGTACTCTGCATATAATCATAATATACTACAAAAGAATTCCATTTCTACATGATTTCCAGCTAAAAATAATGGATAAATCATCAGAAATCCATCACCATTTACTGAGGAGAAACACTCTAACATTGCTTATGTTCCTGTTTAGTGATGGAGAGTCACAATTGTCATTTTCGTTACAAAAAGGTGAATGATGTTCATGAGATAGATCATTAACTAATCTGTAATCAGTTGTAATCCTATTTACTTATTTTCATTTTTATTCAGGTATAAATGATGAGTGGCTCCCAGGTGGCTCAGTCGGTAAATAATCCGCTTGCATTGCAAGAGATATAGGAGATTTCTGGGTTCAATTCCTGGGTTGAGAAGATCCCCTGGAGGAGGGCATGGCAACGCACTCCAGTATTCTTGCCTGGAGAATCCCATGGACAGAGGAGCCAGCAGGCTATAGTCCAAAGTGATGCAAAGAGCTGGACATGACTAAAGTGACTGAGTATGCACACACACAACTAATAAATAAATTTGCAAGATATTTAAAGTGCACAACATAATGACTTGATACTCATATGTCATGAAAAAGTTCCCCCCATTGAGTTAATATCTCACACATTTACTTTGTGTGGGTGTGAGAACATTTAACTACTCTATTAGCAAATTTCAGTTATACATCACAGTGTTATCAACTGTAGTCAACACTATTGAGTCCTGCCCCAAGGTACCAGGTGTGATGCCTTGCACCAAGGCCACAGAAGCAGAGTGGGGGTCACCCTTTTTACCCATTGCCAGAAGCCCCCCGATCATCGCCAGCAGGCTTTCTGACCCCAGATTAGGCAAGAATGCCCACCCCAGTAGTCACCCTATAGTGCCTTAACCAATCACCGAATGCCGGTCTGGTGGGCATTTTCTTTGTCTTGAGGCTATAAAGACTGACTCTGCTCTGTCAGGAGGTTGGCCATGGCACCTACAGTGCCCACATTATCTTTGCTCTCTGTTCTTAATAAACTCACTCCTTTCTGCAACACTCCGTGTCTGGGAATTCTTTTCCAATCAGCTCTCTCACTGCCTCAACAACCAAGTTTTAACATTATAGTTTCAGATTTTATTTATCTTATAACTGAAAGTTTGTACTCTTATCAACTTCTCCTTAATTCTACCACCCCTGGTAACCTCTTTCAGCTGCGTTTCTAGAAGTTCAATTAAAAAAAATTTTTTTTAGGATTTCACATATAAGTGATATTGCACAGTATTTTATTTTCCATCTGACTCTGACTTACTTCACTTAGCATAATGACCTCCAGGTTCATCGTTGTTTCAGGAGGAGCATGGATAGGTAGATTTATTTTTCTTTCACCCAGACACATATGAAATGGCCCTTTTTCATTATATGCTCTCTTAGATTTCATCTGCAGCCTACACTGTCATAATGCCACAGCCTCCACAATTTTAAAATTGAAGATATGAATAATAGGATTTGGTGGGAAATTTGTGATCAAAAAAGATCTTTGACAACCATATATCTATCTTTCAAGATTCCCATTTTTATAGTGTTTCAGCTCTTTATGGTCAATTTCTCCTCAGCTCAGTGATAGGTTTTAATAGTGTCTTCTAGTTTGTTTGTTTGTTTGTTTGTTCCCCCCAGAGGGATTGTTTATGCTGTGTACTCTAATATACTGTCAAGAATGTAAATCTCTTTATTCATCTACCAAACTATCCGTCTTGCTTTTCCAGGTATTCCTATCAGGTCAAAAGACTTTGCGAACACTTCAGAGTCATCAGTGAAAAACAAATTAGTAGTCACATGGAAAACAAATTAGGTTTATTTTGTGAAACTGGAAAAACAAAGTAAAAATGCTTTTGTTACAAGTAAAAATATTTGAAGTTCATATAAATAATACCTATGGTAATGTTTTCTGTGAGATGGCCACTTATGATACAGATTAACGTGAGGAAGATCATTTGAACACAACTTCCCAAACACGGGGGAAGAGAACCACCCTTCGCTGGAAGTGTTCCCAAAAGGGCTGAATGGCTATTTTTCCATATGATTAATGTAAAATATATTATTCAGAGGTTGAATAGATGATATCTAAATTTTGTTGCATTCTAATATTCATTTTTTTAATCCTATAATGTCTACTCTTCTTTAGGTTCCAAATGTCTGAAATATTTTCCAAGTTATCAGACATTTCTTCAATTTAAGTATTCTCAAATACAGTAATATGTATTCTAAACACTTTTTGATTCAATAGAGTCATTTACTCATGAATTTATTCTAAAAGTCAAAAAATATATGACATTATTTCACCATTTTTCTTATATTTTTCCAAACATTTACATGTTTCAATAATTATTAACTTGAGTTCCATATTTGTTTTTCCTTTTAACTTAGAAACGATTTTAAAAATCACATATTTAAAAGTACTTAAATTCTATTATGTTAACATTGAGAATTTAAAGTTTGATTACATGGAGGAATCAGTATTCACTTTACTAACAGTTATCATAAATGTAGCAGGTCATATTAAATTATAAGCATACATGAAGATACAGCATTAAGAAACAGTCCAAATTCACATATTAATTTCTTAATTACTTACTCTGTAATCTGCAGAATAATTACCTATGAAACTGTTACTTTCTGTAGAAGTCATATACTATTTTTCTCTCATAGACTTTTTGCTTGTTTGATGTTTCATGATTTTATGCTTCAGGAAACCCCATTTCATGCTTATTGCCACAATGTGACAAGGCAAAAAATAAAAATATTAAATTGAGTGGTATGTTTCCTGACCAAGAACTCAGCATTAAATAAACCTTAGCCTGAACTAACAAATGTCATAAAATCAAAGACATTACAATCCATACAATAATCATGTGCTGTGTGCGTCTGTGCTGAGTCAGGTCAGTCATGTGTGACTCTTTGCGACCCCAAGGGCCATAGGCTGCCAGGTTCTTCTGTCCATGGAATTCTCCAGGCAAGAATACTGCAATGGGTTGCCATTTCCTCCTCCGGGATATCTTTCTGACCCAGCTATCAAAATCACATCCCTTATGTCTCCTGCATTGCAGGCAGGTTCTTTACCACTACTGATACCTGGGAACCAACAATATTCATACACATAATAAAATTGATGCTCCAGAAATAAAATCCTGCAATGCAAGAGACCTGGGTTCAATCCCTGGGTTGGGAAGACCCCTTGGAGAAGGGAAAGCATACCTACTCCAGAATTCTGGCCTAGAGAATTCCATGGACTGTAAAGTTCATGGGGTCGCAGAGTCGGACATGACTGAGTGACTTTCATTTTCATTTTTCAGGCAATAAAAAGTAAATACCATTGCAACATACACACTCATTATGTGGAAGGGAAAACCTACACCAAATAACATATAACTACTGTATCCAATATTTGACCTAAAACTGTTAGCTTAGCTAGAAGAGGCATCAAACGTTTAATTAGAGAGATTTTGCTTATCTTCTTAAAATTTAAAAGGGTATATAGAGGGAGCTGATCCTGGTACTTTAAGAAGATTTATAAGAATCTCTGAGTCATGCTTTTTCTTTTTCCCCATATAAATTTTTCAGTGGTAGGCAAAAATTTTCAAAAATCACTGTGCTGACCTTAGAGGTATACTTTAAGTAGTATATTTACTGCTTCCAGTCTTGTTTTTCCCACTGAAAAGCATTTAAAATGTGAGGTCCTACGTTTTACCCATCTCCTGCAAGAAGCAAGTGGTTTTGTCCATCATCTACAGGATTTATACCATCTCCTGAGAGCTCACAGCCCTCCCTGAATACAAATGTTTATTTCCCTTTGTCCCTTCATAGTTTTCAACTTTTCCAACCCAACTTAGCTCTCAGTGTCTTTGAATAAACTAAGAAAAAATCAAGGTTGAAATGGCTATTTTTTTCCCCAAAAATGCCCTGCTAAATGGGAACTCGTGACTTGGTCATGATGAAAACTAAAGGTGTAAAGATTATATCTTAATAAGAGATAACATTATTGAATAGATTCTGTGATTCAGGAATGGTGCCAGCAGTTTATATTACTTTATCTCCAATCCTCACGCTGACATTGGCCAAAAAATGTTATTTCCATTTTGGTGAAGAAAAAATTAGGTGCAGAGAAACTAGGTAATTTTCCCAAAGCCGCACATAGTGAATGGAAAGCTGGAATTTGAGTAAAATCATCCTATATTTAAACCCTGTAATCTTTTTCCTTGCACATTGGTCTTCTAGGAACTTAGAGAATGAATAATGAGGAAATTCATTTGGGTTTTAATTTCCAGAAAAGCAGATATGCTTTCCAATCGTCTTCATGCAATTCCATAAACATTTCTTACATAGTTATTTTGAAAACATTGTATTATGCAGATTGTAAGGAATATTCAAAATATCTTTTAAGACATCATCATAAATTTAGCATGCCTGTAGTCTAGAAGTGAAGTAAAGGAGTTTCATTTATATATGTGAATTCTATCTTAGTTTTGGTCCATTGGGCAATGTATTAGATCAGGCTGCTGTAAGGTATGATTATAGACTGGGTGCCTTATAAACAACATCAAATTATTTCTCACAGTTCTGGAGATCGGGGACTCCAAGATCAAGGCGCCAGAATATTCAGTGTCTGATGGGAATCCACCTTTTTGTTCATAGACAGTCATCTCTCACTGGTTCTCACATGGTAGAAAGAGAGTAAGTTAGCCACCTAAGTTTATTTTACAAGGCACTAATCCCATTCACTGGCTTCCCTGGTAGCTCAGATGGTAAAGAATATGCCTGCAAAGCAGGAGACCCAGGTTTGAGCCCTGGGTGGGGAGAACCCCTGGAGTAGAAAATGACAACCCACTCCACTATTCTTGCCTGGAGAGTCCCATGGACAGAGGACCCTGGCAGGCTACAGTCCATGGGATCAATCCACAAAGTGTTGGGCATCAAACACACACACACAACGCCATTCACACTGGTTCCACCCTCATGGCTACATTACCTTTCCAAATTGTGTCTCTAAAAGCTATCACATTGGAGATGAAACTTCAACACATGGGTTTTCAGTTTAGTTCAGTTCAGTCGTTCAGTCGTGTCCGACTCTGTGATCCCCTGGATTGCAGCACGCCAGGCCTCCCTGTCCATCTCCAGTTCATGGAGTCTGCTCAAACTCATGTCCATTGAGTCATGACGCCATCCAAGCAATGCATCCTCTGTCGTCCCCTTCTCCTTTTGCCTTCAATCTTTCGCAGCATCAGGGGCTTCTCAAATAAGTCAGTTCTTTGCATCAGGTGGCCAAGGTATTGGAGTTTCAGTTTCAGCATCAGTCCTTTCAGTGAATATTCAGGACTGATTTCCTTTAGGATGGACTGGTTGCATCTCCTTGCAGTCCAAGGGACTCTTAAGAGTCTTCTCCAACACCATGATTCAAAAGTATCAGTTCTTCGGCACTCAGCTTTCCTTATAGTCCAACCCTCTCATCCATACATGACCACTGGAAAAACCATAGCTTTGACTAGACAGACCTTTGTTGGAAAAGTAATGTCTCTGCTTTTGAATATGCTCTAGGTTGGCCATAGCTTTTCTTGCAAGGAGAAGCATCTTTTAATTTCATGGCTGCAGTCACCATCTGCAGTGATTTTGGAGCCCCCAAAAATAAAGTCTGTCACTGTTTCCATTGTTTCCCCATCTATTTTCCATTAAATGAAGGGACCAGATGTCATGGTCTTAGTTTTCTGAATGTATGAGTTTTAACCCAGCATTTTCACTCCCTTCTTTCAGGTTCATCAAGAGGCTCTTTAGTTCTTCACTTTTTGCCATAAGGGTGGTGTCATCTACATATCTGAGGTTATTGATATTTCTCCTGGCAATCTTGATTCCAGCTTGTGCTTCAACCAGCCCAGCCTTTCTCATGATGTTCTCTGCATATAAGTTAAATAAGCAGGGTGACAATATACAGCTTTGACATACTCCTTTACAGATTTGGAACCAGTCTGTTGTTCTGTGTCCAGTTCTAACTGTTAATTCTTGACCTGCATACAGATTTCTCTGGAGGTAGGTCAGGTGGTCTGGCATTCCCATCTCTTTAAGAATTTTCCACAGTTTGTTATGATCCATACAGCCAAAGTCTTTGGCATAGTCAATAATGCAAAAGTAGATGTTTCTCTGGAACTCTCTTGCTTTTTCCATGATCCAGCGGATGTTGGCAATTTGAATTCTAGTTCCTCTGCCTTTTCTAAGCCCAGCTTGAAAATCTGGAAGTTCACTGTTGAAACCTGACTGGGAGAATTTTCAGCATTGCACTGCTAGCATGTGAGATGAGTGCAATTGCGCAGTAGTTTGAGCTTTCTTTGGCATTGCCTTTCTTTGGGATTGGAACAAAAATGGACCTTTCCAAGTCCTGTGGCCATTCTTGAGTTTTCCAAATTTTCTGGCATATTGAGTACAGCACTCTCACAGCATCATGTTTGAGGATTTGAAATAGCCCAACTGAAATTCCATCACCTCCACTAGCTTTGTTTGTAGTGATGCTTCCTAAGGCCCACTTGACTTTGCTTTCCAGGATGTCTGGCTCTAGGTGAGTGATCACACCATTGTGATTATCTGGGACATGATCATTTTTTGTACAGTTCTTCTTTGTATTCTTGCCACCTCTTCTTAATATCTCCTGCTTCTGTTTGGTCCATACCATTTCTGTCCTTTATTGTGCCCATCTTTGCATGAAATATTCCTTTGGTATCTCTAATTTTCTTGAGGAGATCTCCAGTCTTTCCCATTCTATTGTTTCCCTCTATTGCTTTGCATTGATCACTGAGGAAGGCTTTCTCATCTCTCCTTGCTCTTCTTTGGAACTCTCCATTCTAATGGGTATATCTTTCCTTTTCTCCTTTGCCTTTCATTTCTCTCCTTTTCTTAGCTATTTGTAAGCCCTCCTCAGACAACCATTTTGCCTTTTTTGTGTGTGTTTCTTTTTCTTGGAGACTTGATCACTGCCTTCTGTACAATATCATGAACCTCTGTCTGTAGTTCTTCAGGGACTCTGTCTATCAGATATAATCCCTTGAATCTATTTGTCACTTTTACTGTATAATCATAAGGGATTTGATTTAGGTCATACCTGAATGGTCCAGTGGTTTTCCCTACTTTCTTCAGTTTAGGTATGAATTTTGCAGTAAGGAGATCGTGATCTGAGTCTCAGTCAGCTCCTGGTTTTGTTTTTGCTGACTGTATACAGCATCTCCATCTTTGGCTGCAAAGAATATAATCAATATGATTTCAGTGTTGACCATCCGGTGATGTCCATGCATAGAGTCTTCTCTTTTGTTGGAAGAGGGCATTTGCTATGGTGAGTATGTTCTCTTGGCAAAACTCTATTAGCCTTTACCCTGCTTCATTCTGTACTCCAAGGCCAAATTTGCCTGTTACTCCAAATATTTCTTACCTTCCTACTTTTGCATTCCAGTCTCCTAAAATGAAAAGGACACCTTTTTGGGGGTGTTAGTTCTAGAAGGCCTTGTAGGTCTTCATAGAACCGTTCAGCTTCAGCTTCTTCAGCCTTACTGTTCAGGGCATAGACTTGGATTACTGTAATATTGAATGGTTTGCCTTGGAAACGAACAGAGATCATTCTGTCGTTTTTGAGACTGCATCCAAGTACTGCATTTTGGACTCTTTTGTTGACTATGATGGCTACTCTGTTTCTCCTAAGGGATTCTTGCCCACAGTAGTAGATATAATGGTCATCTGAGTTAAATTCACCCATTCCAGTCCATTCTAGTTAGCTGATTCCTAAAATGTCGATGTTCACTCTTGCCATCTCCTGTTTGACCACTTCCAATTTGCCTTGATTCATGGACCTAACATCCCAGGTTCCTAGACAATATTGTTCTTTACAGAATAGGGCTTTACTTCCATCATCAGTCACATTCACAATTGGATGTTGTTTTTGCTTTGGCTCCATCTCTTCATTCTTTCTGGAGTTATTTCTCCACTGATCCCCAGTAGCATATTGGGCACATACCAACCTGTGGAGTTCATCATTCATTGTCCTATCTTTTTGTCTTTTCATACTATTCATGGGGTTCTCAAGGCAAGAAGACTGAAATGGTTTGCCATGACCTTTTCCAGTGGATCACGTTTTGTCAGAACTCTCCACCATGACCTGTTCATCTTGCTTTTTGTGTGGGCACAAACATTTTGGGTTCTGGGTAGACACAAACAATTCAGCCAATTGCAGTCAACTCTGTGTCTCCGGACTCTCTTTTTAGTGTCAGATACACTTAATGTTGACACACAGACACAAAATCTTTTCATCTTTTTCTTCCTACAGTGTGACAAACAATTTCACTAAGGTGATTTCTGCAAGTCTGCTTTTACTATTGAAGAAATTTTCAGAATCAGCCAAATCCCCAGGTTTGGCTTCTGCTGCATAAAAAAAGCACTTGATTTCTTTTGCAAATAAACTATACAAAATTGGGGGGATAGGAATTATTGTTATATGATGCTAATTCCTCAGATTCCATTTGTTTGTCAACCTACACAGTTTAGGCTAATTCTACTGAGACTGTTTCTTGATAGGCATACACATATTGAATCACAGATGACTGGAATTTCTCCCATTGAACTACAGCCACTAGATAAGCTCCCACAAGTTAACCAGTCTCAGTTTGGAGATTTTGGAGTTTAATACTGCTTACTCAAATACTTCCACATCCATTCTGGGTTTTATATTCCAGCATTTGTATTTAATAACTCAACCAAAAAAGTAAATCAAAAGCTGAAATAAACTCAATATATGCATTGAGCTCCCTACCCTTAACCAAAGCAAATGAAAAACTGTTTACTAGGCCATTAACTGAATTAGTTAATGGTTTGTTTATACATATTTTTGTTTGTTTCTAGTTCAACCAACTAGGGCAAGCAGGAACTAAATCTACATATTTCTCTATGAAACAGGTACAAAAACCATATGAACTACTTTTCTGAACCAAACTGACATCACATTAATACTTTTTTGAATCTAAATTTGGAAAGGAAAGGGGAAAGGAAAGTATTCTGGCTTGAGAGATTGCACTGCAGTGACTTGAAGATACTTCTATGATGTGCTGTGCTGGGCTGCACTCAATCACCTCAGTCATGTCCAGCTCTGTGTGACCTCATGGACTGTAGCCCGCCAGGCTCCTCTGTCCACGGGATTCTCCAGGCAAGAATACTAGAGTGGGTTGCCATGCCCTCCTCCAGGGGATCTTCCCAACTCAGGGATCAAACCCATGTCTCTTATGTCTCCTGCACTGGCAGGCAGGTTCTTTACCACTAGCACCACCTGGGAAGCCCTATTCCTGTGATGTTAAACGTCTACATAGAATTTCAGCAGCTCATCACTCTGGTACTGTTGTCGGACTTCCCTTTGATGTTATCCCAAATTCTTCTCCTTTAATTTATTTACTCACAATCCAAATAGCCATGAATCAACGTGTACACACTCATACATACATATATACATACATAGTATTCCCCAAAAAAGTTGTTTATCACTACTGGCTTTACTAGGTATATGTTTCTAACTGTGATCTTCAAGATCTTTTATAATATAGTCTTATCTTTCCAGCATTATTGCCTTTACTTCACTTCTGCAAATCTTGAGACCATAAAATAGAAATAATTCATTGTGCCTAAAAGCAACCAATAATTTTCTATCTCAGTGGACTTTGTTAATACTGTTTCTTTATCTATATTCTCTTCCTATTTTTATGAAAAATTCTACTTTAGGACTACAATTTCTACAAATAGGACTTTGTTAACCCCATTGAGACCCATGGAGGAGTAGTTTTGATATCACCTGAGAGCTATAGATAGGAATGCATCTCATGCCTGCTTCAGGCCTATTGAACCAGAATTTGCATTTTTATAAGAACTCAGGTGATTTATAGGCACATTACAATGTGAGCAATTTCAAATTATTTTTCTATGGTACCTGATTGATATTTTCCATGATTGCAATAGTTCCTTTTTTTTGTTGTTGATCTTTATATAGTCATCATTTTTTAACACTACAAGTATTTATTAAGTGGCTGCTATGTTCCCAGCAAAACTAAAGACAGAAATTTCCAACGGTGAAAATTTTTCATTTATAAACATTGAGCTGTGGAAGTGAAAAGATTTGAATATTCTGGGTTGAAAGGGTGGGTTGTATGTCGGAAATGAGTAGAAAAGAGAAAAGGTAAGCAGAAGCCAAAATACTGTAGGACTTACTAAGAGGTGTGATGTATAATATATACTGCAGCATTTGATGCAAGGCAATAATTGGCATATTTAATAGGTGGTCTTCCCAGAGAATGAAAAGGAAATTAGATAAATTTAAATTAGGAAAAGAAATTAGGTTGTGGCTTCCTGGTGGCTCAGATGGTAAAGTGTCTGCCTGCAATTCGGGAGACCTGGGTTCGATTCCTGGGATGGAAAGGTCCCCTTGAGAAGGAAATGGAAATCAACTCCAGCATTCTTGCCTGGAAAATCCCATGGATGGAGGAGCCTGATAGGCTACAGTCCATGGGGTCGCAAAGAGTCGGACACGACTGAGCGACTTCACTTCACTTCACTTCTTCACTCTCTCCCAGTAAAGAGACTAGTTAGGAGGCAAAGACAATAATTTGAGTAAAGATTAGAACTTTGAACTAAAGAATAGAAGTCAAGATTTATTAATTCATTCAAGAAGTGTTGAGGTTCTTTTTTTCTTCAGTTTTTTTGTTTTGTTCTGTTTTTTCAATTCTTGAAGTGGTGCAGTTGTAAGGAAGCCACCAGTCAATGCAGGAAACACAAGAGATGTGGGCTGGATCCCTGGGTCAGGAAGATCCCCTGGAGTAGGAAACAGCAACTCACTCCAGTATTCTTGACTGGAAAATTCCCTGGATAGAAGAGAATGGTCGGCTATAGTCCATGGGGTCACAAAGGGTCAGAAAGGACTGAGCAACTAAGCACAATAACATGGTTGATTTATAATGTCGTGCTCGTTTCTGAGATCCTTTTAAAATGCAGTCAGTTGTAACCATTACTCATACTTAATACTTATTTCTCAATCTTTGCACTTGGAGCAAAGTTTACTGATTATATTACGTAATTTCTACACAGTCACAGGAGTCATTTGTATCAAATGCCTTGCCACATATGGGTCACCATTTCTCCAGACTCCTTGCCTTACACCATTTCTCCAGACTTACCTTGCCCCTCACTGCCAGTATCCAAAGTCATTGCCAAATATCCCATCTGTTTGGTTATAGCAATACCCAGTCCTGGTAGAAATTCTTTCACAGAAATTAGTGATACAGTTTACCAATGTCACCAACCCCAGTCGTGCTCAGAGTTCATGCTCTCTTCCAACATGTGTGTGTGTGTGTGTGTGTGTGTGCGTGTGTGCATGCATGCTAAGTCACTTCAGGAGTGCCTGACTCTTTGCGACCCTATTGACTGTAGCCTGTCAGGGATTCTCCAGGCAAGAGTACTGGAGTAGGTTGCCATGCTCCCACCAGGGGATCTTTCAGACCGAGGGATTGAACTGGCATCTCTTAGGTCTCTTGCATGGGAAGACAAATTATTTACCTCTAGCACCACCTGCGAAGCCCCTCTTCAAGCACAGCTCTGCCCTTCCTAGAGCTTGCTCAATTTGAAAACTATAAGAGAAGTTTCTGAACAATCTTCCATTTGTTCAGTAAAACATTTGGTCTTGTATGTAGAAGTTAATAAATTTGTATTGAACGAAACCCATATATTTATTATTATATCTTTCTTTGTTATACTCTTAACTCCAACAACGTTTGTAATAATCTTAAATTTTACATGTGTGATTACACTCTGCTCAACAGTGAAAACTTTCACTTTTATGGTCTTTAAAATGTGAACTCATTTACCACTGAATATGTGAGCTAAATAGATAATTGTTCAGCATTATTGTAACTTCTGAAGTTCATTTTGAAACTTCACAGAGAAGTTCAAGTGTGATTACAAATACTTGCTACATAGTTATCTATATCATTTTCTACCAATTTTATTATTTGACTATAACAGTAACAACAGCTATTACTTACTGAGTGAATATTATGTGCCAAGAAAAGGAAATGACACTCCCCCACCTTGAGCCTTCTTGCCTGGAAATTCCCATGGGCAGAGAAGCCTGGTGGGCTCCAGTCCATGGCGTCACAAAGAGTCAGATATGACTGAGTGACTAACATATTATATGCCAGGCCCTTTATGCATTTGACTTTATTTTATCATCACCAGCCCCTATGAGATAGTTATTATTCAGAAGGTGTAGATTAGAAAACTAAGGGATAAAGGGGGTACGTAACTTGTCCAAGGTCATACACTTTATAACTAGTGGATGTGAGAATTGGACTGTGAAGAAGGCTGAGCGCTGAAGAATTGACGCTTTTGAACTGTGGTGTTGGAGAAGACTCTTGAGAGTCCCTTGGACTGCAAGGAGATCCAACCAGTCCATCCTAAAGGAGATCAGTCCTGTGTGTTCATTGGAAGGACTGATGTTGAAGCTGAAACTCCAAAGCTGACTCATTTGAAAAGACTCTGATGCTGAGAAAGATTCAGGGCAGGAGGAGAAGGCGATGGAGATGAGTTTGAGTAAACTCTGGGAGTTGGTGATGGACAGGGAGGCCTGGCGTGCTGCAGTCCATGGGGTCTCCAAGAGTCGGAAACCACTGAGTTACTGAACTAAACTAGAATTTGAAAACAGAAAGTTCGATTCCTGAGCTCACTCTTAATTATACAATGTTTCCTTTTTAGAATGTAGAAGCATACCAGATGCTAGAACTAAGGTGTGGAATTGGCATTGAAAAGCAATGTATCTCTAAATCAGGATTTCTCCATATCAGTTCTATTGACACTTTAATTTTTTAAAAACATTTTATATGTATGTTTGGCTGTGCCAGGGCATAGTTGTGGCGCAGAGGACTTCTGATCTTCATTATGGCTTGCAGGATCCTTAGTTGCAGACTGTGGACTCTTAGTTGGAGCATGTGAGACTAGTTCCCTGACCAGGGATAGAAACAAGGCCCCCTTCATTGGGAGTATGGAGTCAGCCACTGAACTTCCAGAGAAACCCGCCTCTGTTGACATTTTAGCCTGTATAATTCTTGTTGTGGGGCTAACTGTGCATTGTTGGGTTTGGAGCAGTATCCCTGCCCTTTTATCCACTAGAGTTCAGTAGTACTCTCCTGCATGCATGCTAAGTCACTTCAGGCATGCTGATTCTTTGTGACCCTATGGACTCTAGCCTGCCAGGCTCCTTTGTCATGGAATTCTCTGGGCAAGAACACTGGAGTGGGTTGCCATGCACTCTTCCAAGGGGTCTTCTTGACCCAGGGATCGAAGCAGTGTCTCCTGCATTACAGGCTGATTCTTTACCACTGAGCCACTGGGGAAGCCTAGCACCCACAAATCAAGATGTTCAAAACTGTCTCTAGATGCTTCCAGATGTGCCCTGAATGGAAAAAATCACCTCCTTCAAGAACCACTGCTGTAAATTTTTAAAAAGTGAATCTATACTCGAATTCTCATTAGTCACTGATGCACCCTCATAATAGAGTATGGTTGGATGATCTTGTTTCATCTAGATAGAGCCTAAATTAAGCACATTTTATTCCAGGCACTCACTATCTTGTTTTTACATCAGGGCATCTTTTCAGTGACAAAAGGTATTTTTAGAAGTTGTTCTCTCTCAGTCTTTTCACTTAATCTTTCACGATATCCATCAGCTGAGAAACAAGGACCACAATGAACTAAAGTATCTGATGAGAAAAGATGTCTAAAAAAAGCCCCCTTTCTCCCAAAGCTATTGCAAATGAGCCATTATGTGAAAGCTCTCAAGGAATAGCTCTAAGGTAATAATGACTTTTTAAAAAGTGAATTCCTGATACTAACTGCTATAACGAGATGCAATTGTTCTTCATCAGCTCTTCAGATAACCAATTTTAAGTAGGATATCAATTATGTTAAGAAAGTTCCAAGGCAATGTGAGAGATGGTAAGTAACTTTTTCCCCTTCAAATCACCAAGATTTGAGACCCATGACTGCTGTGGTTCCATTAATCTCACACTTACAGCCAAATGTTCTTTCCTTCTTGTGTAAGAGTGTATCATATCATTATCAAAATCAATTATTATTATAATCAATAACCACATTGTCAGTTCACACATGTTCACGTAAGAATGAGTGACATGCGTAAGTGCAAATTCCATGGAGAATTAGATCATGTTCTCTACTAATTACTTTAATTTACAGACCCTTTTATAAATTCCCAGACTTGTTCAAGTTTTGTGTTCAGCACACTGTAAGAGAAAGCATTTATGGGACAGAATATTTGTAATTTTTCACTGGCCATATGAGCCATTGTAATTTTCCATTGGCCATGAGAATGTGGCTATTGAAACCACGTGCATATGGTTTAGATAAGATGTGACATTTTACTTTTTTATCTAAATCAACAGACCAGAGTTCCCAGTGGACATTTTACATCACAGGTAAAAAATGCCTCCTAAGAGAATCCTCACCTCTCACCAGTTGTGCAAACACTAGTCAACTTTTTCATGGGGCTCTTCTGTCACGGTTTTATGATTATTTCACAAGCTAAAAAAAAATCAGCTTAATCATTTTCATGTTGACTAGTTTCAAAATGAATATATAAATTATCATTCTTATCACTATATATTCATATGTGAATTTGTCAAAGCTTCAAAGATTTTCCCTTGACTTTATCTCTTTCTTGTGAAGATGAACTTCCAGTCATGATGTCAGGACCATGAAGAATAACTTTTCCTAGATAAATGATCAGTCCTTCTGAGTGTGTGTGCTAAGACACCTCAGTGATGCCTGACTCTTTGTGATCCTAATGGACTGTAGCCTGTCAGGCTCCTCTGTCCATAGGATTCTCCAGGCAAGAATACTGGAGTGGATTGCCATGCCCTCCTCCAGGGGATCTTCCCGACCCAGGGATTTAATCCAGGTCTCTTACGTCTCCTGCACTGGCAGGTGGGTTCTTTCCCACTACTGCCACCTGGGAAGCCCCAGTCCTTCTCTATCAGTTATCTGTTGCTGCTTAAAAAGCACTCACACTGAGTCGTGGCTTATAATAGCAGCTTTTATGCACATTATGAGTTTGCGGCTTGACTTCTCAATCTATAGATCCTGACAAGGCTCACTCATGTGACTGTGATCAGCTCATGGTTCAACTGGGAACTGATTTGTCCAGCATAGTCTATGCTAACACAATTCAGCTCGACTTCACACAGCCTCTCATTCCCAGCCTCTCATGTTAGTTGGGTGCTGTTCCAACATAGTGAGAAGAAATGCTTAAGATCTCTTGAAGACTAGGCTTGAAAATAAACAACACTTCTGTTTTATTCTATTAGCAAAAAGCAAGGCACAAAGCCAGTCCAGATTTAAGAGGAGGGGGAAATAGCATCCTCCTCTTGGTTAGATCTCCTGGAGAGGGGGATGGCAATGCACTCCAGTATTCTTGCCTGGAGAATCCCATGGACAGAGGAGCTTGGCAGGATGTAATGCATGGGGTCGCAAAAAGTCAGACATGGCTGAATGACTAACACTTTCACTTTCTTGGTTAAAGGAGCTACCAGTCAGTACAAACGGCAGCACATAGGAAGTAACGACTGGGGAAGGGGGTGTAATCTACCACACTTCCAACAGTGACAATGTTGACATTTTGAATGTAAGCAATGAGCCTTCTGTGTGTAGAACTATGCTGCCAAAATATGGTCAGAACAGACTGATTCAATCCAGAAATTTTATTACTCATTGGGAGGTTGATTAAACTGATCAGTTTACAGACAGAAAATGGGAGATGACTCTTTTGGGGGATGGGTTAAGAATTTTATAATTTATACTAAAGCCTTTTATTTACTACTAAATATTACAGAAAAAAACAGTAGCAGAGAAAAAAAATTGAGAAGCATCTTTAAAGTTTAGGCCTATCTTGGGAAAGTTCATCTAATGTAGTGCCCTATGGATTATTACTTTTTTAAGTTAGTAGGATCTCTGTGCATAGATGGCATGTAAAACAGATGAAAATGAGGCAGAATGTTCTGTTCTTTAATGTGGGGAAAATTGGAATGTGCACACATTCCATTTCAATAGAAAAACCCCATGCAAATGTCATATTCCAAGCAGAACTAAGACTCACTATAATACTGTCTAGTAATATTACTTCTAAAAAGCTATCATAATGCTTAGCTGGATTTCAGTAGTCTTGTTGCTCATGAATGTTCAAATTGCAGGGAAAACACATTTAGAATAATTATCTGTTTTAATCCACAACAACGATGTTTTCTTTTGTTCCTACTTATTGTGGAATGTGTACAGAGGTTTAAGTGGATCAACCAACATTAAAAAGTAGAAGAAAAAATTACCTATAAAATGTGAATGGTATATGAACAACTTTAAAGGCACACACATTTTTCTGACATAGACTCCTTCAATCGTTTGAGAGAGACCTCTTTGCACCGGCAGATGACTGACTTCTGCCTGCTTCTATAACCCAAGGTCAGCAACAAAAATATTCTTTTGTGTATGTCACTTTGCAAAATGTGTTCTCATACTTGGTGAACGTGTTATTTTTATCAAATCTACAAGGAATATGGGACATTATAATTATGCATTTTATGTGAAACGTTTAAGACTGGGGGAGATGGATGACTTGTCAAATGTCATTCTGTTCCTGCCTAGGAGGATATGAAGTGAATGTGGGTTCTCTAATTCAGTGTCCAGAGCTCTTCTCCATACACCATTATACCCTTTTTCCTATAGAGATTGAATAATGATGCTATTACTTAACTTCAAGTACCAGAGAGGAATAAAGAAACAGCTGGGATCATACTTAAATCCAATAGTTTCACACTGCTATATTTAAAATGGATAACCAACAAGGACGATGGTATAGCACAGGGAACTTTGCTCAATATCATGGAACAACCTAAATGGATAAGAACTTGGAAAAGATTAGATACATGTATACATATAGCTGAATCATTTTGCTGTGCACCTGAAATTAACACACTTGTTAAATAACTATACTCCAACATTAAATAATTTTTTTTTAAGTCTAACTAAGTACCAAGTCTAGCTGATTTGCAAGATACTTCTAAAAATCTAAAGACTCTTCTAACACCCCCACTCCCATTTGGCCAGAGAAAACTCATGCTGGGAAAAGAGGCAGGCCTGATGAATTTTATCCAGAAAGAAAGTTTAGTTATTAGAAAGAAATAACAATGTTGAATGTGGTGGCAGTCATTTAAATCCATCTTGTAGATTTATGCCTGGGTCCTGGAGAGATGAACAGGGCTCTGAGTAAGAAAGTTTAACGGAACAGTTTCTTCTGTAAACAAGCAACCTTGCCATAAGACTTTTTTTAAAAATCCAAATCTAACCTAAAAGAGAGATGGGGATTTCCCTCTCCCCCAGCAGTGCCAAAGAGCCTCCGAGCAGCTTTATGCTGGTGTTCACTGATTCAGTGAGTCATACCAATGTTTGTTGGCCCCATGTTGGTGACTGGTGGGTTTTCTATTTGAGAAATGAGAATATCCACTATGGGATCCTGGTGTTAGCAAAGCAATAGGTTAAGAAGATGAGTTCCTGAAAGCATTGTAACAAAAATGTACACTTTGTCTCAGATGTTCTTTAAAAATGTATAACGTTGTTCAAATTTACTTTTTAGCCTCCGCTGCCTTCACTAGTCAGTTTACTCCAGGCTGTTCCAGGATAGTCTGTGTTGGCAGCCCCCCAACCTTTCTGTTGCAAGGGGCCAGTTTCATGGAAGACAACTGCTCACCTCCTGCTCTGCAGCCCAGTTCCGACCCCTCTATGGCCCTGGGGTTGGGGATGCCAATCTATACGGTCGAGTGATTTGTCAGTACAATTTAAGTCTGCATTGTTCAAATTTCAGGAATGAAGAGGAAAATATTCAGTCACTCTGGAGCTGTTAAAAAACCTCCTCTTACCCTGCTATTACCTTTCTCTTCAGGATTTTGTGCATTCCAAAATCCGGGAAAGAATGTGGATTCCATGGCAACCTCCTACTTCATTCCATTTGGCCCATGAACTCCAGTGTCTGCCTTTGCTCCGTTATCTGGTATGTAGTTTGCCTCATTTGACATTCTTTGTTTATCCTAACATTTGTTTTCATAACCACAGACTTTGCCATTTTCTCCAGTTGGAATTACAGTCACTCAATAGCCTGGGATCCAAATCCAAATTTCTTATTGACAGACTTTCTCTACGCTTCCAAAACATTGCTGAGAAAGAAAAAAACAGAAATTCTGAGTTGTCTTCACTGTACCATAGTGAGGAGTGTGGAACCCTGGGTGAGTGTGTCCATTGGCACCAGCCTAGACGCACCATAAAAACTAGTCTTCTACCCCTTCCATGCCACAGGGGACATGAAACCATGACTAATGCAAGATCTTTCTAGAAGCTTTATAGGGTACAGCCTGGAAATGAGACACTGGGCATCTGAGTGTTTCTACATTTGTATCTCACCTTTGCTCTCTGTTTCCCTCTTCCTGATCCTTCCCAGCAGGAACTTCTCCTAGAGTTAAGCCATGTCTTTCCTATTCCACAGGTCATTGTAATAACTCTATGCTACGAGTATTAAGATACTAGTATTTATTATTGTCTATTGACACTAAAACTTAGTTTCAAGATTTCTAAGAAAAAAATTTTATGTCTCAAGAAAGTCTAATTTTCCCATCATAGGACTTAAAAACTTAAGTTTTGCCAAAGTAATGACATCTTTGTTCTAGGCATTTTCTACTTCCTTCCCAGAAGCTATAAATTATTCTTCTTAAAGAAACTCAGAGTGGCAACTTGGAAATATCAGGGCATTATTTAGAATAAAACTGGATTGATTTATTTATTATTTTTCCAGTTTCATTGTGATGTAATTGACAGATAACATTGTGTCAGTTTAAGGTGTAGAACATAGTGATTGGATACTTGTAAATACTGTGAAATGGTCACAATAAGTCTAGTTAACATTCCTATTCTGCAAATAGTTACAACTTTTTTTCTTGTGTTAAAGGCTTGAGAAATCTACTCACTTAGAAATTTGAAACATATAATATCATTAATTATTATGTCTGTGGTATATATATGACATTATTTAAAAATAGAATACTGTATCACTATCAAACGTGTCATTCTTGGATATTCATTTGGAGAAAAATGAATTCATTTGGAGAAATTTAATCCTTCACTGGAAAAGACTCTGATGCTGGGAGGGATTGGGGGCAGGAGGAGAAGGGGACAACAGAGGATGAGATGGCTGGATGGCATCACGGACTCGATGGACGTGAGTTTGGGTGAACTCCGGGAGTTGGTGATGGACAGGGAGGCCTGGCGTGCTGCGATTCATGGGGTCTCAAAGAGTCGGACATGACTGAGCGACTGAGCTGAACTGAACTGAACTGAACTGAATCCTTCACTGAAAAATGGGATGAATGAACCAGTAAAGTGTGAGACATTGTGAACCATTTGAAATGTTTAAATATTGCAGTGTCAGCTGTGTCTGCAGCAGATGAAGTCTGATAACTAAGGTTGCAAAGTTTTGCTGAAATGGGATGGATGCAGAACCCATAAAGGCTCATTTAACCCAGTGATTTTCAGACTGTACCCCACAGTGCCGTGCAGGTCTGGGAGCTATTTCTGGAAAAAGCAATTATCAATCAAAGCATTTACATTGTTTTTGCTGGTGGTAAAAAATCTGCCTACCAATGCAGGCAACATAAGAGATGTGGGCTCAATCCCTGGATTGGAAAGATCCCCTGGAGAAGGAAATGACAATCCATTCCAGCATTCTTGCCTGTAGAATCCCATGGGCAAAAGAACCTGGAAGGCTACAGCAAGCAGGATCACAAACAGTCAGACACCACTCAAATGACTTAGCACATAGCACATACTAGTATTTCAATTAGGATTTCATTTGAAGGAATTTTCCATTATTACAGGTTTCCATTATTATAAGAAATTATGTAAATAGATGATAAATACAGTGACATAGATATAGAGCATCGTAGATAAATAGATAGATGTATTAGTCACTCAGTCATGTCCAACTCTGTGACCTGCCAGGCTCCTCTGTCCACGGAATTCTCCAGGCAAGTATACTGGAGTTCCCTTCTCCGGGACTCTTCCTGATCCAGGGATGGAACCTGGGTCTCCTGTGTTGCAGGCAGATTCTTTACCATCTGAGCCACCAGGGATAGATACAGACCTCTATTTTAACCTTTAAATTCAATGCTTTCCGGATCAGCAAGTCCACTTTGGTACACTGCAGTTGGTGAAAAAAGAGAATTGAGTTGATTTTCTTTGATAAAACATGTATTATTCCAAGCACAGTGCACGCTACTTCCGTTATTTAATTTCTTACAGGAATCGTTTGAAATGGTACCATGATCTCCATTTTATGAATGGAATCAGGCCCACGAAGTTAAAAAGCTACTTCAGAGTCAGTGAGTATGAAAGACAGAAGTGGTTTTCGAACTAACTCAAGTTTCACTGAACTAAAACTCCATACTTTACTCCTACGCTTATATTACCATGTTGCCTCTAACACGGTGATAGGTGTTACATAGAGTAGACACAGTCATCTTGGGGATCACATGAGGAAACATGTGTAGATTCCATTTGCTGGTATCCATGCATTCCAGTTGTGCAATCTCAAGCAGAGGGGAGTTTTATAAACTGGAGAATGAAAATAAGCAAATCTTTCATACCGTAAAATTCCAACATGTATGGCTCTACTTCAAGAGAGTTCCAGAAAAAAAACATCTACTTCTGCTTTATTGACTATGCCAAAGCCTTTGACTGTGTGGATCACAACAAACTGTGGAAAATTCTGAAAGAGATGGGAATACAAAACCATCTGACCTCCCTCTTAAGAAACCTGTGTGCAGGTCAAGAAGCAACAGTTAGAACTGGACATGGAACAACAGACTGGTTCCAAATAGGAAAAGGTGAACATCAAGGCTGTATATTGTCACCCTGCTTATTTAACTTATATGCATAGTATATCATGAGAAATGCTGGGCTGGACGAAGCACAAGCTAGAATCAAGATTGCCGGGAAAACTACCAATAACCTCAGATATGGAGATGATACCACCCTTATGGAAGAAAGCAAAGAAGAACTAAAGAGCCTCTTGATGAAAGTGAAAGAGGAGAGTGAAAAAGTTGGTTTAAAGCTCAACATTTAGAAAACTAAAATCATGGCATCTGGTCCCATCACTTCATGGGAAATAGATGGGGAAACAGTGGAAACGGTGACAGACTTTATTTTGTGGGGCTCCAAAATCACTGCAGATGGTGACTGCAGCCATGAAATTAAAAGACACTTGCTCCTTGGAAGGAAAGTTATGACCAACCTGCTGCTGCTGCTAAGTCACTTCAGTCGTGTCCAACTTTGTGCGACACCATAGATGGCAGCCCACCAGGCTCCCCCGTCCCTGGGATTTTCCAGGCAAGAACACTGGAGTGGGTTGCCATTTCCTTCTCCAATGCGTGAAAGTGAAAAGTGAACGTGAAGTTGCTCAGTCATATCTAACTCTTAGCGACCCCATGGACTGCAGCCTACCAGGCTCCTCCGTCCACGGGATTTTCCAGGCAAGAGTACTGTAGTGGGGTGTCATTGCCTTCTCCTGACCAACCTAGACAGCATATTCAAAAGCAGAGATATTACTTTTCCAACAAAGGTCCATCTAGTCAAGTCTATTGTTTTTCCAGTAGTCATGTCCGAATGTGAGAGCTGGACTGTGAAGAAAGCTGAACGCCAAAGAATTTATGATTTTGAACTGTGGTGTTGGAGAAGACGCTTGAGAATACCTTGGACTGCAAGGAGATCCAACCAGTCCATTTTGAAGGAGATCAGCCCTGGGTGTTCTATGGAAGGAATGATGCTAAAGGTGAAACTCCAGTACTTTGGCCACCTCATGTGAAGAGTTGACTCATTGGAAAAGACTCTGATGCTGAGAGGGATTGGGGGCAGGAGGAGAAGGGGACAAAGAGGATGAGATGGCTGGATGGCATCCCTGACTTGATGGACGTGAGTCTGAGTGAACTCCAGGAGTTGGTAATGGACAGGGAGGCCTGGAGTGCTGCGGTTCATGGGGTCAGACACGACTGAGCGACTGAAATGAACTGAACTGAATGACTCTACTTCAGAAGTCTTTGTCAAATTCCTTAGCTCTGAATAGAATTTTCATAATCACAGCTTTTGTTTCCAAAGATACGTCCATATGCCTGCTCTTCAAAGTATTCTGCTTTCAACAGTCACTTTTTTATTTCACAAATATACAAATTTTTGAGACATTTATTGCCAAGTCATTCTCTACCTTATGTTGGTTTTAAACAAAGATTTGACCTTTACTTTCTTCTATCCCCATGTTATGTCTCAGTACATTTTTCAAGAAATAGATTATTCTTCCAAACTGACTCTCTGAAATGATGCTTCAGTAATATGTTAACTATACTTATTCCGTTGTATGTTCAATTCCATTTACCAAGACATTTTGACCAAAAGTTAGCCAAAGTTCATTAGGAACAAAAGCAAAACTAATGAAATAGAAAAGCAAATCAAAATATGACTACACACTTTCACCAATAATATTATGAAGAGATCTTAGCTGAAAATAGTAAATTAATTTTGAGAGGAACAACTTTCTTATGATTTAAAAAAATTAGCATAGGACTTGACAATGGAAGATCTATATTCAAGGCCCAGAAATGCCACATACCAATTTCAGCAGGTAACTTAATTTCTGCACCTCTCCAATTAATATGTATAAAGTTCAGTTCAGTTCAGTTGTTCAGTCGTGTCCGACTCTTTGCGACCCCGTGAATCACAGCACGCCAGGCCTCCCTGTCCATCAGCAACTTACGGAGTTCACTCAGACTCACGTCTATCCAGTCAGTGATGCCATCCAGTCATCTCATCCTCTAGGATAATAATATCTTTCTCCTATAGGAGATTATTAGGAAGGAGAAGGAAATGGCAAACTACTCCAGCACTCTTGCCTGGAACATTCCATGGATGGAGGAGCCTGGTAGGCTACAGTCCAGGGGGTCGCAAAGAGTCAGACACGACTGAGCAACTTCATTTTCTTTCTTTCTATAGTTCCTTTTGGAGAAGGAAGTGGCAACCCACTCCAGTATTCTTGCCTGGAGAATCCTGTGGATAGAGGGGCCTGGTGGACTGCGGTCTGCAGAGTTGCAGAGATAATGAGGAATGCCAGCTCAGCCTTTCAACAATGCATTAGGCTCTGAATGTGACACACTGAGAAGATAACAATATCATCTAAGACTTAGTTGTAACCCGAAGACATAGTTCCTTCCAAATATTTAGGCTTCCCTGGTGGCTCAGACTGTAATCTGACTGCAGTGCAGGAGACCTGGGTTCAATTCCTGGGTTGGGAAGATTCCCTGGAGAAGGAAATGGCAAGTCACTCCAGTATCCTTGCTTGGAAAATTCCATGGACAGAGGAGCCTGATGGGCCCAAAATGTTTTACCTGAATCTAATTGTGAGGAAACAAACAAATCCAAATTAAGAGTCATTTTGCAAACAATTAGCCTGAGCTCAACAAACATGTTCATACCATACAGACAGACAGAAGGCTGCTGGCCTGAAGGAGATTAAAGAGAGGTGACAATGAAATAAATGTATGATCACTGCTTAGATTTTGGAATTTAAAAAAAATAGCTAAAAAGGACAGCATTCAGATAACTGGGATATTTGCATATGGACTATATATTAGATTAAAATTTTATATCAAGGTTAAATGCCTTAATGTGAGAAGTGCAGTGTAGTTTTAAGGTTAATGTTCACATTTTTTGAAGCTAAATGCTGAATTGTTCATGTGAATTATTTTATCCTTCTTCAATTTTTCTTAAATGCTTCAGAAAGGGCATACAGGCAGATAGAGAGGCAAGATATAAGGGGAAAAAAGGGCAAAACAAAATATAAATCATAAGTAAACTACTCATGCTATTATTTGTATTTAGAAATATAATCTGCACACAAATGCTAATAATATTCGCTGTCTAATCATAACACTATGTAGTTCACTTTTCCCCACAGAATTCCAAAATTTTTACAGGCTGGAAATAAATGATATGTATGTTTATCAAAACACTAAGCTCTAGAAAAAATGCACAAAACTGAAACTCAATAAATGTTTGCTAACATAAAAACTATGAAATGCCAAAAGTATTAAAACAGCTTAAAAAAAAAAAAGGCGGCATTTAGGCACTGTAGTAGAAAAAGTATACCCTAATATATTCTTCTGAAGTTTCAGTAACTGTACTTTTTGTTCTTCGTTATTTAGCTGTGTGCTTCCCAGATGTCACAGCGATGGAGAATCCGCCTGCCAATGCAGAAGACACCAGTTCACTCCCTGGGTCGGGAAGATCCTCTGGAGAAGGAAATGGCAACCCACTCCAGTACTCTTGCCTGGGAAATCCCATGGACAGAGGATCTTGGAGAGCTACAGTCCATGGGGTCACAAAAGAGTCAGACATGAATTAGTGACTGAACAACAACTATACTTTAGAACAGATGGTGAGTAAAGGATCAACTCAGAGGGACAACAATCATTATAACCTTAGTAATAAAACCATCAATGAGTGATTATGCAGCTTACTATAAGGCTACTTTGAAGTGATTTTTCAAAAAACGGCTATGAACAAATCCTAGACTTCTAAATTAATATTATTGGATATATATCTATACAAATCATCAAAATTCCAATACAATTTTCTTAAAGCAAATTCATCATTGTAGCTCCAAAAAAATAAAATATATAATGCTAAGATTTTTTGTTGTTAGTAAATAAACTCCTAAAGTTTTTAAAGTTTGAAAGATTAGGTTTCATCAATTTATAATTTTTCCCATTTGTCACTCTGAAAGGAATATTTATACAAGTCTCTTTTGTAGGCCTTATAAAGGATCCTCTCATTTCCCTCCCAAAGAACCTGCCTTGTGCATGAAGCATGTGAGAAAGAAGGTTACAGCCAGTCAATGGCTTTGGCTTTATTACCGATCATCCCTGTCTTCATCTACTTTTAAGGTTCCAAAAAATAATCAGGATAAAAACTTTATTCTTGTGCTTTCAATAGGCAATTTTAGTGATGTGCTTTTTGACATTATAACATGTAAAGTAATGTGGAATCAGAGGCTTCCGCTCACACAGGGTAGAAAAATAAAGGTATAAGATATTCAGTGACCATCAGTGTGAAATCACAGATTTTTATTTGGAAAAATTTCATAGAATTCCTCATTATTCTCTTTAGAGAATCTTATTTTCCCTGAATATCACTGTTCCCCTATGCTACCCCTATTTATCATTCCAACCAGTAAAAGAATATTGGATGAAAATGAAGTCATGATCCCTCATTATCAAAAGAAAATTAGAAAGTATATTCTTGTCTAAAACAAAGAAATAGCTTTGAATATTACTAAATAGATTCCATTGATATTTTGTTCTGATTGGCTCAAGCTACTGTCAGTTTTATTGAACAACTCTATATTTTAGAAGCTCTGTGTTAAATATACTACATTAAAGCACAATATATTTTACCATCCCGCTAAGATTAGGCTCAAACAAAGGTTCAAAAATGGAGGTGTGACAACTTAGCAACTGAAGCTATGCTTAACATGCTATTTGAAAAAAAAAAAAAGTGGACGAAAGCATATGGTACGTAGGCGAACATTTGTTTAGAGTATATTTCTCCAACAAAAATAAGTTAAGGTGATCTAGGTTAATAACTGAAGCCAGGAAAAGTAGACATTTTTTTTGTAACTTACATTGTTTAAAATTCTCAAGAACATATATCTAATCATCAAAATCCTCTTCTACATTTTAGCAGCCTTTCACATATTCAGAATGTAAAAATAAATATTTTTGAAGTTACCTTTACTTTCTATTTTTACTCTATGTATGCGTTAAGTATCAGTGCTTTTTTAAAAAACAGCCATCTCAGCCTTTATACTGAGATTAATTTGACTATTTTTAGAATCTTCCAAACTTTTAGTTAGGTATCCTCTAAAATCTTTTTTTTTAATTTTTATTTTTACTTTATTTTACAATACTGTATTGGTTTTGCAATACATTGACATGAACTGAGGTTTCTTCCCACTTTATCATTTCTTTTGATTTCAACTGATGCTCGGAGATCAAATGAAAAAGTAATTTCAAGTGATAACTTGATAAGTCTCTCCCAAAATACAGACTTTTCCACTACTGCTGAAGAAGTTTCCTATATAAACTAGTAAAACTTGCTTACTTATGCTTGATATATCCTCCCATTTTTTGAAATGTTTCACATTAAGCATATTTAGGCTCATCTGTACCGGGTCAACAAGATGAGAAAGGAAATTTCAATTATGCAACTGTTAAATAAATCCACTTGAGTTATTGCTTAAAAACAACTATGAACAAATCCTACCCTTAGAAATTAATATCAGACATACTACACAGGGCTTCCCTGGTGGCTCAGTTGGTAAAAAATCTGCTTGCAATGCAGGAGACCTGGATTCAATCCCTGGGTTGGGAAGATCCCCTGGAGAAGGAAATGGCAACCTGCTCCAGTATTCTTGCCTGCAGAATCCCAGGGGCAGAGTACCCTGGTGGGCTACAGTCTATGGAGTCACAGAGTTGGACATGACTGGATAACTAAATCACTGCTGCTGCTGCTGCTGCTGCTGCTAAGTCGCTTCAGTCGCGTCCGACTCTGTGCGACCCCATAGACGGCAGCCCACCAGGCTCCCCCGTCCCTGGGATTCTCCAGGCAAGAACATTGGAGTGGGTTGCCATTTCCTTCTCCAATGCATGAAAGTGAAAAGTCAAAGTGAAGTCGCTCAGTCGTGTCTGTCTCTTAGCGACCCCATGGACTGCAGCCTACAAGGCTCCTCCACCCATGGGACCACCACCATAATGCATACATAAAAGTATATACATAATTTATTCCTACATTATATATCTAAGTGTTCAATATATTTTAATTTCTCTTTGGGATATGGCTTTCAAGAAGGTTAGTTTTATTTCCTAAAAAAATTTAACTGAAAAATCTGTGTAAACACATTTTTCAGATTTGATCCATACCAGTTTTCAGGTTCAACATAGAAATAAATTTGTATCTTCAATAAATCCTTGAGTTAAGTGTAGATTCATTAACTAACTCCTTGATTACCTGTTTATATTTGTTTTTATATCGGTTTTTAACAGATAAGCTTCTCTAAGAGCTTGAACCTACATACACACCCACACATTCACACACACACACACACACACACACACACAAACACACACACACCCCTACACTCACCCTCCCCCCTACACACACACTGCTAGAGAAGGTTGGAACTGAGGCACAACATCACTCTACTGCTGTTCTGGAGATACCCACACAGTATTTTAGCTGCATATTCAGATTTTGAATATCTTTAGAACACTGCTATGGAAAGCCCCAAACTGCTTTTGCATCCATGAAACCAAAGGGTCCTATCGTTAGGCAATGGGCTGTAAGCAACATGCACACCTTTTATTCTTACGGATTCTTTTATGGTATCTGATGTTATTGGAGCAGGGACTGCTTGGGGCAAGGGAGAACTAGGCTAAGTCTGGAGCCAGCCAGTTTGTTCATTTCCCTGTATGTTCACCAATATGGTACTTTCAGTAATAAGGTCTTTATTCCATGCTTTGGCACTCTAAGTCATGACACTAAAATGACTATGAGAAACATATCACAGCCTATTTATCTTTGTGAGGTAGAAATTTTAGAAATGTAAGTTGTGTTTAAACAAAGGAAATTTTCAAAAAAAACAATACACTTCATGACTATTGTTGACTTAATTCTGAGTTTATGATATTTATTGAGAAATGTCTTTAGTAATGTACTTTGAATATATACATACTTATGGTTATAAATTTAATATATGTGTAATATATATATATAAATGAATTCATTGTAAACACAGACCTATTGAAAGAAAGTCATTAGCTATAAATCTCTATTGAAATAATATATGAAATAGATCTCTATTGAAATAGAAGACTTCATTTCTTTGCCATATAGATCACTATTTCTAATCTTTTTACATCTTCCCCTAATTTAGACTATGTAAAACCTCATTCCACAGCAAAGAAAACTGCAAAAAGTATGCCCCATTCTTCTACCCCCAAAACACATATTGTTTCCAATTTTAGTTCAAATATGCAAAAAACTTGGAAGCAATCACTCTCATCCTTACAACTAGAAAACAGCTGAACAAACTAAAAATCAACATCTTTGTTTGGATTTATGAGAGAACTGAGGTCACAAGGCAAACAGACATGCTAAAAGCTTGGAGAAATAGGCAAATGCAGGAAGTTGCAGCTAGCAATGCTTGCCTGAACTAGAAGCAACTGAAAATATAAAATATACAAAATATAAAATAAAATATAAAAATATAAAACAGAACACATAAATGATAATTTTTATGAATTTCTGAAGGCTGACTACAGCCTAGTATTAGAGTGAGAACTCCTGGAGGACACAGTTATAGAGGAGACCAATACATATCCAAGGATTTTACCTTAAGAAACAGCATTAGGTTCTCAAAGAGGTTCTCAAAGAAACAGAGAGATTCCTCATGGTTTTAGGGGAAGTGGTGAAGGGAAGACCAATCAGTGTGCAATGTGCAAGAACATTCCCCGTACCAAAGCCTGGTCTCTGGAGGGAAAAAAAGGCTTTACTAGAGTCTCATCTACCTCGAGGAAGGTCATTTCCCAAACATGAGCCCCTCCTATAGCCTTTCAGTCTTACTTAAAAAGAGGGGAAGAAAAGCTAAGAAACATTTGTCAAAGTCACAGTCCAGGAATACAGAATATTATGGGACTCACTCTCCCCCACACCCTACCATCCTACCTAGAGAGTTTCAAGCTTCATGTAGTCATGGCAGGTAACAGTTGAAAAAGCTGAAAGACCAAGAGTTTATAAAAGGAGTAGTTCTTAAAGAAGTCAAGTGATAACAGGTGATAATCAAAAAAAGAAAGGATTTGAAGTCTCCAGCACCTACAGCTACAACAAATATTAAACACAGCCTCAATTCTAGCAAGATTATCTTATAAACTCACTTTAAAGACCTATTAATCTAAGTTCCTATTACCCAAAAAAGCATGTTAAGCTTTCAACAAAAAATTATGAGACATGCTAAAATGAGAGAGAGAACACGTTGGAGCAAAGATTACAGTGGAGACAGAGGACGTTGAAAGCCGGGGATGAAAAGCTGGAGAGTTTCTTCGGGAAATTAGGGTAGTCAGAAGAGGTGAGGCGTTTAGAAATTCATGCACACATGCACGTGCAGGGCCGGATGTATGCTGAGGAAAGATCTAGAAGACCCTGAGTGCTCACCTCCGGCTGATCTGTAGTCTTGGTGCAAATACGAAGGTAAGACTGTCAGAGCTGTAAACGGCTTCCCAGGTTAAGTGCTGGGAAACCCTAATACAGAGCCAATTCAGAAAGCACAGGAGTTTGTTTTGTTTTTGGCTCACTTGTTTGTTTTTGTTCTTCATTATGGAGATATATATGTATGTATGATTTCCTGCGTAATATTTTCTTTGATTTATGAGTTATCCGAAGTTGCTTAATTTCCAAATACTTGGGGATTTTCTTGCTATTCCCAGTGATTTCTACTTAATACTATTGCAGTTAGAAAAAAATCTTTGTATGTTTCAATCATCTGAAATGTATTGAGATGTGATGGGACCCAATCTTCTCACTGTTGTAGGGGAATTTTGTAGATAAGCAATAGGATAAGGTAAAAATGTTCCATGTAACTATTGGACTAGAGTTGGAGATATAAATATGACTCATATTTAACTTAATGAAGATGCCGCTAGTTACATACAGAAATGTAAAAAGATGTGTATAGGACAAATATATGTATTTCCTTGATCTTTCAGCTGAGACTGCCTAGAAGAAATGACACACAGCAGTAGCAATAACCAGCGTCACCCAGATCTTGGTTTTTTGGTTTCTAATGCCAGTCTTTTTTAAAAGGAACCAGGAATTTAAGGCAAAATGGCTGACTAGAAATGAAGTAGGAAATATATACGATGATGTTGAGTATCTTACAGTGCCAAAGGGAGTAAATGAGAACAAGAAGAATAGTAAGAACAGTGATGATAATGAGGCAGTAAATAAAATGAACACAGAGTCAAGTTAAAGAACTTCCAGTGACCAAAACTGAAAAAATTTTGAGCAGCAAAACTTATGAAATAGTTTTGGACTGTAACCTAAAGTTTCAGTGTATACCTATGAGTCCCATATACCTGTGATACAAGTAAGTGATTGAATGCATATCAAAGGGAGGATGAAGGATGACTCTCGGCAGGAGAAGCATAACTCCCAACACCTTAAGACTAGGCTGCACCTAGTGACTTCCTTCCGAAGAGTGCAAAATGTAAAAACAAAAGGGAATATTATAGCATGACATTACAGTGGATAAAACCCTGACAAACACTACCCCATCCAAGTGATCGAGGTCAGCGTCACTGCAGCAAGTCAAGATGTTAGGACTCTTTACCTCTGTGATCTTTCTTCCCAGATAATACAACCCAGTCTAATCATAAGGAAAAAATCAGTTAGAGAGATTTTCTAAAAGATAATGACTGATACTGCTCAAAATTGTCAAAATCATCAGAAACAAGAAATGCTTGAGAAACTGCCATAGCCAAGAGGAACTTTCAGGAGACAAGATAACTAAATGTGATATGGTGCCCTAGATGGAAACCCTGCAACAGGATTTTTATATTAGGTGAAAACTGAGGAAATCTGAATAAAGTATGGACTTAAACATTTCTCACTCTAATAAATATCACAGCAATGTGTGCTGTTGATAGTAGGGATAACTAGGTTTAGGATATACAAAAACATCCTCCTTTTCACAAGTTTTATGTAAATCTAAAACTTTAAAAAATAAAGTGTATTTTCAAAAGTTTAAGAAACCTCCCTCAATAATATATACACTCACACATGCAATTTTTCTGTGAGATGGGTGTGGATAGGGGGAATGGAGAAAGTGCCTAAGAACTAGGAAGCATATGCATTTGAGAAGAAAGTATATGAAAGCAGCATCCTTATAAAAGGTAATTATCCAAAGAGTAGTTCTATGACTGGGTTGAGTGGCCACAGTCATGCTGGGCATTTTTAAGACTAGAGAGTGTTCATTATTAGGAGCTGTCATTTTCTACCGCCTCTCCCTGGGTGGTGGACACCACAGAAGGAGCTAGACATTTAGAAATTCTAAACAGATTGCTAAACAGATATTGTTCTGACCTTTATTTGTGTCCACATCTCTGAAAAAAACTCATGCTGCTTTCACTTCTCCCTTGCTGTTCACAGTCCAGTATTCATATAATTCTCCTTAAGGCTGATGACACTGGAGCCCTAGGACCTATGATTGACACAGTAAAAAGAACAAGGCATATGCTTGACCAGTCAAGCTGAACAACTGCATGACCTGTAGCAAACCCTGTAATATACCCCAGCAGTAGTTCTGAGTTAGATTGGTAAGACCATTCTATACCCCTGTATTCTTTATCTATGCCCTAAAGAGAGTTATTCTGCACAAATTACTATAAAGATAGAGAAAAGTTTTAGTTGGATATGAGATAGGTCTTCTACAATTTGGCCGACGGTACCTACCAAAGAGGAGAAAGATGTTTTAGACAATAAGAGAATTTCCATTTCCAGTTAGGACTGAAAACATAATAATGTTGGTCTAACCATAAAAAGGAAAATAAGCTAAACAAATTACTAAACAATACCTAAAATAAATTTAGAGAGATGAGAATGCAAAAAATCAAAATGTGATAATATCCAGAAGAAGATGAGTCCATAGGATAAGGGATGATATCATCGCCATGTTCATCCTGGGTGAAACAGAAGGAGAAAGAAGACTCTGCCATGGATGAGGAAAGAGGACACCAGACAAATTCATAGCAAACGTGTTACGGCCACATGTAGGCTGATAAATTAGAACCCCAAAGACCTCAACTACATGACAAGGTGTCTTCACCTGCCAGCTATTTTCATAGACCTCCAGCAAATTCAGGAGTAACCAAAGCCTGAGTTCAAGGTTAAATAACTAGGAGATCCCCCCAGAGGCGTGCGGGGTCTTCCACGAAACAAAGCAACACCTCAGCACCTCACTGAATGAAGTCAGGATGAGAAAACTGAAAGGAGATCCTGAGAGGCATTCTCTGCCCAAACTAATGTTAAGGCAGCAGCTGCAGAAGGCTGGGAAAATATTTATGTAAGTATATATGCTTTAAAAGATTACTGACCATTTAATGCAAAATAATGAAAATATGCTATGAAGATTTTAGTATATGAATAAATATAAAATATGATAGGAGCAAAAAGGGAGGGAAGGAAAAATGAGGTTTACGTATTTGCCATGAAGTCATATAACATAATTTAAAGCCAGTTTGTGGTATTATAAACAAATATTATAAACTTCATAGTAACCAATTCAGATATAAAATAAAGAAATATAGCTAATAAGCCACCAGAGGACATAAAATGAAATTTAAAATGTTCAGCTTACTGAGAAAAGTCAAGAAAGGAGAAACATTGAAACAGAGCAAGAAAATCAAATATGAAGCAAATACCACAATAGTAGACTTCAATGAACATATTAATAATAGAATTAAATACAAATGGACACTCTAACTAAAAGTAGTTGGACAATAAAATTGATCCAATGATAAGCTGAATATAAGAAATACTATAGACTTTTCAGGTTTCAGTTTTGACATGTAAAGAACTACTTCAACCAGACAACCAGAAAAAGTTGGAAAAACTGAAAATCAGTGACTTTTCTTGGATCTATAAAAAATCTGAGATTTTGGAACAAACCACCATGCTTAAACCTGGAGAGACGGGAACATCTTAGAGAGATACGTCTACAATCTGTTTACCTGAAGCAGAGGCCTCCGGGGCAATAAACTGATAGAAACACCAATGGGAACCAGAGTTAATTGCCGGAGGCTGATGGTGGACTAGCGGGACAGTGAGAAACTCCTGGGGCTGCAGTCTTGGGTAGGAGGAGATACATCCAGGTTTTTCCTCCACAAACCCAGCAGGCTGTCACAGTGAGGAACCCATAGATCCTCCATGGCTCTGGAAGGGAGGGTCAAGAGTAGCCACTGTGCAACATGGTGGAATCTTCTCTGTAGCAGAAGCCTGATCTCCAGAGGATGGAATCTGGCCAAAGCACAAACCCTAGGAAGATGATCCCTTCCTATCCAGGGTTTCCAGGAAATAGATTGGCAACCTTGCTGTTGAGAGGAGAGTAGCTAAGCCCTTTGAGGAACACTGGTGAAGGCCATAGTCCCTGGAAACAGGCCCCCTGAAAGGCTGGGTTACTCAGAAGAGTACAGAATGTTTCTGCTCCCCAAGTTACAACCATACCAGGAGGGCACCAGTGTAATGACAGTGCATTACAGCTGAAGAGCTCTAAGGCACTGACTTTCTTCTGAGTAGAAAAACACAAGGAAGTGTCAAGGTTACAGGGGAGTAAAATAATAACACTGGAAAAATTAGAAGCCCCGTTACCTATAGCTATACTGCTTATTAAAAGTAGCCTAACTCCTGGTAGACTAACGTAAATCCTCACACTAAGAGTCTATTTACCTCAGTTCCTACTACCTAATACAACTTATCTGGCCTTAAACCAAAAAATTAAAGTCATGCCAAAAGGCAAGTAAAAGCATATTTTAAAGCAAGGAAACAATCATCAGAACAATATTCAGACAAGAAGCAGATGTTGGAATTATTGTATGGGGAATTTCATATAACTATGATTAATATGTATGGTCCCTAATATCTCAAATATGGAACAGGCAAGAACAGATGGCTAATGCAATCAGAAAGATGGAAACTCTAAGAAAAAATCAAGAGGAAATATTACAGCATAGTTAATAGAAATGAAATGTATTCGGTGGACTAATGAGAAAACTGGACATGTTTAAGGAAAGAACTAGGGCATTTGAAGATAGGATGAGAGATGAAATATACCAAGCTGAAACAAACACAAAGAGAGAGAGAAAAAAAAACAAAAAAACAAAAACAAAAAAACAGAACATCAAAGAACTGTGAGGCAATAACAAAAGATGACATACATATATAATTTTAATACTAGAAATATCAAACCACTGATTCAGGAAGCCAAGAGAGAGATAAATATCTCCCCATGTTCCCCACCCCCCCAAAAAAACTGAATAAATAAACATATATACATACACATATATGTATATATATACACACAGGCATAATATATTCAAACTTAAGAAAATAACAATTTAATACAGAGGCTTAGACAAACAAAGTAAAAAGCAAATATACCATCACTAGAGATTTTTTAAATGCTGATCCTAAAAGACCAATTAATGAGTAATACATATTAGTATACATTATTAAAAGTATACATACCTAAAAATAGAGATTTAAATTCATGAAGCAGAAATGGAAGAACTAAGAGGAGAAATAGACATCCATAATCATACGGAAAATTTTAGTGTACTCTTCTTGTTACTAAGAGAACAATGAAGCAAATGCTGCTGAGAAAAAAGAATATTCAAACAACACTGTCAGCATCCTGGACCAGGTCGATATTTTTAGAAGACCATACCCATCAGCATAAGAATACACATGTTTTTCAAATGCACATATATTATATAGTGGGCTATAAAACATACCTCAATAAATTTTAGCATACAAAGGCTTTCTTTCTGAACACAATAATATTGAATTAAACTTCTATTTAAATTAAATTAGAAACCAAGAACAAAATGCCAAGAAAACCCCCAAATACTTAGAAATTAACATACTCATTTTTCAATAACTCATAGGTCAAAAAATAAATCATATGGGAAATTAGAAAGTATTTTTAACTGAATGATAATGAAATATAACATGAAATTAGTAGATGGAGATAGATACTGCTTTTAATAAAGAGAAATTCTGTTTTGGATGTGTGGCTACTCACAGCCTACAAGCCTACCTTCTCCGTTTGTTGTTTGTCCCAGCTCTGAGTGATGTTGTTGTTCAGTTGCTCACTCTTGTCTGATTCTTTGCGACCCCATGGACTGCAGCACACCAGCCTTCCCTGCCCATCACCAACTCCCAGAGCTTACTCAAACTCATGTCCGTTGAGCCTGTGATGCCATCCATCTCATCCCTTGTCGTCTCCTTCTCCCTCTGCCTTCAATCATTCCCTACTAATAAAGCTTCCAGGCATCTGGCCTAGGGACCAACAGGAATGTTCAAACCATTCAAGTGCAGGCCCACCTGCACATGCATGAAATCCTCCCAGGCCCACCTTCAGTCCTAATAAAACCCAAACACCATCTCTCTTCTTCAAGCAATCCACCTAAACTAATTTAAGCATATTTTGAAGTTATATTTCCCCCCAAAATCCCTCTATGTATGTACTATACTTAAGGACTAGCACTAGAACTCAGGAGAGTCAGCCTCCAACTCCTAGAATTTATTCCCTAAAATTGCCCAAATCAAATTAAGCAATTCTTAATCCGAGATGATGAGAATAGAGTAACTCATTCATTTAGAGCCAGAGGAGTGTAGTAGTTAGAGCATGGTCTCTGCAGAACCACTGCCTGGGTTCAAGTTTCACCTATGTGACCTTGAACCAGTTACCTAATCTTTTCTGCTTCAATCTTCTAATTAACAACATGGGGATAGTAACACCATAGGATTGTTGAGAGGATTGAATGGATTAATACATGCAAAGAAGTAAAACTATGCCTGGAACACTGTAAAGAATATAAAGGTATTATTTTTTTATATTTAAATAAGCTGAAGGACAATTTGCTTTAAAAATGCTTGTTTGGGTTGCCTCATTTAGGAAAACATCTGAGTTTCATTGCTGTTTTGTGTGTGTGATTTGCTACAAAGTTCTATTTTTGCTGTAAGTTCTTCCATAGAACTTCACTCCAGACTTGCAAAGATCAGTGACTTATCACCAGGTTTCTGCATCAATCTCTATTTGTCCAATTCTGTCCCTTCTCTACCACAACCCTCTTCTCTGTTTCAGTCATTTAGAGACCACACATTTTTACCTTGTTTTTGCAATTTGCTAGTCACCTGATCTTAAACAAATTGCTCCTACTTCATGATGTCACAATTTCATTATCTGTAAAATGGGGACAATGCTTCTAATTCAGCTAAGTTGCTGTAAGTATTGCCTAAATTGCCTAATTAATGAAGTAAAAGTGCTTCAAAAAGCAGAGTGCTTCATGCATTTCTCAAACTTCATCAGAATGCGGTTTGATAGTCAGTAAAAAGCGAGGCGTTTGTGACTGACCATCTCGGGAGCCTTCCAGGCTCTCCTGGAAATATGTCTGTGCATGTGTCCTATGTCACTTTCATTTATTCCCTCATATTAACTGATGTACCAGAGAAATTGCAGAGACATATTTTTCTTCTTTCAGAAGTCTCTTCTTTGTAAAGAAGCTAGAATATAAAAATTAACTATGCAAAAATAATGAAAGACAATGTATTGTACTTTTATATTTTTAAGTACTGTAAGACATTTTTAAAAAGGAATATGCAAGGTATATTTCTCAGATGTTTAATGATCAGTTCATTATCTATTTTGAAGAGTTCATAGGACAAGAATTCTGCTTTGTTTTATTTTGGAGGCTCACATCTGTTCTTCCATAGTAATAGTGGTGGTGGGAGGGGTTTGTGCAGTCATTCGTTGTATTCTTTAGCCTGATGTCCCATAGTTGGAATGACTTGCACCTGAGATTGTGGTGGACAACACAACTATATTCCAGAGGAATGTAGAAGAATGTTACCCCGATTACTCCTCTGGAACACTGCTGTATCAAAAGGTGTAGCGAAGGATGCCAGAGTCAAGTAGGTCAATGACGATATGTTTACTTCTTGGACAGTCACAATGTATGCTGAGATCATCAAAGACAATTCATTCATTCATAGAATCTTTACTAAATATCTCTATGTCAGGGAATTTTCTGGATTCTGATGGCACAGAATGAAACAAAACAGGCAGAATTTTCTGCTTTTGGAAATCTTTGTATAGGAAATCCCTATGTCACAACGCAAAGCTAATTTAATTTGGGTTAACCTAGCATATTCTAAACTTTCATAAACTTTCCTCATAGAAGATAAATTAAAATGTTATGGCTATCCCAGTATTATTTGGAACAGAATTTTGAAAGTGATTATGGCAGAATAATCAGTTCTTTTGACTCCATGGTTTCTACCTCTTTAATATTTGCCGTACTATATCAGTAAAATGGCAACCCACTCCATTGTTCTTGCCTGGAGAATCCCAGGGACAGGGGAGCCTGGTGAGCTGCCGTCTATGGGGTCGCACAGAGTTGGACACAACTGAAGCGACTTAATAGTAGTAGTACTGGATCAGAAATGAGCATCATGGCTGGTATGTACTCAACCTGTATAGACTGCCTAACAGACACTCTACTTGGCATTGCAAATTATGTTTGTGAATTTTAAGTTATCACATGACCCCCCAAAGGATCTCAGTTTGTTACATTTAAGATTAATGAGGCATTGGATAGCCATTAAGACGCTATTTAAGAATATGCATTTAATTAAAATGAATTATGTATATGAGTTAATACCATTCAACCTTTTTAATTTAAAGAGATAAATCATAGCTATTTCACTCCTGAGAAGGGTCCTCACATTGGCAAATTGAATATTTATGCTACAATGCCCAAATAATTAATGCTGGTCAGATTCATCCATAATGGGTATAGCCTCCGACTTTACCCACCAGAGAAAATTAAACATTTCTCTTTTAGCTGACTGTGTGTATGCACTTGTACATGTAATGAGGCTACAGTGAGTAGTTTTATGTTACTTACACATAATCTCTGAATACAAAGTAAATGGTTACGTCAATTCTCAAGAAAATACTGCCTGGACATGTGGTTTGAATGTTTCCTTTAAACACAAACACTATTGACATGCAACACAGTTACCACCTATTGACTTAGTAATGCTTCCAGTGGCATTTTTTCTGTCCACTGGAAATGATGTCAATACTTTAACAAGTCTGCATTCAGAACAATGTCGTATATTCAATGAATGAATATGTGAATACAAGGATGGACAGAAATTCTCTATTATTTCTTATGTGTCTCATATTCTTCTTACAGGTAGACATTCTGTCTATTCACAATGAATTTAATTAAACAAAGGGGAGAAATATGGATGTTAAAAATATATCTGAGAGCCAAAACTTGCTGAGATTGAACTATTCTAAATACTTTCCTTGAAGTAGTTTATTTAAATCCTCACAGTTGTCATACTGTTTAGGTACTATTATCATCCTTCTTTTATAGATGAGAAAATGGAGACATAAAAGGTTAAATCATTGGTTCAAGATCACAGAATTGAAAAGTGATAAAGTGACTCGCTAGCCTGCTTAAGTTTTCTGTACTTTCTTAGTGAGTGTAGAGTATCTCACAGTATCATGAAGTCCAAGGAACTCACAGGGCTTCCCTGGTGGCTCAGTAGAAAAGGATCTGCCTGCCAATTCAAGAGAGGTGGGTTCGATCCCTGGGTCAGGAAGATCCCCTGAAGAAGAAAATGTCAACCCACCCCAGTATGCTTGCCTGGGAAATCCCATGGATGGAAGTTTGATGGGATACGTCTGTGGCAGATCTCAAAAGAGTCACACATGACTTAGCAGCTAAACAATAAAAAGGAACTCACAGACCATCTCTTTTGTTGGCTTCTTATTCACATTCAGTGAAGTTAGTAGTTCTATAGGACTAATAAATCCATTCAGGGCACATGTTTCCATTCCCTATGTGTTTTCTAAGAATGTCTACTTATAAGCACATATGCTTTGTATCTCACCATAGAAATACACCTAAACCTCTTGAAATATGTGTGTGCCCACACACACAGTGTCAAGAATAGCAGGAACCTAAAAGGAGTAAAGAGATGAAATTGTATATACTCTCTCAGTCTTAATAGAATTCTTTATTAAAAATAGAAAAAAATAATATTTAATTAGAAGCTTCCTTTTAGAAGTGGAAAGAATCTGTTATTAGCCACCCAGGGAGAATTAGTGAAATAGCGAGACGAATGTGATTATAGTTTCCTAAAAACATTTCATTTGTTTTTCAATCACCACCATCACAACTGCAGCCATCTGACTACAAGCATAACAATAACCTTAAAAGGCTCATATCACATGGTTTATGCTGTGCTTTCACCAAAAGCTTCCCAGCAGTGTAATCAATAAAGCAGCACAAGCTGTGAACAATTATAATAAAACACCTTAAGAATGATCCACAATTAAAAGGTAGAGGGAAAAAAAGCCCTTCAATTTAGGTAAACCAATCTGCCACTCAGTTTGATAAAGTTCAGTTAAAGTATTCTGACACTCTCATGGCATCTATCAGCAGAAAGATCTGTAGCTTGAATCTAAATTGACTCTTCAGGTTGTACAAGAATAAAGAATTACAAGCCTCTAGTTACACTCACTGGAGTATTACTTGTAACCTAACAACTAAATTCCTATTGAAATTTCATATTACAATCTACCAAGAGGTATCTATATTGATTTTAACAAGGAGTTTGAAATATGTTTCTCAAATATGACAGTTCTTCATTTTAACATATAAAGATTGATAGATCTGTGGCTACAATTAATTTAAAAATATATAGTGATCACTTATAATTTGCTAGACAGGATGCATTAACAGTCAGACATATTCATCACTATTTCAGGGCTTGCATTTTGATGATATTCCATTCTACCCGAAACTTGAAAAATGAGTTAGTGAGGAGAGAAGGTAGGGATGGGGCATGCATACAGGTTAGTCCAGACAAAAGCAAACCATGGGTATAACATGAGTGTCTAAAGTATCTTGTGTACATACACAAGATGACTCTGTGTACATAGTCATGTCTGACTCTTTGTGATCCCATGGACTATAGCCCACCAGGCTCCTCTGTGCATGAATTTTCCCAGAAGAAATACTGGAGTGGGTTGCCATTTCCTCTTCCAGGGGATCTTCCCGACTCGGGGATCGAACCCACATCTCTTGCATTGGCAAGCAGATTCTTTATCACTTCAGAGCCACAATCTTCAGAACTGCAATTCGTTTGGGGACGAAGAAAACATGTGGAGAAGTAGTGGTATATGTAGCTAAATATTAAAAGATCTTAAGCCAAAGAGTGACATGATTTGAGTTTTCAAGTTTCAATTTAGAAATAATTCTTTAGCTCCAGAGACAGGAAAAGATAAAAAGAAGAAAAACTGGAGAATATTACATTATGTCAAGGTAGATGTTATGTAGAGTTGAATTTTCTCAGGCACATCTGCCACTGTGGGTGAGCTGGACTCATTTGAAGTGTCTAAAACAGAGTGTAGAACAGGAGTAGAGTGGTTCTTTGCACAGTAGGCCTCAGGGCTCTGCTTCTTAAGTTTTTTTGCCTTGAAATTGAGAGAAAAGGCAAATAATATTGTAGACATACTTCCAAACACTGGTAAACATATGTTATAGCATTCCTTGTACATCTAGACATTGTCTTTTTCATTTTCACATTCCCTTAGTCACTGGCTGGGATGTAAGGTTGATGGTGCTTCTAAGACCTGTGAGTAATACCTAGGGTACAATTTACCATGGAAACAGGTGCGCTAGGAGATGGTGATATTATATGAAAAATCCATGACAGGTCGTCTGTAGGGGTCCCCAACCTCCATGGACTGGTATCTCCTGTAAGATCAATAGCAGCATTAGATTAGAAATCAAGTGCACAACAAATGCTTGAATCATCCCAATACCAATCCCTCCATTCTCAGTCCATGGAAATTTTGTCTTCCACCAAATTAGTCCCTGATACCAAAAAGTTTGGAGACTGGTGAGGACGTGTGATCTGAAGAAAACGTAGAGACAGTAGGACCATTCAGAATCTAGTTTAGATACACATTAAGATATACATTAAGGTAATCCTTAGAATTGTCAGCAGACTTGTAGATTAGAAGTAGGGGGTTTGGAAGAGGTCCTTCCTAAACTGTAGTGCTAGCTGAGATCCGGGATCTGTGGAATGATCTACAGATGCCATGGAGGCTGAATAATTCCTGGATGAATAACAAAGCAGTGGATAAAACAGTATGGAAACCATGCATAGACCTCAGTGTGCTGGTTTACTGTTTCTTCATAAATAATGAAGTATTGTCCATGTCATGGGTGTGTTTTTCACAGGCCTTTTGTGTTTCTATACATCTTGTCCACAGAGGTGAAGAAAACTTCTGTTGAGTACTCCTTTTGCAAGGATGTTTATATAGCAAACAGTTTTGGAAGATAGAGATAGTGTTTCCTGGTTGAGAGATCAGATATGTTTACCATTCAATATAGCAAAGAGAACAGCTTTGGTTGCAGTCCCTTAAAAGGATTGAAGTTACTTTAGCTCAGGGTTCCTTAGCTATAATGTAAATGTATTGCACACAGAGTTTATGTTAATACTTAGTCTCTTCACTCTTTTCTCAAGAGACTTAGAGGACAAGAGAAAATAGTACAAACACATAGTTCGTGCTCTCTGATGAAACATGAGTAATGAAGTGCTCTGCTTTTGACCCAGGATCTCCATATCTTTTTTCAGACACCAGGAAACTGTAGCAGGCTAACTTTTTATCTTGCAAACAGAGTTACACTCCTAAATCCTTCAAAATTCTTGACAGGGTGATTATTCTATGATGGCATAATATGAGAGGCATCTCAGACATTGGTTTGAGAATCCTTTCATCGTCATCTTGTTTTCCAGAATGTGTATGGTTTTAATTCAGTTTGCCATAGAAGGACCACATCAGTTGTGTCACATAATAAACTAGTTGATACCAAAAGAGGAAGGGAGGGGGAGTACAGTCAGAAGAAGATGTTTGTAAATGCACTGTGCTTCCCTGGGGGCGCAGTGGTAAAGAATCCTCTTGCAATGCAGGAGACCTCCTGCAATGGAGGACACACGGGTTGGATTCTTGGGTGGGGAAGATCCCCTGGAGAAAACTATGGTACCCATTTCAGTATTCTTGCCCTGGGAAATCCCATGGACAGAGAAGCCTGGCAGGCTACAGTCCATGGGGTCACAAAAGAGTCCAACACAACTAAGCAACTAAAATAACAAACAACAACAAATTCGCTGCAGACTGATTACAGGAACAGAATATGAGACTTTAAAAACAGGACTCAACCAAATTTTCCCCATATGAATCCGTTCATCTTAACTGCTCAGATGCTTACCCCAAGTCTCAGTGCCCTGGTTTTGTATCCATCAATTTTTATCTACAATAAACTCAGCAGAGACTTTGAACCTTTTACTCTTCACGGATATGTTAAGGTTTTATCTCACCTGTTTCTAGCTTCATGCAGTCTTCTCTAAACTGCAGTTTTACTTCTTGGTTTGGGAATTTGAACCATGCAGATGACCAACAAAATCCAACATTAGCGCATGGATTTTGTTGCTGCTGCTAAGTCGCTTCAGTAGTGTCTGACTCTGTGCGACCCCCGAGACGGCAGCCCACCAGGCTCCGCCATCCCTGGGATTCTCCAGGCAAGAACACTGGAGTAGGTTGCCATTTCCTTCTCCAATGCATGAAAGTGGAAAGTGAAAGTGAAGTCACTCACGACATATTGTCAAACACGTGATGCTGCTATGAATACAGTTACACTAGAATACAGTTATGAAGAAATGGATTGATAATTAGTGTGAACAAATGTACCTCCAGTGGCTTGTACCAGCAAGAAAGAGGCAGTTGCATCCTTTCCAAACTCTGCATTTTGTGATCTTGCATTGAAGCTTGAAATTCACTATAGTTGGAAATACTATATCATGAAAATCAGCAAACATTGAATAATAGGCTTTTTTTTTTTCCTGGACAACAATCATCATAACCAGAGTATAGTCATATTTACATCACAAAACCGAAGCACAAGTTTTGGAACTAAACCATTTTTGATGATTTTAAAGTTCAGTTTAAAATATTCAGGTAGGTCAAGTTCTTTACTGGAAAACAAAAGCAAAAGTGAAATAGGCCTCAGTTAATAAAGCAATGGCAATGATATTAAAAATTATGATTAATATAAATTAGCTAATAGTATAAGACAACTATTCACATAATTTTCTCCAAAGTCCTTCCTAAACCCAGTAGATACTAATATTTATTATGGTACAAAATTATAAGGCATGAGTGTATAATGAAAACAAATCTGAAAAGTAGTTTGTTGAAACATTTTTAAATTATTGCCTTAATTATAGAGATTTGACATCAAAATAACTAGAAATCTTTAATGAAAATCACAACTTTGATATAAAAAATAAAAAGAAGAAAATAGAACCAAATGCAAATATATTGGTGAATAGATTACATTCGAATATATAAAAATAAAATTATTGGATTGGATTTCTTAATATATATACTGTCACTCAGACAATTAAAATATAATGGTACAGAAACATAGAAAATAAAAGAATGGAAATTCTTTTCAAAGAAATGTGAAACTAAAGAAAGTCAATAAGTACTACTATTATAAGATAAAAATAGATTTTAAGGTAAAAAGTATTATTACAGATAAGAGGGCCATTGCAAAACAATAAGAAAAAACCTACAGAAAAATGAAATAATACTAAATTACAAGCATAGAACAATAAATCTTCCAAATATATAAAATAAAATAAGCACAATAAATTGCAAAAAAATAACAATTTTAACAGAAATGCTTTTAATATAACACAGAGACATAAGAATAAGCAAAGCAAACTGAACTAGCATGAGTATAGAATATTTGATCAATTCAATTAAAAATATACCTATATATAAAACCAAATAGATATATATAACATGCATATGCCATGTTGAAAGTATATAGATTATCTGTTTCTTTCAAGAACATAAAGAAAATTTGCAAATATTGATTACTTACTGGAGTAGAAAAGTTTAAGCAAGACTAAGTTATCCATATCATCTAGAGCATAGAGTACCCTTATTAAAATAAAATAAAATTAAAACAACAAAAAAAGGAACTTGAAAATTTCATGTATATTAACTTTAAATATATGTATCTATAGGCTGAATAAGCTCTATTCATCTATAGGATGAGTAGGCTCTAATCTAGGATGAAATCATAAAGAAAATTTTACAAATCTATCTATGCTAAATATGTGACAATTTTTTGAAAATAACTACTATTAATAAAAATATCAACTTGCCTGACTTCAGGCTCCAACACAAAGCCACAGTCATCAAGACAGTATGGTACTGGCACAAAGACAGACATATAGATCAATGGAACAAAATAGAAAGCCCAGAGATAAATCCACACACATATGGACACCTTATCTTTGACAAAGGAGGCAAGAATATACAATGGAGTAAAGACAATCTCTTTAACAAGTGGTGCTGGGAAAACTGGTCAACCACGTGTAAAAGAATGAAACTAGATCACTTTCTAACACCGCACACAAAAATAAACTCAAAATGGATTAAAGATCTAAATGTAAGACCAGAAACTATAAAACTCCTAGAGGACAACATAGGCAAAACACTCTCAGACATAAATCACAGCAGTATCCTCTATGATCCACCTCCCAGAATTCTGGAAATAGAAGCAAAAATAAACAAATGGGATCTAATTAAAATTAAAAGCTTCTGTACAACAAAGGAAAATATAAGCAAGGTGAAAAGACAGCCTTCTGAGTGGGAGAAAATAATAGCAAATGAAGCAACTGACAAACAACTAATCTCAAAAATATACAAGCAACTTCTGCAGCTCAATTCCAGAAAAATAAACGACCCAATCAAAAAATGGGCCAAAGAACGAAATAGACATTTCTCCAAAGAAGACATACGGATGGCTAACAAACACATGAAAAGATGCTCAACATCACTCATTATTAGAGAAATGCAAATCAAAACCACAATGAGGTACCACTTCACACCAGTCAGAATGGCTGCGATCCAAAAATCTGCAAGCAGTAAATGCTGGAGAGGGTGTGAAGAAAAGGGAACCCTCCTACGCTGTTGGTGGGAATGCAAACTAGTACAGCCACTATGGACAACAGTGCGGAGAGTCCTTAAAAAATTGCAAATAGAACTACCTTATGACCCAGCAATCCCACTTCTGGGCATACACACCGAGGAAACCAGAATTGAAAGAGACGCATGTACCCCAATGTTCATCACAGCACTGTCTATAATAGCCAGGACATGGAAACAACCTAGATGTCCATCAGCAGATGAATAGATAAGAAAGCTGTGGTACATATACACAATGGAGAATTACTCAGCCATAAAAAAGAATTCATTTGAATCAGTTCTGATGAGATGGATGAAACTGGAGCCGATTATACAGAGTGAAGTAAGCCAGAAAGAAAAACACCAATACAGTATACTAACACATATATATGAAATTTAGGAAGATGGCAATGACGACCCTGTATGCAAGACAGGAAAAAAGACACAGATGTGTATAACGGACTTTTGGACTCAGAGGGAGAGGGAGAGGGTGGGATGATTTGGGAGAATGGCATTGTAACATGTATACTATCATGTAAGAATTGAATTGCCAGTCTATGTCTGACGCAGGATACAGCATGCTTGGGGCTGGTGCATGGGGATGACCCAGTGCGATGTTATGGGGAGGGAGGTGGGAGGGGGGTTCGTTTGGGAATGCATGTAAGAATTAAAGATTTTAAAATTTAATAAATAAATAAATAAATAAATAAATAAAATAAAAATATGGTATATAGCTTCAAAAAATTGAATGATATATATATATGTATACATACAGACACACATGGGGCTTCCCTGGTGTCTCTGTAGTAAAAAATCTATTTGGGTTACAGGAGACTGCCTGTAGTGTAGAAAACATGTTGATCCTTGGGTCAGGAAGATCCCCTGGAGAAGGAAATGGCAACCCACTCCAGAATTCTTGCCTGGAAAATCCCGTGGATGAAGGAGCCTGGTGGGGTCCCAACAGTCAGACAGGACTGAGTGACTAAACCCCCAACCACCACCACACACATACATACAATTAAGGGAGAATGAAAGGAAGGAAAAAAGAAAGTAAAGATAAAAGGAGAAATCAAAAACAGGCAAGACTACAAAAGAGTATTAAAAAATGTATTCAGAAGAAATAAAAAGACAACATAAGATGAAGGGAAAATGTCTAAATATATTACAAAATGATTAATATAAATTAACTAAGCATATCAGTTAAAAGAAATGCATGTTTTGTTAAAAGCTGTATGATCTTTAAAAGAAGCACACCTAAAAGTTAAAGACATCACAATATAACAAGTAAAATGGTTTTTTAAATGCACTCGAAGTTCAGCTCAGTTCAGTTCAGTTGCTCAGTCGTGTCTCTTTGTGACCACATGGACTGCAGCACTCCAGGCCTCCCTATCCATCACCAACTCCCGGAGTTTACTCAAACTCATGTCCATTGAGCTGGAGAAGCCATCCAAACATCCCATCTTCTGTCGTCTCCTTCTCCTCCCGCCTTCACTCTTTCCCAGCATCAGAGTCTTTTCAAATGAGTCAATTCTTTTCAGCAGGTGGCCAAAGTATTGGAGTTTCAGCTTCAGCAACAGTGCTTCCAATGAATATTCAGGACTGGTTTCCTTTTGGATGGACTGGTTGGATCTCCTTACAGTCCAAGGGACTCTCAAGAGTCTTCTCCAAAACCACAGTTTAAAAGCATCAATTCTTCGGCTCACAGCATTCTTTATAGCCCAATTCTCACATCCATACATGACTACTGGAAAAACCATAGCTTTGACTTGATGAACCTTTGTTGACAAAGTAATGTCTCTGCTTTTAAATATGCTATCCAGGTTGGTCATAACTTTTCTTCCAAGGAGTAAGCGTCTTTTAATTTCATGGCTGCAATCACCATCTGCAGTGATTTTGGAGCCCCCCAAAATAAAGTCTGTCACTGTTTCCACTGTTTCTCCATCTATTTGCCATGAAGTGATGGGGCCAGATGCCATGAAGTGATGGGGCCAGATGCCACGATCTTAGTTTTCTGAATGTTGAGTTTTAAGCCAACTTTTTCACTCTCCTCTTTCACTTTCATCAAGAGGCTCTTTCGTTCTTCTTCACTTTATGCTATAAGGGTATTAACTACTAACTAAAATAATAAAAATAGATAAGTGGATGGTAGATAACATACAGATAGATCAGGTTAAAAATAACTTTAAGAAGAAAGCCTATCAAGAGTAAAGAGAATTAAATAAGGAAGAAAGATCTAATACAATTCATAAAAATTAAAAGTCTTCAGTATGACATTTGTACATAATGACAAATATATAGAAATACATAAAACCATAAATGATGTAAAATAAGCAACAGGTAATAAGAAACAAATATTCCAACAGAAAAGTGGGCAAGAACGCTGGAGTGGGTTGCCATTTCCTTCTCCAATGCATGAAAGTGAAAAGTGAAAGTGAAATCGCTCGGTTGTGTCTGACTCTTAGCGACCCCATGGACTGCAGCCTACCAGGTTCCTCCATCCATGGGATTTTCCAGGCAAGAGCACTGGAGTGGGTTGACATTGCCTTCTCCAGATTAGTTAATATATATTACTATAAAATGAATGGAAGGAAATTTTTTTTCATCTGATGTACTACTCATAAAAGGCCTCTACAAAACAGCAAACTTAATGGTGAGTTACTAAAAGATCAAAATCTGCCCCCTTTGAGATCAGAAGTTGAGGAGGATGTCTGAGATCACAAATTCTATTCTATCTAATATTATACTGGAGGTCCTAGTCAATGCTAAAAGCCAGTGATTAAAAACTGAATAAAGAAATAAAATATATAAAGATAGAAGAATAAATGATGGAAAAAGAGAAATAACACTTTCTTTATTCCCAGATAATTAAAAATCTAAAATTATCTACAGAATTAAAGTTAATAAGTGACTTTTGCAATCTAGATATGAGGTTGTCATATAAAAATTAATATTCTATGTACTGCTGCTGCTGCCGCTGCTAAGTCGCTTCAGTTATGTTCAACTCTGTGTGACCCCATAGACAGCAATCCACCAGGCTTCCCCATCCCTGGGATTCTCCAGGCAAGAACACTGGAGTGAGTTGCCATTTCCTTCTCCAATGCATGAAAGTGAAAAGTGAAAGTGAAGTCACTCACTCGACTCCTAGGGACCCCATGGACTGCAGCCCACCAGGCTCCTCTGTCTATGGGATTTTCTAGGCAAGAGTACTGGAGTGGGTTGCCATTACCTTTTCTGATTCTGTGTACTAGCAATTAGTGATAGAAAATTCAAGATATAATTTTTTTAATCTTTTAAAATATCTAATACCAAAGAATAAACCTAACAAAAATATGCAAGACTTTCACAGAAATTTGTGTGGAAAAGACAAGTGGGTATATCATATCCCTAAATTGGAATACTCAATATATAAAGATATCAATCCAAGAACTCTCCTGGTGATCTAGTGTTTAAGACTCCATGCTTACTCTGCAGGGGACATGGGTTCTATCCTTGGTATGAGAACTAAGCTCCCACACCCTGCTGTGGGATATGGCCAAAAACAAATAAGTAAATAGAAATAGTTTAGCCCAATCCTTTAAAAAAATCAACCCCTTCTCCAAATTGATCTACAGAAACCATACAAAAATGGAGAAATATGTTTTTTCGATAAAGCAACTAGCGTTTGTTTTCTTATTGTAGTCCGCACCTGTAATAGCTCTCAGTTCAGTTCAGTTCAGTCACTCAGTCATGTCCACCTCTTTGCAACCCCTATGAACTGATGGACAGGCCTCCCTGTCCATCACCAACTCCTGAAGTCCACCCCAACCCATGTCCTTTGAGTCAATGATGCCATCCAACCATCTCATCCTCTGTCGTCCCCTTCTCCTCCTGTCCTAAATCTTTCCCAGCATCAGGGTCTTTTCAAATGAGTCAGCTCTTTGCATCAGGTGCCCAAAGTATTGGAGTTTCAGCTTCAACATCAGTCCCTCTAATGAACACCCAGGACTGATCTCCTTTAGGAGTCAAAGGCTTTGGCATAGTAATAGCTCTAGTCACTCCCAAAAATATAGTCTGATAAGAGTGATCATTGAGAAAAATTTGGGAAATAACTCTTACTGGTAAAAATATTAAATTTATTCAAACTTGAATTCAGGAATAAGTAGTAAATTTGAAGTAATAACTAGTCTAAAATTCAGTTATTTCATTGAGATAAATATTCTATGTAAACTGTTGTATATGTACATAAATGTAGTTTTCAGCATTATATGTGCATGCTCAGTCATGTCCAACTCTGTGTGACTCCATGGACTGTAGCCCACCAGGTTCCTCTGTCCATAGGATTTTCCTGGCAAGAATACCGGGGTGGGTTGCCATGTCCTCCTCCAGGGGACCTTCCCCATCCAGGGATTGAACCCATGTCTCATATCTCCTGCATTGGCAGGAATGCTCCTTACCATTGAGCCACTGGGGTATCCCTCAATATTGTACAAACAGTCCTTTAAAAATAATTGAAATATCCATAATTGTGAGGATAAACATAGGGTTTGAGTTCTAGCATGGAAATAAATAAAGACACAAATTGACAAAAAACATAATAAAGGAGTCAACCACCATCACTTGCATTTGGCAGAGACTTAAGACAGGTGGAGGACTGGGAAACCTAAAGTGAAACAAAGAGATGGCCGAAAGGGCACCGTGATTGGAGGTTGCTGGCTTGAGGAAGCTGAAGGAGGGCTAAATAAAAATAAGGCATCTATGTTATCAGTGAGGGGAGATATCCAGCTTTCTTTAGTTGGTCCTCAGTTGGAAGCAGGAACAAAAATTCCAGAGGCTGGCAGTTATTTGACCCAGTTATTTATTGCCTTTGCTTAACTGGTGCAGTGATGGTGGATTAGACTTCTTTTATATATCATATGGCATTTGTCTGTATATTTAGTCCATCCCAACATAATTATGGAAATACGTGAACAAAGTTGTCAAGTATCTAAGAATCTTTGGGCTTCTCTCATACTTCAATCGGTAAAGAATCTGCCTGCAAGGCAGGAGACCTGGGTTTGATCTCTGGAATGGGGAGATACCCTGGAGAAGGAAATGGCAACCCACTCCAGTATTCTTGCCTGGAAAATCCTTTGGACAGAGAAGCCTGACGGGCTACAGTCCATGGGGTCGCAAGAGTTGGACGCGACTTAATGACTGAACCAGCACCACCACCACAGTGATAAATACCAGATTTGTCATCAAAATAACTGATTCTCAAAATATAACATTAGCTGAAAAGTAGGAAAGTTTCCTTAGGTAGTACAATATGATATAATTTTAGGGCACAATACTATATTTTATTGCGGGAGGGCAAACATACGTAATAAAAGTAGTAAAAAGCTGCAGAGAAAAGATACACACTAACATCGATGATTCTTCAGTCTGAAAGGAAATCAAATTAATGAAGCAGAGCTTTAGTGATATGCATAACTCTTATTTCTGAAAATAAATCTAAATAAATATTAAAATACACCTGGAAAATATGTTTATATTACCCGTGTTCTATATTTTTAGAATATGTGAATTTACTCATTCAAAATTTAACCTATCTTCTTTCTCTTCCCCCTGCTCCCTCCTCCTCCTCTTCCTCTTCTTCTTCTTCAAAGCAAATGTCATTCATCTGAGCCCTAAATGTTATAATTAGCTATCAATGGACATAACATAAATAGGAATCAAGACTTCCATGTTCACCCCAGCCAGGCAGATAACAAAAGAATGTGGATAGGACTTACTATGTAAAACAATGATGAGTGATGGTGACTGGTTAACCTAAAGTGAGTGTTTCAACTAAAGACTTTCAAATTGAGAATAGTTTAAATCAGCATGTAACCCAAACTGCCTTATGGGCCAAAGTGCTGTTAGAATTTGCACAGCATGTTTAAAGATCTTGTGACCTGTAAGGAATGTGCTAAATAAGAGCCTAAAACTTCAGAAGAGACAAGTGCTAATAGAAGCTAGTGGAATGGAGGAAACTGAGGAAAATCTTCAAGGCTTGCATAGGCTGGATTGGCAGTGCAAGACGGAACCATTCCTTGGATTCACAAGCAATTTAGGCACCTATTCTAAGCCAGGCGTTGTGCAGGTGCTAAGGTTTCAAAGATAACTTCAAAGAGATCGTATTCTAAAAAATAAGTGTCCTGAATTAAAATATCAGCAATCCATCTACAGGGCTTCACAGATGGAACAAGTGGTAAAGAACCTGCCTACCAACGCAGGAAATTAAAAAGACTCCGGTTTGATCCCAGGGTCAGAGAGATCCCCCAGAGAAGGAAATGGAACCCACTCCAGTATTCTTGCCTGGAAAATCCCACAGACAGATGAGCCTGGTGGGTTACAGTTCATGGAGGCACCAAGAGTCAGGTATGACTGAAGTGGTTTATCACTCACACAATCAACTTAGAAAGATTGCTTTGAAATATTTCTAGAAGATTAGCATAAAACTTTCATTTGCCAGACATAAGCATAGTAGGTATTATTCATTTCCAGATGAGGTTTTATATATTTTGGATGTATATTCTTTCCTTATAAATATAAGAACAGGAAGTACAAGAAGAGATTGGGAGCCACTCCCCACCTCAATATATTGAAAAGGAAAGTAAGATATTCTGTAGGAAAAAATAATTGAAGGGAGCTATAGACTACTATCAAATGACAAACTTTCTCAGATATTAGTCCCTAAAAATCAGACAGGAAAAAAAAAAAAAGCCTAAAATAGGGACATAGATAAAAGAGAGCCAAGCAACAGATCGGGGAACTGTGAAGATACACATATATGCATGTTAATGGACTAATGTTTTAAACATATTCTCCATCTGTGCATTTTAGCATAGAATAGACACCACTGAGGTATAATTCCTCTGAGACACATGTAGATATCTTGGACTCTTAGCCCCTAATTCAGCTGTTCAGAGCCATGAACTTATATGAGTCAAACAGTTGTGAGATGTTTTGTGTGTGATTTACTTCTATGAATAGAATCTTACAGTTTTCTCTCTCAAGTGGGAGGGAAAGTGGAGTTACACCTAGATGTCACGGGAATATGTCATGTATGTTAATATCATTTATCATATGTGATCTGATTAAAAAGAAGACAATTGATGCCTGATTGATCATGGAAGAGAGGAGAGTAGGTCAAAGCACAAGAGGCTGCATACAGAGCAACTGAGGCTTTGTGGCCTTCATCGCCTTCATGCTGTATCTAGTGTGTGTCTGAAATATACAAAATGTAATATAATACTGACATTCAGGAAATATTCCCATGCAACAACAAAAGAGACAAACCTGTGTGATTTGGCTGTATAGAAACATCAATATTTTAGCAAATGAACATGAAAATCCATCATAATTTAATGTTTAAAATTGGTAAATCAGAAGGGAATTTCTTACAATAATAACACATTTTTCAAAATGCTTTTGGAACTCTTCCAGAATTCATAGTCTATTGTTTTGTATATCCTCAGATGAATGGTTTCCCTCTTAAAAGTGGACTTGTTTTACTTTTATCTTTATTGGTTTTAATTATGAAATTTATTTTAAGCATACTAGAATGTGGGGCAAATAAGAAACCTCTGTATACTAATTATAGAGTTGAAACTCCTTGAATTTTCAAACTCTACTATACATTATCAAAATTCTGATTTTGGGCCTTTAATTTTTCATAAGTTGTTTTCCACTGTTTTCATTTTGTACATGTGTGTATGGTGAGAATATAAAAAAATCTACTCTTTTAGCCAACAGTTAAAAAAAAACAGCCAAATATTATTTAATACTAACTTAGGTAAATAAAACAGGACACTTGCAATCTTACATTACTCAAAATATCAGATAGCAATTTCAAAAGGGTCCAAAAAGTTTTGATCAATGGAAACAACTCTGAAAAGCATGTATTAACTACTATGGTGACTACTCCAAAGGGTGCACCTTCAAATGTATTTTTCAGTATATCTATTTTTAAAAATAAACAAAAAAGGGCAAGCTGTAAAACTTCATGACCACATATCTACTTTCTAAAAGTTCAATGGAGCTATAGACAAAAATTTAGTTTCTTTTTAGTATTTTCTGCCTTAAAAAAATCAAACCTTGCTTTGGACATTATACATAAACCAATATGGAGATATGCTGCACAATGATTCTATTGGTGAAATAAATTCTGAGCTATTATATATTTTCTTACTTATTTATATATTTTTAAATATAAATTTATTTATTTTAATTGGAGGTTAATTACTTTACAATATTGTATTAGTTTTGCCATACATCAACGTGAATCTGCCACAGGTATACACGTGTTCCCCATCCTGAACCCCCCTCCCTCCTCCCTCCCCGTACCATCCGTCTGGGTCGTCTCAGTGCACCAGCCCAACACCAATACAATATACTAATGGTATTATATATTTTCATATTCAGACATTCCTTTTAGTATAAAACTTTGTATTTTTTCTGTAACATCAAAGGTTTAATTTCTGAGCTACGTGATATACTAAAAATAAAGTATTCTTTCCTTCTTTAAATCCAACTTCCTGGAAATAAATTAGAATGTCTTAATATATTAACTTTCCATTAAAATGCATGCAGATTTCTCAGATGTGGGAAATCAATTTGACAGCCTTATGAACTTTATGTATGCTTAAATGCCTCCTAGTTGACATAATACCTTTAGGATCCCTGAATACTAGGATTGGGAGCAATCTGTCTACATATATATTTTCCATTTGAGTCAATTCCTTGTGAAAAGCTACTTGGATCAAAGAGAAAGCTTCTCTATTTTAAATGAGTTTATCATTACATTTTCTTGATGGTAAATAGTAACTCTTGAAATTAGTTTGGAAAGAATTGCATAGAACTTTGGGCTTCCCTGGTGGTTCAGTAGCAAAGAATCCACCTGCCAAAGCAGGAGACATGGGTTCGAGCCCTGGGTCAGAAATATCCCTTGAAGAAGGAAATGCCAACTCACTCCACTATTCTTACTTGGGAAATCTCAGAGACAGAGGAGCCTGGCAGACTGCAGTTCATGAACTCCCGAAAGAGTTGGACAGGGTTTAGTGACTAAACACGACAGCATAGAACTTTGGTCTATTACCGATGTGATTGATAAAATGATAACCATTCTTTAACTGCTTATTTCTATTTTTTTAAATTTATTTTGCTTTACAATACTGTATTGGTTTTGCCATACATTGACATGAATGAGCCATGGGTGTACATGAGTTCCCAATCCTAAACACCCCTCCCACCTCCCACCCCATATTATCTCTCTGGATCATCCCCAGATGGCTAACAAACACATGAAAAGATGCTCAACAACACTCATTATCAGAGAAATGCAAATCAAAACCACAATGAGGTACCATTTCACACCAGTCAGAATGGCAGCGATCCAAAAGTCTACAAGCAATAAATGCTGGAGAGGGTGTAGAGAAAAGGGAACCCTCTTACACTGTTGGTGGGAATGCAAACTAGCACAGCCACTACGGAGAACAGTGTGGAGATTCATTAAAAAACTGGAAATAGAACTACCTTATGACCCAGCAATCCCACTGCTGGGCATACACACCGAGGAAACCAGAACTGAAAGAGACACATGCACCCCAATGTTCATCGCAGCACTGTTTATAATAGCCAGGACATGGAAACAACCTAGATGTCCATCAGCAGATGCTTATTTCTATTTTTGAGGATAGAAATTTTACACTAGTTGAAAAGCCATTATTCCAATAAAAATTCATTCTGAACATCAACATCTTTCTGAGTTTATTGAAGTTATAACCAAATAAGGCCAAACTTGCGTGTTACTCCAGGTGTTTCTTGACTTCCTACTTTGCATTCCAGTCCCCTATAACGAAAAGGACATCTTTTTTGGGTGTTAGTTCTAAAAGGTCTTGTAGGTCTTCATAAAACCGTTAAACTTCAGTTTCTTCAGCATTACTGGTTGTGGCATAGACTTCGATAACTGTGATATTGAATGATTTGCCTTGGAGACGAACAGAGACCATTCTGGTGTTTTTGAGATTGCATCCAAGTACTACATTTCGGACTCTTTTGTTGACCATGATGGCTACTCCATTTCTTCTGAGGGATTCCTGCCCACAGTAGTAGATATAATGGTCATCTGAATTAAATTCACCCATTCCAGTCCATTTTAATTAGCTGATTCCAAGAATGTCGACGTTCACCCTTGCCATCTCTTGTTTGACCACTTCCAATTTGCCTTGATTCATGAACCTGACATTCCAGGTTCCTATGCAATATTGCTCTTTACAGCATTGGATCTTGCTTCTATCACCAGTCACATCCACAACTGGGTATTGTTTTTGCTTTGGCTCCTTCCCTTCATTCTTTCTGGAGTTATTTCTCCACTGATCTCCAGTAGAATATTGGGCACCTAATGACCTGGAGAGTTCCTCTTTTGGTATCCTATCATTTTGCCTTTTCATACTGTTCGTGGGGTTCTCAAGGCAAGAATACTGAAGTGGCTTGCCATTCCCTTCTCCAGTGGACCACTCTGTCAGACCTCTCCACCATGACCCGCTCGTCTTGGGTTGCCCCTCAGGCATGGCTTGGTTTCAGGCAAAGACTAATAGAGTTTTGCCAAGAAAATGCACTGGTCATAGCAAACACCCTCTTGCAACAACACAGGAGAAGACTCTACACATGGACATCACCAGATGGGCAACACTGAAATAAGATTGATTATATTCTTTGCAGCCAAACATGGAGAAGCTCTACACAGTCAACAAAAACAAGACCAGGAGCTGACTGTGGCTCAGATCATGAACTCCTTATTACCAAATTCAGACTTAAATTGAAGAAAATAGGGAAAACCACTAGACCATTCAGGTATGACCTAAATCAAATCCCTTATGATTATACAGTGGAAGTGAGAAATAGATTTAGAAACCTAGATCTGATAGATAGAGTGCCTGATGAACTATGGAATGAGGTTCGTGACATTGTACAGGAGACAGGGATCAAGAGTATCCCCATGGAAAAGAAATGCAAAAAAGCAAAATGGCTGTCTGGGGAGGCCTTACAAATAGCTGTGAAAAGAAGAGAGGTGAAAAGCAAAGGAGAAAAGGAAAGATATAAGCATCTGAATGCAGAGTCCCAAAGAATAGCAAGAAGAGATAAGACAGCCTTCTTCAGCAATCAATGCAAAGAAACAGAGGAAAAGAACAGAGTGAGAAAGACTAGAGATCTCTTTAAGAAAGTTAGAGATACCAAGGGAACAATTTCATGCAAAGATGGGCTCGATAAAGGACAGAAATGGTATGGACCTAAGAGAAGCAGAAGATATTAAGAAGAGGTGGCAAGAATACACAGAAGAACTGTACAAAAAAGATCTTCATGACCCAGATAATCATGATGATGTGATCACTAATCTAGAGCCAGACATCTTGGAATGTGAAGTCAAGTGGGCCTTAGAAAGCATCATTTTGAACAAAGCTAGTGGAGGTGATGGAATTCCAGGTGTGCTGTTTCAAATCCTGAAAGATGATGCTGTGAAAGTGCTGCACTCAATATGCCAGCAAATTTGGGAAACTCAGCAGTGGCCACAGGACTGGAAAAGGTCCATTTTCATTCCAATCCCAAAGAAAGGCAATGCCAAAGAATGCTCAAACTCCCACACAATTGCACTCATCTCACATGCTAGTAAAGTAATGTACAAAATTCTCCAAACCAGGCTTCAGCAATACTTGAACCGTGAACTTCCTGATGTTCAAGCTGGTTTTAGAAACGGCAGAGGAACCAGAGATCAAATTGCCAACATCCGCTGGATGACGGAAAAAGCAAGAGAGTTCCAGAAAAACATCCATTTCTGCTTTATTGACTATGCCAAAACCTTTGACTGTGTGGATCACAATAAAGTGTGGAAAATTCTGAAAGAGATGGGAATACCAGACCACTTAACCTGCCTCTTGAGAAACCTGTATGCAGGTCAGGAAGCAACAGTTAGAACTGGACATGGAACAACAGACTGGTTCCAAATAGGAAAAGGAGTACGTCAAGGCTGTATATTGTCACCCTGCTTATTTAACTTATATGCAGAGTACATCATGAGAAACGCTGGGCTGGAAGAAGCACAAGCTGGAATCACGATTGCCAAGAGAAATATCAATAACCCCAGATATGCAGATGACACCACCCTTATGGCAGAAAGTGAAGAGGAGCTATAAAGCCTCTTGATGAAAGTGAAAAAGGAGAGTGAAAAAGTTGGCTTAAACCTCAACATTCAGAAAACGAAGATCATGGCATCCGGTCCCATCACTTGATGGGAAATAGATGGGGAAACAGTGGAAACAGTGTCAGACTTTTTTTTGGGGGGGGGGGCGCTCCAAAATCACTGCAGATGGTTACTGCAGCCATGAAATTGAAAGACGCTTACTCCTTGGAAGAAAAGTTATGACCAACCTAGATAGTATATTCAAAAGCAGAGACATTACTTTGCTGACTAAGGTCCGTCTAGTCAAGGCTATTGTTTTTCCAGTGGTCATGTATAGATGTGAGAGTTGGACTGTGAAGAAGGCTGAGAGCTGAAGAATTGATGCTTTTGAACTGTGGTGTTGGAGAAGACTCTTGAGAGTCCCTTGGACTGCAAGGAGATCCAACCAGTCTATTCTGAAGATCAGCCCTGGGATTTCTTTGGAAGGAATGATGCTGAAGCTGAAGCTCCAGTACTTTGGCCACCTCAGGCGAAGAGTTGACTCATTGGAAAAGACTCTGATGTTGGGAGGGACTGGGGGAAGGAGGAGAAGGGGACGACAGAGGATGAGATGGCTGGATGGCATCACTGACTCGATGGATGTGAGTCTGAGTGAACTCCAGGAGATGGTGATGGATAGAGAGGCCTGGCATGCTGAGATTCATGGGGTCGCAGAGTCGGACACGACTGAGCGACTGAACTGAACTGAACTGAACTGAACTATAGCCAAATAAAAACTATGGTTATAATCTCTCAATCCATTGTGTTCTCTCAATATTCTCTTATGATTGATGGGAAGAATTCATAAACCTCCACTTACACTGCAATGGAAGATCTCCCCTCAAGGAAATATGCCAGAAGAGCAGTGAACAGGCTAAAACTGATTTTTAATATGTCTAGGCCAGACAATCTGCTGCCTGGTCAACCTGACTCTTAAGTCAGAAAGAATGGCTGAAAAGATAGAAGAAAAACAATTGATAAAGTAATGAAATAACTTAGAATTCAGAAGATGGGCCCTGACTTTCAATATGTTTATCATTTTCCCATTAAATATGGATAACAATAATTATAAAATAAGCTGAGTTCAGCCAAATGTCAAGAGGTGTGAAGAAGATCTAACCTTTGTGCACATTACTCAGCAAGAGGAAGTACAAAATTCCAATGATGCCTGGATTCATAATTATTTTGATTTTTAATTCTTTGATGACCTCCATATATTTAAGAATTATGCTTAGTAGCAATCAAGTAATTATAGCCAGCATTTTTTCTAATCTTTAAAATGTGAAATAGGCTTTTAAAATATTCTTTGTCTAATGTATAGTACATACAGAATTTTACAGAATAAATTTATAAATTAAAGAAACAATGGAAACAGTATCAGACTGTATTTTCTTGGGCTTCAAAATCACTGCAGATGGTGACTGCAGCCATGAAAGCAAAAGGTGCTTGCTCCTTGGAAGAAAAGCTATGACCAACTTAGACAGCATATTAAAAAGCCCAGGCATTACTGTGCTGACTAAGGTCCATCTAATCAAAGTTATGGTTTTTCCAGTAATCATGTATGGATATGAGAGTTGGACTATAAAGAAAGTTGAGCACCAAAGAACTGATGATTTGAACTGTGGTGTTGGAGAAGATTCTTGAGAGTTCTTTGAACAGCAAGGAGATCCAACCAGTCCATCCTAAAGGAAATCAGTCCTGAATAGTCATTGGAAAGACTGATGCTGAAGCTGAAGCTCTAATACTTTGACCACCTGATGTAAAGAACTGACTCATTTGAAAAGACCCTGATGCTGGGAAAGATTGAAGGCAGGAGGAGAAGGGGATGACAGAGGATGAGATGGTTGGATGGCATCACCGACTCAATGGACATGAGTTTGAGCAAGCTCGGGGAGTTAGTGATGGACAGGGAAGCCTGGTGTGCTCTAGTCCACGGGATCGCAAAGAGTCGGACATGACTGAGCAACTGAACTGATAAAGTAAAGAAGATTCTAAAATTATTCTTAGTGAATGGTAAACCCTAGCTTTTGCCAACATACTAACCATTTCAATTTTCATTTTGTAAGTGATTAAAAGTTGTTTTCCTTGGGCCACAGTCTATGGCATAGTCTTCTAATAAGAAGGTTGATGACAAGTTTCATGGTAATAAGAATAGTCAAACTATTGTCACCAAAGACACACCTCAGATTATTACTTAAAAACTCTTGGTTTATGATCTTTTTATTGTAATTAAGATGCTCCTGAGTATGACCAAAACTGGTATTTAGAATTGTCTAATGAATGTGAAAGATGATGATGTTGAGTATGATGACATGTTGGATCAATTGGTGCCAAGTCAAAGCAATCAATAGTGTTAAGAAAACATGACGGGCTGATCATGAGGTGGAAAACCTCATTATTAGCTTTTATGAATGCTTAATCAGGTTCTGGAAGTCCATATGCTTCTGAATTAAGTCACTCTTAACCACACCTGCATTTTCTCTCTTTACAATGTTTAAGAACAAACATAGGGCTGTCTGATAAATGTTGTACAAGTGCTTTCATAACTGGTATAAAAGTGTACAGAGAAATGAATTTTACAGGCGTTGCATAGAGAAGAATTTCAAAAAATATGTAAAGTGGTGATAGAATTTGAAAGTAGCAATATTTGTCAACTTCACCAAAGCCCAGGAGCAATTTTCAATAGCAGGAACATGTTACATTCTGTGGTAAACAGCAGGACAGCAAGACTTCAGAAGTTATTGCGCTAACTCCGCTGAATTGTGCTGCCTTAAAAACCCAGGTACTTTCCTTAGAAGGTCCTTCTAATTCTATATAGCATAGTGTCTATGTTGCTGTGTTCAGAGGTAGCTACTTAAGGCCTTTAGTTTATTACTAACTTTTCTTATGCATTTGTTTGTTTACATTTCCCAACAGAACAATGGAGCCAAACGTAGACATTGCCAAGTGGTGGCACATGTAACCTGAGTTATGATCTCAGCAGTAGAAAGGGTAGAAATACCAGAAGCCAAGGGAGAAATAGGAGCTGTAGTCATTTATGCTCTGTGTGGTGTTATACCCAACTCAAACTACTCCAAATTGCATAAGGCCATTGTGTCTTAGTCATTGCCAGTGCCTCTGAGTTCATCATGTCTTGAAATTTTGTGGGCAATGTGGGGTCATGTTTACCCCAGAGCATGAAGCAAAAAAGCAGAGATATGACTCCTGCAAGTGTTGTGGGAATAAGGCCTCCAGCACTTTCTTTCTCTGATATCATGGTAGAGAATTTGTCCACTGTGTTGTCTGAAGAAAGCAAGAGCATCTTTTGGCAAGAAATTTGGATACCAAGTTTGGACCTAGCTTTGAAACAAGGTTAAAGCCATCTTAGGGAAAGAGAAAGGAAAAGTCTACACACCCTTAAACAATGATACCTGTTTATATGTGTTTGCAGAAGTGTAACTAGTTTATCTAGAATAACACATTGTTTCTAAATGCCCTCTTTCAACAATGCAGTAATAATTTCCAGTTGCTTTTTAAAGGAAGGCAGGAGAAATTTTAGAAACTCATGGGATAAGTGGGCATGGCCAACAAGCTCATTTAGATTAGGAAGTTATGCAAGATTTTGGGACACTGAGTTGCAAATCCCAGATTTTTAAAATTGCTATCTCCCTTCTTTACTAGTTAGTAGTATACTTTTTACTTATCTGCCTGTATGGAAATATTTTTGGGTAGAAACAAAAAATAAAATAGAAAGATCTTGGAACCTTAGTTAAGTATCATGGAATGCATAGTCAACACTTCTGTGCATAATGTGAGAAAAAATGCCTTTCAATGTTTAGTACTACAGGTCAAAAAGATGGGCTCAATCTTATGTCAATTGATTTAGACATCTCTACTCATCCTCTGGCCTCACCAAAACTTCGAGAAAATATACTGAATGCAAAACGTAGAGAAAAGACACTTATTCTGGAATAGAATGAGTGTGACTTACGTGCTTACCTGATGAAGAAAGTGAAGAAACGGCTGGAAACCAAAAAGAAATCAGCAAGCATGATTAGTCCTTCAGAGGAGTGATGGTGCAGAGGAGGAAGAACTTAGTAAATACCACGTGATATGTTATAGATTTGTTTCAAAGGATTAAGAAAAAAGAATTCAAACATCATGATCCCACTGTTAAGTCTGGTATAAACAAAAATACCTTATAAGGCATTAAACATGAACTGGCCAGATAGGAAAATTTCTCCAGAAGTTTCGTGTCAGAAACATACTTAAATAATCCTAAGGTTCACATATAGAGAAAAAGGAGAATTACCACTCTTGTTCAGTCAAGTCATGTCTGACTGCAGGATGCCAGGCTTCCCAGTCCCTCACTGTCTCTTGGAGTTTGTGCAAACATGTCCATTGAGTAAGTGATACCATCTGAGGGAATTAAAATAGAAGAATTTCCAGATTTCTAAGGTTCCCAATAGTGATATAAATATTCAACTTGCAAATCTAAAGATGAAGAATCTGCAGTTATTTGTTCAAAAACTGAGGAGATAATGGTAAAATAAATGAACAGACTCTTTATATCCAAAGACTAGAGCAAGCAACTATTAGCAGGATTTTGCATGCAACAGTCTGAACAACTTGGACCTAATGGTCTGAAATATAATAATTATGATTGTTAAGTAGGTGAGATACCTGGACCACATAAATTTCTAGTTTGCAAATTAGCTATAATGGTTGCTCTGAAGACTACTCCAGAAATTAGAAACATCCCACTGATCAGAAAGCCTGGGGATTTAAAAAAAATATACAGGATTTTTAACTGAAAAAGTCATAAAACCAAAGTTTCAGGCTTCCCTAGTCAACTGATAAAGGATCCACCTGCAACGTGGGAGACCTGGGTTTAATCTTCGAGTTGGGAAGATCCCCTGGAGAAGGGAATAGCTATGCACTCCAGTATTCTGGCCTGAAGAATTCTATGGACTGTATAGTCCATGGGGTCCCAAAGAGTCGGACACGACAGAGAAAATTTCACTTCACTTAATGCTTGCAGATGATGTTGTTCAGGATAGCATTGATTCTCTCAGTTTCTTCTAGAAAAGGGTATTGTTTATGTAATGTTTCAAAAAAGAAACAGATGCTTCTTTTTTCAGCTTCAAACAGATTTCACAGCCAAATATTATGAATTGGAGAGTAGTCTCTGGAGACTTGAGTAACCTTAGTCTTTCATTGTTCAATATGTCTTATTAACTTGAAAATTTTGAGGTAAGAAGTTATATTTGTGCTGTTAGATATAAGATTTAAGGAATATATATCTTTTGGTTGGGGCATTCAACCCATTTACGTTTAAGGTAATTATTGATAAGTATGATCCCGTTGCCATTTACTTTATTGTTTTGGGTTCGGGTTTATACACCCTTTTCGTGTTTCCTGTCTAGAGGATATCCTTTAGAATTTGTTGGAGAGCTGGTTTGGTGGTGCTGAATTCTCTCAGCTTTTGCTTGTCTGTAAAGCTTTTGATTTCTCCTTCGTATTTGAATGAGATCCTTGCTGGGTACAGTAATCTGGGCTGTAGGTTATTGTCTTTCATCACTTTAAGTATGTCTTGCCATTCCCTCCTGGCCTGAAGAGTTTCTATTGACAGATCAGCTGTTATCCTTATGGGAATCCCCTTGTGTGTTATTTGTTGTTTTTCCCTTGCTGCTTTTAATATTTGTTCTTTGTGTTTGATCTTTGTTAATTTGATTAATATGTGTCTTGGGGTGTTTCGCCTTGGGTTTATCCTATTTGGGACTCTCTGTGTTTCTTGGACTTGGGTGATTATTTCCTTCCCCATTTTAGGGAAGTTTTCAACTATTATCTCCTCAAGGATTTTCTCATGATCTTTCTTTCTGTCTTCTTCTTCTGGGACTCCTATAATTCGAATGTTGGAGCGTTTCATATTGTCCTGGGCATTAAGATTAGATCTCAATTACAGGAGAAAACTATTAAAAATTCCAACATATGGAGGTTGAACAACACACTTCTGAATAACCAACAAATCACAGAAGAAATCAAAAAAGAAATCAAAATATGCATAGAAACTAATGAAAATGAAAACACAACAACCCAAAACCTGTGGGACACTATAAAAGCAGTGCTAAGAGGAAAGTTCATAGCAATACAGGCATACCTCAAGAAGCAAGAAAAAAGTCAAATAAACAACCTAACTCTACAACTAAAGCAACTAGAAAAGGAAGAGTTGGAGAACCCCAGAGTTAGTAGAAGGAAAGAAATCTTAAAAATTAGGGCAGAAATAAATGCAAAAGAAACAAAAGAGACCATAGCAAAAATCAACAAAGCCAAAAGCTGGTTCTTTGAAAGGATAAATAAAATTGACAAACCATTAGCCAGACTCATCAAGAAGCAAAGAGAGAAAAATCAAATCAATAAAATTAGAAATGAAAATGGAGAGATCACAACAGACAACACAGAAATACAAAGGATCATAAGAGACTACTATCAGCAGTTGTATGCCAATAAAATGGACAACATGGAAGAAATGGACAAATTCTTAGAAAAGTACAATTTTCCAAAACTGAACCAGGAAGAAATAGAAAATCTTAACAGACCCATCACAAGCACGGAAATTGATACTGTAATCAGAAATCTTCCAGCAAACAAAAGCCCAGGTCCAGATGGCTTCACAGCTGAATTCTACCAAAAATTTCGAGAAGAGCTAACACCTATCCTACTCAAACTCTTCCAGAAAATTGCAGAGGAAGGTAAACTTCCAAACTCATTCTATGAGGCCACCATCACCCTAATACCAAAACCTGACAAAGATGTCACAAAAAAAGAAAACTACAGGCCAATATCACTGATGAACATAGATGCAAAAATCCTCAACAAAATTCTAGCACTCAGAATCCAACAACACATTAAAAAGATCATACACCATGACCAAGTGGGCTTTATCCCAGGGATGCAAGGATTCTTCAATATCCGCAAATCAATCAATGTAATTCACCACATTAACAAATTGAAAAATAAAAACCATATGATTATCTCAATAGATGCAGAGAAGGCCTTCGACAAAATTCAACATCCATTTATGATAAAAACTCTCCAGAAAGCAGGAATAGAAGGAACATACCTCAACATAATAAAAGCTATCTATGACAAACCCACAGCAAACATTATCCTCAATGGTGAAAAATTGAAAGCATTTCCCCTAAAGTCAGGAACAAGACAAGGGTGTCCACTTTCACCGCTACTATTCAACATAGTTCTGGAAGTTTTGGCCACAGCAATCAGAGCAGAAGAAGAAATAAAGGGAATCCAAATTGGAAAAGAAGAAGTAAAACTCTCACTGTTTGCAGATGACATGATCCTCTACATGGAAAACCCTAAAGACTCCACCAGAAAATTACTAGAGCTCATCAATGAATATAGTAAAGTTGCAGGATATAAAATCAACACACAGAAATCCCTTGCATTCCTATACACGAATAATGAGAAAGTAGAAAAAGAAATTAAGGAAACAATTCCATTCACCATTGCAACAAAAAGAATAAAATACTTAGGAATATATCTACCTAAAGAAACTAAAGACCTATATATAGAAAACTATAAAACACTGATGAAAGAAATCAAAGAGGACACTAATAGATGGAGAAATATACCATGTTCATGGATTGGAAGAATCAATATAGTGAAAATGAGTATACTACCCAAAGCAATTTACAAATTCAATGCAATCCCTATCAAGCTACCAGCCACATTTTTCACAGAACTAGAACAAATAATTTCAAGATTTGTATGGAAATACAAAAAACCTCGAATAGCCAAAGCAATCTTGAGAAAGAAGAATGGAACTGGAGGAATCAACTTGCCTGACTTCAGGCTCTACTACAAAGCCACAGTCATCAAGACAGTATGGTACTGGCACAAAGACAGACATATAGATCAATGGAACAAAATAGAAAGCCCAGAGATAAATCCACACACATATGGACACCTTATCTTTGACAAAGGAGGCAAGAATATACAATGGAGTAAAGACAATCTCTTTAACAAGTGGTGCTGGGAAAACTGGTCAACCACTTGTAAAAGAATGAAACTAGATCACTTTCTAACACCGCACACAAAAATAAACTCAAAATGGATTAAAGATCTAAATGTAAGATCAGAAACTATAAAACTCCTAGAGGAGAACATAGGCAAAACACTCTCAGACATAAATCACAGCAGGATCCTCTATGATCCACCTCCCAGAATTCTGGAAATAAAAGCAAAAATAAACAAATGGGATCTAATTAAAATTAAAAGCTTCTGCACAACAAAGGAAAATATAAGCAAGGTGAAAAGACAGCCTTCTGAATGGGAGAAAATAATAGCAAATGAAGCAACTGACAAACAACTAATCTCAAAAATATACAAGCAACTTCTGCAGCTCAACTCCAGAAAAATAAACGACCCTATCAAAAAATGGGCCAAAGAACTAAATAGACATTTCTCCAAAGAAGACATACGGATGGCTAACAAACACATGAAAAGATGCTCAACATCACTCATTATTAGAGAAATGCAAATCAAAACCACAATGAGGTACCACTTCACACCAGTCAGAATGGCTGCGATCCAAAAATCTGCAAGCAATAAATGCTGGAGAGGGTGTGGAGAAAAGGGAACCCTCCTACACTGTTGGTGGGAATGCAAACTAGTACAGCCACTATGGAGAACAGTGTGGAGATTCCTTAAAAAATTGCAAATAGAACTCCCTTATGACCCAGCAATCCCACTTCTGGGCATACACACGGAGGAAACCAGAATTGAAAGAGACACATGTACCCCAATGTTCATTGCAGCACTGTTTATAATAGCCAGGACATGGAAACAACCTAGATGTCCATCAGCAGATGAATGGATAAGAAAGCTGTGGTACATATACACAATGGAGTATTACTCAGCAGTTAAAAAGAATTCATTTGAATCAGTTCTGATGAGATGGATGAAACTGGAGCCGATTATACAGAGTGAAGTAAGCCAGAAAGAAAAACACCAATACAGTATACTAACACATATATATGGAATTTAGGAAGATGGCAATGATGACCCTGTATGCAAGACAGGGAAAGAGACACAGATGTGTATAACGGACTTTTGGACTCAGAGGGAGAGGGAGAGGGTGGGATGATTTGGGAGAATGACATTCTAACATGTATACTATCATGTGAATTGAATCGCCAGTCTATGTCTGACGCAGGATGCAGCATGCTTGGGGCTGGTGCATGGGGATGACCCAGAAAGATGTTATGGGGAGGGAGGTGGGAGGGGGGCACATGTTTGGGAATGCATTTAAGAATTAAAGATTTTAAAATTTAAAAAATAAAAAACTAAAAAAAAAAAAAAAAAAAAAAAGGAATATATATCTTCTATTTTTAAATAAAATACATTATTCTTTAACTAAAAAGGTATAAATTTTAGAAAGCATCTAACGGTATCTTCTATAGACTAAAAAATTGTAAGGGATAAACTAAAATGAAAAGATAGGTTGCTAAATTACAGTTTTATTAAAAAGTTACATGAAATAAGAGAAATAAATAAATGCAAAAGTTAACAAAAAGATATCTACAATAGAAGCAGTAAGTATAGTAATTGATGCTGTAGAAAATGGAACCGGTAATGCGGAAGGAGAAACAGATGATTCCCTAAAGTGCGCAAAGAGAAAACTTTCTGCAACAAAGACAGAAAATAGTAATTCAAGCAGACAATAATTACTGTTCATAAAGGTTAAAATCAATAATCAAGTCTGTGGCTGAGAAATACTTTCCTGAGGTGGTATAACCCATGATTTCAGTAGGTTGTTTTGAACATAAATATTTGATCATAGGAAATGAGCAGCTACATGTAGTTTAGAGAATGCAGATCCTGTCACACAGCCGAAACAGGAATAATTAGATTTTCTAATACCTTAGCACTTTGCATCTATGCTCAGGAATAATATTGGCTTTTATTTTGTTTGTTTTTTTTAAATTACATTTTCATCTGGTTTTCTTGTCAGGTATACAGGAGCACAGAATAAAACAGAGTAACTTCCCATCTTTTTCCTCTTAGAATACTTTCTCTAAGATTGGCATTATCTCTCACTTGAAATTTCCCATAAAATACCTTGGAGCTTACACCTTTCTAAGGGCAAATCTCTAAAAGCCATTTTCATTTTTTCTAAAGTTATTGTTCTAGTAATATTTCTGACTTTATCCGGGGTTAATTTTGGTGATCTATAGTTTTCTTCAAAATTGTCTAATCTAAAATCTTTTCCTATAAAATTGTAAATAGTGTTCTCAGAAAATGTTATCTCAATCTCTTCTGGACTCAAAGTCATGCTCTCCATTTTTAATGCCAAGTTTTTTTGTTTTCCTTTTGTGCCTTCTCTTTAGCTGGCTCTTGGTCCTGTTTGTCAAAGGCTTGTCTATCTTACAGATCTTTTCAAAGAACCAGCTTTTCTCTTTGTTAGTCAGTTCTGCTGTTTCTGTTTGTTTGCTGTTTCATTAATTTCTGGTTTTAGAATCAATTCCTTTCTTCTGCTGTTTAGAGATTCATTTTATTGTTCTATTACTATCTTATTAAACTGTGGATTTAATTAATTTCTTTGTACTCTTCTTATTTTCTAATTATTTTTAAAACTGTGTTTTCTTCTGTCACGTTGACCTTTCATTTTGTATGTGGTATCTCCCTTGGAGTGTGAAGAAATTAAAGCAGAGCGATTCAGTGTTTGAACTTTAGAACTAAACTGCTTGATTTAAAAGTCTAGCTCTGTTGTGTCTGTGTCTTACCTATTATCTGGTGTATTATTAAACCCCCTGTGTCTTTAAATAGTATTAATAATAGTACTGACCTCATAGAGTTTGTTTTAGGGTTAAATATTTCAGTGTAACTAATACATTTGGAAAAGCATCTACACACAGTAAGTACAGAATAAATAGCAGGCATTATTCTTAATGTTGACATTGTAATATTTTACAGTGAGTTATTTAAAAGCAGTTTTATACTTGTTTTTATAATTGAGGGACATTTGGTCAATTTTTAAAATTATTGCTTTATGATCATTGAATTTGACCTGTACATTATTGACTTTTTTAATATGTTTCTGAATCTCCTCTTAAAAACAGCCAATTTTTGTTAATATACCATAAATGCTTATTTGTTCTGTTTTGGTTTGAGGGTATGCTGAGGTATACAACCTAAGGTGTGATACCTAGCACACAAAGCAAAGAAGGTAAAATGCAGAAGATTTTAGAAAAGGTGTAGAATAATCACTACATTTTCCTTTTTCGCCTCATTTCAACTAGCTTGAGGCACCATTCACAGTGATAATTTCCTGTGTATGTCCTTAACTGAGGTTTATCTCTTCTTCAATTTTATTTGTTTTCTAACTTTAAGGAACTGATTATAGCTTTCGGTCCAGTTAGGAAGCCTATTTTTGTTGGGTTAGTTTCTTTCTTTATTATTTAAATTTTATTTTGTTTCTAGATATTTGACACAGGAGGGTAAGAATGAAGTCTGTGTTTGGCTCACAATCTTAAAACAGAATTTATAATGTGTATTACTTAAATACAAAACATTGAGATCAAACAGATAAGTTTAAAAAGCCAAAGATATTTTAGGTACTCCAGACAAGAAACAGAATGAAGGGTCAATAATACTAACATAACGTATAGTTTGAATAAACTATTGAATAAAGCATTGTGGCTATATTTTTACTTTGATGATGTTATTATACATATTTTCACTGTCTTAAAACTATATTTGTCAAATTAAAAAGTACCAAACACATAGAGAGAAAAATGTTAGAAATACTAAGAGAAGGTGACAGAAGATTTTATATTGATAGACTTCTCAGAACCTGAGAGAGCATGTTGGTTAAAAAATAGAATGCAAAGTACTTGAGAGAGTGACTTATAAAATAGCTTCCATGTATATTTACTAAACTGTGATTTTTTAAAAATTGATGATGTCTTTGAAAACCTTCACTGAATACTTGTGAAAGTTGTTCATATATAATGACACAATAAAATGCATTCATTTGAAAATGCAAACTTGCACAGTCAACAGTACTGGACCAAACTAAGAAATAAAGCTTGTTCATAATATTTAAGGTCAGTTATTGATGGCAAAATTTTCTCTTTCCACAAATGCCAACTGGTATAAATTTTTATAGTATGGAACGAAACAATTTGTTTACTTTTTTAAATCAATTGGACAAGAAATTTATGCTTTTTTTCTTTTTTTATTTATAATTAAATTAAAATTTGCTAAATTGCAGTCAGTGATTATTTTACTTATCTCACAAAATAAATGTGAAAACCTGAGTTAGTGCAGGATCCTGTTCTGGATAAGTTAGAAATGACAGTCATTATTGTGTTTTTAATTTTATGTATCAGCTTCTCTCTAGAGTGTGCTTGATTCCATCCCTATTTTTGTCATTAATTTAATGTGCTGTTCTAAAAAACACACTAGAGGCCATTTTAGCAGAACATTGAGCAGTATCTGATATTTCTCCTTGCTTTGTCATAATCCAGAGCAACCAGGTTATTATCTGACCAGTAAAGAAAAGCATGCACATCAGTTAAACATACAGACTCTAGAATCAGGGCAAATAAACTGAATGTGAATAAATGCTGATTCCTTAACTTACAAACTGCCAATATTGGGGAAAGTTATCTAAACTTATGAAGATCTAGGATTCATGTATAAATCACAGTGTGCAGATTATACAAAATAGTACACACAAAATTCCTAATGTGACTAACATATAAAAAAATTCAATACCGATTAACTAATATCATTGTCCATTACATTTAGCAGTTAAGAGTCATATGGGATTCAAATATCATCTAAGTAATAATATACTCCTGGACTCTCTGACACTCAGTAAGATAAATGAATGAATCAATTTTTCTTTCACAACAATGCATCTCTCTCATTTGTTTTTTACTTTGAGTAGTAAATAGGGATTTGTATTTTTTTTTAAAGTAGAGTTATTAAATTAGCTGTCTATGATTCTTATAATTGGATCCTTGTAATCAGACATCTCCTCTCATCTTCTTTCTTTTTCTAATATTTTTTCAGAGGATTCCCTGTGCCTCTTTTGAGTTCAGGCTCCATTTCCGGAAAAGTAATAAACAAAGGAAAGTTTTCACAGGCTAATGCTCTTTTAAAATAGTAGGTATACTATAAACTTTATGTTTCAGGGGGTGCTTTAAGTTTGCATTTGTGTCTGTAAAGTATTAGGTTAGACTATTAGATCTAAACCACTAGACAATTCAGATATGACCTAAATCAAATCCCTTACAAGTAATACAGTGGAAGTGAGAAATAGATTCAAGGGATTAGATCTAATAGACAAAGTGCATGAAGAACTATGGACGGAGGTTCATGACACTGTACAGGAGATAGGAATCAAGACAATCCCCAAGAAAAAGAAATGCAAAAAAAAAAAAAAATGGCTGTGGTCTTACAAAGAGCTGTGAAAAGAAAAGACGCAAAAAGCAAAGGAGGAAAGGAAAGATAGAACCATTTGAATGCACAGTTCCAAAGAATAGCAAGGAGAGCTAAGAAAGCCTTCCTCAGTGATCAATGCAAAGAAATAGAAGAAAATAATAAAATGGGAAAGAGTAGAGATCTCAAGAAAATTAGAGATACCAAGGGAACATTTCATGCAAAGATGGGCTCAATAAAGAACAGAAATGGTAGGGACCTAACAGAAGCAGAAGATATTAAGAAGAGATGGCAAGAACACACAGAAGAACTACACAAAAAAGATATTCACAACCCAGATAATCAAGACGATGTGATCACTCACCTAGAGCCAGACATCCTGGAATGCGAAGTCAAGTGGGCCTTAGGAAGCATCACTACAAACAAAGTAAGTGGAGGCGATGGAATTCCAGTTGAGCTATTTCAAATTCTAAAAGATGATGCTGTGGAAGTGTTGCACATAATATGCCAGAAAATTTGGAAAACTCAGCAATTGCCACAAGACTGGAAAAGCTCAGTTTTCATTCCAATCCCAAAGAAAGACAATCTGAAAGAATGCTCAAACTACTGCACAATTGCACTCACCTCACATACTAGTAAAGTAACACTCAAAATTCTCCAAGCCAGGCTTCAACAGTAGGTGAGCCATGAACTTCCAAATGTTCAAACTGGATTTAGAAAAGGAAGAGGAACCAGAGATCAAATTGCTAACATCTGTTGGATCACCAAAAAAGCAAGAGAGTTCCAGGAAAACATCTACTTCTGCTTTATTGACTATGACAAATCCTTTGACTGTGCGGATCACAGCAAACTGTGGAATATTCTGAAAGAGATGGGAATACCAGACCACCTGACCTGCCTCCTGAGAAATCTGAATGCAGGTCAAGAAGGAACAGTTAGAACTAGACATGGAACAACAGACTGGTTCCAAATAGGGAAAGGAGTACATCAAGGCTGTATATTGTCACCCACCTTATTTAACTTATATGCAGAGTACATCATGAGAAACGCTGGGCTGGATGAAGCACAAGCTGAAATCAAGATTTCCGGGAGAAAAATCCATAACCTCAGATATGCAGATGAAACCACCCTTATGGCAGACAGTGAGGAAGAACTAAAAAGCCTCTTGATGAAAGTGAAAGAGGAGAGTGAAAAAGTTGGCTTAAAGCTCAACATTCAGAAAATGAAGACCATGGTATCTGGTCCCATCACTTCATGGGAAATAGAAGGGGAAACAGTGGAAAGAGTGAAAGACTTTATTTTCTTGGGTTCCAAAATCACTGCAGATGGTGACTGCAGCCATGAAATTAAAAGTTGCTTGCACCCTGGAAGAAAATCTATGACCAACCTAGACAGCATACTGAAAAGCAGAGGCATTATCTTTCTGACAGAGTTTCATCTAATCAAAACTATGGTTTTTCCAGTAGTCGTATACAGATGTGAGAAATGGAATATAAAGAAAGCTGAGTGCTGAAGAATTGATGTTTTTGAACTGTGTTTTTGGAGAAGACTCTTGAGAGTCCTTTGGACAACAAGGAGATCCAACCAGTCCATCCAAAAGGAAATAATTCTTGAATATTTATTGGAAGGACTGATGCTGAATCTGAATCTCCAATACTTTGGCCACTTGATACGAAGAACTGACTCATTGCAAAGGACCCTAATGATGGGAAAGACTGAAGGTGGGCAAAGAAGGGGACGACAGAGGATGAGATGGTTGGATGGCATCTCTGACCCAATGGACACGAGTCTGAGTAAACTCTGGCAGTTAGTGATGGAAAGGGATGCCTGCTGTGCTACAGTCTATGGGGGTCGTAAAGAGTCAGACGTGACTTAGCAACTGAACTGAATGAAATGGAGGGTAATGATAATCAGTTCTATTCCTTTATATTATGGAAATGAGAGGCACTGTTTTAAAACACATAATATTGTTTTATTTGCTCAGTGTCAGAAGCAGCCAGATGTGTAGATTGAATTACACCCCACAAAAGACATATGGAAGTCCTACTCCCTGGTAATTGTGAAATAGGTCAGATAAAATCAGATTGTGCATATGAGTTAAATAGGCAGGTGACGGTATACTGCCTTGATGTACTGCTTTCCCAATTTGGAACCAATTTGTTGTTCCATGTCCAATTCTAACTGTTGCTTCTTGACCTGCATTCAGATTTCTCAGGAGGCAGGTCAGATAGTCTGGTATTCTCATCTCTTTCAGAATTTTCCACAGTTCGCTGAGACGCACACAGTCAAAGGCTTCGGCATAGTCAATAAAACAGAAATAGAAGTTTTTCTGGAATTCTCTTGCTTTTTCTATGATCCAGCAGATGTTAGCAATTTGATCTCTGCTTCCTCTGCCTTATCTAAATCCAGCTTGAACATCTGGTAGTTCATAGTTCATATACTGCTGAAGCCTGGCTTGGAGAATTTTGAGCATTGCTTGTGTAGCATGTGAGATGAGTGCAATTATGTGGTATTTAGCATTGCTTTTGGCATTGCCTTTCTTTGGGATTGGAATGAAAACTGACCTTTTCCAGTTCTGTGGCAACTGTTAAGTTCCCCAAATTTGCTGGCGTACTGCCTGCAGCACTTTCACAGCCTCATCTTTTAGAATTTGAAATAGTCAACTGGAATTCCATCACCTCCACTAGCTTTGTTCACAGTGATGCTTCCTAAGGCCCATTTGACTTCTCATTCCAGGATGTCTGGCTCTAGGTGAGTGATCACACCATCGTGGTTATCTGGGTCATAGAGATACTTTTTGTACAGTTCTTCCATGTATTCTTGCCACCTCTTCTTAATATTTTCTGATTCTGTTCATTCTATACCATTTTTGTCCTTTATTGTACCCATGTTTGCATGAAATGTTCCCTTGGTACCTTTAATTTTCTTGAAGAGAGCTCTAGTCTTTCCCATTCTATCCTTCCATTTAAATCTTGTCTGAAATCTCTCTTGACTCATACCAACTCAACTGTGCATGCTTTTCCCTTTGACCTGCAATTTCATCTCTGTCATTCATCAATGGTTTATAAATATATAGGTCTGGTTGGAACCGAAAATACACAGAATGAGAGTGTTTCAATTTAATTGCTTGCTCTCCCAAGCTCTAGACAGCTTTTGGTGATAACTGCTGGGGCTGATAGATCCTTTACTGTGAAGGTTTATGTTTTAGGAATCCCAGCTTCCTAGGAAGTCTCCTTTTAGAAGGCCCAAGCTTCAGTTTCTCAGTTTCTCTTTCCTATACCAGTCAGAGTCACCCTCAATGGAAGTTCCTCTTATCCATGGGTTGGTAAATAACTAGGGCAACAGCGGCTTCGGAAAATTCTACTTACTTCTCAGAGTTCTTCTTTCCCTTAAATTGATTTACTTCTTGATGAAACTTTTATGGTTAAAATGATTTTAAAATATCTTATATCTAACTATTTTGATTTTTAGCAGAATGGGTTTTTTCAAACAATCTACCCCATAACTTTCCCAGAAAAGAAAGTGCCAGGTTTTTTTTTTAATATTGAATGGTTTTAATGATTGTATGAATGGATATAGTTAAAAATATATTGCTAATGATGCCTTGATAAAGAAAAAAAGGATAAGAGGAACAATTTTAAAATAAGGATATGAATGGGAAATTCACAATTAAAAAATCACAAAGGGCTAATAAAAAGGAAAATTTAGACAACTTAATGATATACCATAACTTCTGTGAGGAAGCCTCAACTGGACTTGAACTAGGACACATAAGAGAAACACAGAGCCAGACTCTCTGTTCAATGATGTCTTCCTGAGATGATATTTAAGCTGCCTTTTAACATTTTTAGTAACTCATAAATTAATGATTTGTATGCCACAGGTTTAAGACATTACATTTCCTATTTTCCTATTTTTCCAAGTCTGTTTGCCTTTAAATGTTGATGTATGGCAAAACCAATACAATATTTTAAAGTAAAAAAATAATAATAATAATAAAATTAAAATTTAAAAAAATCATGTTCATACAGGACATAAAACTTTTTCCTTCAGGTGATTTGACAGTCACCTCATTTTGCATCTACATTTCCTAATATAAGATATAAAAGCACAATCTATATATGCTAATGTTTGTAAAAATGATCATCAGTAACTTTTTTCTAGAAAATAATCTATTTGACCTAACACTTTTTAATCCAGTAATGGAAAAGTTACAAAATATCCACGGAGGATTTTAATTTCCCTTCCTGGAAGATATAGGAATGGATTAAACTGATTTATAAACTAAATTAATACATTTGGGTACAGTTCAACGCAAACTGTTATACGGACTTTCATGTAAGATTTCCAGGTGCTGGTGAACTGTTTTTATGTTTTTTCTCAATTTCCTTTCAAATTGAAATCAACTACTAGGAGGAAATACACAATTTAACTATCACATAATTTAAAAAGAAACTACCAAAATGTTGTTATCCAGGCCACAATATTTTGAGGTCTACCAGTAGCGTCATTATTCACATATTATTATGCCAATCTCATTTCAAAAGGAATTTGGAAAGTTACAATAAGAACTAGTAATGTTATTAACCTTTAAATCTTTTTCTTTATTTTTGAAAAGATTGTTTTTATGTTGTTTTTTTCATCAACATGTTTACAATTAAGAAAAAAACTAATATGACTTACCAGGAGAAAATATTTTTCTGTCTGGACCATTTTCCTTTTTATTTTTTTTTTTTTTTAATGAAGGATAATTGCTTTAGAATGTTGTTGGTTTCTGTTGAGGTTTCCATCAAACCTCAACATGAATCAGCCATAGGTACACGTATATCCCCTCTCTTTTGAACCTCCCTCCCATCTTCTTCCCCATCCCATCCGTCTAGGTTGATAGAGACCCTGTTTGAGTTTCATGAGCCATACAGCAAATTTCCATTGTAACATCTATTTTAACAAATGATAATGTAAGTTTCCATGTTACTCTTTCTATACATCTCTCCCTTTCCTCTCCTCTCCCCATGTCCATAAATGTATTCTCTATGTCTGTTTTTCCTTTCAGTTCAGTTCAGTCGCTCAGTCGTGTCCAATTGCTTCAACCCCATGAATCACAACAGGCCAGGCCTCCCTGTCCATCACCATCTCCCAGAGTTCACTCAAACTCACGTTCATCGAGTCGGTGATGCGATCCAGCCATTTCCTCCTCTGTCATCCCCTTTTCCTCCTACCCCCAATCCCTCTCAGCATCAGAGTCTTTTCCAATGAGTCAACTCTTCACATGAGGTGGCCAAAGTACTGGAGTTTCAGCTTTAGCGTCATTCCTTCCAAAGAAATCCTAGGGCTGATCTCATTTAGAATGGACTGGTTGGAACTCCTTGCAGTCCATGGGACTCTCGAGTCTTCTCAAACACCACAGTTCAAAAGCTTTAATTCTTTGGCGCTCCGCTTTCTTAGTCCAACTCTCACATCCATACATGACCACTGGAAAAACAATAGCCTTGACTGGACGGACCTTTGTTGGCAATGTCTCTGCTTTTGAATAGGCTATCTAGGTTGGTCATAACTTTTCTTCCAAGGAGTAAGTGTCTTTTAATTTCATGGCTGCAATCACCATCTGCAGTGATTTTAGAACCCCCAAAAATAAAATCTGACACTGTTTCCACTGTTTCCCCATCCATTTCTCATGAAGTGATGGGACCAGATTCCATGATCTTCAATTTCTGAATGTTGAGCTGTAAGCCAACTTTTTCACTCTCCTCTTTCACTTTCATCAAGAAGTTTTTTAGTTCCTCTTCACTTTCTGCCATAAGGGTGGTGTCATCTGCATATCTGAGGTTATTGATAGTTCTCCTGGCAATCTTGATTCCTGCTTGTGCTTCTTCCAGCCCAGCGTTTCTCATGATGTACTCTACATATAAGTTAAATAAGCAGGGTGACTTATATACAGCCTTGACGTACTCCCTTTTCTATTTGGAACCAGTCTGTTGTTCCATGTCCAGTTCTAACTTTTGCTTCCTGACATGCGTATAGGTTTCTCAAGAGGCAGGTCAGGTGTTCTGGTATTCCCATCTCTTTCAGAATTTTCCACACTTTATTGTGATCCATACAGTCAAAGGCTTTGGCATAGTTAATAAAGCAGAAATAGATGTTTTTCTGGAACTCTCTCACTTTTTCAATGATCCAGCAGATGTTGGCAATTTGATCTCCGGTTCCTCTGCCTTTTCTAAATCCAGCTTGAACATCTGGAAGTTCACAGTTCACATACTGCTGAAGCCTGGCTTGGAAAATTTTGAACATTACTTTACTAGCGTGTGAGATGAGTGTAATTGTGTGGCAGTTTGAGCATTTTTGGCATTGTCTTTCTTTGGGATTAGAAAGAAAACTGACCTTTTCCAGTCCTGTGGCCACTGCTGACTTTTCCAGATATGCTGGCATATTGAGTTAGAATACACTATTTCACTCTGGACCTTTATTTCTCCAGTTGTAAAATGGAGAAATTCTAATGGATCTCTCAAACTTTAGATTTAGAATTTAAAGCCACTAATACGTAATAATTTAAAAGAAGAAAATTAATATTCAGTTGTGTACAACTTCCATCACCAATACTCAGTTCAGTTCAGTCGCTCAGTTGTGTTCAACTATTTGGGACTCCATGGACTGCAACATGCCAGTCCTCCCTGTCCATCACCATTCGCAGAGTTTACCCAAACTCATGTCAATTGAGTCTGTGATGCCATCCAACCATCTCATCCTCTGTCATCCCCATGTCCTCCTGCCCTCAATCTTTCCCAGTATCAGCTTCTTTTCCAATGAGTCAGTTATTTGCATCAGGTGGCCAAAGTATTGGAGTTTCAGCTTCAGCATCAGTCCTTCCAATGACTATCCAGGACTGATTTCCTTTAGGATGGACTGGTTGGATCTCCTTGCTGTCCAAGGGATTCCCAAGAGTCTTCTCAAACACCACAGTTCAAATGCATCAATTCTTCAGTGCTCAGCCTTCTTCACAGTCCAACTCTCACATCCATACATGACTACTAGAAAAACCATAGCCTTGACTACATGGACCTTAGTCAGCAAAGTAATATCTCTGCATTTGAATATGCTATCTAGGTTGGTCATAACTTTTCTTCCAAGGAGTAAGCATCTGTTAATTTCATGGCTGCAGTCACCATCTGCAGTGATTTTAGAGCCCCCCAAAATAAAGTCTGACACTGTTTCCACTTTTCCCCCATCTATTTCCCAGGAAGTGATGGGACGGGATGCCATGATCTTCGTTTTCTGAGCTTTAAGCCAACTTTTTTACTCTCCTCTTTCACTTTCATCAAGAGGCTTTTTAGTTCCTCTTCACTTTCTGCCATAAGGGTGGTGTCATCTGCATATCTGAGGTTATTGATATTTCTCCCGGCAATCTGGATTCCAGCTTGTGTTTCTTCCAGTCCAGCGTTTCTCATGATGTACTCTGCATATGTTAAATAAGCAGGGTGACAATATACAGCCTTGATGTACTCCTTTTCCTATTTGGAACCAGTCTGTTTTTCCATGTCCAGTTCTAACAGTTGCTTCCTGACCTGCATACAGATTTCTCAAGATTCAGGTCAGGTTGTCTGGTATTCCCATCCGGTATTCCCATAGCATATATTAACAGCTATTAATAATCAGCCCATATAATCACCCTCTGCCAACCACCAATTATTTCCCTTTCCCTCACCTTTCAGACACACTAATTGCATTCCTTGAGTAACAAAAACTCCTGCACAAATCATCTTAGGTGCTCATTTAAACACTTTCATTGCTTCAACTTATAACTCCATAATAGGAAAACAGAGATATATCAAAAGTCGATCTGGCCAATCAGTTATTTGTGATATGTAGTTTCTGAAAATACTTTAGAAATCAACAAAATAAATTAAGGGATTATTTTTGTTGTGGCTCTTGTGTATAAAAATTTCTATTGATAATAAATTTATGTTTTTATCTAATAGAATTAAAACTAAACTAAACTTTATGAAAAATGTAAATGTACAAGTCAAAAGTTGTCATAAACACCCAAGCACTTATTTTCATGAAAGACCAGTTATGGGTTCAAATTATCTCAGCAGTACATCTTCTGAGTGTATAATATATTTTCTAGTATGTATTTTAACAGTAGATATTCTCACTATATCACTACGCAGGGCAGAAAACCAAACTAAAAAGAGAAGGCCCACGGAAAAGAGTAAAACATCTATTCTCCTGGTAAACAGAAGCAATAGAAAAAGTTCACTATCAGGTCTAACAAAAATTACAGCCTATAAGAAGCAACTGTTATTGTTGCTCTTTAGTCACTAAGTTGTGTCTGACTCTTTGCGACCCCAAGGACTATAGCCAATCAGGCTCTTCTGCCCATGGGATTTCCCAGGCAAGAATACTGGAATGGTTGTTGTTTCCTTCTCCAAGGAATCTTCCTGACCTAGGGATTAAACCTGCATCTCCTGCCTTGGCAGGAAGATTCTTTACCACTGAGCCATCAGTGTAGCCTCAAGAAGCAACTAAGGTGTAGGAAAATGCAGGATCAGAAAACATAAGTGGCTGGAATTAGTGATTGTGATTAAAATGTTATGGATTCCCACTCAGCAGTAAGCATAAAGAGAATAGAAAACCTCAGGTTATATACGAACAGAGCAAAAGAACAAGAGTGGACAAACTCAGAACCAAGTAGTGCAGTTTGATCCCGTTCTCCACTATAAATCCCAGCTCTGTGGTGAAAAATTGTAAGTGTCCTCTGTTCCCAGGACTTGCTTCTGTATGACACATACAGGGAAGGAGTGTGACTTTAAGGGTATAATGCCCAACACCACAGGCCATGCTTATTTAAGAAAAAGCAACAGTAAGAAATAAATTTCATTGCATCATAATAAAGACTAACAAAATGTGATAAACATTAAGCATTGCAATTTCACAATCCCGATCAAATAATTTCAAGAAATGTTATGTAAATCTGTTTGTTTGGGGACAAAAGAAATGGGGAGGGTTTTTTGTTTGTTTCTTTTTTTTTTAAGAATGGGGAGATTTGATGCTATCACACTCTTCTCTGTTAGTCCTTTCCTCCTTTCCAGACCTCAGAATTAAAAATGTAACAAGTATTTGAAATCTTTTTGCTGCTAAAAAGAAAAAAAAAAAAAAACAAAGTTTCAATTAAAATTGAGTTAGCTAAAATGAAATGCATTATTGCACTTAAAAATAAGCCCCAAAGTTTCACTACATGCCAGGGCTCTGGCTCTGCTATTCTGCAGTTCTCATTGCTCAGTTCTCCCACATGTTGACTTATTCTTATGCCCACAGGAAGCAGCTGCATGAGGTCAAAAGTACCATTCAAACTCCTAAGCACAGAGCATCCTTATATTTCTATGATTCTTTCTCAGAAGTTTGGATTTTTTAAAAAGATATCCAGTATGCTTTCCTTCCCATCTTATTTTCCATATTCAAGTCTATGCTTGAAAGCAATTTCTAGCAAAAAGAATAGATTAGATGGATTATTTCAAATAGAAGTTGCAGAGTTACCCACAATGACCACAGCTGAACTTACTTACAATGGTTGGACCTTAACTATAAAGAGAAATTGACTGAATTTGGTCAGCTGAAAGATGAAGGTCTACATGGTGGGCTTTGTTGGTTATTGAGCAAAACCACTTCGTAACCCTTTTCTGAAACAGCTTTTATCCATGGCATTCTGTTCTATCAACTTTGAACACTCTTCTACCTGCTCTTTGCAATCCTCAGCTCTTATAGTCTGAGTGTAGACTTGAATTGTAGAGCTCCTCAGAGGAGCTCTATGTTTACAGGTTTTCTCTCCTGCCTCAACACTCTGTCAAAACAGCTTTTTTATTTATTTCATAGCACTTGCTATACTTTTAAGTTATATACTTACTTGATTGCCTTTTTAGTATTTATTTTCCCAAACAGGCTCTGACTTCTATGGGAGCAGAATACATGTCCATCTTGTTAATCACTGTGAAATAATGTATACCGCCGTGTATAGCACACAGTAGGCACTGATTAGGCATGGTTGAAAGAAAGGATTAAATATATATGAATACAAAGAGCTCATGACCTGTAGTTTTCCATATTAGAGATTAAAGATATTTTACTTATATAATAAAAACATTTCAAATAATCAGGTTACAGTGCATTTTAATGGTATTGGGACAATATTTATCACTTGAGGGAAAAAACTTTATGTCATACAAAGTATATGTTATATAGATTCAATATATAACATTTAAAAGTTGACTATAAAAGATAAGGACTAGAAGAAAATAAAAGACAGTTTTTCATTCATATATCAGAGAGCAAATAAGATTTTCTTAGCAAGCCATAAAACCCACAAGTTATAAAGGATTGATAGATTTGACTACATAAAAACCTCAGTCAGATATACAGTGAAAAACATAACAAAAACATGAGACTATACAGGTATTTGCATATTTATTATCCTAGATTATCTAAGATCTCATCTCAAGGGTTTAATATTTTACCCTACTTTCAAGCAAACAAGTTCCCCCATGTGTTTCATGGATAGTGGGAGAAGACACATGATTCCTGGAGCAGAATTGTGAAATAGCTTTTTTACTAACAGAAGCAGCAATAATCAGTGCATCAGAGACTTGGTTTCAATTCTCCAAGCTCCAGTTCACACAGGCAACGTAAGGAAGGCCATAGACACCTGTACATGCAGTTTATGACACTACAGGAGAGGAACTCTGAGTTTAGGGAAACCACATTTTTATAAATGGCAATAAATATGTGTACACTTTCCTCCAGAAGAAGACGCTCTCTTTTTGTCCCCAGTACTATGAGCAAACCTACCCTCTGCTATGAAGACTGTAGTCCAGAACACAGAGCAATCAATGCCTTATCCACAAAACATGCAGAAATTCAAGAGTCTCTTGGAGAATGCTCTCCAATATTCATTCTAAACCAATGCTTCCACTAAACACAAATCCAATTCCTTCTCATTTACTTGAAGACTTTTCCTTCTCTCTCTTACATCAATAATTTTTCACGGTCTGTGTTCATTTGGGTCATAATTGTATTTTTTTTTAACTCAACTTTCCATCCCATTTTTCTGCATGCCTGTGCAGCAAAACTACACCTTTGCATCTCATATTCTTTCCTGGTTTTTTTGTTACATATAGTCCAGTAATATTTTTGTTCACAATCTCCACTGAAACTGCCCTTGTCAAGATCACTAAAGAGTAAGTTGATCATTTAAGTTATTTTCTAAATTGTGACACTTAAGAATGGAAGGAACATTATTATTAATTAAGCCAAGACATAAATACAAACTGGGAGTGTCAGGGGCACATTAAGATGAGCAGTCACCTTATCAGGATTCTTCATGCAATTAAATCCAGTGGCAATTCAGTTTTTATCTGACTTGACAAATTAACAGTATCTGGCACCATAGATCATAAAGTTTCATCATTTATTTCTCTTGATACCTTCTTCTCTTGCTACCTGATTGTTCCTTCTTTGCATATCTTACTCTTATCAACAACATTACTATGGAATCCTAGCCATTCCGTCACTAATCCTATCTTCTTTTCTATTTACTCTCTCTTTATGTGTGATCTTACCCAGTGATGTGGTTTAAAATGCTATCTATAGGCCATTAATAAATACATTTTTATTTTTAGCATATATGTCTCTCTTCTGAATTCAAGACTACTATCTACAGTAGCCTACTCCCTACAGTAGCCTACTCAATATCTCTACTTGGATTCTAATAGACTTATCTCAATTCGAATGAATTATCTGAATATAAATTCAACCAATGGTGAAAAGCTTGACACAAGAGAAATATATCAAGACAGTTTCAGCCTCAGATTGTGGTATATTAGCTATCAACTAAGCTTTGGGAAACTACAAATCTGATGACTTGCTCTTCTATCTCTCCACTTAGTTCACTAACCAAAATGTGTTAAGCTGCTATTCACATGAAAAAGAATGAAATTTTGCCATTTGTAGCAACATAGAGGGACTTGGAGGGCATTATGCCAAGTGAAATAAGTCAGAGAAAGACAACTACTGTATAATATAACTTATGTGGAATCTAAAAAATGTTAGTAATATAACAAAAAAGAAGCAGATTCAGAGATGTAGAGAACAAACTAGTGGTTGCTGATTATTGGGGGTGGGGGATTGAGGTTGGTAAATGGGAGACAAAAAATATTGGTTGTAGTATAAGCTACAAGCATGTATTGTACAACATAGAAAATATAGCCAACATTTTGTATCTATGGGCTTCCCTGGTGGCTCAGAGGTTAAAGCGCCTGCCTGCAATGTGGGAGACCTGGGTTCAATCCCTGGGTTGGGAAGATCCCCTGGAGAAGGAAATGGCAACCCACTCCAGTATTCTTGCCTGGTGAATTCCATGGACGGAGGAGCCTGGTGGGCTACAGTCCATGGGGTCGCAAAGAGTCGGACACGTCTGAGAAACTTCACTTCACTTTGTATTTATAATAACTGTAAATGGAGTGTAAACTTTAAAAATTGTATTAAAATCTATTAAAGTTTTATTAAAATGTTAAGCTATATAGGACCATAAGAAGTGGGTGAAAAGAAAAATAAAATCTAGAGTTACAAAGACAGCTCCTAATCCTACCCTCTTTTTCTGTTTCCTAACTGTGGAAATACCACACAGCTCAGAAAGTTGTTATCTTGTATCATAAATAATGGTTTAACTACACTGGGAATAATGGAAAGCATGACCAAAAAAAGGAAAAAGACTTAAATAGGACTAAAATGCCAGCAGTAGAAAGTTCAGGGACGGTGGAACTAGCCAAAAAGAAATCTAAAATTCAGGCTAAGTTAACTTTCTACTCTGCCAGTTGATCAACATTCTTTGAATGTTCTTTCTTCAGATCTATCTCATTTACTACTACTGTTAACCTATGAACAAAGCTAGTAGAGGTGATGGAATTTCAGTTGAGCTATTTCAAATCCTGAAAGATGATGTTGTGAAAGTGCTGCACTCAATATGCCAGCAAATTTGGAAAACTCAGCAGTGGCCACAGGACTGGAAAAGGTCAGTTTTCATTCCAATTCCAAAGAAAGGCAATGCCAAAGAATGTTCAAACTACTGCACAATTGCACTCATGTCACATGCTGGTAAAGTAATGCTCAAAATTCTCCCAGCCAGACTTCAGCAACACGTGAACAGTGAACTTCGAGATGTTCAAGCTGGTTTTACAAAAGGCAGAAGAACCAGAGATCAAATTGCCAACATCCGCTGGATCATGGAAAAAGCAAGAGAGTACCAGAAAAACATCTATTTCTGCTTTATTGACTATGCCAAAGCCTATGACTGTGTGGATCACAATAAACTGTGGGAAATTCTGAAAGAGATGGGAATACCAGATGAAGCAACAGTTCAAACTGGACATGGAACTACAGACTGGTTCCAAATAGAAAAAGGAGTACGTCAAGTCTATATATAAGTCACCCTGCTTATTTAACGTCTATGCAGAGTACATCATGAGAAACGCTGGGCTGGAAGAAGCACAAGCAGGAATCAAGATTGACAGGAGAAATATCAATAACCTCAGATATGCAGATGACACCACCCTTATGGCAGAAAGTGAAGAGGAACTAAAAAGCCTCTAGATGAAAGTGAAAGAGGAGAGTGGAAAAGTTGGCTTAAAGCTCAACATTCAGAAAATGAAGATCATGGCATCTGGCCCCATCACTTCTTGGGAAATAAATGGGGAAACATTGGAAACAGTGTCAGACTTTATTTTTTGGGGCTCCAAAATCACTGCAGATGGTGATTGCAGCCATGAAATTAAAAGACACTTACTCCTTAGAAGGAAAGTTATGACCAACCTAGATAGCATATTCAAAACAGAGACATTGCTTTGCCAACAGAGGTCGGTCTAGTCAAGGCTATGGTTTTTCCAGTAGTCATGTATGGATATGAGAGTTGGGCTGTGAAGAAGGCTGAGCACTGAAGAATTGATGCTTTTGAACTGTGGTGTTGGAGAAGAGTCTTGAGAGTCCCTTGGATGGCAAAGAGATCCAACCAGTCCACTCTAAAGGAGATCAGCCCTGGGTGTTCTTTGGAAGGAAGGATGCTAAAGCTGAAACTCCAGTACTTTGGCCACCTCATGTGAAGAGTTGACTCACTGGAAAAGACTCTGATGCTGGGAGGGATTGGGGGCAGGAGGAGAAAGGGACGACCGAGGATGAGATGGCTGGATGGCATCACCGACTCGACAGACGTGAGTTTGAGTGAACTCCGGGAGATGGTGATGGACAGGGGTGCCTGGCGTGCTGCGATTCACGGGGTCGCAAAGAGTCGGACGTGACTGAGCAACTGAACTGAACTGAACTGAACTGAACCTTTCAGTACTTTACTGTTTTATAAGCCGATAGGAGACTTGGGTTCAAAACTTTGCTCAAACATAGTAGTTCAACAAAAGAAATTCCAAGCAGAAGACATTGCTTGTTACAAAGGAGTCGTGGTGAAGTCGTGAAGTCACTCAGTCATGACCGACTCTTTGTGACCCCATGGACTGTAGCCCACCAGGCTCCTCCATCCGTGGAATTTTCTAGGCAAGAGTACTGGAGTGAGTTGCCATTTCCTTCTCCAAGGGATCTTCCCAAACCAGGCATCGTATCCGGGTCTCCCGCATTGCAGGCAGACGCTTTACCATCTGAGCTACCAGGGAATTGCTACTAAGGAGAGCTGACAGTAATACTGTCAGAATGAATGATGCGGCAGCAATCTAGTCCAAGAGACACTAAGCGTTGCCAACCGATTACGTGTGGCCATAAAAGAGCCAGCGGTTTCAGTCCCTCCTCTGTTTGTCTACTTTGCACTGTCTGTCTCTAGTTCTTCTGCTCTCCAGATGCTCAGAGATCTGGCCAAGCTTAATAAAACCTTCTAAGCATGTGCTGCTGCTGCTAAGTCGCTTCAGTCGTGTCCGACCCTATGCAACCCCATAGACGGCGGCCCACCAGGCTCCCCAGTCCCTGGGATTCTCCAGGCAAGAACACTGGAGTGGGTTGCCATTTCCTTCTCCAATGCAGGAAAATGAGAAGTGAAGTCGCTCAGTCGTGTCCGACTCCTAGCGACCCCACGGACTGCAGCCCACCAGGCTCCTCCGTCCATGGGATTTTCCAAGCAAGAGTACAGGAGTGGGGTGCCATTGCCTTCTCCCTCTAAACATGTGAGCTTCTCCCAATTAGACCATTAAAAAAATTTTTTTTGTGGAAAACACTGTTTCTTTCACCTTTCAATTGAGAGTTTGACAAAGTTTTCCTCAGCTTAACCCTTTCGTTTTGGGGCTTGTTTTCTTTTCAGCACAGCTTGGTCAGTCACAAAGGCTCCCACTTCCTGCATAAAATTATACAACCATGACCACTGTCCTTTGCTAAGGAAATACTATCATAGGAGGGGGCAGTTGACTCATCCAGGCTCAGCTGGTCCAGAAGTGTTAAGCAGCTGCAAAGAACATTGTGAGGGAGATGCCTGGGGCTTAGGTCATTCTGAGAAATTAATTTGAGACACATTTACTTTCTTCATGAACCCCTCTAGTGGAATACCACTTTTGATAGCATGGAGCTCCTGCCTATGGAATTTGCTCTGGCAGGTAGTCAGCACATCTGATATATGACTGGATTTTGAAACAAATTGACTATATGCTTTGAATAAAAATACCACCACTTCCTGTTTGCCAGGACAGGGTACCTGCATCATGAGCTATGAGTGCCTACACTCTCAGTAGGCACCAGGTTAAGTTGTTTTTTTCCTCGCTAAGTCACTTCAGTTGTGTCCGACTCCATGCGACCCCATAGATGGCAGCCCACCAGGCTCCACCGTCCCTGGGATTCTCCAGGCAAGGACACTGGAGTGGCTTGCCATTTCCTTCTCCAATGCATGAAAGTGAAAAGTGAAAGTTAAGTCACTCAGTTGTGTCTGACTCTTAGCGACCGCATGGACTGCAGCCTACCAGGCTCGTCTGTCCATGGGATTTCCCAGGCAAGAGTACTGGAGTGGGGTGCCATTGCCTTCTCCGTTTTTTTTTTTTTTTTAATCTATGGTGAATAACAGTGAAAATATCCAGAAAAAACTTTACTTCAACTTGTAATACTAGTTTTGGATTATTTTAATATGTAGACATTGGATATAATACATCATCATTTATTCACTCTAAATAAAACAAAAAAAAAATTAAAGGAAAAATTCTGTCATTTTAAACTTCTTATGGAGTTCTTGAGAGATATATTTAAATGACATCTTAAGGCATAGGCCTAAATTGCTTTCTTGCTACATTTTTTTGCCATAAATTAAGCTCATCTCATTAATGATAGCACTTGAGAAACACTATTAGGTGTTAAACTCATTTTATATAAGACTGGTCCTAAGTTGTGTATAAACTAATTGAAAAGGAAAGCATGGTTTAAAGAAATAGCATTTTGAAATTTCTCATAAAGAATCTCTCTCTAATGTATAGTTTTGTTTTTAGATTCAGACTTTCCTTACATATGGATATATATTTCTATACATTTGTTTATGTATTTTGCATATTTAATATGTGCCTATTATTTATAGTTATGTATATGGGTGAATATTGTATTTACATATATATGTCATGAAAAATATATATTTTCAATGAAGGCACTATATTATAATTTTGTGAAATTAACAAAACAGGTATTTAATTTATTTTACAATTTATAATGTATTTTCCTAAATTACTTTTTAAAGATATTAACAAGAGTTTAACAAATTAGTTAATGTCAAATTGTATCACTAAAGAGGGTGGGATGATTTGGGAGAATGACATTCTAACATGTATACTATCATGTAAGAATTGAATCGCCAGTCTATGTCTGACGCAGGATGCAGCATGCTTGGGGCTGGTGCATGGGGATGACCCAGAGAGATGTTATGGGGAGGGAGGTGGGAGGGGGGTTCATGTTTGGGAACGCATGTAAGAATTAAAGATATTAAAATTTAGAAAATAAAAAGCTAAAAAAAAAAACCACAATATGTATATATACTTACCCAAACCTCTACTAACTTATGCGTTCATAGCATTATATGCATGTACTGTAGAATGAAAATGATGATCCTAAGAACTTAAACAACAGAGTGGTCAAAAATGTAGACATATTTATACTTATTTTTATTGACAATATTGAATGGTTAATTTTTGAGCAATTACTTTGTTCTACACACTGTTAATTTCTTTATTTAATTATCTCATTAATTTAATAGTATCTCAATCTGATGTAATTATTACAAGATCATTTTTACACAAGCCTCTATTCATTTCAAACATAAGGAAACCCACATCTGAAGAAGAAAATTAGCTTTCCAAAATTAAAACTTGAAAGAGGGAATCAACTCTAAAGGTTAGTTTTATAACTCAGATTTATTTTGTTTGTGTAAAACATATTAGTGTTGCTCAGAAGTATTAAAAATTAAGATGATATTTACATAAATAGAGTATTAGATCATTTTGATATATTAAAACAGAAGGTATAAGCACTACCATTTGAGGATAATATCTGAAATGATTTGTTTAATTCTGGAAAAGAGATTTAAGAAAAATACCAAAATTAATAATGTTAGAGTGAAGGATTAGTAAACTGGATAAAATAATAAATTTGAGGTTAGATTAAAATATTAATCTATTTTTCTTTTCCACACTTCCATACTTGATCATTTTCTGTATTTTGACAGAATCATCTGTTTCTTTGACCTAAATTAAGATTACAATAAAATCACAAAGAAGACTGAAACATTAATATATACTTTTGACTTTCAAAATAGGATTCTCAAGCCTTTAGCAGAAACAATAGTTTTGAAAGCCAAAGCTTTATTTTAAAATATTATTATATTTCAGACATGCAAAAGGTATGTAGGAAAATAAAACAATGCATATTCATTTTTCAGCTTAATAATTTAAATACTATGAATATAAATTGTTACTTCTTTTTGTAACTTTCTCCAACCAATTACAATCTCTTTCCTTGCCTCTATCCTAAATTTAGTTACTAATCAATTAATTTTTTAGTGATATATTCATAGAGTTCATAATTCAAAATATAAATAGCATATAATTAAAGTTTACTCCCATCCCTGCCCTCATTTTCAAGTCTCATCCTGTTCACTCCCTCCTTTTCAGGAAGCACTATTTTAGTTTTCTATGTGTCTTGCTAGAGTTTCATTACATCATACATTTCTTTATACATTTTCTAGACACACATGTCTCTCTACACAAAATAAAGGACCATTCTGTACGTTTTTAAGCTTTACTAAATATTTTGTACACTTTGCTTCTTATATTCAAAATTACATTTGTGAGATGCATACATATTTATATCTTTTAATCTGATTCAGTCATTTTCATTGCTGTGTAGTACCTCAGTGTATAAATAACCACACTTTAAAATACATTCTATTAAGCTGGTTCTGAAGTTCTGTTGCTGTTTTTGTTGTTTGCTTGCTTGCTTTTGTGTTTGAACAATACTATTAAGAGGTTATTTTACAGATTTTACAACTATGTGCAAAAGTTGACCAAGTCTTTATGAAGTGAAGTGAAGTCGCTCAGTCATGTTCAACTATTTGTGACCCATAGACTGTAGCCCACCAAACTCCTCTGTCCATGGATTCTCCAGGGTAGAATTTTGGAGTGAGTTGCCATGCCCTCCTCCAGGGGATCTTCCCAACCCACGATCTTCCTAACCCATATCTCCCACAATGCAGGCAGATTCTTTACTGTCTGAGGCACCAAGGAAGCCCAAGAATAATGGAGTGGGTAGATTATCCCTTCTCCAGGGAATCTTCCCAACCCATGGATCAAACTGGGGTCTCCTGCACTGCAGGCAGATTCATGATATCTACCTAAAGAAGAAATTGCTAGACTTTAGGGTCAGCCCATTTTTTCCTTCACTAGATGTTTCCAAATTTCTCTCTAAAGTGGTTTTGCCAATTTACACTCTCTCTAGAAGTCAAGAATATTTTTTATTTCACATTCTCAGCAATACTTTCAATTGGTTGACTTTTCCATTTGTGACCACATAGTTGCTATGCCATGATACTGATGTTCATTTTTGTGTTTCTCCATTCCTACTAAAATGTGTCAGACTTGCCTGGTGGGCAGCCACTGTTTTAGATTTACTTTATCATGTTCTACTTCCCAACACCCTGTGAATTTTCCTTATGTTTTGAGCTCAGTTCTTCATTTTAAAAGATATTTGTTAATGGAAAACCACCATTCTGGTGGTGCTGGTTAATCAAAGGAAGGAAACCAGAAACAAGGCACTGAACCTGGACAGATTATATGCACAAATGCAAGGTCAACATCGAACTATGTTCAAGCACCCAGAGATTCAAGATGAACTGCCTCCCCCACAGTGGCTATATTGGTAAGGGTGGTCTCTCAAAGAGGGCCCCCGCGTCTGTTCTTGAGAGCAACTGGAGAGCAGTCACATGTACCACTGTTACACATGTCATAAGGGGAATTATTAAAAGAACTAGTGATGGAAAGTCTAAGGAAGATGAAAGGACAGGTGAGTCTTGTCCTTAACATTTAAATGGCTATTCTGTAAAGATTGACATTTTTTTCTGCAAGGCAGGAATTTTGTTTAAAATACTAGGGAGCCCTCAAGATTTTTTTTTTAATATGGAAATGAGACTTTTAAAGGTGTAGGAAATGCTCCCAAATCAATGATATTAATGTAACAACTATAAGGAGATCTGCTTATTGTTCCCATCTTTCTTAAGCCCTTAAGCAATTTACAAATACTACATTCTGAGCAATATTCATTAATTCAGTCAAGGAATGAACTTACTGACCTCTAAGTCTCTTCTGACCCATCAGAAACTTGTAAATATTTCTGGAGTATACAGCATACATAAAAGCTCGGTATACATAAATGTCTCACAGAGTGAGTAACAGAGCCCCAAATACATTCATATGTTTTGTATCCACAACTGTAGAGCAAGTGCCTTAAGGAAAAAAAAAAATGGCTTTTACATAAGACCATTAAAAAGTTTCTATAGATACTCTAAAATATAGACACTAATTTACTCCACATTTCATCAGAAGGTGTTTAACCAGCTAGACAGAGACAGGTGAGGAAGTGATTGAAGAACACTTTGGCAAAATTTAGAAAGTCATTCCCAAGTTGAAGCTGCCATGAGCTAGAGTCTAGAGAGAGCTATAGCTTTGCTCTAAGGAACTCTAACCATTGACGAAGATAAAGGATGAGGGACACTTCCATTTTAGTGAAGTGAGAAGGGCTTTCAGGAGAGCCGTGGGGCATAAGAAACCCTTATATGGCCCTGAAGTATGGTGTTTATGAGAGAAAAGGGCAGACAGAAGACACAGAGGTACTTTAAATGCTGCACTGGATCACATGCGGAGGAGCACACACGGTCAGGAGCAGGCTGGAGGAATTAAGGAATCAGCAGGAGAACATCGGGGCTTCCCTAGTGTCTCAAAGGGTAAAAAAATCCACCTGCCGTAAGGGAGACCTGGGTTCAATCCTTGGGTTAGAAAGATCCCCTGGAGAAGGGAATGGCAACCCACTCCAGTATTCTTGCCTGGAGAATCCCATGGACAGAGAAGCCTGGAGGGCTACGGTCCACAGGGTCACAAAGAGTCAGGCATGACTGAGCAACTAAGCACAGCACAGGAGAACATGGAATTGGTGGAGAGAGGGAAATGCATATGAGAACACCCTTCATATCTTCAGCAATGGCTGGTGGTATCTACAGAGAAAAAAATCACCTTTAAGCACCTTTCATAGCCAGGTCACTGCCAGTGAGGTAAGACTGATGGACCCCCCTCCAAAAGATTTCACTTTAACTAAGTTTAATTCTTATTTTTACACTGGACAGGGTAGGCTATATTGAGCTGAGACTATTAGAGGTATTGAAGCGTTAAGAGAATTAATTTTGTAAATATTATTATTATTCCAGAATGAACAGATGAGCTATCTGGGCTATTTGCCAAAATTTTATTTCATGGAGTAAAATAACAGCCCTTCATGTTGGGTTTGTAGAGCCAGTTATGAGCGGGAAATGTGTTTATGATCGCACTTCTGAGTATTACTTATTCGGTGTAACAGCTACAAGAACAAGGAATGAACTCAATACTTGGGATCAATAGGATTGGATTCTAATCCTACATCTAAGAATTACTGACAGAGTTAACTTGAGTTCCTCACTTAAACTCTCTGGGTCTCAAGATCCTTATGTTTAGAATGCCAACACATCAAGATTAAATGCAATTATGTATATGAAGAAACTAACAGATTGCTTGCCACATGGAGAATGCTCAGTGTACATAAATGTCTTTCACAGAGTGAGTAACAGAGCCCCAAGTACATTCATATGCTTTGCAAATGCCTGTGAATTCAACTCAGTTCAACCAAGTCCTTTCTTTTGTTATCTTCATCATCACCTTAATCAAATGATAATGAGTTAATAGAGGAAACAGCAAATGATGACCCTTGGACCAAACCCAACTCACCGATGCATTTTGTAAACACAGTTCTATTGAAACATCCATGCATGTATTCTGTGGTTGCTCTCATGTAACTTATCGGCACTTCCTGCATCATAGTGGCAGAGTTGAGGACTTGTCACAAAGGCCATATGGCACATAAAGCTCAAACTATTTACTCTCTGGCCTTTTATAGAAAAAGTTTGCCAAACACTGAGTTAAATATTGTGCTCTTACAATATGACATTTGTCAAATGATGCCTACAATCATCGTCTCATCTAATTTTTTACAAAACCTTCTTTGTATTTTCTGATTCTCAGGGTTTAATGTAAAACTGGGTTTCCCAGATGTCCCTAGTGGTAAAGCTAGTGGGTTAGGAAGATCCCCTAGAGAAGAAAATGGCAACCCACTCCAATATTCTTGCCTGGAGAATCCCATGGACAGAGGAGCCTGATGGGCTACAGTCCATAACATCACAAAGAGTCACATATGACTGAAGCAACTTAGCATGCATACATGCAAGGTAAAACTAAATAAACATATTCCTCATCCAGAGTACAAAACCCTTTGTAAAGGGAAATAGCAGAGACCTGTACTCCATACCATCACACAGGGTCCCAGGGTTCCACCATCTTTAGCTAAACCTCTGGAACATGGTTCTTATAGCATCACGATAGAGGGAAAATTGAAGGAGTGTTGTTCCCTGGCTCTTAAATTTTCACTTATGGAAGTGACACCTATCTCTTCCACTCATAGTCTATTATCCAGAGCTAACCATATGGTCTCACCCAATTACAAGTGTTTGAGTCAGGAGGACATGGACTCTTGGTGATCAGTACACTTCTGCTATACCAATGAGGTAAATAACATTTTTTAAAAAACTTAAAAGAAAGATATTGCTGCTGCTACTGCTGCTAAGTCACTTCAGTCATGTCCAACTCTATGTGAGACCCTATAGATGGCAGCCCACCAGGCTCCCCTGTCCCTGGGATTCTCCAAGCAAGAACACTGGAGTGGATTTCCATTTCCTTCTCCAATGCATGAAAGTGAAAAGTGAACATGAAGTTGCTAGTCGTGTCCAACTCTTCGCAACCCCATGGACAGTAGAGCCTGGTAGGCTGCAGTCCATGGGATTTCCCAGGCAAGAGTACTGGAGTGGGTTGCCATTGTCTTCTCTGAAAGAAGGGTACAGGAGATGAGAAAGACTAAGAAGCTTGTCCAAATCTACACAGCTGGTAAATGGCAGAGCCAAAATTGAAATCTAAGTCCTTAGATCTACCAGGCTTCCCTGATAGCTCAGTTGATAAGGAGGCTACCTGCAATGCAAGAGACCCCAAGTTCAATTCCTGGTTCAGGAAGATCTGCTGGAGAAGGGATAGGCTACCCACTCCAGTATTCTTGGGCTTCCCTTGTGGCTGGTAAAGAATTCAGGAGATCTGGGTTCAATCCCTGGGTTGGGAAGATCCCCCGGAGAAGTGAAAGGCTACCCACTCCAGTATTCTGAACTGGAGAATTCCATGAACTGTACAGTCCATGGGATTTCAAAGAGTTGTACATGAATGAGAGACTTTCACTTTCATCTAAATCGACAGATCATAGTATCTTATTGCCCTAGATATTGCCCTTTTTCCTAAATATTCTTCATTTCCCCTCATTCCCCAATTGATTCCCTCTGTTCCTATTATCAATTTGGTTTTTAACATGAAATATATTGAATATGGGGGATTCCCCTGTGGCTCAGCAGTAAAGAACCCACCTGGCATTGACAGAAGAAGAAAATGCAACTCAGTCTTATTCTCACCTGGGAAACCCCATGGACAGAGGATTCTGGTGGGCTACAGCCCATTGGGTCGCCAAAGTTGGACACAGCCTAGAGACTGAACTTGCACGCATATTGAATATGACAGAGGTTCTTAACTGAGACGAGATGACCTCCCCACACTATTTCTACTTCTCTGTTAATCTTTTTGGTTATACATCTAGTTGTTTGGTAATTTAGAAAGTCTGTACGTATTCTGGGGTTCATTTATTCAGCAAATAAGTAAGTACTTACTCTACTAAATACCTAGAGTCTAATAAGAAATTGAAGAGCATAGTATAAAAATTTTCTTTATAGATTGTCTTAGAAATTTTCTTGGAAAAAAAATTCAAAATAATCAAAGATGCTTCATTACAAAATTCTATTGGGGGAAATATCCTTAATATTAATAGTTACTCTCACAGACAAAGAAATATGACTTACTGATATTTCATTTCACTGTTTTCTTTCTTTTCTAGATCTTTGTAACATATTTGAGAGACTTGAGATTTTTGTAAAATTCTACCAAGTAAGTGAGACTAGATAATCCAGATAAGGTGTGTCTTATGTTTTTGCTGTTGTCATTGTTAATTTATGTCTAAAACAAACAAGAAACCTACTTATTTTAATTTGGAATTCTTCTACATACATATAGTCAGAATATTTTTAAATGGTTTTGGAGATAATGTTTGGAAAGAAGGAATCTGATTTAGCATATGTTTCAGGTAATCTTTTTTTTATTCAACAGCCATAAGATAGATAGTTGGATAGATGAAGGGTAGATAGCAGGATAGAAACAAAGTTTCAAATTACAGGTAGAAATAAGCATATAGCTGAAATATTAGTGTCCTAATATAACAGAATATATGTGAATTGTCAAATTAGTTATTTTATATTACTATGTCTTATTTTCAATGTTTAATAGTGCAGAAAATTAGCTTAAAAAATAAGAGGCCTGATAGAAAGCAAAGGACAAATAGCTAAGTGCTGGTTTTCTGTCTTTCACCCACGTGCTGTGCTAAATCACTTCACTCCATCCGACTTTGTGTGATCCTATGGACTGTAGCCCGCCAGACTCCGCTGTCCATGGAATTCTCCAGGCAAGAATATTGGAGTGGGTTGCCATTTCCTTCTCCGAGGGATATTCTTAAAACAGGGAAGGAGCCCATGTTTCCCACATCTCCTACATTGGCAGGTGGGGTCTTTACCACTAGAGCCACATTTGTCCCACAAAGCTCAGATTGCATATCAAAGAAATGGTGAATTGGTCCTGAGGAAAATTTCCTCCGTCATATTGTTCAAAGTTAAACACACCTTTTCTTCCATACTATTATTCTTGTCCAGAACTTGAAGTAGACAGCTATCAGACTTGCTGCTTCTTCCATTTGTAATAAATAAAAGACATCCTTATTCATGAGAATCTGTTCTAATTTAGAAGCCCCACCTTTGCAAACACCTTTACCATGCAAGCCTCAGGGGAAAGTAATTAAATTTAATAGCCTTTATGAGTTCTAACTGAAGATGTACAATACATACAATGATGATGTTCAAATTCATGCATTTATAGAAATAAGTACTTTGGAAATTCAAAAAAAATTTATTATTTGTGATGGTCTATTCTGAAACTATAGGCATATTTTAATTCTCATTAGATTGATAGTTTTCCCCTATTTTTGAATTTTAATAAGTAATTATTTATTCATTGTTATCTTTCTCTAAGCCCATGGAATAAGGTACTGCTGTATTAAATATATATTCTCCAAAGTCATCTTTCTAAACTCAAACTGATTTGATTCTTTGCTTTAATAAACAACAAAAAGGTACTGAACCCACTACCCAAGACACATAAAACAATGGCAATGTGGACCTAGTGGAGAGTAGATGCTTGTAAATAAGTTACCAATCTTGCAGATACAAAAATCTAAAGTGTTTTTAAGAAGTTTTCACTATTTACCATCAGTATAGGATATGAACATAAAAAAGGAATATACTGTGGCATTAAAACATAGATAAACAAATCTGAACTCACTAAATAAATAAATACAAACTGAAGCTACAATAATATTCCATTTTTTCACTTGTCATTTGGCTAAGATAAAAAGTTGTAAAACATAGTTTGATGCATTTTTAAAATAAGCTCTCTAATATATTGCTTGGGAAAATGTAAACTGGTTAACCCTCTTTGGATGGTAATTCCAGCCATTTGTTAAATTGTAAATTGGTAATCCACATAGATTTGACCAGAAATTAAGCTGTTAGCAATTATTCTATAGACTGTTCAGAGATGTATGAACAAGTACAGTCATTTCAATACTGTGTGTAATGGGAAAAAATAAAGGAAGGAAACAACCTCAAGTATCTATCCCTGGGGACTCATTAAATCAAGTATAGAATACTATGCAACTGTTGAAAGTCTTACGTACTAAAACAGAGTGAATAACAAGATGCAACGCTGAGTGATTAAAGAAAGGGACAGAACAGTGAAAGCCCACCATATGTCAAATATTCCAACACAAATCTCTAAAGATCCACAGGATATTTCAGAAACCAGAGAAAGAAAAATACTTGTCCTGAGGAAAGTACGTGGTTTAGGGGAAAGGGTGAGTTTTGAAACTGAAAAAACTTCAGTATATTTGAGCATTTATAATTGTATGCATCGCTTATTCAAAGATGATTGAAAAACAAAAATTTTGGAAACTTTTGAACTGTATTATAAGAATTATAGACACAATTATTCAAGTATTACTATCTATAAGAAATAAATATTAATGAGATTGAAATTTATATTTAATACAAATAGATTTTTATTATTTCAAGGAATTCTATGATATTAATGAGTCTAAATAATTGCAAAATGTGGTTCTTGCTGTTTCATCCCCATCCCTATCTTTTATAAGGATGTTAAGACTTGATTTTAGATAATGATGCTTCTCCTGAAATCAGTCTTGTGTCTTTAGTTATTCAAGTATCTAGCCTTTCTTGCTGAAATCATTCTAATGATTCCCCTTGCTTAACAGCATTAGTAAAAATTATGTTTAAATTCAAACTAACTTAAATGGAGTCTTTAATATTCCCACCAGCATTTAGCTGGTTTTATATTTCACCTCTTGAGATTAAAAAAATAAAAACAAAAAGACTGAATGTACCAATACCGTTGTTTTGTTTAACTGATTCTGTGTTTTCATCTGTAGTACAATACCATAGAAGGTAGATTAAAATAGCTTCCTCTCTCTTTTCTGATTTGTAAATCCCACCTCTCTTATTACCTCCTCATTTACACTTTTAAAATTTTTATGATGCTCATATTTTTTTATTACCTGTTAGGTTAATCAGTGGGCAAGATTTTATGTACATTTTCTAGTGCATTGCCCTTGAAAAATGAAGATTATTATTTGTTCTGAATAAATAAATACCATGTAAGTTTATAATGGTAGATTTTAAAGAATGTGAGTTGCCATCTAGCATAAACTCTTGCTGCCAGATTATGTTTTCTATTTTCAAAATAGACTTTATACATATCTGTGAAAAATAATATAATGTATTATTGAAAATAACATGTGGCATTTGACAAACTAAAAAACCCATTATTGTGTCTATTAAATTATTTAACAAATAATTTCAAAACTATGATTCTTCCATTTAGCATTGATTTTGATGGGAGGCAAGGACACAAGGTAGTCAGAAAACTAAGAATTAGAAACAGGAACAATACATACAATTTTTCCATTAGTGAGTCTTGAAATTTTGATTTAGTTTAGATAAGCTAAATTACTCTGGCCCAAGCTGCCTCTCCCCCATCACAGCAATACTGTTCTCCAGAGTTTATTTTCTGCTGCTATAAATATGATTTGCAGTGATGGCATTTAAAGACTCTGTGTGCCATTTCTCCATTCTATACCATATCCAGTAGAGAAACAAGGCTCAATAAGGAAAAAAAAAATATGTCCAGCTTAAATATGAATCTTCATTGAAATTTCTATGTTTGACTGTTCTAAAAATCTTTACCATAAATTTTCTGGGATAGGCAAACTTTAAAATAATCTTATTAGAGTTTCTCTTAGGAAGAAAATAAATTATTTTCTGTGACCTTTGAAAAGTAATACAGACGCTTTCTTTTTTTCTCGTGTTAGCGATACAAAGCAGCAGTCCTGAAATGCAAGACCCACTCTTTAGTCACCTCCTATATCAAGGTGATTGTATTTTCACTGTACCTTCAAAAGAGCTCTTGGTAATGGACATTGTCCCCGTAGTACAATGCCTCCTGTAATTTCATTAACTTGTCAGTTCTGAACCTGAGCCACAGGGAGTTTTAAGGAAGCATTGAAGAGTACAATGAACTCAGATACTGGCAGTAATTTTGCGAAACCAGGAGTGATACTCAAAACACATAGATTCTCTACTTCATGTTCTATTTGAACACAAAAGATTAGTATCTAAAGTAAACCACTTTCAGTCATATAGAAACATGGTCTTCATCAAACACTTCCAAAGGCTGACACATCAAAACTGAACTTTGAAGAAGTCAATGTTTTCACTTGTCTATTCAGATATGAGGAAAATGCAGCCACTTCCACCACTTTTTTTACCCAGAATCTTACTACCAGCAGCTCTCTAATGACCCTGGATGTCATCATGCTTTGACCATGTAGATGCTTGTGACCGACAACAGTCACTGACATGATAAAAGTAGGATCTCTTTTGAAACAGTTTAGCCCTACAGTAAAACTGAAAAACATGTTCAAATTTCTCAAACACAATATTACCATATTGTCATAATGTTTATTTTCTAAATCCAGCAAGTATAGTTTTTGATATAGTTGTCTCTTTGAGTGGGGGCTTTTTGCAAAAAATAATGCAATTCATTGCCTTTCTAGCTGAAAGTGGCCAGTGGTAATTCAAGGCTACAGGTTGAAATTTTCTTATATAACACATAAATGCTATTTATTTTGATTATATTCAAATTCATGGGTAGAGGTAATGGAAAATGTGGGGAGTTTCCTAAGCCTCTGACCACTCTTCTAAGTTGTTGGCTCTAACCTTGTATTAAAGTGCTAACATGCTTTGGAAAAAAAAAAAATCACAATCCAATTAGAACCGTAGAAAGTGCAATTCCTAGCTGCCGAGCTAGACCACCAAACACACCAAGTGCTGGCAGCAAATCTTTTAACCCTTTCTTCCTAGAAATATTTGAAACCAGGAAGGTTTTTGCAAGCCCATTGTCAGGTTTCATACAAAGTTTAATGACAAATTTTCCTGTGTGGATTGAAATTTAGATGTATCACCAATTTAATGAAAGACCTCCAAATAGCACATTTCATCCAAGTTGTTTTGGCTGGTATAACAATTTTGCAGAGAGAGAAAGAGGGGAGGAGATGATAGACATTATAGATAGGGTAGTCAGTGTTATGCTTAGAATGGGGCTTCCCAGTTGGCTCAGTGGCAAAGAGCCCACCTGCCAATGCAGGAGGTGCTGGTTCAATCCCTTGGTCAACATAGATCCCTTGGAGTAGGAAGTGGCAATCCACCACAGTATTCTTGCCTGAAAATGTTTATGGACCAAGAAACCTGGCAGGCAGCAGTCCATGGGATCACAAAGAGTTGGACATGACTGAGCAGCTGAGCATGCAGACACACATGCTTAGAATATACTAATCCAGTATTTTACGTAGAATGCCTTAGTAGCTCAAAATGGGCAATTTAATTCAAATTGTAAAGGTGAAAAAGAAGGCAATTTCCTGACAAATCTTTCAGATAATCTTGAAAACCCACAAGAAATTTGTGCTTCTCATCACTCATTTGAGGTAGGTTTAAGCTTATTTTCAATCTTAGGTCTCATTCCTTAGGAAACAGAACTTGATGGGAAAGAAGCATAATTTCTTCATAATAATGCCTGTGAGGGAGAGAGGAAGACAGGATTACCCAGAGGAGAAACTGTGATACAGCTGCGACAGCCTCAGCCAATTCCTCAGAGTGCTCCAAGGGAAGAGCCCTTCAGAATCCCAGATTGAAGCAAAACATTACCAAAGTCCAACCTCCCCGTGGGCAAGTTCCCAGACATCATGCCTCCAGGGGGAAGCAAGGAGGAGGCATTTTACTTTGTCTAAGGCAATTCCCTCAAAGCTCAGTCAGCAAAGAATCTGCCTGTAATGCAGGAGACCCTGGTTCGATTCCTGGGTCGAGAAGATCCCCTGGAGAAGGGAATGGCAACTCATTCCAATATTCTTGCCTGGAGAATCCCATGGACAGAGAAGCCTGGAGGGCTACAGTCCATGGGGTCTCAAGAGTCGGACAAGACTTTGCAACTATACCACCACCACAAGGCCATTCCTGGAAAGGAACTAAGCTCTAAGTCCTTGTCAGGCAATACTCCCAGAAGCATCAAATGACTTTCTTAGTAAAAGGGCATCCACATTTTTCTTCCATTTAAATCTGAGGTCATTCAACTTATGATAACAAGAACCCATTAAATGCTAGTTTTTTATATCAGCGATGCAGTCATGCTATATATGGTTAATATATTGACAGTATTATTGATTCTATGAATATAACACATTTTGAATATTTGATAAGGTTTGTGTGGGCTTGTTGTTGACAAAATGGACTGTTTGCCATCATTGATTTCTTATTAATGATCTTTAAAATGTAGATTTTTGTCACAAAACACAAGGTTGCAAATCGAATTTATGTCAGTGCGACTGTCACAGATGGAAAAAAAAACAGGACTTTGCTTTTGTGGTTCTACTTTTCAATCAATATTTGTTTAAGGCGCTGATAAAAGTGGTTTCATGAACAGGTTGCAAGCTTTTTTGCTGACACAAATTCTGTCTACTTGCAACTCTGTATTGTGCCAAGTCTACATCATCTCTCAGCGGGATTCGTACAAGAGCCCACCAGCAGGCTCCTCAAAGTCCCACCTTCATCTCCTGAAATCCATTCTCTACATAAAAACTGGTTACAGTGCAGATCAGAGTATCTTATTCCCCTGCTTACACCTCCTCCACGGACCCTCATCACTCTCTAGATATTTTCTAGGACTTTGCCGTAGTCTAGAAGGTGCTTCATGATTTGGCTCCTACCTGCTTCTTTCAAATCCCCTCTTAGCATCAAGCAGTGAGCTAAGATGAACTACCACTGACCTCAGTTCTGTTCGTATAAGATAGCAAGCTCTTCTCACTCAAGGTATCTGCGTTCTATGCTATCTGTACCTGGAATAATTTTCTCTCTGAGTCTTGGCAGTTGATGGGCTCTCATTCTTTAGGCTATTCAAAGATACATACCTATCATGTTCCCTTCCTCCTGGGCATCTGCTGTCTTTGCATGTACTGATAGTTGCCTGCATCTTCTCCAACCTGACAAATACCTTCCTGTGACATTGTTATCACAGCTATCCATAGTTGTCATATTTGATAATGTTTATGTTTATTTTAACATAATTTAATCTGATGTTTATTTTCCATCACTCTCATAAGAATACAAACTGAATGCTTATTCCTTCCTAATGTTTTAATATACAGCCTTGACGTACTCCTTTTCCTATTTGGAACGAGTCTGTTGTTCCATGTCCAGTTCTAACTGTTGCTTCCTGACCTGCATACAGATTTCTCAAGAGGCAGGTCAGGTGGTCTGGTATTCCCATCTCTTTCAGAATTTTCCACAGTTTATTGTGATCCGCACAGTCAAAGGCTTTGGCATAGTCAATAAAGCAGGAATAGATGTTTTTCTGGAACTCTCTTGCTTTTTCCATGATCCAGCGGATGTTGGCAATTTGATCTCTGGTTCCTCTGCCTTTTCTAAAACCAGCTTGAACATCAGGAAGTTCATGGTTCATGTATTGCTGAAGCCTGGATTGGAGAATTTTGAGCATTACTTTACTAGCATGTGAGATGAGTGCAATTGTGTGGTAGTTTGAGCATTCTTACAAGCTGGAATCAAGATTGCCGGGAGAAATATCAATAACCTCAGATATGCAGATAACACCACCCTTATGGCAGAAAGTGAAGAGGAGCTAAAAAGCCTCTTGATGAAAGTGAAAGAGGAGAGTGAAAAAGTTGGCTTAAAGCTCAACATTCAGAAAATGAAGACCATGGCATCCCGTCCCATCACTTCATGGGAAATAGACGGGGAAACAGTGGAAACAGTGTCATACTTTATTTTTGGGGCTCCAAAATCACCGCAGATGGTGACTGCAGCCATGAAATTAAAAGACACTTACTCCTTGGAAGAAAAGTTGTGACCAACCTAGATAGCATATTCAAAAGTAGGGAAATTACTTTGCTGACTAAGGTCTGTCTAGTCAAGGCTATGGTTTTTCCTGTGGTCATGTATGGATATGAGAGTTGGACTGTGAAGAAGGCCTAGCACCGAAGAATTGATGCTTTTGAACTGTGGTGTTGGAGAAGACTCTTGAGAGTCCCTTGGACTGTAAGGAGATCCAACCAGTCCATTCTGAAGGAGATCAACCCTGGGATTTCTTTGGAGGGAATGATGCTGAAGCTGAAACTCCAGTACTTTGGCCACCTCATGCAAAGAGTTGACTCATTGGAAAAGACTCTGATGCTGGGAGGGATTGGGGGCAGGAGGAGAAGGGGACGACCGAGGATGAGATGGCTGGATGGCATCACGGACTTGATGGACATGAGTCTGAGTGAACTCCAGGAGATGGTGATGGACAGGGAGGCCTGGCCATGGGGTCGCAAAGAGTCGGACACGACTGAGGGACTGAACTGAACTGAACTGAACTGAATGTTTTAATATATATTATCTCTTCCCAAAATTTCATTGACATAGAAAAAATATGTGAAATGAAACTTGGCTTCCTAGTGAGTGCAGTAGTAAAGAATCTGCTTGCCAATATATGCAGGAGACCCAAGAGATGCAGGTTTGATCCCTGGGTCAGGAAGATCTTCCAGAATAGGAAATGGAAATGCATTTCCGTGTTCTTGCTGGGAAAATTCCATAGGCAGTCCGTGTGGTAGCAGAGTTGGTCACACCTGAGCACACATGCACATACTCACATGTGAAATTAAACTTGGTAGTTAGCCCAGGCCTAGACTAGACCTGAAAATCGTATTAGGTCACATTAAGATTCTGGATCAAAAAAAAAAAAAAGATTCTGGATCAATGGAAACCATTGTCAGGATTTAAGGAATATAGAGGTAAAAAGAAGACATAAATATTTCTTTCCACTTAATGCAGTTACTCTCCTCACAAAATATGCATTTTATTGTATTCATATATTTATTTAAATGATGATTATAAAATTGTCTGTCTTCTTATTGCTGATTGATACTAACATTACCTAGATATTTGAAAAATTTATATTGGGCCATTTTTCACAAAAACTTTTCCATGCGTGAAATGTTAATATAAAAATTTTATCTTGATTATAAGAAAAAAAATTACTCTTTTACTATAATATTTAAAATGGCATCTCCCAAGGTCTTCCCAAACTTGGATCACCTTTAATTTTCTTCCAGGTGCTCTCCTTGCACATATCTATGCATTTATTTACCTCTTAGTTTCATGACTGTATCAGAACAATGTTGTCTTTTATTCTTCTCTATCTCACTTTCTAGACTAGGATTTGACAAATAGGAACTTCTCAACAAATATGTGCCAAAGTAATGAATGAGCGGATCTGTTAATTTACGAAATTCACAAATATGGAAGCTGAATAAATGAGATCTCTTAGTCACTACAATCCTTTCATTCTGAAAAGGTCATAGAATTAATCTTTTCTTTAATTCTCTGTATTTATGTATGCCAAATGACTGCCTAATCCAAGGGGTACATCATTTACTAGCAAGTAATAAACCCTTTTAAAATTTGTTCTAAGTTAATTCGCTCGCTCAGTCGTGTCTGACTCTTTGCGACCCCATGGACTGTAGCCCACCAGGCTCCTCCGTCCATGGGATTCTCCAGGCAAGAATGCTGGAGTGGGTTGCCATTTCCTTCTCCAGGGGATCTTCCCGACCCAGGGATCGAACCCAGGTGTCCTGCATTGTAGGCAGACGCTTTACCCTCTGAGCCACCAGGGAAGCCCTCAATCTGTTCTATGGCTATGCAAATAATGACTGTCTGTTAATTGAGAACAGTTGAATTGATATTTATTATTTGCTATATTTCTTCCTGATAGTTATCTAGCTATCACACTTAAGTGACTTTAACTTTTGAATGGAATCTTGTATAGTCTTTCAAAGAAAGAAAAATAATATAACATATACCTGTGTGTGTATATATATATACATATATATATATTCAGTTCAGTTTAGTCGCTCAGTTATGTCCGACTCTTTGCGATCTCATGAACCACAGCACACCAAGCCTCCCTGTCCATCACCAACTCCTGGAGTCCACACAAACTCATGTCCATTGAGTAGGTGATGCCATCCAACCATCACATCCTCTGCCATCCCCTTCTCTTCCTGCCCTCAATCGTTCCCAGCATCAGGGTCTTTTCAAATGAGTCAGCTCTTCACATCAAGTGGCCAAAGTATTGGAGTTTCAGCTTCAACATCAGTCCTTCCAATTACTATTCAGAACTGATTTCTTTTAGGATTGACTGGTTGGATCTCCTTGCAGTCCAAAGGACTCTCAAAAGTCTTCTCCAACACCACAGTTGAAAAGCATCAGTTTTTCAGCTCTCAGCTTTCTTTATACTCCAACTCTCACATCCATATGTTACTACTGAAAAAATCATAGCCTTGACTAGATGGACCTTTGTTGACAAAGCAATGTCTCTGCTTTTTAATATACTGTCTAAGTTGGCCATAACTTCCCTTCCAAGGAGTAAGCATCTTTTAATTTCATGGCTGCAATCACCATCTGCAGTGATTTTGGAGCCCCCCAAAATAAAGTCAGCCACTGTTTCCCCGTCTAAGTGCCATAAAGTGATGGGACTGGATACCATGATCTTAGTTTTCTGAATGTTGAGCTATAAGCCAACTTTGTCACTCTATTCTTTCATTTTCATCAAGAGACTTTTGTTCTTCTTCACTTTCTTCTATAAGGGTGGTGTCATCTGCATATCTGAGGTTATTGACATTTCTCCCGGCAATCTTGATTCCAGCTTGTGCTTCCCCCAGCCCAGCATTTCTCATGATGTACTCTGCATATAAGTTAAATGGGCAAGGTGACAATACATAGCCTTGACGTACTCCTTTTCTTATTTGGAACCAATCTGTTGTTCCATGTCAAGTTCTGTTGCTTCCTGACCTGCATACAGATTTCTCAAGAGGCAGGTCAGGTGGTCTCATATTCTCATCTTTTATGGCATTGAAACATATATACTATCATGTAAGAAATGAATCGCCAGTCTAGGTTCAATACAGGATGCAGGATGCTTGGGGCTGGTGCACTGGGATGACCCAGAGAGATAATATGGGGAGGGCTGTGGGAGGGGGGTTCAGGATTGAGAACTCATGTACACCTGTGATGGATTCATGTCAATATATGGCAAAACCAATATAGTATTGTAAAGTAAAAAATAAAAAAAAAATTTTAATTAAAAAATTAAAAAAAAAAAGAATTTTCCAGTTTATTGTGATCCACACAGTCAAAGGCTTTGGCATAGTCAATAAAGAGAAATGGACATTTTTCTGGAACTCTCTTTCTTTTTCAATGATCCAGCAGATGTTGGCAATTTGATCTCTGGTTCCTCTGCCTTTTCTAAAACCAGGCTGAACATCTGGAAGTTCATGGTTCACATATTGCTGAAGCCTGGCTTGGAGAATTTTGAGCATTACTTTACTAAAGGGTGAGATGAGTGCAACTGTGTGGTAGTTTGAGCATTCTTTGGCATTGCCTTTCCTTGGGATTGGAATGAAAACTGACCTTTCCCAGCCCTGTGGTCACTGCTGAGCTTTCCACATTTGCTGACGTATTGAAGGCAGCACTTTCACAGCATCGTCTTTTAGGATTTGAAATAGCTCAGCTGGAATTGCATCACCTCCACTAGCTCTCTTCACAATGATGCTTCCTAAGGTCCACTGAACTTCACATTCCAGGATGTCTGCCTCTAGGTGAGTGATCACACCATCGTGATTATCTAGGTCATGAAGATCTCTTTTCTATAGATCTTCTGTGTATTCTTGCCACCTCTTCTTAATAGATTCTGTTTCTGTTAGGTTCTTACAATTTCAGTCTTTTATTGGGCCCATCTTTGCATGAAATGTTCCCTTGGTATCACTAATTTTCTTGAAGAGATCTCTAGTTTTTCCCATTTTATTGTTTTCCTTTATTTCTTTGCATTGAATGCTGAGGAAGGCTTTCTTATCTCTCCTTGCTATTCTTTGGAACTCTGAATTCAAATGGCTCTATCTTTCCTTTTCTCCTTTCCTTTTCGCTTTTCTTCTTTCCTTTTCGCTTTTCTTCTTTTCATGGCTATTTGTAAAGTCTCCTCAGACAGCCATTTTGCTTTTTTCCATTTCTTTTTCTTGGGGATGGTTTTGCTCCCTGTCTCCTGTATAATGTCATGAACCTCCATCCATAGTTCATCAGGCACTCTATCAGATCTAATACCATAAATCTGTTTCTCACTTCCACTGTATAATCAGAAGGGATTTGATTTAGGTCATACATGAATGGTCTATTGGTTTTCCCCACTTTCTTCAATTTCAGTCTGAATTTGGCAATAAAGTGTTCATGATCTAAGCCACAGTCAGCTCCCAGCCTTGTTTTTGCTGACTGTATAGAGCTTCTCCATCTTTGGCTTCAGAGAATATAATCAATCTGATTTTTTTGTTGACCATCTGGTGATGTCCATGTGTAGTGTCTTCTCTTGTGTTGTTGGAAGAGGGTGTTTGCTATGACCAGTGTGTTCTCTTGGCAAAGCTCTGTTAGTCTTTGCCCTGCTTCATTCTGTACTCCAAGGCCAAATGTGCCTCATTTCTTGAATTCCTACTTTTGCATTCCAGTCCTCTATAATGAAAAGGACATCTTTTTTGGGTGTTAGTTCTAAAAGGTCTTGTAGGTCTTCACAGAACTGTTCAACTTCAGCTTATTCACTGTTACTGGTCCTGGCATAGACTTGGATTACTATGATATTGAGTGGTTTGCCTTGGAAATGAACAGAGATCAGTCTGTCATTTTGAGATTGCATCCAAGTACTGCATTTTGGACTCTTTCGTTGACTATGATGGCTACTCCATTTCTTCTAAGGGATTCCTGCCCACAGTAGTAGATATTAGAGAAAGATATTTGTCTCTTTCATTCATTAATCTGTTTCTAGTGCCTAGAATAATTCCTAGTAGACATGGCAGTCGCTCAACAAGTATTTGTTGAATTAATAAATTAACATAATATATACTTAGGCTAATTTGAATGAAAATTCTTTCCTGGGGGAGATAACCAGGTATGTACCAATTTTTTAATTAGATTTTTTTCACCATACATTTTTACTCATGTTCTTTTACCCTGGGCTTCCCAGCTGGAACTAGTGATAAAGAACTCACTTTCCAGTGCAGGAGACATGGGAGACATGGGTTGGACCCCTAGGTTGGGGAAGATCTTCCGGAGGAGGGCAGCAAACCCATTACAGTATTCATGCCTGACGAATCCCATGGACAGAGGAGCCTGATATGTTAGAGTCCATAGGGCTACACAGGTTGGACATGACTGAAGCAACGTAGCACACTTTTACCAAAGACATCAGAGAAGTTCAGTTCAGTTCTGTCACTCACTCGTGTTTGACTGTTTGTGAACCCATGGACTGCAGCATGCCAGGTTTCCCTGTCCATCACCAACTTACCAGAGCTTACTCAACTCAAACTCAAAGGCATGTCTATTAAGTCAGTGATGCCATCCAACCATCTCATCTTCTGTTGTCCCCTTCTTCTCCTGCCTTTAATCTTTCCCAGCATTAGGGTTATCAGGGTAAATGAGTCAGTTCTTCATGTCAGCTGGCCAAAGTATTGGAGTTTCAGTTTCAGCATTATTCCTTCCAATGAATAAACAGAACTGATTTCCTATAGAAAGGACTGGCTGGATCTCCTTGCAGTCCAAGGGATTCTAAAGAGTCTTCTCCAACACCACAGTTTAAAAGCATAAATTCTTCAACACTCAGCTTTCTTTATAATTACACTCTCACATCCATACATGACTACTGAAAACCCATAGCTTTGACTAGACGAACCTTTGTCAGCAAGGTAATGCCGCTGCTTTTCAATATGCTGTCTAGGTTTGGTCACCACTTTCTTCCACGGAGTCTTTTAATTTCATGGCTGCAGTCACCATCTGCAGTGACTTTGGAGTCCCCAAAATTTAAGTTTCTCACTCTTTTCATTGTTTCCCCATCTATTTTCCATGAAGTGATGGGACAGATTCCGTGACCTTAGTTTGCTGAATGTTGAGTTTTAAGCCAACTTTTTCACTCTCCTCTTTCACTTTCATCAAGAGGCTCTTTAGTTCTTCGCTTTCTGCCACAAGACTGGTTTCATCTGCATATCTGTGGTTACTGATATTTCTCCTGGAAATCTTAATTTCAGCTTGTGCTTCATGTAGTCCAGCATTTCTCATGATGTACTCTACATATAAGTTAAATAAGCAGGGTGACAATATACAGCCTTGACACATTCCTTTCTCTGTTTGAAACCAGTCTGTTGTTCCATGTTGTTCCACAGGTTTTGAAAGGTTGTTGTTGAATCACACAAAGACGCTGGGATTCTTGGCCCCCGGAGAAGAAGAATCCAATCCGGGGCCAGAGACGAGGCTTGATTGCTCAGAGCTTTTGTGTAATAAAGTTTTATTAAAGTATAATGGAGATAGAGAAAGCTTCTGACATATGCATCAGCAGGGGGCAGAAAGAGTACCCCTCTGCTAGTCTTCAGCTGGATGTTATATAGTCACTAGCAGTCTGTTAATAAAAGAAAGGAATGTCTTAAAACTCAGAATGGCACCAGGCCCCTCACCCATAAGATGCATTTTGGGATAATCTTGGCAGCAAATGGTTCATCCTGGGCCATAAAATGATTAACTTGAATCTTGAAAAAGGGCAGATCACCATACAAATAGTTTCATTTACATGGATTAGGGGAACAACATCTGAATATAACATACTGGTTTGTCAAGTAGGTTCTGAGCCAAGAGGTGGAACCGACTTGAAGACAGAGTTTGGGGTAAATGCATAGTACATTAGCATAGCTGAAGATAAACATTCAAATATAAGCTTAAGATAAATATTTCCATAAGAGAAATGCATTGGTTATTTCTAGGTTTCAGAATAGTTAACTTCAGATGAAACCAGGTGTCATTATGGCAACACAGTATTTTAAGAGAAACCTCCTTTAAATTTGTATAGAGAAGGAAAAATATCCCTAGTTTGTTTCCTCCTGCTGCTTAAGAGAGGTAAAAATGTCTGACACTTGCAGGCTATTTCCTCAGTTTGGAGACCCCTGGCCTTCCTGCCTGTTACCCTCTCAGTTTCTCAGGAGGCAGATCAGGTTGTCTCATATCGCCATCAGTTTCAGAAGTTTCCACAATTTGTTGTGATCCACACAATCAAAGGCTTTGGCATAGTCAATAAAGCAAAAACAGATGTTTTTCTGGAACACTCTTGCTTTTTCAATGATCCAGCAGATGTTGGCAATTTGATCTCTATCTCCTCTGCCTTTTCTAAATCCAGTTTGAACATTTGGAAGTTCATGGTTCATATACTGTTGAAGCCTGGCTTGGAGAATTTTGAGCATTACTTTGCTAGCATGTGACATGAGTGCAATTGTGTGGTAGTTTGAACATTATCTGGCTTTGCTTTTTCTTTAGGATTAGAATGAAAACTGACCTTTTCCAGTCCTGCGGCCATTACTGAATTTTCCAAATTTTCTGGCATATTGCCTAGAACACTTTTACAGTATCATCTTTTAGGATTTGAAATAGTTCAATTGGAATTCCATCACCTCCACTAGCTATGTTTGTAGTGATTCTTCCTAAGGCCCACTTGACTTCACATTCCAGGATGTCTGGCTCTAGGTAATCATACTATGGCAGTTATATGGATAATAAAGATCTTTTTTGTATAGTTCTTCTGTGTATTCCCTCCAACTCTTCTTAATATCTTCTGTTTCTGTTAGGTCCATACCGTTTCTGTACTTTATTGAGCTCATCTTTGCATGAGATATTCCCTTGGCATCTTTAATTTTCTTGAGCTCTCTAGATTTCCCCATTGTATTGTTTTCCTCTACCGCTTTGCATTGATCACTGAGGAAGACTTTCTTATCTCTCCTTGCTATTATTTGGAACTCTACATTCAAATGGCTCTATCTTTCCTTTTCTCCTTTGCCTTTGGCTTCTCTTCTTTTCACAGCTATTTGTAAGCTCTCTTCAGACAATCATTTTGCCTCTTTTGCATTTCTTTTTCTTGAGGATGGTCTTGATCACTGCCTCCTTACAATGTTTTGAACCTTTGTCCATAGCTCTTTGGTCAGATCTAGTCCCTTGAATCTATTTGTCACTTCCACTGTATAATCAGAAAGGATTTGATTTAGGTCATACATGAATGGTGTATTGGTTTTCCCTTCTTTTGTCAATTTAAGTCTGAATTTGGCAATAAGGAGTTCGTGATCTGAGCCACAGTCACCTCCCAGTCTTGTTTTTGCTGACTGCATAGTGTGTCTCCATCTTTGGCTGAAAAGAATATAATCAATCTAATTTTGGTATTGACCATCTGGTGATGCCCATGTGTAGTGTCTTCTCTTGTGTTGTTGGAAGAGGGTGTTTGCTATGACCAGTGCATTCTGTTGACAAAACTCTGTTAGCCTTTTCCCTGCTTCATTTTGTACTCCAAGGCCAAATTTGCCCATTACTCCAGGTATTTCTTGATTTCCTACTTTTGTATTCCAGTCCCTTACAATGAAAAAGACATCTTTTGGGGGTGTTATTTTAGAAGGTCTTGTAGGTCTTGATAGAACTGTTCAGCTTCAGCTTCTTCAGCATTACTGATTGGGACATAGACTTAGATTACTGTGATATTGGATGGTTTGCCTTGGAAATGAACATTTAGTCTTTTTTGACATTGCATCCAAGTACTGTTTTTTGGACTCTTGCTGACAATGAGTAGTGTCATTGTATTTCTGGTTCAAGCCCTTCTTTATGTTACTGTGGAAATCTCTTATCTGAGATTCTAATTCCTAAATTATCAGAATAATGTAAGCATTTTTTTTTGACAATTCAGAAATTAGAATCTCAAATAACTTAAAATCTCATCTAAAATTATATTTTTCAAATCTAAAATTATATGTTTTCTTCAACTCTCACTACTACAGTCCATTTCAATATACTTCTATTTTTTAGAGACCATCTGTAGACCCCTAAACATTTTCATTTCTTTCCAACTATTTTCAATAAGAAAGCCTCCCAATTATTCAAAGCTCTTTTCTTTAATTTCCCTTTCTTACTCGCCTGTAGTCAGGACTATATTCCATCTCTCTAATTACATAATTAAAGGATAATAACTCTACTAAAGTTATTAATTCAAAATATTAATAACCATTTGCAAGGAATAGATGACTTACATTTGAGGAGCCTTATACATTTTGAGGCTGCTGAATAAAGTAAGGTTCAGAAGCCAGATTCTGCTCTGTACTGAAGAGCTCACTTCACAATTGCTTTGAAGGCCCATGATACATGTATATCGTGTTGAGTAGTATAGTTTCTATCTAATTTTAGAAGGGCATTTTGAGTCAATTAATGCTCTCTATTTGCCAGTTAAGTTGGTAACATTACTTAGCAACATTTTATTTGATTTAGAATTACCAACATCTTTGCAAGTGAGATGTAATGTGTTATACATCATAGTATTTAAGCTATTAAAGATTCCATTAAAGAAATGTTGTCAGTAGAAAATTATATCCCTTATCATTTATCTAAGAAAAAATCTAATGAAAGAACCAGTATGTAAAATAAGAATGGTTTTCTTCTACATCTCAAATAAAAAATAACTAAGGTTTTAATCTTTTTTTATCTCTATGATGTGATCTACGAGGTTGCGATAAGGGGCATGTTAATGACATTCTTTACTATAGAGGGCATGGTAAGATCGAATGTTCATGTGATTTCTCCTCTGAGGCTTTCTGGAATGCTCCAAACTCTTTAAGAGAAAAAATAAAAAACAAAAAAACCTTTCTCTCGAACTCTTCTATGTTATTGTGTTTTGTCACCCTAATTAAAACAGTTTCTGCCTCCTTCATCTTCCTTTCCAAAGGTGATTATCAGAATCTTTAAGTGGGCTATTTCTACTTGTTTACCTACAGAATTGTGTTTCACATTTTCTAGCACCTATGAGAATCAGGAAATACAATCATCTCCAGCTCCTGGGAACCTATTATTCTTAAGACAGTTGTGCACTTGTGGCAGTGATTCCCTCTACCAGATGTAAAGTGGGCATGAGATGCATGTCTGACCTCTTCATTTATTCATGCATCTATTCAACAATCATTGTTGAACGCCTCCTATGTGTCAGGCACTTTTCAAGGTCTGGAGGATACAAGAGAAAATACAAGTCACCACTTTTCATAGAGCTTCTATTTTAGAGGAAAGAGACAAATAAAATGAACATAAATCAACCAATAAATAATATCTCTGGGAATGAAAAGTGCTATGAAAAATATAAAGCCAGGTAAAATAATAAAGAGAAATGTAGGAAAGATGTTGTCTACAATAAATGCGATCAACAGATATCCATTATGTTATGCGACATAGACTGTGTGACTGAAATAACTAAAATACAATTAGATATTCTTTTGATGACTGTAAATGTTTTGCAATGCTAAGAGATGAGGATATATGAAAAGAATGTACAATTCTGTTCTGAACAATGATATTTACATTTAGATGATAAAGATTTGCATGTCTCGAGAGATAAGCAAAAAGAAAATTAACTCAAATAATACAAACTTTTAGATTGGGATTATGGACTCATATCACTTTAAAGTTAATGATGATATTATACAAAAGTAAAGGAAACCGCTATTTGGTCACGTTTTCCTCTCCGTCATGAAATCCTTGCCATGGGTTGTGAACAGATTTCATTAAAATTTAGTTACTTTAGGCTTCTAAGCTAAGAGAATGACCTTAAAATTACTTGGAAATTTTTGGAAAGGTTCTGAAGAATATGTGACATTTATTTTCTTATGTAGTCAATTTTGAACTTTCAGTAGATCTGCAATGAAGTAAGAATATTTGTAACAATAAAATAAACTCACTTGCTTAATATTTTATATTAAGAAATATGTACCTATTTGATTATATATTTAAAGATTTGGTTATGTAAGTAATATTAAAAAGAACTTGGCCTATCAGAGTGACTAGTCAATCCTCTGACTTTTGATTTAAGTTATAAGATTTATTTTACTTTGGAAGTACTTGTTATTTAAGGTAAATAGACATAATGCTTGCGTAAATTAAATATATAAAATTTGTAAATACAGTTTAAATATCTATATATTTAACAAAGGAACTTAACAAAGGCACTTAAGCAAACATACATCAATGTTTTTTAAAGATAATTATTAAAATCACTAGTCTTAAAAACAGTATAATGAAATAGGTATGTTGGAAATGTTAAAAAATGTGATTTTAAGAAAGCAACAACTTTAATAAATTGAATATTTTTTAAAATTTCTGAATAATCTTTGTATGAAAAAGTGCCCACGTAGGCAAGACAAAACATACTTTTCATTAGAGTGATTTTTAAACAGAAATGACTACACTGGGGAGACTGCCACAATGGAAAGTTATCTCTAGCAGAAGGAATATTAAGTGCAAAGGCCCTGAGGCAGGAATATCCTTGCTTGATGTTTGTGGCCAAGTGTGATTTCTAGAATTTTTATCCTGCTCCCATGCTGAAGGGTGAAACCCTAAAGTTAGGTCAGAGTCCAGGATTAATGCAAGGTAGAAACAGAGTCCTTGCATACTCTTTTCATCTTCCTACTTCTTGTATAAAATAACAAATGCCCTTATTTTTTAAGCCAATGTGAATTTGCAGTTACATAGTGTCTGCAGGTAAAAATATCTGAACAATTCAAGTGCTATTTTCATTCCTTCAATTTTCAAATTGCCAAACAATGAGCAGGCAATCTCTATTAGGTGGGTATGCTACATAACTTTATTTTCAAGTAGATTTTAACATCCAGGCTAAGTTGTTTTGTAAAGTAAAGTGTTAGTAGCTCAGTCTTATCAGACTCTTTGCGAACCCACGGACTGTACCCTCGAGGCTCCTCTGTCCTTGGAATTTTCCAGGCAAGAATACTGGGGTGGATTGCCATTCCCTACTCCAAGGGATCCTCCCGACCCAGGGATGGAACCCAGGTCTCCTGCTTTGCAGGCAGATTCTTCACCGTCTGAACCACCAGAGAAACTTTGATGTTTTATCTGGAGTTAATCTTTGCATAATGACATATATATATAATTTCCCCTACTATTTTACATGCATTGTCTCTCCGAGTTTCATTCAGTCACAGCATGAAGTTGTTATACTCAGTTTATACAGAAGGAAACTGAGACTCAGAGAGATGAGGGAGGCAGGTCTTGGACGGGAGGTAGGTATTCAAGGGCCAATCCCTCCGCTATTTTCATTATGACCAACTGTTAAACATTGGTCAATGACATAAAACAATAGGCTAATTAAAATTCATTGATAGCTTTGTCTATCTAAAAGCATAATTTTGTGTTGACAGGACCAGGACTTTGTGGGGGAGTTGCAGAGACAATGTTTGCCATTTTAGTAGCTAAGTATTGAGGTTCAGTATCCCTATTACCAAACTGCTGTGGGGAGTAATGTACCTATAAAACTCTTAGCATAGTCCTACCCTAAATAATAACACTTCTGAGTTGCTCTTTTAAAATTTCATGAGGAATCATAAAGGGAATGGTATTTTTCTTGGAGTACTCATCAACAAATCAGCCACACTTTGAAAATGAATGCTAAAGTTAAAATCATCTTTTTTTAACTAATATGCTTAAAACAGTCTTCTGTCCTTAACTCTGCTGCTCTCCTTGTTTGTCCCACCTCTGACCAGCATCTGTTAATATACAGTGATACAAATATAGTACAAATAGCAGTAATGGGACTTCCCAGGTAGCTCAGCAGTAAAGAATCTGCCTGCAAAGCAGGATGTGCGGATTCAGTACCCGGGTTGAGAAGATTATCTGGAGGAGAGCATGGCAAGTCACTCCAGTATTCTTGCCTAGAGAATCCCATGGACAGAGGAAACTGGCAGGCTACAGTCTACAGGGTCACAAAGATTCAGACACAATTGAGGTGACTTAGCACATACACAATAATACAATTAAAATAGAATGAAGGATTTCATTATATTTTTGAACATAATATCAGAAATGAGGTTTGGTGGTTCAGTCCAGTTCAGTTCACTCGCTCAGTCATGTCCGACTCTCACTCGCTCAGTCATGTCCGACTCTTTGTAACCCCATGAACCGCAAAATGCCAGGCCTCCCTATCCATCACCAGCTCCCGGAGTCCACTAAAACCCATGTCCATTGAGTCGGTGATGTCATCCAACCATCTCATTCTTTGTCATCCCCTTCTCATCCGGTCCTCAATCTTTCCCAGCATCAGGGTCTTTTCAAATGAGTTAGCTATTCGCATCAGGTGGCCAAAGTATTGGAGTTTCAGCTTCAACATCAGTTCTTCCAATGAACACCCAGGACTGATTTCTTTTAGGATGGACTGGTTGGATCTCCTTGCAGTCCAAGGGACTCTCAAGAGTCTTCTCCAACACCACAGTTCAAAAGCATAAATTCTTCGGCACTCAGCTTTCTTTATAGTCCAACTCTCACATCCATACATGACTACTGGAAAAACCATAGCCTTGACTAGACAGACCTTTGTTGGCAAAGTAATGTCCTACTTTTTAATATGCTATCTAGGTTGATCATAACTTTCTTTCCAAGGAGTAATTGTCTTGTAATTTTATGCCTGCAATCACCATCTGCAGTGATTTTGAAGCCCAGAAAAACAGTCAGCCAGTGTTTCCAGTGTTTCCCCATCTATTTGCCATGAAATGATGAGACCAGTTGCCATGATCTTAGTTTTCTGAATGTTGAGCTTTCTTTTTTAAAAGTTGAGCCAACTTTTTTACTCTCCTCTTTCACTTTCATCAAGAGGCTCTTTACTTTCTGCCATAGGGTGGTGTCATCTGCATACCTGAGGTTATTGATATTTCTCCTGGCAATCGTGATTCCAGCTTGTGCTTCATCCAGCCCAGCATGGTGAAGTTTAGCACATACACAATAATACAATTAAAATAGAATAGAATAGAATTAAAATAAAATAGAATGAAGGCGGTTCAGTCCAGTTTCTCATGATGAAGTTTCTCATGATGTACTCTCCGTAGAAGTTAAATAAGCAGGGTGACAATATACAGCCTTGACGTACTCCTTTTCCTATTTGGGACTAGTCTGTTGTTCCATATCCAGTTCTAACTGTTGCTTCCTGACCTATATATAGGTTTCTCAAGAGGCGGGTCAGATGGTCTGGTATTCCCATCTCTTTCAGAATTTTCCACAGTTTATTGTGATCCACACAGTCAAAGGCTTTGGCATAGTCAATAAAGCAGAAGTAGATGTTTTTCTGGAACTCTCTTGCTTTTTTGATGTTCCTGCAGATGTTGGCAATTTGACCTCTGTTTCCTCTGCCTTTTCTAAATCCAGCTGGAAGTTCAAGGTTCACATGTTGCTGAAGCCTGGCTTAGAGAATTTTGAGCATACTAGCATGTGAGATGAGTGCAATTGTGTGGTAGTTTGAGCATTCTTTGGCATTTCCTTTCTTTGGGGTTGGAATGAAAACTGATGTTTTCCAGTCCTGTGGCCACTGCTGAGTTTTCCAAACTTGTTGGCATGTTGAGTGCAGCACTTTCACAGCATCATCTTCCAGGATTAGAAATAGCTCAACTAATATTCCATCACTTCCACTAAGTTTGTTCGTAGTGATGCTTCCTAAGGTCCACTTGACTTCACATTGCAGTATATCTGTCTCTAGTTGAGTGATCACACCATCGTGATTGTCTGGATCATGAAGATCTTTTTTGTACAGTTCTTCTGTGTGTTCTTGCCACCTCTTCTTAATATCTTCTGCTTCTGTTAGGTCCATACCATTTCCGTCCTTTATTATGTCCATCTTTGCATGAAATGTTCCCTTGGTATCTCTAATTTTCTTGAAGAGATCTCTAGTCTTTCCCGTTCTAGTTTTTTTCCTCTTTTTCTTTGCATTGATCAGTGAGCAAGGCTTTCTTATCTCTTCTTGCTTTTCTTTGGAATTCTGCATTCAAATGGGTATATCTTTCCTTTTCTCCTTTGTTTTTCACTTCCCTTCTTTTCACAGCTATTTGTAATTCTTCCTCAGACAGCCATTTTGCTTTTTTGCATTATCTTTTTCTTTGGGATGGTCTTTATCCCTGTCTCATGTACAATGTCATGAACCTAAGTCCATAGTTCATCAGGCATTTTGTCTATCAGATCTAGTCCCTTAAATCTATTTATCACTTCCACTGTATAGTCATAAGGGCTTTGATTTAGGTCTGAGAGAGGGGATCAGAGGGCAGACAGACTGAAACTACAATCACAGACAACTAGCCAATCTTATCACATGGACCACAGCCTTGTCTAACTCAATGAAACTAAACCATGTCGTGTGGGGCCACCCAAGAGGGCCCAGTCATGGTGGAAAGTTCTGACAGAATGTGGTCCACTGGAGAAGGGAATGGCAAACTACTTCAGTATTCTTGTGTGGAGAACCCCATGAGCAGTATGAAAAGGCAAAAAGATAGGACACTGAAAGATAAACTCCCCAGGTCATTAAGTGCCCAATATGCTACTGGAGATCAGTGGAGAAATAACTCCAGAAAGAATGAAAGGATGGAGACAAAGCAAAAACAACACCCAGTTGCGAATAGGACTGATGATGGAAGCAGGGTCCGATGCTGTAAAGAGCAATACTGCATAGGAACCTGGAATGTTAGGTCCATGAATCAAGGCAAATTGGAAGTGGTCAAACAGGAGATGAAAAGAGTGAACCTCAACATTCTAGGAATCAGTGAACTAAGATGAACTGGAATGGGTGAATTTAACTCAGATGACCATTATATTTACTACTGCTGTTAGAAATCCCTTAGAAGAAATGGAGTAGCCATCATAGTCAACAAGAGTCTGAAATGCAGTACTTGGATGCAATCTCAAAAATGACAGAATGATCTCTGTTCGTTTCCAAGGCAAACCATTCAATATCACAGTAATCTATGTCTATGCCCCAACCAGTAACAGTGAAGAAGCTGAATTTGAACAGTTCTATGAAGATCTACAAGATCTTCTAGAACTAACACCCAATAAAGATGTCCTTTTTAATAGGGACTGGAATGCAAAAGTAGGAAGTCAAGAAACACCTGGAGTAACAGGCAAATTTGGCCTTGGAGTACAGAACGAAGCAGGGCAAAGGCTAATAGAGTTCTACCAAGAGAACGCACTGGTCATAGCAAACACCCTCTTCCAATAACACAAGAGAAGACTCTACACATGGACGTCATCAGATGGTCGACACTGAAATCAGATTGATTATATTCTTTGCAGCCAAAGATAGAGAAGCTCTATACAGTCAGCAAAAACAAGTCTGGGAGCTGACTGTGTCTCAGATCATGAACTCCTTATTGCCAAATTCAGACTGAAATTGAATAAAGTGGAGAAAACTACTAGACCATTCAGGTTTGGCTGGATGAGTTAAAAACAGAACAAAAAATAGGATGATAACAAAACATTTTTAAACATGTTAGTCACTCAGTTCTGTCCAGCTCTTTGCAATACCATGGACTGTAGCCCACAAGATTCCTCTGTCCATGGAATTCTCCACACAAGAATACTGGAGTGGTTAGCCATTCCCTTCTCCAGGGGATCTTTTCAACCCAGGTATCAAATGGTTCCAGGGACCAAACCTGGTTCCACGTAAAACCTGGGTCTCCTGTATTGCAGACAGATTCTTTCCCATCTGAGCCACCAGAGAAGCCACAAATAAAATAAATAAAAGAAAATAAAAGATTTCATGAAATCTTTGAACATGATATCAGAGATGAGGTTTGGCAGTTGAATGAGTTAAAACAAAACAAAAAATAAAATGATAACCCAAAACAATTAAGATATTAAGAAATTAAAACAAGACCTTGAGAAAAATATTTAAACTCACAAATGCATTTATAAAAATGAATCTACTTATAGCCAAAGTCCAAATAAAGCAAAAACTATCATTATATCAGAGTATCATCATGATTTTTACAAGAAACATCATGCGATTTATTTTATTACTATAGATCGCACATATGACAATTATGAGACATTTTGTTATATAAAAGATAAGATAAATTTATTATAAATATTAAGGTCTAAGAATATAATTTTTCAAAATTCCAGTGAAAATTTGATTCCTCATTTAAATGGTTTTCTTTATGTTAATTGCATCCATTAAATTATCTCTTTATGACAGCATTTTCTGACAACAGTACCCTTAAAGGCTGATTCTGAGTATAAGAGGGGATTGAAAATGTTAAAGAAAAAAGCATTAAATAGATGGCAAATTAGTCAATAAGGAAAGCATTTATAGCCTAAGGAGGGTCACACAAATAGTATCACTAATGCTGGTCCTTTCTGTTGCTGAAGAGTGAGTAAAGAGCATTTAATGGCCTGGATGAATTCCCCATTCAAGTCATCACCTTAGACAGTGGCTTCAGTCAGTAATTCAATTAGTATTTACTGAAGATTCACCTAGTCAGACAGGGAGCTATTGGAAATGGAGTACTGTGGGAAAATTAAAAATCCTCACGGAGCTAGTATTAGGAGAGACAGACAATAAAACAATATTGGTTTACTATATACTATGTTTACTACTAATAAATACCTTGAGAAAAAAAGTAGGTTTGAGGTATACAAAATGGATGTGACTGATTAGAAAATTTAGATTTCAGCTAGGAAAAAGATTCAGGGAGACAATGACTTTGGAGTCAAAAACTTGAAAGAAGACTAGGAAATAGCCTTGAAGACTTCTAGGAGAAGGGCAATTCAGGCAGAGGGAAGGGCAAGTGCAGTTTTGGTGGTGGAAGCAACCCTAAGGTTTTCAAAGAACTCCTGGAAGTGACCATCAAGGAGAGAGAACAGACAACTAATCTCCTTAAGTCTTGATTCCTTTTCTGCAAAATTAGTGTACAGAGGGTGCTCTGTGCCTAGTAGTTTTATACCATTGCAATAATTATAGAACAAAGGCAATTTACCATGAGTATACATTGATGCCTAGGATTTAAATGTTTGTGTGCTGTGTTGCTCAATCCTGTCTCTTTGTGACCCCATGGAATGTAGCCTGCTAGACTCCTCTGTCCATGGGGTTTTTAAGGTGAGAATGTTGGAACGGGTTGCCATTTCCTCCTGCAGAGGATCTTCCTGACCCAGGGATCAAACACACATCTCCCGTGTCTCCTGTATTGCAGGCTATCCAGGAAACCCATTCCATCCCTAAGAGGGCTGTAAATATTCCATGAGGTAATTTTACAAAACATTTAGCATAATGTTTGGCACGTAGTAAGTGCTTAATAAATGTTTGTTCTTATTGTTTGTTATTCATGGAAGTAGAGCCAAAGGGCTATTTATCCACATCTGATGTGATTGAACATTTGAATTATTTAACTGATTCCCTTTACTTTGATTGAATGACCATTTGGAAATCATTGGATTACAATTTCATTTCATGTGTGATTCTGCCTCTAAAGAGAATATGCTGGTTTTATTAATATAGATGCCAGCACAAGTTACCTTTCTGAAATGACAAATTTTAAACTTTTCCACAAAGAGGCTACCATGAAATTAAAAGATATTTGCTCCTTGGAATTAACATGTGACAACTCTAGACAGTGCATTCAAAAGCAGAGATATCACTTTGCAAACAAACGTCCATATAGTGAAAGCTTTGGTTTTTACAGTAATCATGTATGGATGTGAGAATTGCACCATAAGGAAGTCTGAGGACCCAAGAAGCTTTTCAACTGTGGTGCTAAAATAACGTTGTGCTAAGATCATGGCATCAGGTCCTATCACTTCATGGCAAATAGATGGAGAAACAATGGAAACAGAGACTTTATTTTATTGGGCTCCAAAATCACTGCAGATGGTGACTGGAGCCATGAAATTAAAAGATACTTGCTCCTTGGAAGAAAAGTTATGACCAACCTAGACAGCACATTACTTTGCCAACAAAGGTCCATCTAGTCAAGGCTATGGTTTTTCCTGTAGTCATGCATGGATGTGAGAGTTGGACTATAAAGAAAACTGAGCACCAAAGAATTGATGCTTTTGAACTGTGGTGTTGGGGAGGACTCTTGAGAGTCCCTTGGACTGCGAGGAGATCCAACCAGTCAATCCTAAAGGAAATCACTTCTGAAGAGTCATTGGAAGGACTGATGTTGAAGCTGAAACTCCAATACTTTGGCCACCTGGTGTGAAGAGCTGACTCATTGGAAAAGACTCTGATGCTGGGAAAGACTGAAGGCAGAAGGAGAAGGGGATGACAGAAGATGAGATGGTTGGATGGCATCACTGACTCAATGGACGTGAGTTTGAGCAAGGTCCAGGAGTTGGTGATGGGCAGGGAAGCCTGGTGTGCTGCAGTTCATGGGGTTGCAAAGAGTCGGAAATGATTGAACGACTGAACTGAACTAAACTGTGGTGCTGGAAAAGACTCTTGAGAGTCCCCTGGACAGCAGAGAGATCAAGCCAGTCAATCCTAAAGAAAATCAACACTGAATATTCATTGGAAGGACTGGTGCTGAAGCTCCAATACTTTGGCCCCCTGAGACAAAGAGTTGACTCATTGAAAAAGACCCTGATGCTGAGAAAGATTGAGGGCAGAAGGAGAAGGGGGTGACAGAGAATGAGATGGTTGGATGGCATCATCAACTCAATGGATATGAGTCTGTGAAAACTCCAGGAGATAATGAAAGACATGGAAGACTGATATGCTGCAGTCCATGGGGTCACGAAGATTTGTATACGACTGAGCAACTGAACAATAATGGCAAGTGGTAAAGAACCTGCCTGCCAATACAGGAGTAATAAGATTCTCGAGTTTGATTTCTGGATCAAGAAGAACCCCTGGACAAAGGCATGGCTACCCACTCCAGCATTCTTGGAGAATCCCAAAGACAGAGGAGCCTGGCAGGCTACAGTGCATAGGATTACAAAGAGTCGGACACGACTGAAGCAACTTGGCACGCACGCACTCAAGCACACACGCATTCATGCACAAATTACTTTTCTGAATTGACAGTTTTTCTGCTTTGTCACCAACTGCCTAATTAATGAGTGCTTATGCATGAGAAAATGATCTACCGTCAAACATTTTACTTGCAAAATCAGGTTTCTAATTCAGATCGCCAGACTTTCCACCACAGAAATTCCCCTAAGTTAGCTCAGCTCAGCAATGCAGCAGTGATGCAGGAGACAGCGGTGAGGCTCTCCTGGCAGCATTCATTCATCTCATCTGCTTTTCTATTTAAATGTTGCAAATACCCCACCACCATCTACCTTTATTCCACATTGTCACATCTATCATCTCACATCATCCTCTGCATATTTTTGTGAGTGTGCAAAATAGCTGCTACTCCTCCTATTTTGTAAATGCAGAAAAGAGATTTAGAGAGATGAAGAGACAGACCTGAGTCCTGAGACCAGGTATTCAGTGCTTCCTCTATTGCAAGAAATAAGAAAACTTGAGGTTGAGTCTCAGACTCTCCCTATAACAGGAATGTGTTATTGAAATATACTTCCTCTGTGGTTCTCAGTGTTCCAAGGGAGATATAGGAGTAAATGACCTACAGTATCCTTTCTAATATAAATATCTTAAAATGTTACTAAGGAAATAGTGAAATGAAAAAAATGAATACAACATATGGGGTAAATTTCAACCAGATCAGGAACTAACAAAAGAATACAAATATGTTAAACATGAACAGAGACACTTCTGTCATATATAACTGAGGTGGTGTAGAAAGTCAAGGAGGTGGGAGCAAGAAGACAGGTCCTGAACATTTACATTTGGCAAAGAGAGACTAAGCACATTGACAGAGGCTTATCATTATATTTTCCCTTTGGAGTTGTTCTTGTTCAGTTGCTAAGCTGTGTCTGACTCTGCAATCTCATGAACTGCAGCACACCAAGCTTCCCTGTCCTTCACCATCGCCAGAGTTTTCTCAAACTCATGTCCATTGAATCGGTGATGCCATCCAACCATATTTCATGGAAAACTAATAAATTAATAAATATTTTAAAAATCAATGTTAGTAAAATCAATAGACAACCAAAACGTATCTAAACATTGCAAAACCTCCTTTTAACATGTATACTATCATGTGAATTGAATCGCCAGTCTATGTCTGACGCAGGATGCAGCATGCTTGGGGCTGGTGCATGGGGATGACCCAGAAAGATGTTATGGGGAGGGAGGTGGGAGGGGGGTTCATGTTTGGGAATGCATGTAAGAATTAAAGATTTTAAAATTTAAAAAATATAAACTAAAAATAAAAAAAAATAAAATAAAAAAATAAAAACCTTTTAGGTTTCCTTTTATAAAATTACATGTTCTGAGGTGCATAATCGGGCATATTTTTTAATTAGTCACTTCAGCAGTGCTGACCTCTTAAGATACTACCATGAACTCCACAAAGGTCTATTTGTGTTGGAGGTTCCTGTCTGTTATCTCTTGGTTCACTGATCAGTGTTTTTATCGGTCATGTCGGGGAGGTCTTAAGGGCTTTGGCAGTCAAAGTCCCCTAGCGATTTTCTACACTGTCATCATAAAATCAAACTGTGCTGTCTCACACAGAATCTCTCTCACTAGTGCAGTGAAGTGGCAAGAAAAGGGGGACAGTCAGCTCAACCCAATGTATCTTGCAGAATATGTTCTGAAAAATTTCCTGTCTGGTTTTCTTAATTCTGCCAATGAGCTCACACCAGCCATTTGTATACAATAGAGATTTCAAGAAATTACACTTTTCTAGCTCCTCCTTACACTGATACTTCAGTTAAATGCACACATTTGGGGCAAGATAACTGAAATGATAACAGATTAAATGCCTCTGTTTCAAGCCAACATAGGAAAAGTCTTCAGTGTTCTATGCATCAAAATGTCCTTTCTCACAGCAGGTGTGTTACTGCACCTACAATCAGGTTAGGACCCTCTTATTGTGATTGGCAGAGGGAAGAGAGAGGATTGTTTATTCCTTGGAGGACATATACTTCTATATCTGCACATAAAACAACCTTGTTTTTTGGTGGCAGGCTTTTAGTTACATCCCAGGGAGAGAGTGACTTACATTGATTATTTACTGGAAGAATGCTGAGAGTATAAAAGGATGTGATTCACTCCACTACAAAGAATGACAACATTAATGCCTGTTTGCGCTAGCATTTGAAAATTTCTTCCCTCCCCTTCCTAGAATACAAGATTCATTAACGATTCATTGAAAGATTCTTGACTTTGGATAATCAAGATAGATTTAAAGCGTTCATTTAATAAATGAGGCTATGGAAGACACAGAGACTAAATTAGTCACATTGCTGGATTTCATTGCTTCATCTACATCTGTGGTTTGCTGAGGATATAAGCTTAAGTTCGTTACAACTTAATTCTTACACATTACTTTAATAATTTCCCTACAACTGACTAGCCATAGATGTTATTACGACTACTAGCAATTCTTCGTTGTTCCATTTGTTATTCAAATAAGTGAAAGCTATTTTCCATCAAATTTCAACTGAAATGGGTCACTAGTAAATTTAAGGGAAAAAAGAAAAACAGGTACACCAAAGTAAATAAATAAAATAAGTTTAAATAGTCTAATAATTTAATTTATTTTTCATAACAATAAATAAAGGAAATAGGAAAACAGTAAATAAGAGAATAGGAAAATAGTTAAAAAGGTGGATTAAATTAGGACAAGATATTCAGTATTGATAATAATTCAGATGCTTCTATTTAAATCTATTTTCAGTACAGTACTTATAGAACTACAGAAAGGATAGATTCCAGTGTCCACTATAATGTCAACTCACAGAAGGAACTCAACTGAAATTAACATTTGGCATCAGCTTGTATTCTCTTCTAGTGTGAAGACGTTGATATGTTCATTGGAAATGCCACTAGAGAAAAGGAATAGAATTACAGATCACAGAATTCATGGTATTATTATACTGAGAGTTAATGAAAACTTACTTGAAATACTGTCATAAAAAGATGAGATGTGTAGTTATTTGGTTAAGCAAAGAAAAATACAACTGAATACCATGTTTCTTCTGGATTTCAATATTTAAGTCAATTTATTTGGACCAGGAGAAAAATAATGATGTTTTATATCAACACTTGCTAAATTTTTGGAATTGAGCTCTATCGTTGTTTGCTTGTTATTAAAAGATCACTCTCTTCTCCAAGAATAGCCATTTGTAAATCTGATTACAAATTCTCAGAAAACTAAACATGCTGGTTTTGGATATTTGCACTTTCTTTCATACTGTTCATGGGATTATCAAGGCAAGACTACTAAGGAGATTTGTCACTCCCTTATCAGGTGGACCACATTACATTTCATGCAAAGATGGACACAATAAAGGATAGAAATGGTATGGACCTAACAGAAATAGAAGATATTAAGAAGAGGTGGCAAGAATACACAGATCTACACAGAAAAGATCATCATGACCCAGATAACAACAATGGTGTGATCACTCACCTAGAACCAGACATCTGGAATGTGAAGTCAAGTAGGTCTTAGGAAGCATCACTATGAACAAAGCTAGTGGAGGTGATGGAATTCCATTTGAGCTATATCAAATCCTAAAAGATGATGCTGTGAAAGTGCTGCACTCAATATGAGACTTTACAAATAGCCATGAAAAGAAGAAAAGTGAAAAGGAATGATAGAGCCATTTGAATTCAGAGTTCCAAAGAATAGCAAGGAGAGATAAGAAAGCCTTCCTCAGCATTCAATGCAAAGAAATAAAGGAAAACAATAAAATGGGAAAGACTAGAGATCTCTTCAAGAAAATTAGTGATACCAAGGGAACATTTCACGCAAAGATGGGCTCAATAAAAGACTGAAATTGTAAGAACCTAACAGAAACAGAAGATATTAAGAAGAGGTGGCAAGAATACACAGAAGATCTATAGAAAAACGATCTTCATGACCTAGATAATCACGATGGTGTGATCACTCACCTAGAGGCAGACATCCTGGAATGTGAAGTTCAGTGGGCCTTAGGAAGCATCATTGTGAAGAGAGCTAGCGGAGGTGATGCAATTCCAGCTGAGCTATTTCAAATCCTAAAAGACGATGCTGTGAAAGTGCTGCCTTCAATATGTCAGCAAATGTGGAAAGCTCAGCAGTGACCACAGGACTGGGAAAGGTCAGTTTTCATTCCAAATCCCAAGGAAAGGCAATGCCAAAGAATGCTCAAACTACCACACAGTTGCATTCATCTCACCCTTTAGTAAAGTAATGCTCAAAATTCTCCAAGCCAGACTTCAGCAATATGTGAACCATGAACTTCCAGATGTTCAGCCTGGTTTTAGAAAAGGCAGAGGAACCAGAGATCAAATTGCCAACATCTGCTGGATCATTGAAAAAGCAAGAGAGTTCCAGAAAAAACATCTGCTGCTGCTTTATTGACTATGCCAAAGCCTTGATTGTATGGATCACGACACATTGTGGAAATTTCTTGAAGAGATCAGCATAACAGACCACTTGACCTGCCTCCTGAAAAATCTGTATGCAGGTCAGGAAGCAACAGTTGGAACTGGACATGGAACAACAGATTGGTTCCAAATAGGGAAAGGAGAGTGTAAAGGCTGTATATTATCACCCTGTTTATTTAACTTACATGCAGAGTACATCATGAGAAATGCTGGGCTGGAAGAAGCACAAGCAGGAATCAAGATTGCTGGGAGAAATATCAATAACCTCGGATATGCAGATGACACCAGTCTTATGGCAGGAAGTGAAGAACTAAAGAGCCTCTTGATGAAAGTGAAAGAGGAGAGTGAAAATGTTGGCTTAAGACTCAATGTTCAGAAAACTAAGATCATGGCATCTGGTCCCATCACTTCATGACAAACAGATGAGGAAACAATAGAAACAGTGACAGACTATCTTAGGGGGCTCCAAAATCACTGCAGACGGTGACTGCAGCCATGAAATTGAAAGACACTTGTTCTTTGGAAGAAAAGCTATTACCAACCTGGACAGCATATTAAAAAGCAGAGATATCACTTTGCCAACAAAGGTCCATCTCGTCAAAGCTATGGTTTTTCAGTAGTCATGTATGGATGTGAGAGTTGGACTGTAAAGAAAGCTGAGTACCGAAGAATGAGGCTTTTGAACTGTGGTGTTGAAGACTCTTGAGAGTCCCTTGGACTGCAAGATCCAACCAGTCCATCCTAAAGGAAATCAGTCCTGAATATTCGTTGGAAGGCTGATGCTGAAACCAATACTTTGGCCACCTGATGCGAAGAGTTGACTCATTGGAAAAGACCCGGGTGCTGGGAAAGATTGAAGGTGGGAGGAGAAGGGGATGACAGAGGATGAGATGGTTGGATGGCATCACTGATTCAATGCAACTGAGTTTGAGTAAGCACAAAGAATTGGTGATGGACAGGGAAGCCTGGCGTTCTGCAGTCCATGGGGTCGCAAAGAGTCGGACACGACTGAGTGGCTGAGCTGAACTGAATTTCTTTCAGGCATCTCAAGAATCATAAAGAATAAATATAGGATTTGCCATACTTTGAGACATTTAAAAATATTCATACCAAAGATGAAAAGCTAATTCTGTTTTACTGGATTATCACTCCAATAGTCTCTTGCTTTCCATTGCAAATATGCTTGGAAGCCACTAGGTAGTGGCTTCTAGACTATGCCTTCCTGGTCTCCTAGGGAGACCATTTTTGGAAGACTGAAGGAAAATAATACTTGGTTTTCTTGTCCTTAAAAGCCTCTATTTACAAACCACAAGCCTAAAGGGAATGGAATCAACTAAAGAGAAATATGTGCTGCAAAGGGAGCTTTAGCTCATGTTCTGGTCATTTAGACAAGATTTATTACCACCATTGATTTATACTGTGTATTGTAGTTAAGATAGTAATTGCTACATTACAGTTTATGGTATCTCTAGTACCTCTGAGTGATGTTCTTTTTAAAACAGAACTGTACACTAATAATGAATTGGCTCATTACCATTTTTTGTTGTATATTACTTTTTACGAAGTATTATTTTTTTTAACAAAATGCAGTCATTTTCCCCGGAATTTTAATAATCCAGATCCTTCTATAGAATCACTTCATAGAGACATTAAAAGTTTATACTCTAAATAGCATTTGATCCTGGCATGTACCAAGTGTTATATATGCCGCAAGAAAGTAAAAAATTAACAAGATGTGACTCCTATCCTCAGAGTTTATAGTCACTTTGAATATAAGTACAGATAAATAACCCTGTAGTTACTTTATAATGTGATATTAAAAGTAAGTGCAGTGCCCTAGAGAATGAATAGGAGCTCCAAAAAGAGTTAGGAATTGATCACAGAGGACTTCTGAGAGGGTTTATGGACAAGGAATGCAGAGGCATGAAGAATATTTCTGAAGCGTGGAAGGACATACACAAAGATGTGGAAGGAAAAAAGAGTGTGGCCATTTGAGGAATAAGAAGTCATTTTGTCTAGCTGCCACCTAGAACTTGATCATAATAGCACCGTTAGATGAGGTTAGGCAGTTAAGAGGGACCTAGATCTTAAGGGGTTAAAACTTTATTCAGAGAGTAAGGGGAACCACTAACGTGTTTTGAATCAGGCACATCTTCTGCACCACTGCAGATCCATTTAGACAGAGCTATCTCTGGGACCCTTAGCCACTTTTCTTCCAACCCAACTACTTACTTCAGGGAACAACTCTGCATGGGTTTAGAACAGCAGCTTTATGCAGGATCATATAAACATATCCAGTTTCCAGCCTGCACTGTGTACTTCCAGCCTCACACACCAGGGCTTCCAACAGCAGCTGAAGCACAACATTTCACAGGACCTGCCTGCTGCCACGGCATGTGTGACCTACGAAGGTGGGGAAGTTTAGAGTGATCATGAAAGAGCAAGAGTATAAATTGATGCATCAGTCCAGGTATCTAAATATGCTAAATATTAAGAATTGAAAAATCAATGAAACAAGCTGTTAAAGAAAATATGATCCATCATTCTACCCACGATAAAAATCTAAAAAGTCAGTTTGAGACTAAAAGCTTCAGAATCTGTAGCTTCGTGTATCAGTTATCTTTTGCTTTCAAAACAAATTACATCCCCCAAATTTCCCAACATAAAATATAATACTTTATTATATCACAGTATGAATAAGAATTTCAGAAGCACCTTTGTCGTGTGGTTCTGACTCAGGGTCTCTCATAAGGCTGTACTCAAGATGACTGCTAAGGGGCAACCATCTGAAAACTTGACTGGGGCTGGAGGATTCTCTTTCTTTCTTTCTTAAGGCTTTTGATTCTTATTGCCACAATGCCCTATGAAGAGTTCTCAGATTTTATATCCCTACCATTAGTGATACATGTTTCCTCTCATTGTTTGGACTACCAATTGTTTTTTTCTTTATTGAAGTATAGTTGATGTATGTGTATATTTACAAACATTTACAATGTTTTTTGTATTAGTTTTATGTGTACAGCACAATGATTCAATTTATGTGTGCGTGTGTATACACATATACACATATATATTCTTCTTCAGAGTCTTTCCCCTTATAGATTATAATAAAATGCTGAGTATAGTCCCATGTACATACAGCAGGTCCTTGCTGGCTATCTATTTTATATATAGCGGTGTGCATATGTTAATCCCAAACACCTGAATTATCCCCCTCTCCTTTCCCCTTTGATAACCATATATTTGTTTTCTATGTCCGTGGCTCTATTTCTGTTTTGTATGTAAGGTAGTCTGATCATTTCTTTTTTGTCTTTAGATGTCACATAGAAGTGATATCATATGATATTTGTCTTTCTCTCTGATTTATTTTACTTAGTATGGTAATCTCTGGGTCCAATCATGTTGCTGCAAATGGTATCACCTTATTAATTTTATTCTTTGTTTTGGCTAAGTAATAATTCATTGTGTGTATATATACACATATATACTTCATATACATATATATATATATACTTCATATTCTTTATTCATTCATCTCTCAATGGCCACTTTCAAAATGGCTCACTCTCATGGCTCACAGAAGGCTTCAATTTTTTGCTGATTTTTAGAAAAAAGCCACAGTTCTTTGCCATAAAGATATCTCTATAGGGCTACTTCAGTGTGCTTACAACATGGCAGCTGGCTTCTCCCAGAGCAAACGGTCCAAGTAAAGGAGCCAGGATGAAGCTACAGTGTGTTTTATGTACCGATCTTAGAAGCCACACACCATCACATCAGCCACATTCTATTGATTAAAAGTGAGTTACTAAATCCAAGCCACATTGAAGAAAAGGGGATAGGCTCTACCTTTAGGATGGAGAAATATCAAATTGCTTGTGGATTTTTTATTTTTAACTCTCAAAGCATAATAACATAGGAGACTATTCACTGTCATAAATCCACTTTCTCCCTCCACCACTAGCATGGTCCTTCACCATGAATGTCCTCGTGTGTACCTATATAAACACCCAAATCACACATTCAAGACTGGTTCACACACACACTCCACCATCAGCTGCTTCTTGGCCAATTTTCATGCTTAAAAGTGAAAACACTATCAGGACTTCCCTGATGGTTGAGTGGTTAAGCCCCCATGGTTCCACTCCAGGGGGCATGAGTTTTATCCCTGGACAAACAGCTTAAATTCCACATATTCTGTGGTATGGCTGGGGAAAACAAAATAAAACAAGCAAACAAAAAAAGAAACAAATTAAGGAACTATCTTGTGACCCAGGAAAGCCTTGGAAGAATTCTTAGAGAGAGTTCTGGAATTCTAGGTACTCAGTGTGTGTTCTAAAAAGACAGTCCTTAAAAAATTGCAAATAGAACTACCTTATGACCCAGCAATCCCACTGCTGGGCATACACACCGAGGAAACCAGAATTGAAAGAGACACATGTACCCCAATGTTCATCGCAGCACTGTTTATAATAGCCAGGACATGGAAACAACCTGGATGTCCATCAGCAGATGAATGGATAAGAAAGCTGTGGTACATATACACAATGGAGTATTACTCAGCCGAAAAAAAGAATTCATTTGAATCAGTTCTGATGAGATGGATGAAACTGGAGCCGATTATACAGAGTGAAGTAACCCAGAAAGAAAAACACCAATACAGTATACTAACACATATATATGGAATTTAGGAAGATGGCAATGACGACCCTGTATGCAAGACAGGGAAAGAGACACGGATGTGTATAATGGACTTTTGGCCTCAGAGGGAGAGGGAGAGGGTGGGATGATTTGGGAGAATGACATTCTGACATGTATACTATCATGTAAGAATTGAATCGCCAGTCTATGTCTGACGCAGGATACAGCATGCTTGGGGCTGGTGCATGGGGCTGACCCAGTGAGATGTTATGGGGAGGGAGGTGGGAGGGGGGTTCATGTTTGGGAACGCATGTAAGAATTAAAGATATTAAAATTTAAAAAATAAATAAAAAATAAAAAAAGAAAGGAAAAAAAAAAGACAGTCATGCATTCTGTGAGGTCAAACATTCTGTTTGAGCAAGCATCCCAGGTTCTTTGTATTCCTAAACTTGTGCATGAAGGTGCAGCCACAAAAGAATGAAAATAATATGGGATTATGTAAAATTCAGAGCTCAGAATAGGGCCATTATATTTTAACTAAGAGGATGAGATGGTTGGATGGCATCACTGACTCAATGGACATGAGTTTGGGTAAACTCCGGGAGTTGGTGATGGGCAGGGAGGCCTGGTGTGCTGCAGTTCATGGGGTTGCAAAGAGTTGGACACAACTGAGCGACTGAATTGAACTGAAATGAACTGAACTGAACTGAACTGAAGAGTCATACTGGGAAAAACTTTGACCAATGCAATAGAGAGATGAAAGACAAATTTTCCCCACTCATTTCCCTAGACAAATGGCTCTGAAACCCATAAATAATACAGCCTCTGAAATTCAGAAGCAGACACTAAGATGCTTGCTACTAAGTTGTAGCTAGCTTTTATACACATATTGGCTCTCCTTTTTTTCCTCACTTCACTCTTCTTTTTCCTAACTTAAGCTTGCCTGTGGTTGCATTTCCTAATTATATTATAGCAGATATTTTTGCCTCAGGCTCTGCTTTCTTAGGCCCCAAGCTAAACAAATTTTAGGCAAAGAATATCATAATCACATTTGTTTCCTGATGAGCAAATGCATTCATTTAGTGATTTAGCAAATATTTCCTGAGTACCTTGTAGGATAAAGCCAATGTGCAAGGCACTAAAGATAAATAAACAAGACAGATATGGCCTTAGCTTCATGAAGTATAGAAGATAAGGGGGCAACAGAGCACTTAACTGTCAGTCATGATAGAATGTGGTGTATGCTACACTGGAAAAGTGCAAGACTCCACTGGAAGCATAAGGACACCTAACCTGTGTTTCGAGGCTGGTAACAAGTTTCCCAGAGGAAATAAGAAAATCTCTTGATTGTAAAGCCTGATAATTAGTGACTGTTTTCTTTCATCACCCAACTAATTCCCCTGCTTCTTGTCCACTGATATTTACCTTTTGTTACCTCTTCCAATGTGCCAAGTTCTCTATCTACCATATTTTTTCTTTGATCTGCAATATGTTTGTGTCACCCCCAACACCTATTGAATAATTTCAGCTCTTCTCTTTTGTCTCTAAATTGTAGATAGAAGATCCTAGAAGAGATCCATGGACAGAGGCCATGTGATAGAGGAAGTTGTGTTCCAACATAAAGAGTTTGAATCAGAAGGGTGAATGAAATTATAAGACTAGATTTGCACTTAGGAAAGTATTTTGGTTGCAGTATAGTGGAAGAAACGTAATGAGATTAGCCTGGAGGCAGATAGAGCCATTGAGAAAGAACAGTAAGCAAGATTAGAGATTATATTTTTGGATGATGATTCAGGTAGCAAGAAAATGAGAACTGAAGATATTTGAGAAAGAGTATGATGGTTTCAGCTATAGGAGGAACAGTTGAAATAAAGGAGGAAACACGAAGGACTGAAAAAAGGCCAATAGTCACACTCAGTTTGTGCCTTAGGATTTTGGGCAGTTAGATGTGATTTCTTGCCTGGAGAATCCCAGGGACAGGGGAGCCTAGTGGGCTGCAGTCTATGGGGTCGCACAGATTTGGACACGACTGAAGCAACTTAGCAGCAGCAGCAGCTGCAGCAGATGTAGTTTACAGTGTCAGATAAAATAATTTTGCTTGCTAAATCTGATATTTCTGAGGTAGGGAACATGAGCTAGTAATTTTCTCTACCACAATTCTAAGATGTAAAGATCCATAAGAACTAAATTCAAAGGAGAAAATTTGAAGAGTTTGGGGTTCTAATCACTCATCACTCTTGAGTTTTAGTTAGCTAAGGACAAAATAAGTAAATGAAAATTAAATGTGGCCTCTGGCTAACTTATGGAATAGTATAATGTTGTGCACAGTAAGGTTCCCTATGACAAGCTGTAAAGCCCTAACCAAAAAATGGAGCAGCTTCTTATCACCTTTTCACTCCCTCATCATTTTCCCCACGTGCTGCAAGTGTAGGCCTTAGAATCCACTTGCACTGAATTAGATCTATAGAGAAAAGTACTTACCCTTTCAGTGGCAAGGAAAATGAGCTCTATTGCTGGAAAGACACACAGACAAAAAGACAGGCAGCTTATCCAGACACACGCTTATCCAGAATCAGATCTTTACTATAAAAAGTCACTATAGTCATGATGTAGATAATACTTTAGAGGAGCAAAAGGACTGAAAGAAGAGGACTTTTGTGGCCAACAAAGTGGTGTCCAGACTAAAATTAACAGAGCAGAGAACACTAGACAGATTTGGTAAGAGAAGCCGTGGCAGGACTCAAGGTCTGGCTTAGAGAGCAGAGAGATGTCAACCACAGCGCCAAAGCTGAGTTGCAAATGGGGGTATCATTCACTGAGAAATGTAACACAAGAGGAAAAGTTGGGGATTGAAGGCTAGAAGTCAGTTCTTATGGGACATGATGCATACAAGGTGCATTAGTGACAGGCGATTGAAGATACCCAGGTAATACACTGTGTGATGGTGAACATGAATGTTTATGTGTACGTGTGTATGAGTGTATAGTCTAGAGTATGTGTATATATATAAAACATATACTGGAAGATATCTATCTATCTACCTTTCTACACAGAAAGAAATATCGAGTGAATGAGATAGTTCAAGAGATACATCTAGAAGAGTAGAGACACTGTAAATTAGCATTGAATCAAATAAAATATTGAAACTTGTTTCTCCATTTCTGCCTCTGGTGTAGAATCTGTTCAAACTGAAACTTGAATCCTTGGCCTTTAAAAAAGATATGAAAGAGCACACTGATGGCCAGTGAAGCAGAAGCAAAATTCAAATCTTCCCTTCCTTCCTTCCATCATAATGCCCGAAGCTTGCACACTGAAATGTGGATTTCAGGACAAAACACACACAAAAAGAAAAAGAAACGTTGAGAGAGTGCATCAACCTTGTTCTGGCTCCCTCTTTTACTTTATATTCTATAATAATAACACAACATCAAAACAACATACTCCTGTTACTAAAGCCACTGTACCCAAAATGTTTGTAAGGGGTATACAGAACTGCTAGAAAGAAAAAGTGATTGAAGCCCTAGGAAGAGATGAAATTCCCCATAGAGAGTCATAGAGTAAGATAAGAGGATCTAAAGCATAATCCTGTGGGAATCAATACTTAAGAAAGAAGAATCTAAATAAATAAATATATTAAACATATATACTAAATATATATATATATATAATATACTAAACAAAGAAGTAGAAAGAAGATAGTAGAAAGTGGTACAACTGAATCCTAGGGAAGCAAGACATGAAGTGGGGAAGAGCCAAATGGTGAAGAGAGCTTGAGAAAGGAAATTCAAAGAATCATTTCAATGTATGAATTAGTAGTCCACTGGTAATCTTGTAAAGAGTAATTCCAGTGAAATACAGGCAGTGGGAAGCCATTTCACAGTAGTTTAACATATATGAATGGATGGTGAAGAAAGAGAGAAAAAGAGTATTCACATCCCTTTCAAACATTTTTCTTTGAAGAGGAGAAGGAAGTCGACTCTTGGGCCCTGAGCATTGTTGAGGGCTAGAAATCTGTCACTGCTATCAGCCATGGTCTCACTTACTGTTTATTCGAAGATGTCTTATCACTAATGATGGAATTATGAGAGATGAGATACCTCTTCTATTAGAAAAGAAAGGATGTTAATTTCAGGTATACAGCGAAGTGGATCAGCTATATATATACCTTTTCCCATATAGGCTATTACAGAGTATTAAGTAGAGTTCCCTGCACTATACAGTAGGTCCTTATTGGTTATCTCTTTTATATATACTAGTATGTATATGTCAATCCTAATATCCCATGTATTCATAATCATAAGTAATTGCTTAGTAATCATGTTTGCTTTTTTACATCTGTAACTCTATTTCTGTTTTCAGATATGTTCATTGCTACCCTTTATAAATCAATTATACCCCAATGAAAACTAAAATAAATAAATAAATACAATTTTTAGAAGGAGAGGAAAAGATGCTCTTGATGCTGCTCTGCTCTAAGATGCCACAGGAACCTGAAGACCTTCCTTTGTTTAGAATGTGAAGGGAGGACATCTGAGAAGAACACTGCGGAAGTTGGAGAGAAAAGTAGTATGAAAATTGAGATTTGAAAGACAATCTTGAAAAAAAAAAAAAAAAACCTCCTAGGAATGGGAATGTGAATTTCTGTATGTAGTTGAGAAGCTGATCAAAATTAGAGGGCATACAATTACAACATCAGCTCTCTATATAATCACAAACTTTTCTCTATCAGCAAATACTCACTATCCTAAATATGGTGAAGAGGTGGTTGGGCCCATCTGAGTTATTGTTCTGCAGTGTTGACTGGATGGAAGTGCACACTAGGGGCAGTAATGTTTAGAATATTACAAGAAAGTAGTAGTTGTTGTGATGGAATATACTATAGTGATTAAATCGGAGAAGAAGGGCTAATAAGAGATGTGGATGACAACAGAAAAGAGTTGAGAGATGATGCCCATTGAATCACAATGAGCTTAAAGAACAGATGCAGTGGAATGCAAGCTAGTGAGAAAATAGGATATATAATAGGAAGGAGAGCATTTTTAGTATGAAAAATGACTTAATTTTTTTAAAAAAAGAAGAAAAGAATATCTTTATAACAGTCCTGTGACAAGGCTATGGTTGTCTAGGGACTGAGCAAACCTTTCCCATGCTTTCTATTCATAATTAATTGATAATTTGTTATATGATTTTTTAAAAAGCTAACTGCAAGTGAGAAGATTTGGGCTATGTCTAGATTGTTCTTATTGATACACACAAACAATTAAATAAGTTATTTCCCAGAAGTGCTTAGTTACTAACTTACTAGTACTACTTCACAGGTTTTTAGGTAAGATACCTACTTTTAATTAAATGATTACTCTCAAATTGACTTGCAGATTTGCATAGATTCACATTAAACATTCATGAAAAACCAAGTGTTGGCTATGGATAACCTTGAAATAGCTTATTTGGCACCTCGTAGGAAAAACTGCCTGATGATTTTTTACTTGGATGTTTTATTGTCATAGAAAGACAGCACCAGATAACTATCTCCCCAGTCCTTGGTTTCCTCCAACACTTCCTTCTAATTACTGATAAGCATAGTCAAATAGAGAAGCAATTTGAGCCCAGCAAGACAGTTACTCTTCTATCAAACCAAGTTCACTTAGGAATAATTGCAGTTCTGACAGTTGCTATAGCTTTCCTTCACCCCCTGCAGTCACCTCTCTAGCATCTAGCTTCTCCAGCATTACCAAAATGTATTATCTTTTAACGAGAAAAAAAATCATTGATTTGTGAAAATATAGCCAATCTAAGCTTGTTTGAGAGCCAAGTGTTCCTTTCCACCCATTGTGCTAAGTCACTTCAGTCATGTCCGTCTCGGTGCGACCCCATAGACGGCAGCCCACCAGGCTCCCCTATCCCTGGGATTCTCCAGGCAAGAACACTGGAGTGGGTTGCCATTTCCTTGTCCAATGCAGGAAAGTGAAAAGTGAAAGTGAAATCGCTCAGTCATGCCCGACCCTCAGCAACCCCATGGACTGCAGCCTTCCAGGCTCCTCCATCCATGGGATTTTCCAGGCGAGAGTACTGGAGTGGGGTGCCATTGCTTTCACCCATTACACACCTAGTATTTTATCAACGTAGCTACATCAAGACCTACAAATTTTGTGTCAAGGAGGGAAATCCACAGGATATGCCTCCCTGACTATTTTTTTTCTGCTTCTAATGCTTTGGAAATTCACAGATTGAAAGTAACCCCCACGTGTGCGTCCTACACCTAAAAACCAGTCACTCTTTCCATAAAGAAGCTAAAGGGATTGGCACTGAGGCTTGCGTCATTGTAGTTTAGCAAAGAATTCAACAAATATTTGTTGGCCACTTAAGCCCAATTTTGAAGATTTTATTCACATCCTGTGCATATTAGATTATGTTTCCAATTAAGGATTAAATTTGAGACATCAAACACTCCTACTTTGACCAAAAATATTATTAAACTGGCAAGTGCTCTGATCTCTTTTCTGATGCAAAGAGGCTAAAGTGCGGAATCTAATTATTTATTGTTGTTTAGTCGCTAAGTCGTGTCAGACTCTTTTTTTGTTGTTTGTTTTGTTTTGTTTTAATTGGAGGTTAATTACTTTACAATATTGTATTGGTTTTGCCATACATCAACATGAATCCGCCACAGGTATACACGTGTTCCCCATCCTGAACCCCCCTCCCTCCTCCCTCCCCATACCATCCCTCGGGGTTATCCCAGGGTACCAGCCCCAAGAATCCAGTATCATGCATCGAACCTCATTGTGACCCGTGAACTGTAGCCCTCCAAGCTCCTCTATCCACTGGACTTCCCAAGCAAGAATACTGGAGTGTGTTGCCATTTCCCTCTCCAGGGGATCTTCCTGACCCAGGGATCAAACTTGAGTCTCCTGCTTGGCAGGTGGATTCTTTACCACTGAGCCACGTGGAAAGCCATAGTATTTGCATTACATAGTAAATGTCTATACTGTAGCAGCAATGTTTTATCTACAGTGGTATATATAGAAGAGATTCATTTGCTTTTATCAGAGATTTTAAGGTGTTCTAAGTGAGAACAAATTTAAAATAGTTTAATTATACGTCCGATTTGATGTTTGGAAAATTCTATTCTTGTAATAGTATCATACTATTGGGGTCCCCCTTTATTTCTGCCACTTCTCACTGGTGCTATTTTTATCAATTTGCTGTATTAGGTTCTTAGTACCCATAGCAAAGAATGTTTATTTTAATTTCTTCACTTGAAGTTCCTCAAAGGAAATTATTTAGTACATTTATTTAAAGTTATTTTAAAAATATAATAACTTATAAGAAAGATTTTGGAGTCTCAATATTTAAGACATCTTTAAAACCATAGCTGTTCACTGACTTTTCACTCGAAACAATCTATAAGACAGCATTTTTACAACATCAAAGAAATGCATTAAATGAGTCACTTCTTCTGTTTGGTGTAAGGGAGAATTTCTTTTTAATCAGACATATATATCCATATTAGTAGTTCAGTTCAGTTCAGTTCATTCGCTTAGTTGTGTCCGATTCTTTGCAACCCCATGAACCACAGCACGCCAGGCCTCCCTGTCCATCAACATCTCCCGGAGTTTACCCAAACTCACGTCCATTGAGTTGATGATGTCATCCAACCATCTCATCCTCTGTCACCCACTTCTCTTCCTGCTCTCAATCTTTCCCAGTGTCAGGGTATTTTCAAATGAGTCAGAAATTTAGCAGTTAGCGTGTAGTAGAAAGAGAGGAAAGGAACAGGCCGAGCTGACTCCATCTTGAAAAAGAAGGAAACTCCATCTTGCACGTTCAGTAAGATGTGCCTGGTAGCCATGGGGATAACATACCTACAGCCGAACTGGCCTCCCAACTGATAAACACCAGATCCGTACCAAGATTTCCCATCGCCAAAAGGAATGTGATAATCCCCTGTGTAGTCAATCCCCTCTGTAATCTTTATGGCGCCCATTGGTGTAGGCTACAGTGTATAACCAGCTGATTATGAATCATGGCAATAACCCGACTGTATCTCCCTTTAACACTTTCCAGGCTAGGTTTAAGGGGTTTGGGAATGTGGGCTTGAGCAGTACACTTCAGGTGCATAAGGTGTTTACGAAAGTTGGTCGGGGTCCTTGGCTAAGAGGAGACTCTGCCATGGGCCCGCCAGTGTAATAAACTGCACCCCGCCATCTGCATTGTCCTGCTGGGTGAGTTTGTCTCCAGGAGCGCGTGACTACAGCAGTGGTAGTAGTGTTAGCCCCTCAGTCCTGTTCTGACTCTTTGTGACCCCATGGACTTTATGTAGCCTGCCACGCTCCTCTGTCCCTGGGATTCTCCAGGCAAGAGTACTGGAATGGGTAGCCATTCCCTTTTCCAAAGGGATCTTCCCGAACCCAGATCTCGTGCATTGCAGGCAGATTCTTTGCTAGCTGAGCCAACAGGGAAGCCCAGCATGACCATATTATATGTACTTGAATAAATAGCAAGCTGTTTTAATACCTATAAGGAAAAAAAAAAAATTTCACTTTACCTTTATAGGTATCAATACGAAATCCTCATTTCCTGAAAATCTAAAAATTAATATAGTAAAAGTTAAAAATCTCTATCAACCTAAATGAAGGAAAGAATAGCTCCTCCCCTAGTCCTTTTGTTTGAGGTACTTTGCAAAGCAAATAAATAAAGCCTAAGCTCATTCTCTTTGTCTTTTCAGTCTCACTGCACCTGGAGAGATAAAACAGAGCTTTCAGTCAACACTCTCCCAAATTCCAGGAACAATCACTTTATTCTCCAGGGTCTGTAAGAGGGGTGAAAGGGCTTTAAGCTTTCTCACTCACAACTGTGATGTGAATTCATAAAGCTTACATCTGTTGCACTTGTGACTGAGCTTGCTCTTTGTTTATCAATTACCCATTTTAAAGATGCAAACTAGAAGGCAACATGTTGTAAACAAAATAACACAAATGAATTAGCCAGTTTACCTAAATCTTTCCGGGGGAAAATGCACATGAAGGAAATAATCTACACAGAGTGATTGTTTTTGCATTCACATCATTATAGTACTCTGTGTAACCAATGAAAATGAATTAAAACTGTCGCTGTAGTACATTAAGAAGTGCTCTCAAATTATGTATGTCAGTGGTTTGATGCATCTGTAAAGGAAGCATACACCACATGAGAATATTCTCATTCTCAGAGAGGTAAATTAGCGTATTTCCAATTTTGTCATTTCGCGGAAAAATGAAATATTTTTTTCCTTCTTTTTTGAATAGTAAGGAAAGCTCAAACAACACTTTTCTCAAAACAAAAGTTAAAGGCCCTTGTAAATCGTAGCTCTGCATTAGAAAAGAATTTGTATGAATCAGACATCAGCTATTTTAAGTGACTCTACATATTATAACATCTATATGAACTTTACATTTTTTGTCCAGTTCTCTAAAAAAAAAACTAAAAATTATAATTTTTTTCAGTTCAGTTCAGTAGCTCTTTGTCTGACTCTTTGCAACCCCACGGACTGCAGCACGCAGGCTCCCCTGCCCATCACCAACTCCCAGAGCTTGCTCACAGTCATGTCCATTGTGTTGGTGATGCCATCCAACCATCTCATCCTCTGTCATCCCCTTCTCCTCCTGCTTTTAATCTTTCCCAGTATCAGGATCTTTTCCAATGAGTCAGTTCTCATCAGGTGGGCAAAATATGGGAGTTTCAGCTTCAACATTAGTCCTTCCAATGAATATTCAGGACTGATTTTCTTTAGGATGGACTGGTTGGATCTCCTTGCAGTACAAGGGACTCTCAAGAGTCTTCTCCAACAACACAGTTCTAAAGCATCAATTCTTCCTCACTCAGCTTTCTTTATAGTCCAACTCTCACATCCATACATGACTACTGGAAAAATCATAGCTTTGACTAGACGGACCTTTGTTGGCAAAGTAATGTCTCTGCATTTTAGTATGTCTAGGTTGGTCATAACTTTTCTTCTACGGAGCAAGTGTCTTTTAATTTCATGGCTGCAGTCACCATCTGCAATGAGTTTGGAGCCCCCTAAAATAAAGTTCGTCACTGTTTCCATTGTTTCCCCATCTATTTGCCATGAAGTGATGGGATTGGATGCCATGATCTTAGTTTTCTGAATGTTGAGTTTTAAGCCAACTTTTTGCTCCTCTTTCTCATTCATCAAGAGGCTCTTTTTCCAGGAATGGGCTTCATATAAAAGCATGTCACCTGCAATGTTTGCTATCTTGCCAAGACAGGAACTGACACACAAAGTTTAATCTATATTGGAGTTTTATTTGGTCACAATTACTATTTATAAATGGCTATTGAAGTTTTTATTTTATTATATAAAAACCATTTACTTCAGGAAATCATATAGAAATGGGTTTAATGTATTCATGCTTTGGTAGCTAGCTCTTTTTAAACTTGTTGCAATATTTCTCCTAAGAGGGTATACACTTTCCTCCCCACTTTTTCCTGAAAGAGTTAATGTTTTAACTTCACCATCCACACATCCCACTGTCCTATAATAGAACTCTGGGTGACTCAGTGCATTCCTTCCTCACCAAAAGCAATTCATGACATAACTGATATCCCTATGGAAGCATTAAGAAAGACTTAAAAAGATGGAGCTGCTAAATATTTAATCTTGACTAATAGCTGCACTAGGGTAAAACAATTAGTGCATTTTTTAATCTGGGTTCAATCTACATGTTTGTTTTTAAAGAACAGTCTTTGTGAGCATATAATTTCTTTGTTTGTTACAGAGGTCATGGTATGGAAGTAGTGACTAAAGAAGGTTTCTTCTATGAAACTCAAGGCTATGAAATTCTAAAACACTTGTACTGATCAATTTATTTTCATTTTTAGAGCTACTAATGACCTTGATCAAATTGGTGCATTTTAATAAAAACAAACGTTTTATATCAATAAAAAAAGCATGAAAAGAATCATCATTCATGTCCATCCTAATTATTCTTTCCTAATTTGGACGTGTGCTAATAATCTGACCTTTTAGAGTTGATGTTTTATTGCCCTAATATCTTATGACCTAAGAATATTGTTATCCTTTAATAAATCAAATGAAAGCGTTATTTTCTTGCCCTTTAATCCTCAATGTCATGCTTAGTGACTCAGTGTCCAGCTCTTTGCAACCCTTTGGACTGCAGCCCCTCAGGCTCCTCTGTCCATGGGATTCTCCAGGCAAGAATACTGGAGTGGGTTGCCATGCTTTTTTGGTAAATGTATCATTATCATAAACTATTAATTATAAAATGAGACTGTACGGAGTGAGTTTTTTCAGTATAATAGATACAAATAATCTCTTACTGCATCTATTTCACAAAAAATAGCCTCATGAGGACTATTTACTGAAATGATAGCATTGTACTATCAGGAAATTTATACCCTAGGCATATAGGTATGGACCATGGCAAATGTACATAGACAACGTGTGTGTGTATGTGTGTGTGTGTGTGTGTGTGTGTGTGTGTGTATAACAGCAAAGAGACTACTTAAGCTACATACGTTTCAAATTTTTCTCTTGGTTTTCACTCTTCTAGAGTTGTGACTATTATATCTGTGTAGGGACCTAAACATAATGGAATATACATGTTTATTGATCTAAGCAAAATTGTGCTCAGGGTGTCTCTTATAGCCCCATGGAGATAAGGAGTTTCTCTTTGAAAGTAATTCCTTTAGTGACTAACACTGTACCTGGAATCAAGGAATTTCCTACTGACTCTGCCAAAGAAGATGATGCAAGCTGAATCAAAAACTAAGGAAGAAGTATGAAGGAAGAATGGCAGATATAACGCAGCTTGCCAGTGTTCAGACCTCATGCTTCCGAGACACAGTGCTACCCTAAACAACAGATGACTTGTTCCCAAAAGTCAAAAGTAGACGAGGGATATGCTCACAGTCAGAATCACACAGTGTTGAAATAAAATTCTGCTTTCCAAAATAGGGGGATGTATTTTAAAGGGTGATTTACCTTGTGAAAAATAAACATTAAATTGAAAAATAATGTTATCTAACCTATTTTTCTTTCTCAGTAAAATGAAGCTTCTTGGAAGGAGCATTCTCATGAGCCTCTTGACCAATAAATGAAATTGTATTTTACTGAGAAACTTAGAAAAGCATAAGATTTACTCTTCACTGCATCATTTAAATTGCAGGAGTAAAAATAAATGATTCATTTTCAAGTGTTTGGGACAGCTAGCTGAAAGCTCTACTTAACATAAAAAATATAATATATTTGAATTATATTCACTGTCAAGGGAGTGTTGTCTGGAAGTTTCATATGTTAAATACGAGTTTAATTTGAGCATTTCCATTTTTCCAATTTAGGTTGAGATAAGTATTCTTATGACAATGTATGTTAATGAAGCTAAACCCCAAAGAATTTATTCAATGAACCTTGAAGCAGTGAGAGAGATGATGTCATAAGCGACATTGATTACTATTGCTTTCTCTGGTGTCTAGAATTTTACTGGTTATTTGTCTAAGTGCACAATAATTTTTAGTATTCCTGAATTATTTATTATATGAATGTTGACTTCAGAAATCTTTTCTGAGATATTGCATAGAATTTCACAGCAATACTCTGAAATCACATTGGAAATTGATACTTATATGCTGATCTATATGACTTCTAATACATTATCTCTTGCTGCCTCCAAACATTCCATTTAAACAAGCATTATAATACACTCAAAGGCCATAAAGGCAGTGACAACTCTATAGTACAGAGTCCCCCTCCTTAAACACAGATTTTACAATCAAGACTGCATGCCTTCAAAATCAACCACAGAGATTTTAGATCACAAATCACAGGTTTGTTGATGCTTACTGCAAGTGAGCAATTTAATAATGGAAGCAAACCACATGATTTTGCCAAGCGACAATATAATTTGTTGTTCAGTCACTAAGTCATGTCTGACTCTTTGACAATACTTTATATAATGTTTGTCTAATACATAATATAACATATATTGAATATATATATATAACATTATACAAAAGACATTTTATATATCAACTTCAGATTTTATAGTTGTAAAGAATCTAATCTAACTCTGTGGCAATTCTTTTTACTGTTATTACTTTTTTTTAACAATAAAACAGTTGTCTTAAAGTAGAAGAGACTTTAATATCTTAAGAATGAATTTAAGGCATAAATATTTGATATTTTAAAAAAGCAAATAATATGCAGAGAGAGGCACTTTAATTTACTGGTATTCATTTCCTTAATTTTATCTTGCATCTATATTTACTTTCTACCTCACCCAACAAGATTTTCATTTTTCTTTGAGAAACAAATCTAGCAACTCTATTTTGGGTCCAAAAAGAGACCATAATTTCCATTAGAAAAAAAAAAATGGGTTAAAGATAGGGAAACAAAATTCTCAACAAAGTTCTTCTTTTCTACTTTTGCTTCTAGGAAAAAAAAAGAAAAAAAACACTTCCTTTGCTATGTGATTTTGTCTATGAAATAGTCATCTTCAGCTCCTTACAGAATGAAAGGTTAGGGTAAAACCAATGTCCCCTCCCAAGAAAAGGGCCAGCAGCTGGTTTTGTTGGAAGCTCCACAACTGTGATTTAGGCTTCCTGTTTTATAAGACCATAGTGAGTCATGACATCTCCTATGGGTCCCGTGGGTCTCACAGAGCTTTCATTTCTGCCTTGGTTTTTCTAAGAGCCTCTCTTTATTTACTGTTCCCGTCTGCTCTGAGAATCAGCGCTTGGGGAGTTTGGCTGCCCTGCTTGTTCGGGCAGAACTGACAAAAGGAAGACCATTTTATACATCTTGACAATTTTTGGACATCTAGCTGTGGATACTTGAGCTGTGAAACTGAATGTGTGTACTTACTTTGCAAAGCACAAATAAAAGCTGGTTCTCCAAATTGTCATTAAGACACCAAGATTTTCTAGTGAACTGTATTCTTAAAATATGGATAGTTTATCTTTTGAGAGTGATGGTTGCTTTTATTTAGTAAATATCATTTCCTCATTCCATTTCTTTCTGTCACATTATTCAAGATAATAAATACTCTATGGCAGAAACTGTTCCTAAGGGAAGTCTGTTTAAACCCAATTGGGAAAATGTTGAACTTTATATATTCAGAAGCTCTCTATCACCCAACATTGTACTGTCTTGACCGATTCTTGTGAATTATGTGTTCCTTATACCTTAAAAAGGTGCTAGGCAAAAGTCTATTTGAGAGCATGTCACATTTTATGTATTGGGAAATCTAAACATTTTGCCAAACTTTGTTATTTTTTTAAAATATCAGACTTAACAAATATAGGTGTTCCCAGACAGGATGAAAATGTACAAATTCACATCTTCTATATTCCTTAGTTAGCAGCTTTTCTGGTCATTAAACATTCTTTACTGACCTTTATGCTTTTACCCTGAGTGTAAATGGACAGTGAACTGAAAAATCCATCATTTCCATGAAATAAGTTAACTACGCAAATAGGAGTAAAAAACTCATGGATCATTATAGTGGTTCTTCTCCTTTACCTATGATGTAAATTGGTACTTTTGATTACAGTGTTGTAAATGATACAGTCTAAAAGTAAAAAGAAACCAAACGCATGCGTGCTAAATCCCTTCAGTCATGTCTGACTCTTTGCAACCCCATGGACTGTAGCCCTCCAAGCTCCTCTGTCCATGGGATTCTCCAGGTGAGAATACTGGAGTGGGTTGCCACACTTTCCTCCAGGGAATCTTCCTGACTCAGGGATCGAACGTGGTCTCCTGTCTCTTGCATTGCAGGTGGATTCTTTCCGCTAAGCCACCAGGGAAGCCCCAGTAATCAGATCACCAACCAATCAAAAGAATAACTGTGTGTATGTGTTTACAGTAATATAAAGATTGAAACTGAAAACAAAGAAATGCTTTTGGAAGAGACCCTCTACTCTTGTGAGCTAATTGCCTGCTACTGCCCTTAGCCTGTTTTTATAAGGTTTGGAAAATCACAAGGATGAAATTAAACATATAATAGTGACCACGAACTACCAGGACCAAAGCCCAGCACTGGTGATATTCCAACAATTTGCAAATGTAGATTGATCTCATTCCCAATTTATAATTTTGCAATGTGAGGGTGAAACTGTTGTTTGTGGCAGAGAAATGCACTGAATATGAATCCAGAATATTAGAGTTGGGAAGAACCTTAGAGGTCATCTGATCTAACTCAGTGATAATTCTCGTTCTGCAAAGCCATATAAAATTGGCAGAAATAGTGCACTACCCAGGTGGCGCTAGCGGTAAAGGACCTGCCTGCCAGTGCAGCAGGTAAGAGGTGTAGATTAGATCCCTGGGTCAGGAAGATCCCCTGGAGGAGGGCCTGGCAACCAACTCCAGTATTCTTGCCTGGAGAATCCCATGGACAGAGGATCCTGGTAGGTTACAGTCCAGAGGATCACAGAGTTGGACTCGACTGAAGCAACTTAGCACACACACAGGCTAACAGAAAATATCACCTTGCTCTTAAATTGATTACTTATTCAAAAATTACTTTGAAACAGTTTTGCAACATACCAACAGGTACCTGAACAGGTGCTAAAATTCGCTAGTCATTAGGGAGATGCAAATTAGAACCATAATGAGTTATGTACCTTATGCCTGTTAGAATGACTATGATCGGAAGACAAGAGGTAACCAATGCTGGCATAGATGCAGACTAGCTGGAACCTTTGTGCACTGTTGGCAGGAACCGTAAACTGGTGCAGCTACTGCAACCGCATGGTGGCGCCACAAAAAATTAAAAATAGAATTATTTTTAATCCAGCAATTCCATTTCTGGAACTATGGACAAAGGAAACAAAAACAATAACTAGAGAAGATGTATGCACTCCCATGTTCATAGCAGCATTATTTATAGTAAACAAGATAGGAAAACAAGTGTCTTCAGTGAATGAATGGATAAAGAACTCATACACACACACACACACACATACACACAATGTGGACCCTGAAGACATTAAGCTAAGTGAAATATCAGACAGGAAAAGCAAAATACTGTGTGATTGCACTTACATGTGGAATCTAATTAAAAAAAAGAAACTGATGGAAAAATATATCTGATTGGTGATTACCATAATACAGAAAAGAGCATTGTTGGGAGGGGGACTTGAAATATGATAATAAAAATGTACAAACTTCTGGTATAAAATAAATAAGCACTATGAATATAATGTATGAGATGGTTAGACAGCATCACTGACTCAATGGATGTGAATTTGAGCAAACTCCCAGGACATAGTGAAAGACAGGGGAGCCCAATATGCTGCAGTCCAGGGGGTTGGAAAGAGTTGGACATGGCTTAGAGACTGAACAACAACAATGAATGTAATGTACAACATGAGAACTGTAGTTAGCACTGCAGTTGCACTGTATACAATGCTACTTGCATTGCATATAGCAAGGCTATTGAGAGTAGTTCTTAAGAATTCTCATCACAAGGAGAAAATTTTTTTTATTCTTTTCTTCTAACTGTATCTAAATGAGATATGTGGGTGTCAACAAAATGTATTGTCGTAATATCATTTCACAACATATGTAAATAAATCCATGATTCTGTGTACCTTAAACTTACACAGTGATGTATGTTAATTATTTCTCAATAAACTTGGAAAATAGTTTTTAATAATAAAAAACCCGCCACTACCAAGTAGGCTCTCAACATGAAACATCCCATCAGTCAACCTCATTCCCTGCCTCCCTGGTGGGTTGCTCATTGGACAATATACAGAATAAAATTCAGCAGAAAAGATACTATAAATGGGCTCCACAGCATGCCCTACTCACTAAAGTTGATTTTTCCTCTATTACTGTTGAGTATGCAGCCTGCCAATACCTGTCCCTCCCCAAAATAACATTATTTCCTCAGAAGATTAGCCAACTAATTGCTGGCATCTTACCAACTTTGGAACCTTGTTTCCTGGGTAGCAGCGATATGTCCTTTTAGAAAAACACTTATTCTGGGCAGAGTTGTCTTCACTGCCTTTTGTTTTTCTGCCAGCATCATCACTCATGGACTTATAGAATGCTTTATTTACCAAAATAGTGGACTACACAAATATTGCTTCTGCTTAAGAAATGTGGCAAAGGGTTTAAAATCATAACATTCATTAGCTTATCAAATAACCTCATTGCACAGAGATAGGTGACCTGATAGAATAATAGAATAAAGTTCTGAAAACTGTTACAGTGCAACTAAGAGAAAACACGGCAGTGTTTGGAGTGTTGTCTGATTGGATACAGTATATGCTTTGATTCACCAAGAAATGTGTGGAGCAGATCCTCCCATAGGCAGAGCACAAAGATCTCAGAACAAGGGTTGGCAGTAGCTGTTTTCACATCTGGATCTAGTAACCCTCTTGAAGAATCCTGGATTCTCATTCCTGTGACTTTGAGCTGTTAGTTCTCAGGGAAGTTTTCATGGAGGGTCACAGCAATGTTGCCATTGAATTGGAAGTTGAGACTGCCAAGAACTTCTCTTGGTATAGGACGAACGAGATAAAAGAAAGATGACCTATTGTATTGTAAGGCTAGGGTAATTAGTTCTGTAAATAAATCTACTACTAGGGAAAAATAAGGTCACTACTACACAATGGGTCAAGAAAGACTATGTTTTAAACCCAAGGTATTTATTAGGGCACCTCTGCAACTTCCAATCCACCAGGAAAACCTGATGGAAGACTGTAGACACCTAAGACTACTAAAGACTTCAAACATTAAGAGTTCTCTTTTAGGTTAAGAGTACTGCCTTTCCCATCAAAATTGGTTTCTGAATATCTTACAAACTGGGAGTTCCTAAAGAAGAATGAGTGATGGGAACAAGGAAGAAGCCAGAATACATCTTACAGAACTCTGCTTCTGATGTTCTTTCACAAGATGTTGTGTCTCCTCCAAGAAGTCCAGCTCCCACTGAGCAGTGTTTGTTGCAGATGTTGTAGATGCATTGCTTTTGATTCCAGTGATAAACTTAGCTCCCTTATTTCCAAATATTATGGTGATTTCCTCCTATGAATTGCTAATCTCCAAATAAACACACTATTTACTGTTACGCTGTTAAGGTCTCGATATTTTAGGACTATCTGTGGCTGAGATGGTAAAGAATCTGTCTGCAACGCAAGAGACCAGGGTTCAACTCGTGGGTCAGGAGGATTTCCCCAGAGAAGAGAATGGCAACCCACTCCAGTATTCTTGCCTGGAGAATTCCATGGACAGAGGAGCCTACAGTCCATGGGTCACAAAGAGTCAGACATGACATTAAATTTCACCTCAGTTATTTAGCACACTCTGAAGTATTCCTTTCTGAAATTTGACTGATAATGATTTAGAGGTAGGAGCACTCTCATGTTCTTTAAGCAAAAAACTCATTCTTTAACTTTATTCAGTGGCATCTGGTCCCATCACTTCATGGCAAATAGATGGGGAAACAGTGGAAACAGTGGCTGATTTATTTTTCTGGGCTCCAAAATCACTGCGGTTGGTGATTGCAGCCATGAAATTAAAAGACACTCCTTGGAAGGAAGGTTATGATCAACCTAGACAGCATATTAAAAAGCAGAGATATTACTTTGTCAATGAAGGTCCGTCTGGTCAAGGCTATGGTTTTTCCAGTGGTCATGTATGGATGTGAGAGTTGGACTACAAAGAAAGCTGAGCCCCAAAGAATTGATGCTTTTGAACTATGGTGTTGGAGAAGACTCTTGAGAGTCCCTTGGACTGCAAGGAGATCCAACCAGTCCATCCTAAAAGAGATCAGTCCTGGTTGTTCATTGGAAAGACTAATGCTGAAGCTGAAACTCCAAATACTTTGACCACCTTATGTGAGGAGCTGACTCATTTGAAAAGACCCTGATGCTGGAAAAGACTGAGAGCAGGAGGAGAAGGGGGATGATAGAGAATGAGATGGTTGGGTGGCATCACCCACACAATGGACATATGTTTGTGTGGATTCCAGGAGCTGGTGATGGACAGGGAGGCGTGGCGTGCTGAGGTTCATGGAGTCACAAAGAGTCGGACATGACTGAGTGACTGAACTGAACTGAGTGCCTTACAGTTAGTACTGGCATTCTCCTAATATATCGTTGGCACTTTGATTCACATTTTCAAATGGCCTTTTTGTATTTCCTGACTTGATAGGGAATACTGAAGGGGCAGAAAATGAGTGGTAGGAATCAGAAATCAAAACCTAACTTCAAGCCCAGTCTTTAAAAGTGATGATTATAATGATTCTGCAGTTACATAGAAAACTGCTTAAGATATAATACTCAAGGGAATAAAATAACCAAAAAGTTAAACATATAGTATGATTCCAACATAAGAATTAGAATTCCTTAAATAATGCTTTAAGTATTTAAGTAGTGAAACCAAATGACATACTATGGCAAGAAATGGAATAGAATTATGGATATTATTTCACATTTTGATTTTCAAATTTTCTCTATGTATCATATTACATTTTAAAATATTTGTATCAAAATACATCAATAAAGGCTTTCAACTTTTCAGTATTTTCAAATGCATAACATATCTGTATTTATTTGTGTAAGTATTTTTTGCTCTATTATTTTAGTTTTCTTAAAAAGATTATAAGTTACAGGCATGGTTAAGTCACATTGGTTATAACATTTTATTTATAATATTTTGTTTTCATATAATTTGAATAAATTCTACTCAATGTTTAAAATATCAGTAAACTTGTTGTTGATAGCATAGTTATTACATAGTAACTAGTTATAACTATTGTCTCCTGAAATCTTGAATCTGCAGAATTTTAGCTATAGACTCTATATTTTACCAAAAAATTCAAAATTTCACTGCTATGTATTCTTATAGATAAGAATTTAGAATAGATTCTATGAAGAATCTATCTTTTATTAGACAAAATTAAAAACATCTGTAGCTTTGAGAATGATTTCTTTCCTCAACTACCATTTGTAGTAATTTAGATTTTCATAATATAAAAATAAAAAATATAATTCCTTTTGTTTCAAATAAATTCAATATAAACATAATACAGTTTGAGCAATGTACTGTTAATTGGAGCAATTATAAGTAGCTATTATATTTTAAGAATGTTATCTGAATGTGTGTTCACTGTATATTAGGCATGGTGGTTTACTTCGTGGTGTGTATGTGTGTGTGTGTAGTCTCTAATTCGTGTCTGATTCTTTGAGACTCTATGGACTATAACCCTCTAGGGTCCTCTGTCCATGGGATTTCCTAGGCAACAATATTGTATTGGGTTGTCATTTCCCTCTTCAGGGGATCTTCCCAACACAGGGATTGAGCCCACATCTCCTGCATTGCAAATGGATTCTTTACTACTGAGTCACCAGGGTAGCATTCTTCTAAATATTGCATAGAGGAAATAAAAAGATCAGATATTTTCATAAAAGGTTAAATATCTATAAGAAATTAATATTATAATATATTCTTGTGTCACTAAATAAAGTACCCATCCAATGCAAATTCACCTCCTTCTAGAGATGGCATTCATCCAAATTGATATTCAAATTCTAGCTTAATATTCAGAATAAATATTAATGTATCTATGAAATGATAAATGATAGAGAAACAAGACATGACCACATGCTGCTCATTGGCATTTGGTAAGCTACAGAATAAACAGCCTAAAAGTCATTACTTACAGTTCCTTTCCCCATCTTAAAAACACACAAAATATATATCCCAAGCATAATCAAAGCCAAAAGAATTTCATAATATTAACTTACAAAACTCACAATTTTAAAGTTGAAATTCAATTATACATCTTCTTCCTGTGAACTGTTTCTCCAAAACTGTTTTAGTTTATATAAGCAGTTTAAAATTTTGACTATTTGAACACTTTTTCATCCCAGAAGTTTCTATATAAATCATTTCCATATTGGCAGCATTATATTAAATGCAAATTTTTGGAAAACTGAATTATTGAAGAAATATGATGCTAAGACATGGAGAAGGAAATGGCAACCCATTCCAGTAAGTATTCTTGCCTAGAAAATCCTGTGGAGAGAGGAGCCTGGCTGGCTACCGTCAATGGAGTCACAAAGGATTCAAACATGACTTAGCAACTAAACAACAAGAACAACGCTAAGATAAATAACAATGTATATCCTAACTATTTGCAAAGTAATTGTAGTTTCCAATACCTTGTCACTTATATGGATATTATTTCTTTTTCTTTTGGTTCTATGTACTTGCTTTACTTTGCATTTATATTTTTAATTTTTTTTTGACTGTTAAAAATAATCAATATTTCAACTTTGTTTTATAGTCTGAGTTGACAGCCTGGAAATTATATTGGTATACTTTTGCTGTGTTTGTAGTCAGTTGACTATTTTCAAACATAATTCTCTGAAGAAACCAAATTCATCTCAAATTGAAAATATATGTTCATAGCCACATATAAGTGAAATAATATTCTTCTGCGTATTACTGAGTGACAAACCAGTTCAAAACATAGTGGCATAAAATAGCAGCTGTTGGTCAGAAATGTAGATAAGGCCCTGTGGAAGCAGCTTGTCTCTGTTCCATGATGTCTAGGCCCCAAGCAGAAAGAGCAGCCCTGTCTGGATCATGTTGATTTTGTGATGAAAGATGTCACTGTGTAATTCATGTTACATGGGAAAATCCACCTTCATTGGGGAGGGAGCATATGCATTATTCCAGCAGGAGCACTGCTAGCTACATGGCAATGGGCAAGAATGCACAATTACTTGATCTCATTAGCATCTGTATCTTAGACTCGATCACATCTTAACATCTGTATTTTTAAATCTCTCCAGATAATTCTTAAAACTACAGAGACTTGAAGGCTACAGTTCTAGGCTCAAACTCTAATACAGTATTGTAAAGTAAAATAAAGTCAAAAAATTAAAAAAAATAAATAAAATAATGAACTAAAAAGAAATCACAGATTATATTTTAGAAGCATTCCTTTGAGGCAACTCCATTTGCTGTCTAAATGATATCCACAGATTCATGAGTAAGCCTTTGACAACAAAAACAATAACACACAAATTATAAATCTTCCAGAATGGAAAATTATGACTGATGTTGATTTCCATACTCACCTCTCAGATCAAACTGGCAATTATGAAACAGCTCTCTCAGTGCACTATCGGTTTTCAGAGGGAGAAAATGTGTGTGTGTGTGTGTGTGTGTGTGTTTAAACAAACATTTATTTGTGGCTATGTACTTTATTTGCAGCTGCTTATTCTTGACAAGTGGTTGTTCAACTGAAAGGTGGAGGAAGGGTTGTAGGGATGAACAGTGTCCAACTCTCTGAGAATGTGTAACGTAGAAATGTAAAGTATTCCTCACATTGAATAATGATAATCTAATGAAAGATACCAGTGATGAGATTGTCCACATATTGTTTGGTTATCATTAACAAATCACATTACTTCCTCTTTCTCAGTAGCAATCAGTCTCCTGAAGCAAACTACATGGTACATTCTTTTGACAGAAGGAAGTTCCTTTTCTTCATTTCCTCCTTGACTCTATAATGAAATCCTAATGAATACTAAAGGTTTCTGTGAGTAGTATGATAATCGTCTATTGTATTACTGATTGAAAAGAACTTGCTGCATATTCAGAGAGATATAAAGGATCTGATTTTCAAACAAATGGTTTTGATAGACAGATTCAGGACAAATCTAAATTGTATATAATTATGCTACTGTGCAGTGTTTTTATAATGCTTTTTCACATGTCAAGTTAATATCTTTAAAATTTTCAAGAACTATTCTAATGTGTAAAGTCTATTTCCTGATTAGCTACATCCATTTTAATATTATTTCTACATCTTAGCACTCTGGGAATAATGTCATAATGGTAATTTGGGAAGTCAAAATATTATCCTAAATTAAACCTTTAGGGATACCATTTTGGGACATGTATGCTTACAGGGAGAGGTGGTCTTCTAGATTAATTTGATGGCCTTTCTAAGAATGAAAATATTGTTTTGTTTTCATGCACACAATTGCCTAAAGGTTTAAACTCAGTTTTGTAAAGGAAACACATACATATTGTGAAAAATGTGCTGTTTCAAGTATGTTTATTATGGCATCCCGGCCTAACAAATGGCTTGCTATAGCCAAGAGCTTGAGGCCCCCAACCTGAACACATGTACATATACTTCATCATGCGTGCTCACTGTATCTTTACAACATTAACAGAGAAAAATATGAGTGTATTCAAGAAGTGTGACCTAGAAGATGAAACAGAAGTGATTTTTAAAATTTAAGTTTCAAAATAAACTCAGTTGAAACATTATTGCTATGTGGCACACAACATGTGAACTAGTAGTTAACTGAAAATTTTGACCTAATTGCATTCTGTGTCTTGACAGTTCAGTAGCCTCAAAATGTAATTTTCTTGGGACCTACCTGGTGGTCCAGTGGCTAAGACTATGTGTTCCCAATGCTGTTGGCCTAAGTTTGATCCATGGTCAGGGAACTAGATCCCACATGCCACAACTAATGATTCACATGCCACAAACAAGAGCTAGTACAGACAAATAACTAAATAAATTAAAAATATTTTTAAATGAAATTTTCTTGAATTATTCATCTTTTGGTATTATTTTCATTTTTTATTATTTGCTGTTTTAATGCATATGGTATCTATGACTAAAAATATCTTTGGTTCCCCCTTAGCCTGGCATGAAAAGCTACCTTTTTTCCCAAACAGTCAGAAAACTTTAACAAGACTTGGTGAAAAAATAAAATAGGACAAGTGAGTAATAAAGGATTTTTCATTTGGGCTACATACTATTTTTGTTGTTGTTCAGTCACTAAGCCATGTCCAGCTTTTTGGTAACCCATGAACGCCAGCACACTGTCCTTCACTATCTCCCAGAATTTGCTCACACTCATGTCCACTGAATCAGTGAGGCCATCTAACCATCTCATCCTCTGTCATCTCCTTCTCCTCCTGCACTCAATCTTTCCCAGCATCAGGGTCTTTTCTAATGAGTCGGCTCTTGATATCAGGTGGCAAAAATATTGGCTCTTCAGCCTCAGCATCAGTCTTTCCAATGAATATTCAGGGTTGATTTCCTTTAGGATTGACTGGTTTGATCACCTTGCTGTCCAAGGGATTTTCAAGTCTTCCCCAGCAACACAGTGCAAAAGCATCAATTCTTTTGTGCTCAGCCTTCTTTATGGTCCAACTCTCACATCCATACATGACTACTGGAAAAGCCATAGTTTTGACTGTACAGACCTTTGTCATCAAAGTGATGCCTCTGCTTTTTTAATATGCTGTCTAGGTTTGTCACAGCTTTTCTTCGAAGGAGCAAGCATCTTTTAATTTTCCAGCTAGTTACCATCCACAGTGATTTTGTAGCCCAAGAAAATAAAATCTGTCACTGTTTCCACTTTTCCCCCATCTGGTTGCCTTGCAGTAATGAACCAGGTGCCAGGATTTTCATTTTTTGAATGTTGAGCTTTAAGCCAGCTTTTTTCACTCTACTCTTTTACCTCCATCAGGCTTTTTAATTCTTCTCTCTCTGCTATTAAAGTGGTATTATTTTACTATTTCACATTTGTCAGTTTCTTTAAATTGCAAGATGAATAATGTTGAACTTTAGTTCAGCTATTGGTATAGTTTATCAATACCTTTTTAACTTGGTTTTGTGAATAATCTACTATCTTGAAATCACAGGTCATTCACTTAAAGTTTTTTATTTTTATTTTTTTTAATTTTTTGTTTGCATTGTGTGACATGTGGGACATTGGTTCCCTGAGCAGGGATTAGATCTGCACCTTCTTCATTGGAAACACAGAGTCTTAGCCACTGAACCGCCAGGGCTATACCGCACTTAAAGTTTTAAGTGGCATATCTTCTGTGATTACTGTGATTTGATTCCAAAATTGACAAATCTTAAGGTTAAGTGATAGAATCAATATAGGAAAAAATACATAAAATGTTCTTTTCAAAACCATTTCTTGTAAATTGTCTTACCAAATTTGTATACTTGTGAAGGACATGGCTGACTGTGGTCTAGAGGGTCACATAGAGTGGGACATGACTGAAGTGACTTAGCACAGGCACATAGGACAAAAACATAATATACAGCAACAAATAACTGTAAGGTACACTTTGAGGAAACAATGATACCTCATACAATTACTGAGAATGGAGTTAAAATGAGCCCTCTCAAGTTGGTCTTGGATTTTGAAGGGGTAAAACTCAGTATGCAAATACATTAATTATCAGATACTCACAAAAGAAGAGATTGGTCATCTTTAAAACATCTTTAAAGGTGTGTCTGAAAACTACATAAACACTGAAATATAATCCAGGCGATGTGGGAATACTCTCCTACGGTCATTGCTAGAAAATGATTGCAGTTAAACAAGGTGGAATCCAAGCCACTATGTTATAAACTGTCAAAGGAAAGAAAGTATTTAGAGTTAAATACACGAAAATATAATTTAGAGAAGTGAAAATACAAATAATAAAGTTTCAAGTTCATATAGTAACTTAACAATTAAAACAATAATTGAAAGGTTGTTGCTGAACCATGAAAGACACCGGGATTCTTGGCCTCCGGATGAGAAGAATTCAATCGGGGGCCAGAGACGAGGCTTGATTGTGCAGAGCTTTTGTGTAATAAAGTTTTATTGGAGTATAAAAGAGATAAAGAAAGCTTCTGACATAGACATCAGAAGGGGTCAGAAAGAGTACCCCTCTGCTAGTCTTTAGCTAGATTTTATATAGCTACTAAGTGTAAGTAAGTAAGTGTTAGTTCCCCAGTTGTGCCCGACTCCTTGCAACCCCAAGGACTGCAGCCCCACCAGGCTCTTCTGCTCAGGAGATTTTCCAGACAGGGATACTGTAGTGGGTTGCCATTTCCTTCTCCAGGGGATCTTCCCGACCCAGGGATCGAACCCGGGTCTTCTGCACTGCAGGCAGATTCTTTACCGACTGGGCTACAAGGGAGGACTTTATAGCAGTCTGCTAATTACAGAAAGGAAATGTCTCAAAATTCAGAGAATGGCACCAGGCCCCTCACCCACAACATGCATTTTGAGATAACATTGGCACTGGGTGAGTCATCCCGGGCCACAAAACAATTGACTTGAATCTTGAAGAAAGGCAGATTTTGATACAAATATATAGTTTCATTAACATAGATTAGGAGAACATTATAAGAGTAAAACATACCAGTTTGTCAAGTTGGTTTTGAGCCTTTAGGTGGAAAGACTTGAAGACAGAGTCTAGTGTAAATACATAGTACATTAACATAGCTTAAGACAAATATTTCCATTAAAAAAAAAACGCATTGGTTAGCTCAAGATTTGAGAAAAATTAAGTTCAGATGGAACCAGGTGTCATTATGGCAACACAGAATTTTAAGAAAAACCTCTTTTTAAATTTGTATAGAGAAGGAAAAAAAAAATAAGACTAGTTTGTTTCCTCCTACTGCTTGAGAGAGAGAAAAAACTTCTGGCACTTGCAGCCTATTTCCTCCGTTTGGAGACCCCTGGCCTTCCTGCCTGTTACCCTCTCATAATGAGATGTCTTTTTTTTTTTTTTTTTGAGATGTCTTTTTTACCTATCAAATTATCAAAGGTTATTAAAGAGTAATACCAAATGTTTGCAAATATTCAACAAGGAAATTTATCTCATGCATTTCTGGAGGAATACAAATTTTTGCAACTTTTGAGAAGATATTCTATGAGTGTTCTAAAGATGTATGATGACAGTAAAATATGTAAGCAGTAATAGTGCCAGGGGAGTGTAATCTCTTCCATTCTGTCTCATCTCAACAGAAGCGACGGATGTTAAAGCCCTTGGGACATCACAGCTCTTGAACAGTCCGTGTTATAGTTCTTGGACAGACCAGTTTTATTTAGAAAATAAAGGAAAATACATCCTCAAGGCGTGAGGGCATTTCAACCCTGAAGATGCAAAGAGAATAGAGACAGACAGACACAGAGACACACAGAGAGAGAGAAAGAGAGTGTGTGCGCACCTAGGAGAGAGACCCCCGGCCCTTTGGCTCCTCTTTTTATGTTTTTTCCTCCCCCGGGGCCTGTCCTATGTAAATTGCGCTAGCCAGGAGTGCGGTTTGTTCTACCTGAGGTCCTCACTCCTGTCCTGGGACCTTCCTTTGTTCTATTTTCACAGGCTTTTCCCTTCCTTGTCTTTTAGCCACCGCCATTCTGGTCTCCTTTTTCCTATTCTAACTACCTAACAATAGTATCAAAAATAAGAAACTTTACAGCATGTTAAATAAGAAAAGCAGTGTGTAAAAATATGCACGTGTTGTTCAATTATGTTTTCTATTACATTCATCTTTATGCATGGAAAAAAATGCTAGTAGGAATTACTAAAATGCTAAAAGTTGTATTTATATTCTGAAATTGCAGTTAATACTTACCATTACCATATAAGAGAAGGAAATGGCAACCCACTCCAGTGTTCTTGCCTGGAGAATCCTAGGGATGGAGGAGCCTGGTAGGCTGCCGTCTATGGGGTCGCACAGAGTCGGACCGACTCAGCAGCAGCAGCAGCAGTAGATGTATTATATGGGCTTCCCTGGTGGCTCAGATGGTAAAGAATCTGCCTACAATGCAAGAGATGTGGGTCAAATCCTTGGGTCAGGAAGATCCCCTGAGGAAAAGGCTACCCACTCCATTTTCCTTACCTGGAGAATTCCATGGAGAGAGGAGTCTGGCAGGCTACAGTCCATGGGGTCACAGTCAGGCATGACTGAGCAACTAACACACACACACACACACACACACACACACAGACACACATATAAAATGCTTAGGCAATAATGACTTCCATTTGTTTGGTATTCTTTACTAACAAGTTTCCGAACTTTATGTAGATATCTGGGGCTTTATTTTTTTTAATAACAATGGTACTATAATTTAATCATATTGTTGCAAATAATTACAGTTCTTCTCTTTTACTGCTCATTCTAGTTTGGGGTTTGTTTTTTCTCTTTCTTTCTTTTTTTTTTTTTTTTGTATAATAACTGTCCAAAAATTTATTGGCTTCAAAGTACAATCACATAAGAACTCACTTTTCTGTGGGTCAATAACAGGCTGAGCTCCAACAGGCAGTACTTAATTCAGATCTCACAGTACACACATACACAAATGCAGCTGCAGTTTTATTTGGAGTGTGTATGTTCTAGTGGCATGCCTTACTTGTATGTTGATAGTACTGGTAGCTAGTAGGTGATGGCAGTCAGCTCAGGGTGACAGAGTTAACTAGAACTGATGTCTCCAGCAGGTTAGCCTGGGCTTAAACACAGTGACAGTTACAGGTTTCTACAGGAAGCAACTTTAAGTTTCTGCTTACATCACATTTGCTATCATCTGATTGGTTAAAGCACATGGCTCAGAATCATCATGTAAAATTACTAAACAAGGACATGATTTTAAGGAAGAATAAACAAAATTAAGTACCATTACTGATAAAATATACCATACTCTTCAAATTTACTTCATATATACCGCAATTTACATGTTCATTATCCTGTTGACACATATTTAAAGGGGTTTCTGGATTTGTTGCTGTCAATGCCATAATTAGAAATGCTTTTATATATGTCTCCTGTTCATAGGCACAATAAATTCTTAGAACTCTAACTAAGAGGGGAATTGCCAGAGAAGTTTGCAAATGGTCAGATGTATGAGATAATACTATCTCTTTCCCCAAGTGTGCTCTCACTGGCAATGGGCAGGACAGAAAAGTGAAACACATCATCACCAACAGCCACTGCAGTTGAAAAAAATAAGATTATTTTGTCTACAATGTTTAAAAATAACAATTAAATTATAATATAAAAGGATAATTTTAGTTATATAAGGAGCAGGCTTTGTAAAACAGAGGATATGAATGTTAAAGTATATAATTGTTTGCTCAGTTATTATTTATTCATTCACAAAGATCTATTAAGTATCTAACAGAACACTGGACAAAGGTATATATTTTTTAAAAAGGAAAGCTCCTTGCCTTCAAGAATGTAATGGTTAATTTTATGTGTCAATTTGGCCATAGGACACCTAGATTAAATATTATTTCTAGGGTGTGTCTATGAGGGTGTTTCCAGATGAGATTAGCAATTGAATACAAAGCAGATTTCCTCCCCTATGTGGAGTGGGCATCATCCAACCCACTGGGGGCCTGAATTGAACAAAAGCTGGAAGAATAAAGAATTTATCCTTTTTGCTTCCTATTTGCTGATTGGGTTGGAACACCTCACATTAAAGTCTCTAGCCCTCAGAAACGGTTATTTTTAGAACCACTTTGACAACTGTTTTATTCATGCTATTTCCAGGAGGGGGACTTGCACCACCTTTCCTGAGTCTCCAGCTTGCAGATAGCAGATAGTAAGACTTCTTAGCTTCCACAGTCACATGAGCCAAAGCCTCATAATAAATCTCCATACTATGAGTTCTGTTTCTTTGGAGAATCCTGACTAATGTAAAGAGCCTGTGGATTTAAGCATTTTGAAAAACTAAACATTGACAGCAACAGCTGACACTTACACAGAACTTTCTATATATCAGATGTATATTATAAATACATACACAGAGACATATCCACACTCAGGTATTGTGCCTGAATATCAAAGATCTAATATATACAGTAACGCAACTAATGAAAAAAGAAATTCTTATAAGTTAATATTTAAGGTCAGAATGACACATTTTGTAAAGCAACATAAGTATGATAACAATTAAGGAAAATGTCCTGTGCTTAGAAGATAGAATTAGGATATAAGCGGGGAAAAGAAAAAGAGCTGGAGACAAAATGGAGAATAATTACCAGGAAAGTTCAAAGAAAGATTCATTGAAACATTCCTTGTAAATTGTCTCTGTTTCGATTATCTGATGATTCTTGTTCTGTCACATGGATTACAGAGCTAGAAGAAAGGTGAGGGAAAAAAAGAAGTACCAGACACTTAAATTATAACCCAGCAAAAAGGTCAAAGAAATGCTAGCTAACACTTTACTTCTTAGGGTAGATAAAATATAAAAGAACTAAAAGCTCCAAAACAGAAAAATCAGCCTTTGCCATGTAAGGGTCAAAATTAAACGGGTGCCCAGAGGAATAATTTAAAATGTCTTTCTTTTATCAAGCACAAAGAAAATTTCAGAAATAAAGCTTAATAATACAAATAGAAAACAGCCATCAGCGTGACTCAGTGTTCATTTTGTGGGCTTGCTTCATCTGTTGTTATGTTTTCCAATCAGTTATAGTGTTAAATATCACCCAGCAGATGAGAATTCAGTGGAACAATTCCAGCTGACTTGAAATTAGTCGTGATAATGAAGAGAAAGAAGCTTCTGGACAGATCCCAAGCTTCATTCATCTGTAAGTTCTAAATTTTTGAATCAAAACTTTATAAGGACTAAAAGCACTTTTAAAAAGAAGAAGCATATTTCACAATTTAAAAAACTTACCTATTGTTTGTATAATATAGATACAGAGGAGTAACAAAAAGTTAAATCATAGGGGTTGGAAAGAGAAATGAAAGGGAAACATATCTGAATATCTGTGCAGTGACCAAATATCTAATTTTCTCCATATAATGCTTGTACCAGTCAATGTAAGCCAGCTTCACCAATAAAACAACTCTGCCACAATCTCAGTGGCTTAAGCTATAAAAGCTTATTCTCCTGTGCATGTCTAGTAAAGGTTTGCTGAGGTTTCTGCTCTGTGTGATCCTTATGATGAACCTCCTACTAGAACACTGCCAGTAAGCAAGACAAGAGAAACAGAAGGTTGGAAATCATGCAGGTAACATATAACATTTTTGCCTATATTTTATTGGCCAAACTAGACATATGGCTACACCTAACTTCTCAAGAACAGAGACATGCAATCCAATCGAGAGCATAAGAAGAAAATAGAAATAACTTGCTGGATAGAAAGAGCAAACCCCACAATGCTCATAAAACCCATTTCAGTGATGAAACTAAGCCTCAAGGAGGTCAAATAACTACTCAATGACACTTGTTAGTAGAATGAGCAGTTTTGAAATCCAGGTGTTTCTTTTTTTTTAAATAAATTTATTTATTTTAATTGGGTGTTTCTGACTGAAGAATGTGAACTGAGAAATGGGCAGGATGAATGCTTTATTAATTCAATGTTACAAAGCCCTTGGTACTGGAAGTTGCCCTGTCTGTGGAAGAGCAACATCACCTAAGAATTTAGTAGAAATACACCTCAGCCTCACCCAAGATCTTGAATCAGAATCTGCCTTTTAACAAGGTCTCTTGGTAATTTGCCTCAAGAGAAGTGCTGTCTTAGTCTCCCTGGAAATAACCCATAGCTGTCCCCTGCTCCAAGCATTCATCTATCACTTAGGAATTATAATACCTCCCCCCAAGTTTCCCATCACCAATACCCAAGCATTTCTGGGACTCCTATGTAGGAATGTGATGGATACACCCGTCTCTGCTCAACAGTAATACTCCTCTGTTTAAACTCCCCACAGTCTCTCTCCAGGCACAGTGAACTCTCTTTCCCGCCTCTGCTAGCCCTCAGGATAACACATACGTCCTATGTTCTGAACTACAGCTGAGGAAATGGGTAGAGTGGACCTCTCTGGAAATCACATCACAAATAACTAACTGGGCCTATAAGTAGCACTGCTTATGCCCCAAGTCAAACACATTCATATATGTACACAGTTTCTACAGCCAACACTTTGCAAATGACTCAAGATCAATCTATTAACCCAATATAGAAAATGGTGAAAGGATGACAGATAACTTTCTTTCATCTCTGTTGTGCTCATAGCTCTCTTTTATCTTCCTAAGAATATCAGCCACAAAGAACTATGCACCATACATCCACTTCTGCCAAAAAAATTAAATTCATACATACTAGTAATCATGTAAATAACACTTGGCATAAGGGGAACTTCAGATCAGCAGGAATTATCTCTTATAATTAACATATCATATCTAAGATACTAAATAGAAAATAATCATTTTGAATCAGTCTAAAGGCGCTCTTATTTTGATAAGTGGTATTGCTTCATACTCCTTTCTACTCAAATAATTATCATAGAGAATGTTATCCTCAAGTGTCTTGGAATCTTTCTGTTGTTAAAAATTGGACAATAGGTCCCAAATGGAGTGCTTATGCTAAGTCTCACATGGCCACCAAGACTTAATTACAATTTTTGCTCTACCAGAAATATAATTTTAAACTAATCAACTAGGAATTGCCTGATCTGCACTAGTTAAATAATCTACCTGTTTAGACCCCTGACACTCCTAAAAGAAAGTAACTTTGTCATAATCAATCACTTCTTTGCCTGCCAGAAGCCAGCATGAGAAACTCTACCCATGGCAAGGTCATGAGGAAGGAGGCTTCAGCATATGCAAAGGCGGGATCGAGCCTCAGGAAACCCCCTGTTCCCGAGCATCTACCCCCAAAACCAGAGTCTACCTACCTTATTGTTTCATGCTCTCATCTACACCTAGGACTTTATGGGGGGCTGTTCCTCACTGGTTCTCTCGCAGAAGGAGTAAACTTGCAGCTCCAGTCAATAAAAATTCCTGTGCGTGATGAGGATGTCGCAGGTCAAACGTCTCTGCTGGCAGACTAGCTTGTGTGACAGGATTATCCACACTCCTGCCACTATGCACATGATTGTTTACTACCTCTGAACCATAACCAGCACAGAGAGTTTGGAGTATTTTGAAAATCTTAATTGGCTCGATAAAGGACAGAAATGGTATGGATCTAACAAAAGCAGAAGATATTAAGAAGAGATGGCAAGAATATATAGAACTGTACAAAAAAGATCTTCATGACCCAGATAATCACGATGGTGTGAGCACTCACCTAGAGCCAGACATCTTTGAATGTGAAGTCAAGTGGGCCTTAGGAAGCATCACTACGAACAAAGCTAGTGGAGGTGAAGGAATTCCAGTTGAGCTATTTCAAATCCTGAAAAATGATGCTATGAAAATGCTGCACTCAATATGCCAACAAGTTTGGAAAACTCAGCAGTGGCCACAGGATTGGAAAAGGTCAGTTTTCATTCCAATCCCAAAGAAAGGCAATGCCAAAGTATGCGCAAACTACTGCACAATTGCACTCTTCTCACACGTTAGTAAAGTAATGCTCAAAATTCTCCAAGCCAGGCTTCAGCAATACGTGAACCGTGAACTTCCAGATATTCAAGCTGGTTTTAGAAAAGGCAGAGGAACCAGAGATCAAACTGCCAACATCCACTGGATCATGGAAAAAGCAAGAGAGTTCCAGAAAAACATCTATTTCTGCTTGATTGACTATGCCAAAGCCTTTGACTGTGTGGATCACAATAAATTGTGGAAAATTCTGAAAGAGATGGGAATACCAGACCACCTGACCTGCCTCTTGAGAAATCTGTATGCAGGTCAGGAAGCAACAGATAGAACTGGACATGGAACAACAGACTGGTTCCAAATAGGAAAAGGAGTACGTCAAGGCTGTATATTGTCACCCTTCTTATTTAACTTCTATGCAGAGTATATCATGAGAAACGCTGGATTGGAAGAAACACAAGCTGGAATCAAGATAGCCAGGAGAAATATCAATCACCTCAGATATGCAGATGACAGCACCCTTATGGCAGAAAGTGAAGAGGAGCTATAAAGCCTCTTGATGAAAGTAAAAGAGGAGAGTGAAAAAGTTGGCTTAAAGCTCAACATTCAGGAAACGAAGGTCATGGCATCCGGTCCCATCAGTTCATGGGAAATAGATGGGGAAACAGTGGAAACAGTGTCAGACTTCGTTTTTCTGGGCTCCAAAATCACTGCAGATGATGATTGCAGCCATGAAATTAAAAGACACTTACTCCTTGGAAGAAAAGTTATGAGCAGCCTAGATAGTATATTCAAAAGCAGAGACATTACTTTGCCAACTAAGGTCCGTCTAGTCAAGGCTATGGTTTTTCCAGTAGTCATGTATGGATGTGAGAGTTGGACTGTGAAGAAGGCTGAGTGCCGAAGAACTGATGCTTTTGAACTGTGTTGTTGGAGAAGACTCTTGAGAGTCCCTTGGACTGCAAGGAGATCCAACCAGTCCATTCTGAAGGAGATCAGCCCTGGGATTTCTTTGTAAGGAATGATGCTAAAGCTGAAACTCCAGTACTTTGGCCACCTCATGTGAAGAGTTGACTCATTGGAAAAGACTCTGATGCTGGGAGGGATTGGGGGCAGAAGAAGAAGGGAACGACAGAGGATGAGATGGCTGGATGGCATCACAGACTCGATGGACATGAGTCTGAGTGAACTCCGAGAGATGGTGATGGACAGGGAGGCCTGGCATGGTGCAATTAATGGGGTCGCAAAGAGTCTGACACGACTGAGCAACTGAACTGAACTGAACTTTCTCATTGTTGAGTCAATGATTGCCACCAGGCCTCCATATCATTAGGCACCTGAGAATATGTTAATGTATTTGGAATATAGAAAAGGAAATATAGTAGTTTTTGATGTTAGCAATACTAGACTTTTTGAGTTATAGATCACTGTACTTTGTTATAAATCACTATGTCCTTGCTATGTAAAAATGTAACTTTATCACTATCTTAGGACTAAATAGATCTTAAGGGGAACATTGGTGAAGGGTTTTCATTTGTTGGGCTGATGTTTGCTGCTAAATCTCCATATTCCCTGCCCTTATAATGACTATAACTAGCATATAGGAAAAATAAGTATTGACCTTTAAGATTAATCAGGTTAACCTTAGGTTAATTAAATTCCTTTCTTAGTTGTAACCCACTACACCCTCACACTATAGGAATGCAACTTTATCTGCTATCTTCAGAGGGTGGAGCCTGGTTTAAGAAAAAACACACTTGGAAAAAATAAGTTTTCTGGTTAAATGACCATTATCAGAAAGAAAGGGTCATAAAATGTCAGCAGGCCTCATGGCCACAAGATGATGTAAAACCCCTAAGACCTTTTTTTATATACATTTATGTGAAGCACCTGATTTTGATAAAGGTCAGGACTGCTGACCCTTGCGTGACTTTAAAATTTCCATTTGTCTCTATGTGTAACAAAAGGTATATAAGCAAACCTAAAAAATAAAGAAATCAGATCAGTTTCTGGAAAGACTGATTCCCTCACGTCGTTCTTTCTTTCCCCTTTGGATGAATTCCCATCTGGAGCGTGGGTGCTCACCAAGCCTACTAATTTTGCCCTGGCTTTTTAAGATCCACTCGAGAGGGAGCCCAAGGAGGGGCATCCTCCGATATTCAAGTGGGTGCTGGTGGCCCAACGTAGATGGTGCAAATTCCTTGTCTTGGAGTTTTGTTGGTATCCCATGTAAACCAAGTTATTCAGCCTCTTTTTCTCCACTAATATTTCCTACTACACTGTCCGCTTCTAATCTCTCTATATATCTGTAATTAAATAAGTTTTTTCCTACGATGCCAATTCCATCTCCCTTTCAAATTACCCTGGATCCACTGGGGCTAGACCCTAGCATTTGCCCAGTATAACTTCCTTGTTCTTGCTTCCTTCTTCCTATTTTTGTACAGCTTCTCATTTTGTACAGCTTCTCAGAACTCCTTTCTATTTTCTAGTTTCAACATTATCTACTTGAAATTTTTTTTTGTCCGATAAAAACCCTTAAAAGTCTTAACATGACTCATAAAGTTTATCTTTTAACATTGCTATTGTGCTAAGTCACTTCAGTTGTGTCTGACTCTTTGTGGCCCTGTGGACTATAGCCCACCAGGCTCCTCTGTCCATAGGATTCTCCAGGCAAGAATATTGGAATGGGTTACCATGCCCTATTCCAGGGCATCTTCCCAAGCTATAGATAATAATAAATAAAAACTTTAAAGAATAAAGAATAAACTCCTTAAAGAATAAAGGAATGATGATAGAGAATGAAAAAGGAAACCCTCAAAAATAAATATACTCCCAAAGGACAGAGTGTACTTCATGAAATATAATCAGACTTGGGTTTTCCTAAATAAGACTGTCCTTGTGCATTATAATTATCAATAATTGTGCCTTGAATGAACCTTATTGGCTACAATACTGCCACTGTGGAAAACTTTCCCTTATTCATTTTAGAGCCTAACTTCTCCTGCTACAAATAATGATTGGGTGATTTAGCTACTAAGTCATATCCTACTGTTGCAACCCCTTGGACTGTAGCCTGCCAGGCTCCTCTGTCCATGGGATTCTCTGGGCAAGAATACTGGAGTGGGTTGCCATTTCCTTCTCCAAGTGATTGGGATGCCTACCTAAATATAACATTTCCCAAATCATGTGAATAAGTGTTAACCAATGGCATGTGAGCAACTTTAAGGTCACATTCTTAAAAGGAAGCTACTTCTCTTTCACTTATTCTTTTCACCCTTCCTAGGCCTAGGAATTAGCAACAACTGGAGTGGTCACCTTAGATCCAGGGATGGAATCTCTGCTGACAATGTAAAAGCACCTCTTCCCCCTATGTACAATCCTAGGCAGCAGAGATGCAAATCTTCTGTCATGTTTAAGTCACTGCTAATTGGTCTTTGGATCCATATTTAACTAATAAAACCTATCATAAACATTATTTTCAGCAAAATCTAGCCTCCTATACAATACCTATGTTACTGAAGATACTGCTTTGCCTGTTGAGTGAGAACTAGAAATAACACAATTATTAGAAAATAACAGAAGGAAAAGACAGCTGTATTTAACTTTAGAGAGTTAGGGAGTTTGGGATTGACATGTAAGCATTGCTATATTTAAAATAAATAACCAACAAGGAAAAAAAATTAAGTGGAATCATACAGTTAAAAAAGTAAATATTCTTATTTTAAAAAATTAATTTGGAAGAGTTTAAAATTTTCATAGATATAATATCAAATTTACTTGCGAAATATTTTGGATGAAGTATGAAATGCTCTCTATGTCTACACATTTTATGTTTTTATTCTGTTAAGTACAGCATATGAATTGTCCTATTTCTGCAAATAAACTCATCATTTCCCCTGGTTGCCAGCCATCTTGCCAGGCTCGCATCCTCCCTCTTCTGCCATTATGTTAGTCTCTTCTTCCTTCGTTGTAGAGCCTCTCATATGAATTTCTTCTCTTTTATGTAACTGTTGTATCCAAATCATTAATACTTCTTCCAAGGTTCTTGAAACTCTCTAAGTGGCTATTGCTGCAGCTGCTTCTAACCCCTTGTCCTTGTATTCTACCAGTTCAAAACTTCTGAAGAAAAAAAAAATTATATCTTCCTTGTGCAAATCATTCTTTTGAAATCCTTTGAAAAGTTACCATATAAATTTCAAACTTCTTCAACATTTTGTTTAAGCTCCATCCATTGTTATTTCCTAAGTACAAAACACATAGTCCATTTTCTCAGTCCACACTCTCCCTAAAAATTGTTTTTGATACAAAACCTCCTAAGGCCTATTCTTCCTTCAAAGCTTACATCTTGGACTGCCCTTTGTTTAAGATCGTCAACTCTCCTGGGGGCTCAGCCTCTCTTCTGAATTCGTTTGTATGTTTTAGTTGCTTAGCCATGTCTGACTGTTTGTGACCCCATGGACTATAGCCCACCAGGCTTCTCTTTCCATGGAATTCTCCAGGCAAGAATACTGGAGTAGGTTTCCATTTCCTTCTCCAGGGCATCTTCCTGACCCAGGTCTCCTGTATTGTAGGCAGGTGCTTTACCATTCAAGCTACTAGGGAAGCTTTATCTGTTGCAATAATCTGGACCCTCTACTGTATCTCCTCTTTCAAGGGCCACCAGAAAACACTAATCAATTGAAATAGATATCTAACCTACTGCACAGGTGGCACCGTGCTTCACAGTGGGAATTCAAAAAGAGATATGATAACTGCTCCATCTGAAAGGCTCACAGACAATTCGGAAAGACCCATCATAAAAAGTTAAAAAGTAAATACAAGTTTACACAGAGCTCCTAGAAGTCAGAATTCAGACACATTTAAGGTTGTGGCTCTTACTCCAGTCTCTGATATTTATCACCTTATTTTGTCATTCTTCTCCCCAAAATTAATTTGTTTTAAAAATACTCCAAGAACTTGAGAGGGGAAGAAGAAGGCAGAGGAGTAGGTGGACATGGAGTATAGCTCTCTCCACAGATACATCAGAAATAAACCTTCAGACACAGAAGTGCATGCAGAACAGTGGCTGACAGTAAACAAGAGGAACTAACCAGTGGAAAAGAATATATAGAACCATGCAAAACTCGGTAGGTTGAAGGAACTGGGGGGGAAAACAGCAGTGTTAGTACGACTGGACCTGCCCTCAGTAGGTGGGGGAATTGAAGCCAGGGTCCAATCCCCATATCAGTGCAATTGTCTGAATCAGAGGAGAAATATTTAAGGCTGAGAGTGAAAGAACTGGTCTCTGGCAGCCTAAATGGAATGAGAATCAGACAGTCCTTGCCACAGCCACACATACCCGACAGGGATGCAGGTCACCTGGAAGATGCAGTGGCTGGGAGCTAGAGTTTAGGGATTGTGGAGTGATCCCAGGGCGAGGGCTGCTGTTGACCATGGAGAGACGGATTAAGGGGATGTGAGAGAGGAGACTGTGGCGGGAAATGCCTGTGGAGGAGAGCCGGGCAGCCATGGAAGCAAGGTGATACTGCTGAATCACACGTAGGGGGTGGAGCCATTGCCATAGCCTCTCTCGCCACATACCAGCATCAGCAGCTGAACAATAGAGAGGCTGGCCCATCAACCCCCTGATGCACTGATCTACAGAGCAGGACCCCAGCCAAGGGGGCCCCTCTATGTGCCTGACACACTGAACAGCAGAGAAGGACCCCAAACAAAAGAGGCCTCTAAGTGCCTGAATGGGTGGAACTACAGAGAAAAACTGGCCAAAGAGGCCTTCTGATCGCCAGCTAAAGAGGCTTGAATAAAGACTCTGATAGGGCCATAGCTAAAAAAACAAACAAACAAAAAACTAGTCTGATAGGGCCATAACTCCTGCAGCAGAGGCAGTCTGTCCCTGCACGTTTGGTGCTGCCCAGGGTCCCCGCAAGCCAAGCAGCTGTGCCACCTTCATGCTCAACTCTCACTGGAGCAGAGTTTTGTGTCTATGCGTGCAGGGTTGCTTCAGTCATGTCCAACTCTTTGTGACCCTGTAGACTGTGGCCTGCCGGGCTTTTCTGTCAGGGACAGAGGGTCCCCAGGCAAGAGTATTGGAGCATATTGGCCAATACTGGTCACCATACCCTTCTAGAGCACTATATTTCCTGCTGCCCTAGCCACCAACTCCCCTGAGTACCTGGTGATGCCAGAACCCCTGTGACTCAAGCAGCTGCACCACCTCCACACCTGGCCCTCACAGGGGCAAGCCCAAGCCCCCCAGGATAGGCTCAGGAGCAAAGCCCAGTGGAGGACCCACATGTATAGGTGGAAATAAAATCACAATTTAAACCCAGGGGCAGTGTGGCTAAGGAAGAAGACCCAAAACCTTCCCACTAGCTATACAAGCTGCAGATTAAATCCACACAATCAACTAGGCAGACTCTGTGTGTATGGAATATATAAGAAGTCATTGAGAGCTCCCACAAAAGAAAACCCACTAGTTCTGATAGCTGTGGACATTAGAGGCAAGAACACACAGGACTAGGACCAGATTAGAACCTGAGCTGTGCCCACAGCAGGTCCAGAGATCAGCGCAATGTTGGAGAGCATCCTACGGAGGTGAGGTGGACTGCAATTACCTGTGAGGGAAAGGACTCTAACAGCAGTAACTCAAGAAAAACATTTATTATTCTTATGGTTTGACTTGTTCTGTAGATTCTTTGTATTTTCTTTCTTTCTTTGCCTTTTTTCTTTTTTTCCTCTTTTTTGATCCTTTTCCCCCTTTCTGTAGTTGTAGTTGTTGATTTTATTGACATGAAATCTAATTAAGCTTTTGAGCTTTTTTCATTTTTTCTCCTCAGCCACATTTTCTATTGTTATAAACCTCTGCCTCTATGCTGCACTTTTGCTGTTCTGTGGAGTTTTCCTTTATTTTTTTTTATTTTGTTTTCTTTTTATTTTAATTTTTTAAACCTATTATTATTTTTTAAACATTTATTCCTTTGTTTGCTTTTCCTACTGTTCTTTTCCCTTTGCAGTTAATCTTTAATGTCTATAAATGTATTTCATCTATCTATATTTAACTTTGCATATCTGTTCTTTTTTCTTTTCTTTCTTTCCTCTCAACATATGTGTTAGTTTTGTTTTCATTACTTTATTCACCAATTGGTACTGCATTTTAGTTCGGTTTCCCAGTTTGTGCTTTAGTTAGTTTTGTTCTTAACTGCTAGATATAATTTTTGATTTCAATCTATTGTGCTTATCTTTGTTGGACTGTTTTGATTTTGTTTATGGGTGTATATGTATATGTGAATATTCAGTCACAATTTTTATGGTTGTTATAAACCACTACCTCTACATTGGGCTTTTGCAGTTCTGTGGAGTTTTCCTTTTCTCTTCCTTTTTTCCCCCTTATATTTCCTTTCTCTTTTTTATATTTCTAATTTTTTAAACCTATTATATTTTTTCTACATTTATTCCTTTGCCTTTCCTACTGTTCTTTCCCCCTTGCACATAATCTTTAACGTGTATAAATCTTCTTCCTCTACCTCTATCTAACTTTGCATATCTATTATTTCTTTATTTTCTTCCTTTCCTTTCCTCCTAGCATGCATGTTAGTTTTGTTTTCATTGCTTTATTCCTCACTTGGCACCTTTGTTTAGTTTTGCTTTCCAGTTTGTGTTTCAGTTAGTTTTGTTCTTAACTGGTAAATACAATTTTTTATTTCCTTTGTTCACCAGATCAAGCTACTGTACTTTATTTTTGTTGTACTGGTTTGACTTTGCTCATGGGTATATATGTATATGTGTATATTCCATTATTTTAGTTATTATTTGCCTGATTTTGTAACTGCCATTTGTCTGGGGTTCATCTTTGGTTTCTTGTTTGAGGGTATTTGTTACCCTTAATGCTATAGCAAACCACTTGTAGACTCTTATTTCCTGACCAGAGATCAGGCCCTGAGCCTTAGGAGCAGTAGCGCCGACTCCAAGGACCTAGGCTACCAGAGGACTAGCCATAGTGAACATCAAATAATGAAAACAGTGGGAACTCACACAAGGAACCACTTGAATACAAGACTCAGCATTACCCAACCACCTGTAGCACTCTGTGCAAGACCCCTCATTTAAACAACAAGCAAAGCAAAAATATAAATCCAATCAACAGGAGACAGGATTACCACCTCACTCAGCTTGGCCCATCAGAGGAAAGGCAAACAAATAAACAAAAACAACAACAACAACAAAAGCACAAATATCACCCTATATGAAGCTCACACAAACCACTGGACCAAATTTAGGAGGGCAGAAACCAAAAGGAAGAAAGAATTCAACCTTGAAGACTGGGTAAAGGAGAACTCAAACACAATAAGTTTTTTAAAAAATTAATGAAAAGCCAGAGAAACACTACAAAAATGAAGAAACAAACTAGAAATACAGAAGCCCAAATAAATGAAGAGGAAATAGGCAAACTACCTGAAAAAGAATTCAGAATAATGATAGTAAAAATGATCAAAAACCATGAAAACAAAATGAAGAAAATGCAAGAATCAATTAACAAAGACCCAGGGGAATTAAAGAATAAACATACAGAGACAAACAACACAATTGCTGAAATTAAAAATACTCTAGAAGGAATCAATAGAAAAATATCTGAAACAGAAGAACAAATCAGTAAGCTGGAAGATAAAATGGTGGAAATAACTTCTGAAGAGCAGAATATGTAAAAAGAATGAAAACAACTGATGATGGTCTCAGAGACCTCTGGGACAATATCATATACATCAACATTTGAAGTATAGGGGTCCCAAAAGAAGAAGAGAAGAAATGGTATGAGAAAAATGTTCAAGAGATTATAGTTGAAAATTTCCCCAACATGAAAAAGGAAATAGTCAATTAAGCCCAAGAGGCACAAAGATTTCCACATAGGATAAACCCAAGGAGAAACATGCCAAGACACATACTAATCAAACAAACAAAGATTAAACACACAGAAAGAATACTAAAAGCAACAAGGAAAAAGCAACATGTAACATAAAAGGGAAATCCCATATGTTCGACAGCTGATCTTTCAGCAGAAACTCTTCAGGCGAGAAGGGAATGGCAGAATATATTTAAAGTACTGAAAGGGAAAAACCTACAACCAAGATTATTGTACCCAGCAATGATCTCATTCAAAATGGATGGAGAAATCAAAAGATTTTCACACGAGCAAAAAGTTAAGAGAATTCAGTAGCACCAAACTAGCTTTACAACAAGTCTTAAAGGGATTTATATAGTCCAGAAATACAAGAGAAGAAAAAGATCTACAAAATCCAACCCCAAACAATTAAGAAAATGGCAATAGGAACATATATATGAATAACTACTTTAAATGTAAACGCATTAAGTGCTTCAACCAAAAGACACAGGATGGCTGAATGGATACAAAAATAAGACCCATATAATATGCTGTCTATGAGAAACCCACTTCAGACCTAAAGATACATAGACTGAAAGTGAGAGGATGAAAAAATATATTTCCTGCAAATGGAAAGCAAAATAAAGCTGGAGTGACAGTCTTCATATCAGAGAAGTTCAGTTCAGTTCAGTTCAGTTCAGTCGCTCAGTCGTGTCCAACTCTTTGCGACCCCATGAATTGCAGCACGCCAGGCCTCCCTGTCCATCACCATCTCCTGGAGTTCACTCACACTCACGTCCATCGAGTCCGTGATGCCATCTAGCTATCTCATCCTCGTTGTCCCCTTCTCCTCCTGTCCCCAATCCCTCCCAGCATCAGTCTTTTCCAACGAGTCAACTCTTCCCATGAGGTGGCCAAAGTACTGGAGCTTCAGCTTTAGCATTATTCCTTCCAAAGAACACGCAGGGTTGATTTCCTTCAGAATGGACTGGTTGGATCTCCTTGCAGTCCAAGGGGCTCTCAAGAGTCTTCTCCAACACCACAGTTCAAAAGAATTAATGCTTCGGTGCTCAGCATTCTTCACAGTCCAACTCTCACATCCATACATGACCACTGGAAAAACCACAGCCTTGACTAGATGGACCTTAGTCAGCAAAGTAATGTCTCTGCTTTTGAATATAGTATCTAGGTTGGTCATAACCTTTCATCCAAGGAGTAAGTGTCTTTTAATTTCATGGCTGCAGTCACCATCTGCAGTGATTTTGGAGTTGAAAAAAATAAAGTTTGACACTGTTTCCCCATCTATCTCCCATGAAGTGATGGGACCAGATGCCATGATCTTCGTTTTCTGAATGTTGAGCTTTAAGCCAACTTTTTGCTCTCCTCTTTCACTTTCATTAAGAGGCTTTTTAGCTCCTCTTCACTTTCTTCCATAAAGGTGGTGTCATCTGCATATCTGAGGTTATTGATATTTCTCCTGGCAATCTTGATTCCAGCTTGTTTTTCTTCCAGTCCAGCATTTCTCGTGATGTACTCTTCATATAAGTTAAATAAGCAGGGTGACAATATACAGCCTTGACGTACTCCTTTTCCTATTTGGAACCAGTCTGTTGTTCCATGTCCAGGTCTAACTGTTGCTTCCTGACCTGCATACAGATTTCTCAAGAGGCAGGTTAAGTGGTCTGGTATTCCCATCTCTTTCAGAATTTTCCACAGTTTATTGTGATCCACACAGTCAAAGGCTTTGGCATAGTCAATAAAGCAGGAATAGATGTTTTTCTGGAACTCTCTTGCTTTTTCCATGATCCAGTGGATGTTGGCAATTTGATCTCTGGTTCCTCTGCCTTTTCTAAAACCAGCTTGAACATCAGGGAGTTCACGGTTCACATATTGCTCAAGCCTGGCTTGGAGAATTTTGAGCATTACTTTACTAGCATGTGAGATGAGTGCAATTGTGTGGTAGTTTGAGCATTCTTTGGCATTGCCTTTCTTTGGAATTGGAATGAAAACTGACATTTTCCAGTCCTGTGGCCACTGCTGAGTTTTCCAAATGTGCTGGCATATTGAGTGCAGCACTTTCACAGCATCATCTTTCAGGATTTGAAACAGCTCAACTGGAATTCCATCACCTCCACTTGCTTTGTTCGTAGTGATGCTAAGGCCCACTTGACTTCACTTTCCAAGATGTCTGGCTCTAGATGAGTGATCACATCATCATGATTATCTGGGTCATGAAGATCTTTTTTTACAGTTCTTCTGTGTATTCTTGCCACCTCTTCTTAATATCTTCTGCTTCTGTTAGATCCATACCATTTCTGTCCTTTATCGAGCCCATCTTTGCATGAAATGTTCCCTTGGTATCTCTAATTTTCTAAAAGAGATCTCTAGTCTTTCCCATTCTGTTCTTTTCCTCTATTTCTTTGCATTGATCGCTGAGGAAGGCTTTCTTATCTCTTCTTGCTATTCTTTGGAACTCTGCATTCAGATGCTTATATCTTTCCTTTTCTCCTTTGCTTTTCGCCTCTCTTCTTGTCACAGCTATTTGTAAGGCCTCCTCAGACAGCCATTTTGCTTTTTTACATTTCTTTTCCATGAGGATGGTCTTGATCCCTGTCTCCTGTATAATATCACAATCCTCATTCCATAGTTCATCAGGCACTCTATCTATCAGATCTAGGCCCTGAAATATATTTCTCACTTCCACTGTATAATTATAAGGGATTTGATTAGGTCATACCTGAATGGTCCAGCGGTCTTGCCTATTTTCTTCAATTTGAGTCTGAATTTGGTAATAAGGAGTTCATGATCTGAGCCAGAGTCAGCTCCTGGTCTTGTTTTTGTTGACTGTATAGAGCTTCTCCATCTTTGGCTGCAAAGAATATAATCAGTCTGATTTCAGTGTTGACCATCTGGTCAAGTCCATGTGTAGAGTGTTCCCTTGTGTTGTTGGAAGAGGGTGTTTGCTATGACCAGTGCATTTTCTTGGCAAAACTCTATTAGTCTTTGCCCTGCTTCATTCCACATTCCAAGGCCAAGTTTGCCTGTTACTCCAGGTGTTTCTTGACTTCCTACTTTTGCATTCCAGTCCCCTATAATGAAAAGGACATTTTTTGGGGGTGTTAGTTATAAAAGCTCTTGTAAGTAGACCTTAAAATAAAGAATATTACAAGAGATAAGGAAGGACACTACATAATGATCAAGGGATCAATCCAAGAGGAAGACATAATAATTGTAAATATCTATGTACCCAGCATAGGAACATCTCAATACATAAGACATAAAAGGAGAAATTGACAGTAACACAATGATAGTAGGAGACTTTAACACTCCACTCACACCAATGGACAGATCATCAAAACAGAAAATTAGTAAAGAAACACCAGTCTTAAACAATACATTAGATGAGATTGGTCTCATTGATATCTTCAGGACATTCCCTCCAAGAATTCAATATATGCAAATCAAACAATGTGATATACCACATTAACAAATTGAAAGATAAAAACCATATGATTATCTCAGTAGATGCAGAAAAAGCCTTTGACAAAATTCAGCACCTATTATGATTAAAACTCTTCAATGGACATAGAAGGAACCTATCTCAACAGAGTAAAGCCCATATATAGTAAAACTACAGCAAACATTATTCTCAATGGTGAAAACCCAAAAACATTCCCTCTAAGATCAAGAACAAGACAAAGGTGTCCACTTGCACCACTATTATTCAACATAGTTCTGGAAGTCCTAGCTACAGAAATCAGAGTGGAAAAAATAAATAAATAAAAGCAATACAGATCAGAAAAGAAGAAGTAAAGCTCTCGTTTTCAGATGACATGATACTGTGTATAGTAAACCCTAAAGATAGTATCAGAAAATTACTAGAGCTAATCAGTGAATTTAGCAAAGTTTCAGGATACAAAATCAACACACAGAAATCACTTGCATTTCTACATACTAACAATGAAAAATCACAAAGAGAAATTAAGAAATCAATCCCATTCACCATTGCAACAAAAGTAATTAAATATCTAGGAATAAACTTACTTAAGGAAACAAACAAACTGTACACAGAGAATTACAAGACACTAATGAAAGAAATCAAAGATGACATAAACAGATGGAGAGATATTCCATGTTCCTGGGTAGGAACAATCAATATTGTGAAAATGACTATACTACCAAATGCAATCTACAGATTCAAAGCAATACATATCAAATTACCACTGGCATTTTTCACAGAACTAGAACAAAAAAATTCACAATTCATATGGAAATACAAAGACCCCGAGTAGCCAAAGCAGTCTTGAGAAAGAATAATGGAGCTGGAGGAATCAAGCTTCCTGACTTCAGATTATACTACAAAACTACAGTCATACAGACAATATGGAACTGGCACAAAAACAGAATAGACCAATGGAACAAGATATAAAGCCCAGAAATAGACCCATGCACCTATGGGTACCTTATTTTTGACAAAGGAGGCAAGAATATACAATGGGGCAAAGACAGCCTCTTCAATAAATGGTGCTGGGAAAACTGGACAGCTACATGTAAATGAAGGAAATTAGAACACTTCCTAACACCATACACAAGGAAAAACTCAAAATGGATCAGAGGTCTAAATGTAAGGCCAGAAACTATAAAAACTCTTAGAGGAAAACATGGGCTGAACCCTCGATGGCATAAATCAAAGCAAGATCCTCTATGACCCACCTCCTAGAGTAACAGAAATAAAAACAAAATAAACAAGTGGGACTGGATTAAACTTAAAAGCTTTTGCACAGCAAAGGAAACTGTAAGCAAAGTGAAAAGACAACCCTCAGAATGGGAGAAAATAATAGCAAACGAATCAACTGACAAAAGATTAATTTCCAAAATATACAAGCAGCTCATACAACTCAACATCAGAAAAACAAAAAACCCAATCAGAAAGTGGGAAAAAGACCTAAATGGACATTTCTCCAAAGAAGACAGACCCATGGCTAACAAACACATGAAAAGATACTCAATATCACTCATTATTAGAGAAATGTAAATCAAAACTACAATGAGATTTCACCTCATACCAGTCATAATGGCCATCATCGAAAAGTCTCCAAACAATAACTGCTGGAGAGGGTGTGGAGAAAGGGAACGCTCTTGCACTGTTGGTGGGAATGTAAATTGATACAGCACTATGAAAGACGGTTTGAAGATTCCTTAAAAAACTAAGAATAAAACCACCATATGACCCAACAATCCCACTCTTAGGCATACACCCTGAGGAAACCAAAGTTGAAAAAGACACTTGTATCCGTTGTTCATTGCAGCACTCTTTACAATAGCTAAAACATGGAAGCAACCTAGACATCCATTGACAAATGAATGGATAAAGAAGTTATCATACATATACACAATGGAATATTACTCAGCCATAAAAAGGAACACATTTGAGACAGTTCTAATGAGGTGGATGAACATAGAACCTATTATACAGAGTGAAGTAAGTCATAAATAGAAAGATAAATATAATATTCTAATGCATACATACAGAATCTAGAAAAACGGTACTGAAGAATTTATTTAAAGGGCCCCAATGAAGAAACAGACATAGAGAATAGACTTACGGACATGGGGAGAGTTGAGGAGAGGGTGAGATGTATGGAAAGAGTAATGTGAAAACTTACATTATGTCAATAGATAGCCAATAGGAATTTGCTGTATGGCTCAGGAAACACAAATAGGGGCTCTGTATCAACCTAGAGGGATGGGATGGGAGGGAGATGGGAGGGAGGTTCAAAAGGGAGGGTACTATGTATACCTATGGCTGATTCACGTTGAGATTGAACAGAAAATTCTGTAAAGCAATTATCCTTCAAAAAATTGTTTTAAAAATACCCAAATAACTTATATTTAAACCTCTTTGAATTAATAAACCTTAAAAGACTAATACCATTTATGATCTCTATGTTGGATAAACACGTGTCTCCCAATTTTCATTCAAATTTTATCTGTTTCGGAAAAGAAGATTTTTTTTTTCACGTGTCTGAATGAAAAGTGTGATGATTCCATGGTTTCTGTATTATCCTTAGGTAATAAAAAATCCCATAAGCACATTAAATAACTATTGTCCTTTGTGTTAATAAAAAAATTCATTCTCAAATAGGAATCACATTCTAAACCTGAATTCAAATTGAAACTTCCCTCTCACATAACACCTGGGAATCGCTGAAAGCAACATGTAGGCTGAAGGAGCAGGACATAATCTTTCTTCTCTGCTTCTACACTTCGCTCTTCCAGTTCAACTCTTTGAATTGGGCGAGCAAAGTTTCTGAACCTGCCCACATCAAAACAGAGCAGTGGGTAGAGAGACAGGAAATCTCTTCACTCTTTCAGTCGGGTGGATTTAATGCTAACTTTCTCCTTGCTACTTTTGTGGGTTCTTTGGAAATCTTGTTCATTATCCTCACACTCAAAGTTTCTTTACCCACAAAGATATGCTACATGTTGATGTTAATTTACTTCCTTTTCATTTTTTTAGAAATCGGGGCTCTACCTCTAGCTTCTCCTTTCCTGAATTCAGTTCATATATCTAGGAATGTGTTTGCATATGACCCACACTAGTCTTCCTTACCCATCTTCTATACCTGGGAAAAGGGAGGAAGCATTCATTCTTTGATCAGACAAATGATGAGTTCAGTTCAGTTGATCAGTCATGCCCGAATCTGTGACTCTGTGACTGCAACGTGCCATGCTTCCCTGTCCATCACCAACTCCTGGAGCTTCCTCAAACTCATATCCACCGAGTCGGTAGTGGCATCCAGCCATCTCATCCTCTGTCGTCCCCTTCTCCTCCTGCCTTCACTCTTTCCCAGCATCAGGGTCTTTTCAATGAGTCAGTTCTTTGCATCAGGTGGCCAAATTATTGGAGTTTCAGCTTCAGCATCAGTCCTTCCAAAGAATATTCAGGACTGATTTCCTTTAGAATTGACTGGTTTGATCTCCTTGTAGTCCAAGGGACTCTCAAGACAAATGATGGGTACAGGCTAATCCCAGCCTAAGGGGATCACTGGCCCTTCTCTCGCCAGCCAGATTTCTCAGGCATGTGTGAGACGCTGGTCGGCTCTGTTGCGTTAATTCAGGATATCAAGCTCTTGCAGTTAGGGTGGTCAAATTTAGCAAAGTAAACTACAGACATCAGTTAAATTTGCATTTCAGATAATCAATGGATATTTTTAGTGTAAGTATGTCCCTTGGAATATTTTGGACATACTTTTTTACTTAAAGGTCATGCAATGCTTTGTATTTTATCTGGAAACTACTCCTAGTAGTTCTGGTGATGTCACTGTTTTGACCTAAAGTGAGGAGGGGACTCCCCAGCCCTTTACTCTGGGGGTGAATCTCTTAGTTCAACTTTATACAAAGAAATAATCTTCACAAGTCTTCAACTAGTCTCCATTCTTTTAAATATTTTGGTCAATCTTATATATGATAACCTTTCTAATATTTCCTTTGAAACTTTGCGTTTGTTTTTGGGTTTTTTTTCCTTTGACCTCTCTGTGAAGTTTGTGGGATTTTAATTTCCTGACCTGGGATCAAACCTAGGCCTGCAGCAGTAAGAGCAGGAAGCCTTAACCACTGGACCTTAAGGGAATTCCCAGAAATTTGCATCTTGATTTGGTGGGATGCTGTGCTGTACTAAATCATTTCACTTGTGTCTGACTCTTTGTGACCCTATGGACTATAGCCTCCCAGCCTCCTCTGTCCATGAGATTCTCCAGGCAAGAATACTGGAGTGGATTGCTGTGCCCAAGGATCGAACCTGTGTCTCTTATGTCTCTTGCACTGACACGCAGATTCTTGACCACTATCACCACCGTTCATAGGGATGCATGGTTAAAAGGATACTCATGTATTGCTGGTAAAAATGTTAATTGCTGCAACCATGTTGGTTTGCAACCTAACAAAATCCTTAAAATAAAAATTGCATACACAATTTGGAGACTCTTTTCCTGAGAATCATTATATACACATAAGATGACACTAGTATAAAATGTTTCACAACAAGTATATCCTAGCAGTATTGATTTGTAGAAGCAAAATATTTTTTAAAAATCAGCAGAAATTTAATCACTATCAATAGAGGAATAACTGAATAATTTATGGTACAAATCTCACTCTGAAATATTAAAAAAGAATAAATTAGAACTATTCCAAATGATTTGGAGAGATTTTCATAAGCTATAGTTGAAAATTTTTAAATTCATGAACCAGTACCTATTTCTGAAAATAAATGAATTGCCACAGTAGAAATCTCTATTTCTAATTTTACCTATAATTGCATAAAAAGGGAGAAAATAAGAAAGACTACATGTAATTGTGTCTATGATGGATCGTATCAGAGTTGCAGAATCTGGTGGGAGGAAAGATTATTTTTTTTCTAAAAATAAACTTCTCTTTTCCAGTGTAAAATTTCTACTTTCAAAAGCTCTTTTACAAAGTATTGATCCTTTCCATTAAACCAAACTTAGATCTAGCCTTTATTATTGATTTTAGCATGCAAACTTTTACCCTATGTCTTCAGGCTAACTCTGCTCAATAATTAACATAGTTTAAATACCACAGACAGTAGCTTTAGTCATTTATAGGCACACATGCTAACCAAAAAAGAAAAGAAATAGTAACTTTATTGTAAATCTTAAAAGGCAACAAGTTTATTTTTAGGGAAACAATAGTAAACACAGAAAATACCAGTCATCCAACAAGGATTCCCTCAGTTTGCTCCTATGGAACATGAATTTACAAACCTCCTAATGTAGGCATATGATGTTTTCTTCCCTCCTGTTATACTAGAAGCAATGTCATCTCACTTTTAGCCCAGCTCTTTCACTGGTGCTTTGAGATCTATTCACTGTTGTATTTCAAGGTGGCTCATATTCACGATTGCTCCTAATCCCTATTTATGAAACTGGATCCCCCTCTCTGGGATACAATTACACAAACCGTGCTTCAGCCCCATATTTGCCTCTAGCTTATCACCATACTCTTTAGCTTTCATCTAACTTCTAGAAAGAGCTGTTCATAGTTTCATCTCCTTTACTTTGGCTCATCCTTCTTCAGTCTATTCCAAAATGGCTTTCCTTTTCTTTCTACCGTGAAAATTTATCTCACCACTGACCTTAATATCATGGGAGTCAATAAATATTTTTCTGTCCTCATCTGTAGCCCACTCAATTATTTCTATTGTCTCTGATATTTCCCTTCTCTTCTTGGTTTCTATGGCATCACCCTTTCTTGGATTCCCAATTATTAATATTTTTCTGTTCTCCCTCTTTTTTTCTGTTCTCTTTTAATCTCATTTATGTTCATTCTTTTAGTCCTTCCTATTTAATGTTGCAATTTCTCAAGATTCAGAGATTGGTATTTCTGTGGTAGTCCAGTGGTTTGCCTTCCGATGCAAGAGGTGCAAGCCTGATCCCTAATCAGGGAGCTAAGACTCCACATGCCTCTTGGCTAAAAACCAAAAGATAAACTGAAATAAATTTGTAATAAATTCAATAAAGACAAAAATAATTCATATCAAAAAACTTTAAAACAGACATATCTTTTCTTCTAACTCTGCCTCTAAAAATGCATTATCCATAGCTATAGTCACCATCCAAGTGCTGACGACTCTCATTTTGCATCTTTGTAGTTCCAGCTAGACCTCTCCTCAGGATCATACATCCAACCACCTTCTCAATATCTTTACTTGGATATCAAAAGCATTCTGAACACCTCATACCTGTGATTGAGCACATTATTCTCCTTCAACCTTGCTTCTCTCCCACTGATGGACTGTGGCTCAGTTATCCTCTAGAGGCAAAGCCAGAAACCTCACAGTCGTTCCTATTATCTCCTTTCTCTGATCTTCCCATATTTAATTGATCATTAAATCCTTTAAGTTCGTCATCTAAGTTAGTCATGCATGCATCCATATTGCTATCTCCTCTGTAATCAGCACTCATCTAAGCTATTTTCCTTTTTTTCTTGGACAATATTCATAATAACTATAAAATTATTATTATTACTGTTACTATTCAGCCTGCCAATCACTTTTCTCTTATTGGTTTTGGGTCTTCTCCCATCATTCTCTAAACACTGAATTTTCCAACAGCAAATTTGATCAGATCACCTTCTTAAAACTCTTCAGCAACTTTGTATTGCCCTTAGGAGTAAGTTCTTAACATTTCTTCATAAGCCCTGTGTGATCTAGATCTTGTTGTCATCTTCAGCCTTACCCTTTTGATCTTCCTTTCCCAGGGAAATATTTTTAAATCTCACAACCTAAGTGAAGCTGGTTTATTTTATCTCTTATGGAATTATATTTCCTCCCTTCTGAGTACTTATTTCAGTTTTAATTGAATATCTATTAACAATTTGATCTTTTATTAGTAACCTCCATTAGAATGAAATTTTAATTTTCTCATCATTGCATTCAAGGTCCTAAACATGGCACGTAATCAGCAAGAAAAATGTTTATTAAATAAACGAATAAAAATGCACACAGAATAATATAGTGTGTGAGAGAATAAATTCTAGAATCAGACACACTGAATTTCACCTTCTGATTCTTCCCTTGCTAGTTGCATAATCCTAGGCAATTTATTTTTCTCCTAGTGTCCTCATCTAAGGATAGCTATTTTAAAATATCAGTAGCCAATATAAAGTAAGGACATTATACTGGGCTAAGTGCTTTCGTATGCGTTATCTCTCTTAAAATTAATGCCATGAGGTACTTGTTAATATTATCCTTAATTTAGAGGTGAGGAAACAGAAAATTAAGTAACTTTCCCAAAGTCATATAGGGGTTAAATGGAAGAGATATAAGTAAAACTTAGGATTCTTTGATACCAAAGTCCATGTTCTAAGCCTTCCTGCTTTAGCCACCCTTTTCCTCACACTAATCTACTGTGTGGCTCCCTGGGCCTACATATACACCGCTTAACACAGTGTCTGACACATAGTAAATCCCCCAGCAATAGGTTTACTGTTTTCCTCACCATTATTGTTATTATTAACATAGATTATAAGACCTGGGAAGTAAAAATTATAGATTCTCATTTCCCCAGAGAATAAATTTATGTGACCATGAGAAGTCCTTGTCAATTCCATCTGCCACAGAGCTGCTGGCTTACACATCAGAAGGTAAAGGCTTCTTCCTCATCTCCAAGGCCCCTCCCTGCATGCTTCACACCTAAGAGGCCTGCCTGATATCTCCAAAGAGAGCAACTCAGGGGGAGACTCCACCTGCCAGTGCAGGAGACACGGGTTCGCTCCAGGTCAGCAGGGTCGCTCAGAGCAGGAAACGGCATCTCACGCGAGTATTCTTGCTGGTACAAACCCATGGACAGAAGAACCTGGCAGGCTGCAGCCCATGGAGTCGCACAGTCAGACATGACTGAGCACACGGCAGCCTTTCACGGCCGTGCACTCCCTCGGCATTTGGGGCCTAGCTCAGTTCACTTCAGTCACTCAGTCGTGTCCGACTCTTTGTGACCCCATGAATCGCAGCACACCAGGCCTCCCTGTCCATCACCATCTCCCGGAGTTCACTCAGACTCATGTCCATAGAGTCGGTGATGCCATCCAGCCATCTCATCCTCTGTCATCCCCTTCTCCCCCTGCCCCCAATCCCTTCCAGCATCAGAGTCTTCTCCAATCAGTCAACTCTTCACATGAGGTGGCCAAAGTACTGGAATTTCAGCTTTAGCATCAGTCCTTCCAAAGAACACTCAGGACTGATCACCTTTAGAGGACTGGTTGGATCTCCTTGCAGGCCAAGGGACTCTCAAGAGTCTTCTCCAACACCACAGTTCAAAAGCATCAATTCTTTGGTGCTCAGCTTTCTTCACAGTCCGACTTTCACATCCATACATGACCACTGGAAAAATCATAGCCTTGACATGCCTCAAAGCTGTGCTTACAACAAGCATACCGACTCGCTTATGTGAGAGGATTTCTTAGATTGTCTTTTGAGTGGAATGATGGAGAACATAGCTGGGGACACTATGCTCCCCTCCTCAGTCCCTAGGACTCGCACCTCATTTTCATGGTGGCAATTCAGGAACAGGCTGGGTAAACCATTGACAAGGTGTATTTTTGTGTTTTTATCTTGCTCAAATCAGCTAAATAAATAAAGATAGCAATATTAGCTTTCTGTTTAGGTAGCATATAAGGTACTAAAACTTTCCTGGGAATTTTATTGCCCTTAAAGAGCAGCCAAAATATGTTTATTTTGAACTATGAAGATGTGTAAAAAGTCTGGAGTTCTGAATTTTAAAGAGCTCTCTTGTTGACTTTTTTCTAATATATCAATACAATCTCTAATATATCAGTATATATAATACACCATTTTGCAAATAATTACTTGAGTAAGCACAGGAGCAAAGAATAAATACCTCCTTCCTGCAAGGCTGTCTTTTAGATTAGCCAGAATAACTTAGAAACTTATAGTCTTATTTTTTCTGTTCTCATGAAAATAAAGTTTTTCCAGAAATATTTTCAAACACATTGTTAATCAAGAGAACTATGAAATGAGGAAATCTGTAGACATCAACAGAAACTAATAAAAATGGCTAATAGTTCAAACTCACCTGAACTTTCAAGGATACAGAAACATTATATAATGGATAATGTACAGCAGAGTCATCAGAGTTAGATCATGAGGAAGCCACAAGGTATCTTGAATACATTTGATCACAGAAAACATAGTCACTGTGATTTATCAACCATGCTGATGAATATCTTATTCATCTTCATCATTTTTCAAATTAGAGAATTAAACTCCAGTAAGGTGAAGTTGCTTCTCCAAAATATACTAGCCAAATATTAAATTATTTATTTCTAAAGTCAAAATTTCTTAATACATTTTTCATTACCTAGTTCCAAAATTATTTTCCCCAACAACCAAAAACTTGTTATTCTTCAATAATGTTATAAGAAAACATTAAATATTTGGGTTTTCAAAAGAAGCACATGTCTTGCCTATATTAAATGTTTCATTTAATAATTCACAGAGAAATTTAATCTATCACAAAGCATTAGACAACCTAACAGTAATTTCTGAAGTGTGCGTGCATTTTCTTAACTTCTATTTAACTTTTGAAATGCAATCTGTAGAAAACCATGGAAAATTAACTCTATCTCAGGCAATAATATAAAAATAGAATAGAGTCTTATAAAGCTTGCTCTCTAAATTACATTATAATAATTAGTAGAGCCTAAGTATTTTATCATGGCTTAGAACAGGAATTTGTCCAAACATATTCTATAGCATTTAGAAAACAACCAGGGATAATTTCCAACTTCTGATAATATTATAGGTCACAAATTCCCCTTCCTCCTCTTAAATCCTTACTGGTATAAAGTATATAAAAATTGTGGTTATAACTAATATATATATATATATATATATATATATATATATATATTCTAAACACACAACTACATTTGTACAAATGTAAAGAAAATCTCTCAGTTTCCCAGGTGGCCCTAGCAGTAAAGAACCTGCCTGGCAATGCAGGAGACATAAGAGATGAGGATTCAATGCCTGGGCTGGGAAGACCCCCTGGAGGAGGGCAGGCAGCCCACTCCAGGATTCTTGCCTGGAGAACCCCATGGACAGAGGAGTCTGGTGGGCTATGGTCCACAGGGTCGCAGAGTCAGACACAACTGAAGGACTTGTCATACATGCACACATTTCTCTAGAAACCAAACACCAAAGAAGAAGCAGAAAACCGCAATGACATGAATGTTAACATGAATTACAGGAATCTGTTTTGGTAATAAGAAAGGACCTTGTATTTAAGTTGAGGGAAAGGGGAAATAGCCAATAAGCAAGGAAAAGGAGAAAAAAATTAAAAAGGAAGGAAGGAAGACATCAGACTATGATAAATCAGCACATAGAAAACTCAAAGAGTAACATGACAGAGAGTGACTGGATGGCTACTTGAGACTGGATGGTCAGAGTTTAAACATAGCAATGTTTGCCGAGAAACTCATAACATAAAAAGAGATAGGTACCAAAAAACAAGAAAAAGAGAATTTTAGGCAGAGAAAACAATAATATCTGTAAATAGAATAATAAAATCTGTAATTAAATTGTTAAAGAGATCATAGAAGATTAAAGAAAAATTTTCAAAAATATTTTAAGTTTAAAATTATGTTTCAAAAATCAGAATGTGTAATATAATGCACTTCTGTTGAAACAGGCATATGGAATTAAAAATATATATATATGAGAATAGACACACTGCTTTAGATGGGATTTGTTGTTGTCGCTAAGTCATGTGTGACTGTTTTGGGCCCTATGGACTGTGGCCTGCCAGGCTCCTCTGTCCATGGGATTTCCCAAGCAAGAATACTAGAAAATGAAAGTGAAGTCACTCAGTCATGTCCAACTCTTTGTGACCCCGTGGACTGTAGCCCACCAGGCTCCTCCATCCATGGGATTCACCAGGCAAGAATACTAGAGTGGGTTGCCATTTCCTTCTCCAGGGGATCTTCCCAACCTAGGGATAGAACCCAGGTCTCCCGCATTGCAGGCAGACGCTTTAACCTCTGAGCTACCAGGGAAGCCCTAAAAATACTAGAGTGGGTGCCATTTCCATCTCTAGGGGATCTTCCCAATTTAGGGATAGAGCCTACATCGCCTGTCTTGGCAGGTGGATTCTCTATGGCTGATCCACCAAGAAAGCCCTTAAGTGGGATTATATCAAGCCCCAAACCTTCTATACAGTTTAAAAATATATTATATTAACAAAATGAAAAGGAAACCTACTGAAAGGGAAAAAATATTTGCAAACCCTTTGTTATATAAGGGATTAATATCCAAACTGTATAAAAAGCTCATTAACTCAATGACAAATTAAAAAAAAAACTAATTTAAAAATGGGAAAAGGAATTGAATAGACTTTTTTCTGAAGAAGGCATCCAAATGGCTAACAGTTACATGAAAAGATCTCAACACCACTTATCATCAGGAAAATGCAAGTCTAGACTACAAAGAGATATCACCTCACACTTGATAGAATGGCTAAGATCCAGAAGACTAGAGATAACACATATTGCTGAGGATGTGGAGAGAAAGGAACGCTTGTCTAATATTGGTGGAATGTAAATTGTTTCAGTCACTATGAAAAATAATGTGAGGGTTTTTCAAAAAAATAATTATTTTTGAACAATAAACTGTGGAAAATTCTGAAAAAGATGGGAATACCAGACCATCTAACCTGCCTCTTGAGAAACCTGTATGCAGGTCAGGAAGCAACAGATAGAATTGGACATGGAATAACAGACTGGTTCCAAATAGGAAAAGGAGTACGTCAAGGATCTATATTGTCACCCTGCTTATTTAACTTATCTGCAGAGTACATTATGAGAAATGCTGGGCTGGATGAAGCACAAGCTGGAATCCAGATTGCCAGGAGAAATATCAATAATCTCAGATATGCAGATGACACCACCCTTATGGCAGAAAGTGAAGAACGATGAACGGGAAAGAGGAGAGTGGAAAAGTTGGCTTAAAGCTCAACATTCAGAAAACGAAGATCATGGCATCTGGCCCCATCACTTCATGGGAAATTGATGGGGAAACAGTGGAAACAGTGTCAGACTTTATTTTGGGGGGCTCCAAAAACACTGCAGATGATGACTGCAGCCATGAAATTAAAAGACACTTACTCTTTGGAAAGAAAGTTATGACCAACCTAGACAACACATTAAAACAGAGACATTACTTTGTCAACAAAGGTCTGTCTAGTCAAGGCTATGGTTTTTCTAGTGGTCATGTATGGATGTGGGAGTTGGACTATAATGAAAGCTGAGCACCAAAGAATTGATGCTTTTGAACTGTGGTGTTGGAGAAGACTCTTGAGAGTCCCTTGGCCTGAAAGGAGATCCAACCAGTCCATCCTAAAGTAGATCAGTCCTGGGTGTTCATTGGAAGGACTGATGTTGAAGCTGAAACTCCAATACTTTGGCCACCTGATAGGAAGAGCTGACTCATTGGAAAAGACCCTGATGCAGGGAAACATTGACGGCAGGAGAGAAGGGGATGACAGAGGATGAGATGGTTGGGTGGTATCACCAACTCAATGGACATGACTTTGGGCAAACTGTGGGAGATGGTGATGGACAGGGAAACGTGTGCTGCAGTCCATGGGGTCAAAAAGAGTTGGACGTGACTTAGTGACTGAACAACAACAAAACCAAAAGAAATGAAAAGAGGATATCAAAAAGGCATTTGCACTCCCATGTATAAGCACATAGTCAAGATATGGAAACAACCTAAGTCTCCATCAGAGAAGGATCCTGTCATTGGCAACAACATGAATGGAGCTTGAGGGCATTGCGCTAAGTGAGATAAGCTGGAGAAAGAAAAATACCATATGATGTCATTTACATGTGGCTTCTAAAACAGCCAAATTTATAGAAACAGAAAGTAGAATGATGGTTACTCGGGCATGGGAGAATAGGGAAGGTGTTTTTCAGGGTACAAACTTGCAACTAATAAATAAGTTCTGGATATCTAATGCACAGCACAGCATCACATCAACAATACTGTATTATAAACTTCAAATCTGCTAAGAGACTAGATCTTACTTGTTCTCACTACAAAAGAGAAATGATAATTATGTGACATAATAGAAGTGTTCACTAATGTAACATGGTAATCATATCATAATATATAAATATATCAAATTAACACACTGCATATCTTAAACTTACATTGTTCTATATTTTCAGAATCACTTATATCTTAATAAAAAACTGACTATATCTGGGATGAAATTATGGATAATGATTACATTACTTTTGTTTAACTGTATTTGTTAAGTTTTTACAATGAACCTGTATTATTTTGAAATAAGGAAAAAATTAATATTAAGCAATTAACATCTCTTTATCTGATATTATTGAAAGACCACTGTGATTAGTGCAACCCATTACATTTATCCATTCACTCATTTGAAACACCATAGCCTTCATTTCAGAATGTCAAACTGTTCCTTGACAACAGTTTTGAGGTAAAATGTACTAAATTAAGCTCATAGGAAGAAGGAAATAGATATGCTCTAATCTGTTATTTTTATTAGTTATCCACTTTCTGTTCCTGATTCTCATACTAAGCTTTCCAGAACTTGATCTCAAGTTCTGTATAATTAGCACCAGTGACTCAGAACAAGATGAGGTAGGAGTCTCACCACCAGCTGTTTTAAGGCCATGACACCAAGGCTCACAAATGATGATCATTAAGAATTTGCCTCAGATGTCCTAATAGATGCCTTTTATTTTCAGAATCAGAGCAAATCTACAATTGCTGGGGGAAGGATGGGCTCAGGTTGATTGACACTAGAAAACTTGGTAAAGAAATACAGTCTTTCTCTATTCCCCTCGGGGGAATACAGCTGGTGTGTGATCTTTCTCTCTCTCTAGTCTAAAATAACACCTTGACCCAGTCTGTTGCCTAACCCTGCCTCTCTCATTCCCATAATATACTCAGGAGTCGTGTTTACAGAGTACTGACAAAATTGCAGAGAGACATATACAGCAACATAGAGAACGTTATTTTCCTAGATAAAGGAGACTATTTGCTACTGGCAAGATTACTCACTCAGAACCATAGTTCATTGCTGCTTTCATGGGCTTCACCCAAGCTTAGGAAATGAGCAAGTCAGGGAAATAATAAGTCTAACAGCTGACAGAATCTCTACAAAAATGGCATCGTTCATCACTGACAAATGGTTTGTTTTTACCCCTTGAGTCTATCCTACACAATTCTGTACTGAGTTCTGTTCTCAGGAATATTAAAGCATGCCTATTGCCTTACTTGAGGTTCCAAACGAATATCCTTGCTTCCTTGGGGTGGTAAAAACAAGTTAGACCCTCACAAATGCCACTTCCTCATCTTGGCTACACATATTTTCTTTCCCAACCACTTTTGCAGTTAGGTTAGAGTCAAGATGCCAATAAATCATGAGCATACATCAGATGCATCTTTTCCAATTTCCAAGGGCAAGCCAGCTTCCTCTCTTTTCTCAGGAAATGCAGACTGGACATGTCCAGCCTCTCCATGGCAGGATCTTACATCTCAAAGTCTCTTGGAAAAAAATTGCTCTGGACAGACTCCTGATACACTTCAGATTTAAAGAAACTGAAAGAAATAAACTCCTTATGATTAATGTGTAGGCTACTAGCTTTAGGGGGCAGGTTGGACACAGCAGCCTTCATTAATTATGCAAATACACTCTCTGAGTTTTCTCATCTAATCTAGAGGCAAAAATATATACACTCTAGGGTTATTGCTGCCAGGTCCTAGACGTTATGGAAACTCATCCATTCCTGTATAAGACACATGAGCATTGTTTTTAATCAGGGATACATAAAAACATACCTGTAAAATTAACTGTTTAGACAGCATTGTTGGAAAAATATAGGTAAAAACCAAAATCCTCTTTTAACTCTCTAAGTCTTTCTACAAACACAGTAGAGAAAGAAAACAAGTTTGTTATTAAATAAGCTTTAAATCAGAGTATAATACTCATCTCATATAATCCTCTAAGAGATTGCAAAGAGGTATCACCCATTTATATAGCTGAGCAGATACAACTTTTTACATACATGTTAAGATAGGAAACGAGTCTGCAAGAGGACTTTGGTAGCACCATTTGTCACACATAGTTATCCTAATTTACCTGGTAGTTGGGATGAATATCTCTATTAGCTAATTGGGTTTATTTAAAAAAAAAAAAGAAAGAAAGAAATTCTCCTATCTTTATAACAGGAGGTGATTTTGCACTTTTGAACAAGTCTGTGGAAGCTGTTTTATCCTCCCCATGAGACTGAAAGAATCTATCTCCCTGGATGTTTACATTTCAAAGAGATGATTCCAGGCCCTGGAGAAAGACTAGTTCCTGGGCTGTCAAACTCATAAAAGTCTTATTTAGCTATTTAAAAGCTTACATATATTTCTAAGAAAGGAAGCAAAAACTTACCAGTTTTCTAAAGTAAATGCTTTAAGAAAAGACAGTTGAAAGCGATCTCTTCCCTTTTTTGCACAGGGGAGCATTAAGGCTTGTATTTTTCATTTGCATTTGTCTTTCACCATTCCCAGTGAACTGATTCATTTGTTCTGAATTGGAAGCCAGGACTCCACATCCTTCTGGAAGTAGCCTCTGAGATCAGACCTAAAAGTAATAGATTCATCACTGTCCACAACAATTCCCCAGAAATAGATGTGACAGGCACATGACAGCCCCTCCTTGACTAAAATGGCACATGTCCTGTGGTAGGAGTAGGGGGAATGGAGTCACAGAGCAGTCTGAGGGAACAGAATGTAAACTCATAATCTAATATCATTAAACCAAACCATTTTGAGAATTGCTGGTATCAGGATACTAGAGTTGAGAGAGAATCTCATGTCCATCAGTCAAGACTTATTTGACTATGAGAAACAGAAATCCAACACTAATCATGTGTTGAATCCAGGAAGGGTTGAACAAATAAGACACAGTAATGTCTGGGGTGCAGCTGTCTAGACTCATGATCTGTCTGTTTTGTCTCTTTTATTGCAGACTGATATTTCCATACAAGTGAAGAGTGGGGAAGAGGCATAACTCTCAAGCACACATAAGGCAAATCAAGGCCAAGGTGAGTGTCTGACTGATTTAACAGGTAAAGATTCAAGGAGCCAATTTTTGATTCAGTTTGCTACTTACATGCACAGCGAAAAGAAGAATAAGCCAAACATTCCAAATCCCCAGGATTTTTGTACCATATAGCAAAACTTAGCAAAACACAGAACCCTGGAATGAAAGGGGCCAGAATGACTACAGTGTACCTTGTGGATACCCCTTGTTAAAAAGCCAATTCTAAATTACTGATACTATTCAGTATTCCTACATCCTGCTGCTCTGTTCCAGGGGTGCCATGCCCCATCAGAGACAGGGAGAGGATGAGAAACTGTCTCATAACAACCTCCCAGAAGGAAGATAGAGTCAGAGGGAGATTGCCATGGATCAGCTCCTTTCAGGCCTCCCAGGCTCTTTTAACCTGGGAGAATCACAAGGAATCTGTCAACTTGGATTAGCTGAGGGTCAAGCATTCATTTAAATACAAAGTTGTACAAACATGTGAAGGTCATCAGGGCACTGCTGTGGAGCCATTGCTCAGCAGTAACCACTCACAAGTCCTGTTTGTATACAAATCTTACATTTTCACTCATTTCAGGGAAACTGATTTACAGACACACTGTATAAGTTCATGTTTTAAAGAAAAATCCTAGAAAATGCACTCATTGACACAATGTAAATTAAGCGCTCACATTTAGATTAATCAAGAGTCACTATGGATATATTTTCCTATTATTTAAAGGGAGCTGGGGGAACACACACACACACACACACACACACACACACACGCACATAATGTATGCATACGTGCTAAGCTGCTTCAGTTGTGTCCAGCTCTTTGCGACCCTATGTGCCATAACCAACCAGGCTCCCCTGTTCATGGGATTCTCCAAGCCAGAATACTAGAGTGGGTTGCCATGCCCTCCTCCAGGAGATCTTCCCCACCTAGAAATCAAACCCCGTCTCTTGTGTCTCCTGCACTGCCAGGCAGATGCTTTACCAGTGGCGCTACCAGTGCTTTGTCATCAACACAGTAGAGGATTCCTAGGAAGAAGATTCAGTGAAAAGACAGTAATTCAAAAGTATAATGTTAAATTCATTAAAATTATGAAGGATACTTTTCTTATTGTCTCATAGTTTTACTAAGGCCCCAAAATTGAGAACCATTGATAATCGATCATTCCTTCATCATCTTTTTAGAGGTACTAGATAAATCTCCATAGAACCTGAAAATAGGTAGCCAAATCTAATCTTGTGATTCCAGCCAATTCTACCTTCAATCTATGCAGGAGTTCCTAAAACATTTGCTGAACAGAAATAGACTCAGAGGATCCTTTGAAGGAACTTATTAGTTTTAATAACAGCTATGGGACTTCTCTCTCTTCAAATGCTTCCCAGCTCAGCAGCCAAATCAGTAGGTACCCATAAGAACCATCAAAGAGGTAAAGTTTGACAATCAGCAGGAGACATTGCGACGTCACTTTCCAACCGGAAAATTACTGAGTTCTTGAACCTCATAAACTCTCCAGTGCTGGGACAGAGTATGACAGAATTCTTCCAAGAGTCTAACTTGAGTCTTTGAAGTTTGGGCACCAAAGAGATTGGAACTTGGCTTTCATCCAGAGATGTCTGGGGTGGGAGACTGTATGAAAAGGACTACAGTGGGAGCAGCCTGCCTTTCCCTGCTGGCTGGGCAACAGTGACTATGTCTAATCAACCTAGTGCAACTGGGGAAAAAAAAAAAAAAAAACACTGGAGAGGGCTACCTGTTATGTTGAAGAGGTATACCCTTGGAAGGCAGGAGCCAGGATGGGTAAGAGGTTGACAAGAGAGTACAGCATTCAAAGAACAGATTGAGCAGTGTTCTGTGAGACATCTCTGAAGAGACCAGAGGCACCCCAGGAGAAAACAAGGTTGATGTTTCAAGAACAGAAGGTATTAATTGGTAGTACCAATGGTCCAGTAACTTGAAAATCTTTTTGATCATAACCTATGGTATGAAATATGCTTTATATGGCAATTCCATATAGACTTGTGTGCACACATACACACACACAGTCCTGTGTAGAGAGGAAGAGAATTAAAATTACACAAAATAAAGCTTATCCTTCTTGCATAAGATGCAACCTGAAATCTAATTCAGTCTGTGCTCTACAAAGTTGTTCAGGTCAGTTCAGTCGCTCAGTCGTGTCCAACTCTCTGCGACCCCATGAATCGTAGCACGCCAGGCCTCCCTGTCCATCACCAACTCCCGGAGTTCACTCAGATTCATGTCCATCAAATCAGTGATGCCATCCAGCCATCTCATCCTCGGTCATTCCCTTCTCCTCCTGCCCCCAATCCTTCCCAGCAGCAGAGTCTTTTCCAATGAGTCAACTCTTCGCATGAGGTGGCCAGAGTACTGGAGTTTCAGCGTTAGCATCATTCCTTCCAAAGAAATCCCAGGGCTGATCTTCAGAATGGACTGGTTGGATCTCCTTGCAGACCAAGGGACTCTCAAGAGTCTTCTCCAACACCGCAGTTCAAAAGCATCAGTTCTTCAGCGCTCAGCCTTCTTCAGAGTCCAACTCTCACGTCCATACATGACCACAGGAAAAACCACAGCCTTGACTAGATGGACCTTAGTCAGCAAAGTAATGTCTCTGCTTTTGAATATGCTATATAGGTTGGTCATAACTTTTCTTCCAAGGAGTAAGCATCTTTTAATTTCATGGCTGCAGTCACCATCTGCAGTGATTTTGGAGCCCCCAAAAATAAAGTCTGACACTGTTTCCACTGTTTCCCCATCTATTTCCCAGTTGTTATATGTCCATAATTAATCAAATTCAGTGTACAAATACAGCCTTCCAGGTGCCAGAGGAGAAAATCAAGTGGAAAAGAGGTGTATCAAGAAGAATGGCGAAGAAGATCTTCTTACCTGTTGTTAATCTGCCTGAATTCAGTCTTTGCAATGGACAAAAAAGTGAAGTTTACGGTTTTATATTTGATTGCAATTTTCTACATCTGTTTTAACAGCCTGGCATGCTTGGGAAAAGTATGCTGTCTGCCTGACAAGGATGAGCGAGGGAGACTGACCTAACCTATTCGAAGAGTTGAGTCAACACATACAATGAACTTAGTTTCCTAAAAATAGTTGCTCTGTTTTAGTCTGGATGCTAGCACTACCCCAAAATTCATGTATTAAAACCCTCCACCCCAACATAATAGTAAGTGGAGATAAGGGCCTTTGAGAGCTGATTAGAGCTAGACAAGATCATGAGGGGGGAGCTCTCAAGATAGGATAAATAGCCTTATAAGAAGAGAAAGTGTCTCTCTCTCTTTGTCCTTCCCGCTATACATGTGTGTGTGTGTATGTGTGTGTGTATACATCTGCCAAAAAAAAAAAAAAAAAGGCCCTGTGAGGACATAAATGAGAAGGCAACTGTCTGTAAACCAGGAAGTAAATTTCACTAAATACTAAAGCTTCTGGCACCTTGATCGTGAACCTTTCAGCCTCCAGAACTATAAGAAACTGTGTCTGTTGTACATAAGCCATCAGTCTACGGCATTCTCTTACAGCAGCAGGAACTGGACACCCATTATAAACACCTTAAGTATTGACCAGGTATTTTCAAAGCTATTATCTCATTTCATCTTTATAATACATAGTCATAAGGAAGAGTTTATGACTTTATGATTAAGAAGAGTTTGATGTTTTCAGCGTGTTTCAATTTTCTGATCTTCTAACACTTGAAGGATATTACTCAGTGTCAGCTGCTGGAAGGTATTTGTTGTAAGAACTCAGGAGGAAGAAGGGCATGGGGGGGCAACATAAATTGCTTAAATGTAAGGGCTCAAAGACAATCTTTTTATGCCGGTGGACATGGAAGTATCATTGAGGAAGCAGCTTGAGAAGAGTATCTGTAGTGAAGGCAAGGGACTGGAGGGGAAAATGATAAGAGTATTCCTGGATGGTACGTGTCCTCTCTCATGGAATTCGAGAAACAAGTAACAGACTGGAGTGACGTTGATGCTGATTTTAGTCACAGGAAAGAGCTTCGCCAGCTAAAATGAGGGAGAGCTAGGAGATGAGTTCTAGGTAATTCTCAAGCTCATAGGACATCATTTATTTTAGTCTGCAGATACTACTGAGTATATTCTTCAGAGTTCTGTGTCTGGAATTTATGTATCAAAGACTAAGGCAGCATCATCAGATTAAGTAGAAAAGAGAATTTGGAATAGATAAAGGGTTAGCTGAGAAGGAGCAGAGCTCTGGATGGGAATAAATAGTGAGATACATTTTATAGTAACTCCCTCCACCTATGATGATAACAGCAAGGTAAACTTACAGGAAAAACTGTTTACTGCCCCTCTCAAATCAAAAAGCAGAGTGATGCAATACAAATGTGAATAGAGACCACTAACAATATACAAATTGAAATAAGCATTCTAATTTCTGAAAAGAATAGAGATCTATATTATATTTCTGTGAAACTTATAAATTTTTCCCATTACCTAAAACTGTATTATACAAATGTATTTGGTACTCTGAAGAATTCTGGAGAGGTTTGTTTCTTTCTTTCTTTCTTTTTTTTTTTTTGGAACATATACTCTAGTGTGGAATTACCAGTAAGTTTGATAGCATAAACTGTAGTGACAGGCAAACTGTCCTTAATAAAAATGTCACAGCATTGTACTGCTTTTCAGATTTACTTAAGAAATTATTAGTGGCCCGGAGCTTTACAGTTCTTTCTTAAGAATATTATTTCATCTTCAGGTAATTTCTTTTTAATTATCCGTGTTACTATGACTAACAAATAGAGCTCTTACCAACACTGATATTTAATACATTTTGTAATTGCCTTCTTCTCATAAAAAAAACAACTCAGAATACTTCCCTGTGTGTAGCTTTATGCCACCATGATAGAACATTGCAATGAGAAACAGAAAACCATCTTTGCAGAAAATCTCTAGAATATTCCATGAATTCTAACAGAAGGGGAAAGACTACGTATAAATAACATAAAAACTGGTACTGTGAGTCAAAACTCACAACCATATTGATGCCCAGAAGGGTTCTTATACCTTTTTTTTTTGTAAAATAAAATCATATTTTATGATTAGTATGATTCCTTCAAAACTGCCATTTCACAAGCTTCTATAATTTTATTGATGGTTAAGTTTAACTCAGTCACAAGACAAGAACATTCACCTCTGTCAAAATACAGGTTGATTCAGTGCTGACAGTATGTAATAGTAATCATAAAATTTCAAGATGTTAATTAACCTGATAAAATTACAACAAAAACGCTGTGATTTTAAGGTTCTGAGCAGATAAAGAAAGAGAAGTCTTTCAAGAGCTTTGTTATTCCTGAAAAGAGATCATCCTTTACTTGTCAGGTTTTATTTAATAGGGCTCCTCCCCACCCCTTGGCTACAAACAGAATGTACACTGGTGTTAATTTCAAACCTGTTTGCAATAATCTAAGCTAAGGCAACCAAATTTTCCCTGTGACAATAACTAGCCTTTAGATATTTCATATCAAAAGATAGACTAATGGATAAAGACATGGTGTATGTATACAATAGAATATTTATCAGCCATAAAAAATAATGAAATGTTGCTATGTGTGACATCATGGATGGAGCTGGAGGGTATTATCCTAAGTGAAAAAAAAAAAAAGCAGTGATTGATAAATACTGTATATTTTCATTTACTAGTGGACTTTAAGAAGCAAAGCAAACAAATATAGCAAAACAAAAACAAACACAGATACAGAGAATAAACTAGTGCCTGCCACAGGGGATAGGAGTCAGGGAGAGGGCAAAAGAAGAGGATTAAGATGCACAAACTACCAGTTATAAAATAAATGAGTCACAGAGATGTAAGGTACAGCACAGGGAATATAGTCAATAATATAACTTTGGTGTGATATAAAAACAGCAAATCATTGTACTGTATATCAACTATACTTCAATTAAAAAACAAAGATGAACAGAAAAATGCATTATTTTGTCAATAAACCCTGAGGGCTTATTTTAAATTATTTTATATGTTATTCTCTCAATTTTTGAATAATTTCATTGTTTTATGATAGGAATTATTTCTTGAATGTCTGGAGATCTTATCAACATTGTGTTTATTAGTGTTCACTGTTTTTCATCATTATCTTTTGTAGGGATGCCTGAAAAACACATGATATGAAGTATAAATATATGTCTTTTGTCAAACAGTAACAAAAATAAGCCAAATTGTTAAATTTTCGATATAGAAATAAATTTAGAGATTATTTGGTCCAATTACCTCATTTGACAAATAAAGAAGCTGAGGTTCAAAGAATATAAACAAGTTTTCTCACCTCACTCATCCAAGATGGTTAGTGAACTACATGCTGAGTCTGGGAGTCTGGCACTAGTCCACACTGTCTTTCTTTCCTGCTGCTGCTAAGTCGCTTCAGTCGTGTCCGACTGTGCGACCCCATAGACGGCAGCCCACCAGGCTCTCCCATCCCTGGGATTCTCCAGGCAAGAACACTGGAGTGGGTTGCCGTTTCCTTCTCCAGTGCATGAAAGTGAAAAGTGAAAGTGAAGTCGCTCAGTCGTGTCCAACTCTTAGCGACCCCAGGGACTGCAGCCCACCAGGCTCCTCCGCCCATGGGATTTTCCAGGCAGGAGTACTGGAGTGGGGTGCCATTGCCTTCTCCATGTCTTTCTTTAGGGAGACATTATTTTTGGAAACATTTTTTTTCTCTCTAGTCATTTAAGCAATCATCTGAATAGAGAAGCTTTGGTTAAATTATAGCAGATAACTACCTTTTTCAAATTGATTGCAAGTTAAACAGCTATCCATTTCAAGACCCAATACTATTTTATTAAAAGTTGCTCATACCTGACCTCCTAAAATGACAAAAAACTTTGTTGTTCCAAATAAAAATTAAACTTCCATGAAAGTGTTTTTTATAAGTAGCTTATTACCTATAAAGGTATAGCATTTAAGACATCCTTTAGTATAAAATATGTATAGCTGTCTTATAGATTATTAATAGGCTCCCAGAATGTTTAGCACACTGGATGTGTTAAAAAAAAAATTAGAAATCCAATCCTGAGTTTTTCTTCAAATCTATTATTTTCATTGTGGGAGAAGTTTTTTAAATCATTCATTTATAATGACAATTTGCATATATGTCCATATTTTCCATTATTGATCTGAAATTAGATCAGCTAAAATAATTTCATACCAGAGAGAAAAAATACATACCTTTGTAATCAAGAAAATGATCTTAGCTTAGCTCAGTGATTCAGGTCAATGATGGTAAAAGTGTCATGATTAGTTAGACTATGGTGGTGGCGGTGGTTTAGTCGCTAAGTCTTGTCTGACTCTTGAGACCCCATGGACTGTAGCCTGCCAGGCTCCTCTTTCCTTGTGATTTTCCAGGCAAGAATACTGGAGTGGATTACCATTTCCTTCTTCAGGGGATCTTCCAGACCCAGGAATCAAACCTTGGTCTTTCTTTACCAACTGAGTTATAGTGTAATGCAAATACAGTAATCCATTTCTGTACATTAATTCATGTTTATTACTGAACATTTTTTACATCAATAAAAGAAGAATGTGAAGTATGGCATCCATGGCCTAGATAAAAAGATCAAGATGTTAGACTTGTTCCTTGGTGACAGGACAAAATATTAATGGAAATATGAAAAAAAATCCTATAATATTAGAGCAAATATATATATATATATATCTGAAAACATCTAATCAGAACTTATTTAAAAACCTTCAAGATGAATCACAGATGAAGTTTCTGTATGATAGATTTCTTTCTTGCAATAACCCACTCATCCTACAAATATTTACTGAACGCATGATTTTTGCCAGTCACGCTTCCCAATGCTGAATATACAGCAATGAATAGTGCCCCCTGTCCTCATTGAGCTTATATCCTGCTTAAAGGAGACAGACAGGATGTTGCAAGTCAGATGGTGATAAGGACTGAAAAAAAAAAAAAAAAAACAAGAAAGAGACTGGAGCTGGGCGAGGGTGGTATTTTAAATATGGACGTCCCGTGAAAGATTCTCATTAGAAGATATTTTGAAGGAATGAACCATTATAGGCATCTGGAGAAAAACATTCTAAGGGAACAGAAAGTGCAAAGGTCTTGAAAGGGAATAAGCTTGACCCTGTTGGCACAGCATCAAGCAGGTGAGTAAAGGAGAGAATGGCATAGATAAAGTCAAGGAGGTAACTCGGTCAGATTATGGAGGGCCTGAAACTACTCTAAAAAGACTCATGATGTTACTCTAAGTGAGTAACTAGGAGTGGAGGATTAAGTCCAAAAGTGATGCAAATCTGGCTTATTTTAAGAGATGAACCAGGCTGCTGTGTGGAGAACAGGCGAGGACAAGAATACGGCAGTGAAGAGTTAGGAATCTGATGCAATAAGCCAGGCAGTAGCGATGGTGGTGTGAGATGTGGTGGAGGTCTGATGTATTTGGAAAGTAAATATGTCCTGCTGTTGGTAGCAATTTGCTATTTGAAAGGTGGAATGATAGAACCCATGTCTCAACTCCATAACCTGTGAAAGCATTGTTATATGACCAGCAGGAGCTAAGCTTGCAGATGGGATTAAGGTCACTCACAACTGACCTTAAAATAAGGGAATGATTCGGGACTATGCACGTGAGCCCAGTACAATCAGAAATGCCCTTGAAAGTGAAGGAGGGGGACAGAACAGTGAGTCAGAGGAAGATGTGATTACTGAAGAAACACAGAGAATGCAGCATTGCTGGCTTTAAAGAGAGAGGGAGAGGGAGAGGGGACTTCCCTGGTGGTCCAATGGCTAAGAAGCCACCTTCCAATTCAAGGAGGAGGATTTGATTTCTGGCTCGAAAACTAAGCTCCCACGTGCCAAGGGGCAACTAAGCCTGTGAGCCACAGCTAGGGAGCCTGCACCTCAGCGAAGACCAGCACAGACACAGAAAGAAGAAGGGGCCACACGCAAAGGTAAGGGGCAGTCTCAGGAAGCTGGAAAGAACAAGGAAACATTTTTTCCCTCTAAAGCCTCCAGAAGGGAATGCAGTCTTGTCTAGTCTTAACATATCCTCAGCCGGGGAGACCTGTGTCAGACTTGAAACCTACAGACTTGTAAGGTAACAAATATGTGTTGTTTAGCAAATTTGTAGTGACATATGGCACTCACAATAAAAAGTAATACAGATTAATATGGGGTGTCAGAGAAAGAGAAGAGTCAAGGGGCACTAGAGGTTTAATGTAATTTGAATTGTATAATTTGGGCTAATAAAGTGTTGATTCATTATTTGCATAGCTAAATATGTTTTTTATAGCTTTTTGAAAATCTCAGTAAGTATATTTAAGAATGAAAGCCTCTAATGCAAATGTTGGCACCTATCAGTGACCTGATCATCTCCATTCCATTTTTCATTTGCAGAATGTAAACACAAACTTTTTTTGAATTTGATCCTTTAACACAAAGCACTGAAGTGTGATAGGAAGGCACTGAAGATATTTTTTAAATTAACATAGTAGTACTAAAAACAAGCATTGTCCTTCTAGATTGTCAGCTTACAAACCTAAACCCTAATAGCAATTTGGTGCCATGTCAAAAAAGGTTTCAATCTCTTTCTTTCACATTGCCTCCAGAGTCCATTTACAAATCCTGCAGGCAAAGTGTATTATGAATTTATAAAGCCACCTATTATTTTTCTGAAAATGTTAGCTAACTGTATCACTCAGTTAACTTTTATTTTTTATTTAAATCTTCTTAATCATAGGAAAGCCAACTAATGCAGAATCACTCACCTTCTTCATTCAACAAGCTCCTATATTTTTATATTTGGTTCTCTAGATCTGTAAGAAAAGCACTTTTGTCTGAGTAACCATAATACAAGCTGTTTTATTCCCTTAGCAATAAGTTCCAAGCTAACCAATCAACTCAGGAAGCCAGGTATTAACCTAATTTGGGGGGCCCCAAAAGACAAAGATATGACAGTTGTCACTCCTAGAGATCTGGACATATGTCAGAGAAATTGTCAGTACTTGAGAGATGAGGCAGGATCAAGCCCCGGGAAAAACCAATAAGAACAAGATCAAAAGCAGGGTATAAGGCTTAAGTGAGAGGCTTAAGTTTATGTTGATGCTTTGATCCTAGAGGCAGGAGCTGGTAAAGCAGAATCAATCTATTCAAGGTAAGGAAAGCATCAGTCCTCTGGACTTATAACTGGGACCATCGTGGTGCTACATTTAGTGACCACTGGGCATCGGGGCTCAGCTTTGGCCCCCTTGGCCCACTGTGGTGTCGGCAACTAAAGAAACATGGGGCAATGAGCTACACAGAAGACAGGTGGCTCTAGAATCTCATATTCGGGACAATGACTTAATGTAAAACCAACCCGATAAGGTGGAGGGGGCAGAGGAATGATGGAAAAGCCGGTCGCATTCCTTGCTGCTTCAGTGGTTGACTCAGAACTTCTGTTTCTCTACATGGTGCTGTGTCCCTGGAGAAGGAAACGGCAACCCACCTCAGTGTTCTTAGAAAATTCAGCATTCTCAGAAAATTCTATGGACAGAGAGCCTGGCGGACTATAGTCCATGGGGTCACAAACAGCAGGATGCAACTGAGCACACACATACGTGGCGCTGTGGAGGAAAATGAGAGAGTATAAAAATACAACGAATGGTCAAAATAGATAAGTGTTGGCTGAGTTACAGTAGTGGAGTTAAAAGAAACTTAATTCTAAAAGATGAAAGGAGTAAAGGGTTTAAAGGGAAAGGCTGTGAATTCCCAGAGGTTTCCTCCTCTTTTCCTCCTATGCAAAACTGAAAGCTTCACCATTTGCCTCACTCCGATAGGGGCTTTTTTCAATTGTGTACTTGTCCACAATATGCCTTCTCCATTATTTATCCCACTCAGACCAGGAGTTAACTTTCTAAACTTGCTAAATGAGTCTCCTGAGACACTTTCAAAGAAATGTACAACCTAGCCATACTTGAAAGGCATATCTTTTGCAGATGAACATCATGCCTTGCCTTGGAGGGGTACTAATTTTAACTAGAACTGGTCACATTTAAAGTAGGAGTTTATCTCAAAAAGTTAAGATAATTTCCAAAATATTGTAAACAGTTCCTCCCACTCTAGGCACCAGTGCTGCAGACCTCCTACGACTGCTGCTCCTCTCAGCAACCACCACCGAGGGGTCATGTTGCTGCTGCCCAGAATCGGGACTATGATGAAAGGACAGAGTCGCTGGCTTTGGGAATTTAAGAGGGCCCCCAATAATTCAGAAATTAAGATAAATTACATCCAGTGCGGTATATTTTATTTTTTTTAACTGTTAATGTACTTACCATTTTGTTGCCCTGGGTCTTGCAGGTTTTCTCCAGTCGCAGCGTGCAGGCCCTGCTCTTCATGGCAGTGCCTGGGTTGCTCATTGTGGGGGCTTCTCTTGCTGCAGAGTGCATGCTCTTCAGTGTGCTGGCTCAGAAGCTGGGGCACATGGGCTTCGTTGCTCTACAGCTTGTGAAATCTTCTTGCACCAGGGATCAAATCCATGGCCCCTGCGTTGGCAGGTGAATTCTTATCCATTGTACCACCAGGGAAGTCCCAGGGCAGTATATTTTAAAGTCTGAGTTAATACAAAATTATATTGAGCAAAATATCAAACTGATGAGCAAGATATCAAAATCTTAAATTAATCTCAATTTTTAGTCAGTTCTTTAATTCTTTGTTTCTTTGATGAAAGAATATTTGGCTTAACTATAAGCAAGGTGAAAAGACAGCCTTCTGAATGGGAGAAAATAATAGCAAATGAAGCAACTGACAAACAACTAATTTCAAAAATATACAAGCAACGCATGCAGCTCAATTCCAGAAAAATAAACGACCCAATCAAAAAATGGGCCAAAGATCTAAATAGACATTTCTCCAAAGAAGACGTACAGATGGCTAACAAACACATGAAAAGATGCTCAACATCACTCATTATCAGAGAAATGCAAATCAAGACCACAGTGAGGTACCATTTCACGCCAGTCAGAATGGCTGTGATCCAAAAGTCTGCAAGCAATAAATGCTGGAGAGGGTGTGGAGAAAAGGGAACCCTCTTACACTGTTGGTGGGAATGCAAACTAGTACAGCCACTATGGAGAACAGTGTGGAGATTCCTTAAAAAATTGCAAATAGAACTGCCATATGACCCAGCAATCCCACTGCTGGGCATACACACCAAGGAAACCAGAATGGAAAGAGACACATGTATCCCAATGTTCATCGCAGCACAGTTTATAATAGCCAGGACATGGAAGCAACCTAGATGTCCATCAGCAGATGAATGGATAAGAAAGCTGTGGTACATATACACAATGGAGTATTACTCAGCCATTAAAAAGAATACATTTGAATCAGTTCTAATGAGATGGATGAAACTGGAGCCGATTATACAGAGTGAAGTAAGCCAGAAAGAAAAACACTAATACAGTATACTAACACATATATATGGAATTTAGAAAGATGGTAATGGTAACCCTGTATGCGAGACAGCAAAAGAGACACAGATGTATAGAATGGACTTTTGGACTCTGTGGGAGAGGGAGAGGGTGGGATGATTTGGGAGAATGGCACTGAAACATGTATACTTTCATGTAAGACATGAATCGCCAGTCTATGTTCAATACAGGATTCAGGATGCTTGGGGCTGGTGCACGGGGATGATCCAGAGAGATGATACGGGGTGGGAGGTGGGAGGGGGTTCAGGATTGGGAACTCATGCACACCCGTGGCAGATTCATGTCAATGTATGGCAAAACCAATACATTATTGTAAAGTAAAGTATAAATTAAAATTTTAAAAAAAAAGAATATTTGGCTTAAAAAGTGAGAATGTACTCTATGTATGCACTAATATAGTCCCTGGCAATAAAAACGTAGGGTTTAGCTCATTGATTGTTCTTTATAGAAATATGAGAATGTTAACTGCTAAATGTTGCTTTCAATGAGGCTATGAAATCAGCTGTTAATTAGTAAGTCACTAAGCGCCTGATAATTTTTATTAGATTTAGCTTTCACTTTTACTTATCTATCATTTTTCACTTATACAAAAACATTTTGAATATTTATATGAGGTGTTTCATCACCCAGTTATCACCACGTCTCTGTGTATCCTTGAGCTACACTAGCAATAGAAAGCTCTAATGGTAAAAACAACTTTTGAACACGGGTTGGCTTGTGTGATGCTCATAACCCATCACAGCTATGAAGCAGTTGTGAATGCTCAGCCTCCTCTTCCAGCCCCAGTCGCCACAACACACCTTTCCCTTGGCCTTTGCTGCTGGAGAAGGGGGCTCTGCTCCACTCCTCGCCCTTTAGAGGAAAACCAAGCTCCAGCATGTGTGTGTGAGTCGCTCAGTCATGCCCGACTCTGCAACCCCATTGACTGAAGCCCTCCAGGTTCCTTTGTCCATGGATCCTCCAGACCAGAATCCTGGAGTGGGGAGCCATTCGCTTGCCATCTATTCCACACCTGACTGATAGACTGTGTTGTTAATAAAGTTGATCTACTTTGTTGATACAACTTTCTTGTATCAAAACTGATACAAGAATTTTCATTTGTGCTGCTATAAAAATAAAAAGTGACAAAAGTTTCACTGTATTGCTACATATTCCTTTAAAAGTGTACCTTTAGCCAACCCCTTTGAAAGAGAAGGCCTCTCTTCCCTGGCTGATGAGAATCACAATTACCCAGGGTTCCTAGGTCTACCCCATTCTTCTCCTCTGCCTCTCAGTGAATCTGTGTAATTGTGTTTAAAGAATGTCTCCCTGGAGCCCAAGTCACCTGAATGGATGAAAGGCTTTCCTCTCTTTCCATGGGATGCATCTCAAAACCCAGGCAGACTGTTCCCTTTGCTTCTAACTCCCTTCCCCCGTGTCAGCTCATATCTCCTAGTTCTTGCCTAGGAAGTTTCATAAGCCTTGAGAGAAGCCACATCAGCAGCCTGGGTCATTCACCTTCTTTCCCTCCCAGGACAAAGGTGCATTCCCTGTGTATACCCACTGTCTCTTTCAGCAGCCTACTCCAAGGGTCCTATAGTCTTCAAGGGGATCTTTTATTAAGATGGTTTTCTTTCATGTGCTAAACATGCCCTTCACTCCAGGCCGTCTTCCAATTTCCAATAATTTTCATTTTATTTTATATTTTTTTTACCCTGCTGCACAGGATGTGGGATCTTAGTTCCCCAACAAGGGATGAACCCAGGCCCCCCAAAATGGAGGGACAGAGTCTTAACCACTGGACTGTCAGGGAAGTCCCCAGACAATTCTTATACATCAATGAAAATGCAAAGTCAGGGTTGTCTTTACGGGTGCACTCTTTCTCAACATTCCCAGTCTTGTTTGAACCCTTCTCTTTTCTATTTTACTAAATTTAGGAACTCCTTTATATGTTCTCCTGGGTTCGATCCCTGGGTTGGGAAGATCCCCTGGAGAAGGAAATGGCACCCCACTCCAGGACTATTGCCTGGAGAATCCCATGGACAGAGGAGCCTGGTGGGCGGCAGTCCACGGCGTCACAAAGAGTCGGACACGACTGAGCGACTTCACTTTACTCCACTTATATGTTCTCTGAATTCACCCTCAAATTCCACTTGGAAACTCAAAGTGCTAAGGCCCATGTGGATGATGAAATTGCTCTGTTTGTGTTAATCATTAGCCAGTTGTGTTAACTGGGAGCTACACAATTGGCATAGTATCTGGTAAGATCCGTGGTTGCCTTTAGAGGAACTTCCCTGACAGGGGTGGATGACCTGCTCACTCCCTTTCCCAGAGACTCTGGTCTCTGTTTTTAGACTCAGAGAACACAACCCTGTGGACATCAGGGTCACCTCTCTTCTTCTGAGCTGTGTCTTCAGTTGCAAGACAAACCCACTCTTATAGGTTTGTTTTCTTAAGAGACCTGCCTCCCCATTTCTTGTCTCTAATTTAATTTAACTAGCAGTGAGAGGTTGAAGAACCTTAAGGGCTTTTATAGAGCCTGCAATTCCCTTCCTCGTAAATACACATTGCAGCAACTTGCACTAACTGGAAGTAATCATTCACACTGCTCTCCCTGACTGTCTGTGCAAATGTCCCTCAAGTCTTGACATGTATGTTCAGGTACTTTCAGCAACGTGTGTTCCCAAACTTGACATAAAAGTTTTAGCATCTACCTGCATTCTCAAGTAACTTTTTGACTGATGCTAGGCATTCTGCCTTAGAAAAGGAGGCATTTGTGGTTTACCTGTATTTTTGAAAGCATATATAATTCTGACTGTCAGACTCTATACACTTATTATTAATCTCTGTTGCATCTGAACCTCAGAGGTTTCACTTCCCACTAACATTTCAATGGTGTGTTCCAAACACAGTTCAAAATCTTTTTCTAAAGTTCCTAGCACTGGGCTCCTTCGCTTCCCCTCTCCATCCCCACCCAAGTCTCTGGACCCTGGGGAGTATGAGCTCCCAGTCAAGGGCTGGGACAAAGGCCCCAATGCAGTTTTCAATAGCACTCCAGTCACAGATAATAAAGCTGATTGAGTCTCTTAATTAGCCCTGCACATGTGCAGTACACCCATTTCTTCTTCCTTAACACACTCCAGTTTTCTAGAAAAGGAGGCCAAGGCTGGTTTAAACACATATGTACAGCTAGACACTTCATGAAGAGATTCTTTGATCTATTCTAATAAGTTCACAGAGCACTGGGCATGAGAGACCCTCCAGGTGAAATATTCACTATCCAATCATACATTGTTCCAAAGACTTTTCCACAGCATCGCTCTGACTTTCAGTTTCTTTACCAAAGACCAGCACCACTCCTAGTAAATCAATCTCTACTGCCCGCACCATTAGCCATGGGGAGCAGGCACTACAGGCTCTATTAAGAGTGGCATTCTATCTAATCTGATAGGCTTCGAGATGCCCTTTGTAGATAAAGTGTCTCAGAAAATTCTCTAAGTCCCAGGTGTCAGATATACACCTTAACAGTACAGTTTATCTATTTCTTCTCTAAACTACCCTGATTTAAAACACAGCTAGTTTTTCTGGTTTCCAGAGAATATCACATCATGCTTAATGAGATTTTTTTTTTTAAGCCCTGCTCAAGTTTTCTGGATAGGTATCATTGATCTTAATTTTATTCCTTAACTCAGTTCGCTAAGGCTCTACCTTAACCTTAATCTTACCCACATGCAGATGCTAAGCAGGTGGTTTGCTATATGTGCCTAAAATCTGGGGAGTTCATTTGAACCTGAGATATACATTTGGAGTTCTGAGAGCTTATCGAGTACAGGAAACTTTGAAACCTGAATTCTGCAGCGTTCCAAATTTTAGAAGTTAGTGAGGTATGGAAGCACCAACAAGAGCAACAAAGGAGGAACCGTCAGTAAGAAGAAACCAGGAGCATGGTAACGCCAAGGGGAAGAAGCAGGTAAGGGATACTGTGTTAATGATGCTGCTAGTCAAAAAAGGTGAACGGTGAGATGGACTTTAGCGTTGGATGGTAGGATATACTTTGAAGTGTTTTTCTGCAAAGAGGAGCAGAGATAGATGGGATAAAAGCCAGTAGAGTGAGTAAGGTCAATATAAGATTTTTTTTTTTTTAAGTTGAGGGAAAACAGCACAGTTTGTATGCTTATCAGGAGAAAATAAGAAGATCCAGGAGGCAAGACCTTCTACAATATTGATGTTCAGAAGGTAAGAGGGCATGGGTAAGTGCATCAGTGAAAAAGCTGACATTTTCAAGGAGTGGAGAATGTTCACTCACAATAATTGAAAAAAAAAGGAGGCCCAGTATATGGATGCAGCCCATATGAGTAAACTTGGTGTTGGGTTCCAATCACATTCTTTTCTGATAACATCTTTATTCTCAGTAAAATAGGAAGCAAGATCATGAGTCTGGGGATAAGAGATTAGACATTTAAGCAGAAAAGTAAAGTTACAAAATAATTATCTAATTAATTAGGTAATCTAGCTGTGCTCAGTTGTATAGGTTCAGTCATACATTAAAGGGAAAATTCAATTTAATTAGGGTTGTACTTTGACCAAAAAAGAGGTGTAACAAAATTTAAAAAAAAAATTGAATTCATACTCAATAGAGTGACAATAATGATTTATGAGGAAATTTAAGTGGACTAAAGAAAGTAGTGAAGATATAAGGCTGATAAGCATATAAAGTAGTAGGATCAATTGTTTAAAGGCCCTGGTGAACATTATGGTTTCTGGATTTGGGATAGAAAAAGAAGTGAGCCAGATCTCTCCCGCACCAAAAAAAAAAAAAAAAAATGTTTATTGTAACAAGAGAGAAAGAATAATGTTTGAAATTAAGATTAAGAGCAGGTTATAGGTTTTGGTAATAACAAGATCTAAATGACAACCCTAGGAGAGAAAGGCAAGAGAGAGTATATGACAAGGGTCACTGACAAAAGGAAAATCAAGGCAGTAAGTAGCCACATAATTAAAAGGACCATTTATATAGATGTTGAAGTTACCAAGAATTATGAAGCATGTAAGAGAAAAAGTGTATGCCAGGAGACAAATGCTTCAAGGAATCATAAAAATGACCTAAACTTTAACCAGAATAAAATTCTTTCTCTCTGGCATCTGATAACAAAAATGGACAATTTTCTCATCATTTTAGATGTAGTGGCAAAAGGCAACAAGTACACTCATTTAGATAAAGATGAATTGAATATCGCTACTGTTGGCTGCCTATCCATCATGTATTTATTCCATTCTCCTTGCTTTGTGAACTCTGATTTAGCTATTCACACCTTCTTACTGAAACTAGGTACCAAAAGGACAGTTGACATTAGCTCATCTCCTCAGATGATGCCTGATCATATTAAGGATAATTGCATCACCCTTACCAGTGATTTGTTAAAAAATGACATGTGACCTGATTTGTACCAATGAAATAAAAGGTTTCCCCAGAGCCTCTGATTAAGTTCCTTCTAGCATTATTTTTTTCTCCTGGAAGAACTTTCAGAAAGGACAATATCTTTCATCTCCCAGTTGTTATCATGTATGGATGTGAAGTCTGCGCTCCCCTTGCTATCAGTCTGAGAATAAAACAAAAGGAGGAGAAGGGAAGAAGTCAAGTGATCACAGGCTGATTCTGCTCATCCTGAACACTGCTGCCTCAGACCTTCCATTTATATGAGTCAATACATTTCCTTATTTCTTAGGGATAAGCCCTTCTGATGGGAGTTTCCTTTCACTTGAATAAACTAGGATTCTCAATTTATGCAAAGAAGTTTACAAAATGTTGGTGATTTTTTTAGTTAAAGGTATAGAAATAAACATGGAAGCATTGAGAAATGCACCTTTATGGCATAAGACAGATTTTTCTTGTGTATAAAATTACTGGTCTTCATCATTCTCTAGACTCTCTGCAGCTGTCATTTGTACCTTATTTTAAGGAAGTAAAGAGACTGTTTTTAATAAGTTAAATTGAGAGCATTTTATTGCCAATGATATGGAAGGATAATAATTATAAAATATGTTGGACTGCCTTTAATAGGAATAGATTGACTGGGGGCATGAGAGTAATTGAAAGTTGGTACTGGTGATCAACAAAGTGTCAGAGACTATGAAGCTGTTTCAAGCACACACAATAATCTCACATGAAAGAAAGTAGTTCCAATAATAAGAAAAACGATTACTATGGTATTCAAAAGACTAAAACTTATGCCTTTAAAAAAACTAAATATCAGTTGAAAATAGGCTTTTGGCCATGTAGGTCTCAGAGCATCAAGAAAAACTGAAGACACAGTATCCTAATATAAGACTATGATGGTTACCATTTTGCTTCTATATCTAAGCAACTGTTAAAATAAGGTAGAGAAGCAGTCTTGTTGAATAGGAAATGAAACATAACAATAATAGACCTAAAGTACACACACTCAATTAAGATGTTTATAAAGGGGAAATAATGCCTGGGAAATGAAAAAAAGGTTTTTTCCTATAATTAAAGAAGCATATGTTGGGCTTCCCTAGTGGCTCAATAGTAAAGAATCCGCCTGCCAATGCAGGAGATGGGGTTCAAACCCCAGGTCAGGAATATCCCCTGGAGAATGAAATAGCAACCTACTCCAGTATTCTTGCCTGGGAAATCCCATGGACAGAGGAGCACGGTGGGCTACAGTCCAGGGGTTCTCAAAAGAGTTGGACAAGAATGAGCAACAAAACAACTACAAGCAAGCATGTTGATTATTGGACTACTGTTATCAGTTATTTCTTGAAAGTGCAGAGAGATTAATCATCCCTACACATCGCCATGAGATTGACGATGTCCCTCCCTAAGATGTCAGTAATGTCAGTTATTAAGGGGTGAAATTTATTGCTGAAATTTTAGGAGTCTTTGCTAGGTTTGCATCTTTTATTTTTGCTCTGCCACAAGGACAGTGAACATAATAACCCCAAAAGGGGTTTACTCTTCAGTCTGGATCCTAGAATGAAGAAAACATGTAGAATGAAGTCAAAGATAACCCAGAACACAAAACGAGAAATAAATTTTCTTTACTGTAAGTCAAAGAGCTTTGTGCTTGTTTGTTATCACAGCAAGATCTTGTACAAACTGACTAAGACACTACATACAACAACATGTATACATATGGGATCTAAACAAGAGATTTTAACTCTTTTAAGGAAAATCCATGTAAGCATAAAATAACAGACACAGGTATAAAAGACCTGACATTGTGTACATAATCATGGATTAAAGTGCATTGAAGATAAAATTAGTTATACTAACAGTAAAAAAATAAAAATATATTTTGCTCTGCCCTCAGCTGCTCTTCATCTTCTTGCTCTTCATGCACAGATTCCTTCCAGATGTTTCCAGAAATATCTTTGGAATACATCAAGGAAGATGGTGGTTATCCCACAACACTGCCATTTCCCTCCTTTCTGGCTCAGCTTGCTGCACAGATGTCTTCTGTATCTGCCAACATGAGAAAAATTATTTCCATAGCGAGTACACACCAGGGGCACTGTCACATTGCTGTTGATATCTTCTGGAGTTTGTGCTGAGGCTTCTAATGCAGATAGCCAGGAAGCTGATGTCTGCAAAACAGGTTATGTCCCTGCTCAAGTGTCAACTGTTAACTAAACACCTATCACCAATTCTGTTGAGTGCTTATGCCATCAGGTTCCTCAGAAATTTCAGTAAACATCTCACATACTTTAGCATTCTCTCTCTCCAACTCTCTGTCTCTCCCTGCCCTCCATCACTCTCTCTCTCCCTGTTTAGCTTTGATTCATGGTACTGAGTTAGATGACTTTTAATTAATTCCATTTACCCTGGCTCAGACAGTAAACAAACTGCCTCTAATTCAGGAGACTAGGGTTCAATCCCTGGAGAAGGGACTGGTTAACTACTCCAGCATTCTTGCCTGGAGAACACCATGCACAGAGGAGCTTGATGGGCTACAGTTCACAGAGTCGCAAAGTGTTGGACACGACTGAGGGACTAACACTTTCACTTTGTATTCAAAGTGAGCTTCTTTCCCTTGCTATCGTATTGTCTTTAAATCAAACTATCTTTAACTTCACGTTGGGGCAAGATTTTTCCCATGTGGGTCCACAGTCCCCCACATACCTGTATCCTTGCCCCACCGGCCCTCCAGTGGGCATGCCCTGATATTCACTCAACAGTTGTATATTAAAGGTCCACTTTATAACGGGCCTGGTGTTTGATACTAGAGATGCGAAGATGAATGACAATGCAGTCTTGGTGCTCCAGAAGCTTAAAGGCTGTGACTGAAAATAATATTTACAGGACTCTCTCCAGTGTACCACAGGAGCCTAATGAGGGAAAATAACTGAATGTTAGTGGTCAGAGGAGACTTTCCTAAAAGAAAGCAAGTCTAATCTCAAACACAAGTTGTAACGGGAACTATAGCAGCAAGTAGCAAAAAGTAAAGGAGAGAAAGAGAGAGCAGTATTTTCCAAAATCTAAAACTGAGAAAAAGTGTGACCAATTTGGAGAACTGAATCTCAGGCAACATGGACAGCTCCATGCAGCTCTCCATACAGAGCACAATTTCAATGAGAGTAGAAGAGTGTCACTGAATCCTCTAAACTTGGTAGTTACCAAAAACATAGTAGTTACTCAGTGGGAATGAATGACTCCAGATTCTGAGGATCAGAAAGATTAACAAGACATGACTGAAAAGGAAACAAGAACATGAGGGTCCTTGTACACCTTGTATTTTGGATTAGAGAGCAATTGACAACAATTGAAATATTCTAATAAGAGTGAGGCAGGACATAACTGCATTTGTACTCTACTGCAGTATTAGAATGGTTTAGATTGATGGCTGAGAGCAAATAAAAGAGCTCACTGAGGAGGTCATTGTAGTCATCAGCTGATTTGGGTAATAACTAATATTTGTTGTATGTTTATTATGAGCCTAGTTAGTGTTAGGTACTGTTAGTCAATCAGTTATGTCCAAGTTTTTTTGACCCCCACAGACTAAAGCCTGCTGGGCTCCTCTGTCCATGGAATTGTCCAGATGAGAATACTGCAGTGCGTAGCCATTCCCTTCTCCAGGGGAATCTTCCCAACTCAGGGACTGAACCCACGTCTCCTGCACTGAAGGCAGATTCTTTACCATCAGCACCTATTTTAAATATTTTACTTGCATTAACTCAATCTTGCCAAAAACTCAGTGAGGTAGGCAATATTATTTTACATCTTTTAAGAAAGAGTAACCTAAATCACAGAGAGAGATTAAGCAACTTGCTCAAGGTCACATCCCTAATAAGTAGGTGAGAAGCAGAACCAAGACTTAAAGCCAGTTAGTCTTTTCCGATCACATACTCTTAACCTCTTATATTCTACATCACAAGAAAGATGATGGTGATTTATATAAAAAAGAAAAAAGCACGATACTGTTGGAGAAAAATGTACAAACAGACAGATATAATGGAGGGAAAATTGACGAGTGTTAGGAATATGATTAGCCGGCTGCTGTGTGGATAAGGAGGGCTTCCCTGGTGGCTCAGTGGTAAAGAATCTGCCTGCCAATGCAGAAGATCCAAGTTCAGTCCCTCAGTTGGGAAGATCCCCTAGATTAGGAAATGGCAACCTGCTCCAGAATTATTACCTGGGAAATCCCGTAAACAGAAGAGGTTTGAGTGCTATAGTCCATGGGGTCACAAGAGTTGGACACAACTTAGCTGCTAAACTGTCATGGAAGTGAGTAATTTCCTCGGTTCTGTCTTGTCACAACAAAAATTTGAAGCGACGGATGCACCAGAATTACAGCCCTTGGATGCACCAGTGTTACAGCTCTGTGTTACAGCTCAGTTTTATTTAAAATGTAAAGGAAAGTACATCCTGGAGGCTGAGGAAATGCCAACCCAAAAGATGCAAAGAGAAAAGAGGCCCCTCCTCCCCCGGGGCCTGCCCTCTGTAAAATGGGCTAGTCAGGGCTGCTGTTTGTTTTACCTGAGGTCCTCACTCCGGTCCTCAGACTTCTATTTTCATGGCTTTTCCTTCTTTGTCTTTTAGCCACTGGCATTTTGGGTTCCTTTTTCCTATTCTAACTACCTAACAAAACCACCACCACCATATGAATAAGCAAGATAGATTCAAGGATGTGATCCAAATGTATAGTTCGTGCAAGGGAGGAAGTAGAGAGGATGAGGAAAAATTGTCATAAGACGTTGTACTTACAAGTGTTTGTGAGATATCAAATAGAGATGTTGAATAGGTGTTAATAGTAGATGGCAATTTGGAATGGAGATTTAGCTTTCATTTTTCATTTTAAGATGGTTCTTGGAAGATGAGCCTGGCGGGCTACAGTCCATAGGGTCACAAAGAGTCGGACATGACTGAGTAACTAAGGCATTTTTTTAGAAGCAGGGAGGGGGCACGCTTTCAAAGAGCATATGTACTGAAAGAAAAGAACAAAGGAGGGACTCTTGATTGTGAGAAGATTAAAGGGACATCAAAAGGGAGAATTTTTCATAAACAAAACAAACAAACAAATGTAAGAGCGAATGATAAAAAGATAAGAGTTAATCCAGGAGAGTGTGAATCAAGTATACAAGATTGAGGGAGGGGAGATACAGACAGGAAGACCTGATTGCCTCAAAGGAAGTTGTAGAAAGTCACAAAATGGTGAGAACACATATATGTCAATTTTGAAAAGTTCCTGGAAGCTCAGTATGAACTAGGAGGAGACTGAAGATCTCTGGATCCACAGCCTTAAAGCGCCCCAGACTCTACGGTCTTTCCCTACAGGAACCCTGACAGTTTCCACAGGGAGATTGCAGGAGAGATTCCCTCAGGGCTCTGCTGTGGAGGTGGAGGCAGGAAGAGTGATGTTAATGAAGCACTTAGGTTCTTCTCCATGTCAGTCAGTTCAGTCGCTCAGTCATGTCCGACTCTTTGCGACCCCATGCAGCACAGCATGCCAGGCACCCCTGTCCATAATCAACTTCCAGAGTTCACTCAGACTCAAGCCCATCGAGTCAGTGATGCCATCCAGCCATCTCATCTTCTGTCGTCCCCTTCTCCTCTGCCCCTAAGCCCTCCCAGCATCAAAGTCTTTCCCAAACAGTCAACTCTTTGCATGAGGTGGCCAAAGTACTGGAGTTTCAGCTTTACCATCAGTCCTTCCAAAGAAATCCCAGGGCCGATCTCCTTCAGAATGGACTGGTTGGATCTCCTTGCAGTCCAAGGGACTCTCAAGAGTCTTCTCCAACACCACAGTTCAAAAGCATCAATTCTTTGGCACTCAGCTTTCTTCACAGTTCAACTCTCACATCCATACATGACCACTGGAAAAACCGGAGCCTTGATGAGACGGACATTTGTTGGCAAAGAAATGTCTCTGCTTTTGAATATGCTATCTAGGTTGGTCATAACTTTTTTCCAAGGAGTAAGCATCTTTTAAGTTCATGGCTGCAGTCACCATCTGCAGGGATTTTGGAGCCCCAAAAAATAAAGTCTGACACTGTTTCCACTGTTTCCCTATCTATTTCCCATGAAGTGATAGGACCGGATGCCATGATCTTCGTTTTCTGAATGTTGAGCTTTAAGTCAACTTTTTCACTCTCCACTTTCACTTTCATCAAGAGGCTTTTTAGCTCCTCTTCACTTTCTGCCATAAGGGTGGTATCATCTGCATATGTAAGGTTATTGATATTTCTCCCAGCAACTTTGATTCCAGCTTGTGCTTCATCCAGCCCAGCGTTTCTCATGATGTACTCTGCATATAAGTTAAATAAGCAAGGTGACAATATACAGCCTTGATGTACTCCTTTTCCTATTTGGAAATAGTCTGTTGTTCCATGTCCAGTTCGAACTGTTGCTTCCTCACCTGCATATAGGTTTCTCAAGAGGCAGGACAGGTGGTCTGGTATTCCCATCTCTTTCAGAATATTCCACAGTTTATTGTGATCCACACAGTCAAAGGCTTTGGCATAGTCAATAAAGTAGAAGTAGATGTTTTTCTGGAACTCTCTTGCTTTTTTCAATGATCCAACAGATGCTGGCAATTTGATCTCTGGTTTCTCTGCCTTTTCTAAAACCAGCTTGAACATCTCGAAGTTCACAGTTCATGCATTGCTGAAGCCTGGCTTGGAGAATTTTGAGCATTACTTTTCTAGCATGTGAGATGACTGAAACTGTGTGGTAGTTTGAGCATTCTTTTGCATTGCGTTTGTTTGGAGTTGGAATGAAAACTGAACTTTTCCAGTCCTGTGGCCACTGCTGAGTTTTCCAAATTTGCTGGCATATTGAGTGCAGCACTTTCACAGTGTCATCTTTCAAGATTTGAAATAGCTGAACTGGAATTCCATCTCCTCCACTAGATTTGTTTGTAGTGATGCTTTCTAAGGCCCACTTGACTTCACATTCCAGGATGTTTGGCTCTAGGTGAGTGATCACACCAACGTGATTATCTGGGTCTTGAAGACCTTCTTCGTACAGTTCTGTGTATTCTTGCCACCTCTTCTTAATATCTTCTGCTTCTGTTAGATCCATCCCATTTCTGTCCTTTATCGAGCCCATCTGCATGAAATGTTCCCTTGGTATCTCTAATTCTCTTGAAGAGATCTCTAGTCTTTCCTATTCTGTTGTTTTCCTCTATTTCTTTGCATTGATTGCCAAGGAAGGCTTTCTTATCTCTTCTTTCTATTCTCTGGAATTCTGCATTCAGATGCTTATCTCTTTCCTTTTCTCCTTTGCTTTTCATTTCTCTTCTTTTCACAGCTATTTGTGAGGCCTCCCCAGACAGCCATTTTGTTTTTTTGCATTTCTTCTCCATGGGGATGGTCTTGATCCCTGTCTCCTCTACAATGTCATGAAGCTCAATGTCATGAACCATAGTTCATCAGGCACTCTATCTATCAGATCTAGGCCCTTAAATCTATTTCTCACTTCCACTGTATAATCATAAGGGATTTGATTTAGGTCATACCTGAATGGTCTAGGGGTTTTCCTTACTTCCTTCAATTTAAGTCTGAATTTGGCAATAAGGTGTTCATGATCTGAGCCACAGTCAGCTCCTGGTCTTGTTTTTGTTGACTGTATAGAGCTTCTCCATCTTTGGCTGCAAAGAATATAATCAATCTGATTTCGGTGTTAACCATCTGGTGATGTCCATATGTAGAGTCTTCTCTTGTGTTGTTGGAAGAGAGTGTTTGCTATGATGAGTGCATTTTCTTGGCAAAACTCTATTAGTCTTTGCCCTGCTTCATTCCGTATTCCAAGGCCAAATTTGCCTGTTACTCTGGGTGTTTCTTGACTTCCTACTTTTGCATTCCAGTCCCCTATAATGAAAAGGACATCTTTTGGGGGTGTTAGTTCTAAAAGATCCTGTAGGTCTTCATAGAACCGTTCAACTTCAGCTTCTTCAGCGTTACTGGTTGTGGCATAGACTTGGATTACTGTGACATTGAGTGGTTTGCCTTGGAAATGAACACAGATCATTCTGTGATTTTTGAGATTGCATCCAATCACTGCATTTTGGACTCTTTTGTTGACCATGATGGCTACACCATTTCTTCTGAGGGATTTCTGCCCACAGTAGTAGGTATAATGGTCATCTGAGTTAAATTCACTCATTCTAGTCCATTTTAGCTCGCTGATTCCTAGAATGTCGAGCACAATATGTAAAACAATTATCCTCCAATTAAAAATAAATACATTTTAAAATAAAATAAACAAATTAAAAAAAAAAAAGACTGAAGAGTCTAAATATAATTCACGACAAAAATGTCACAAGACTTCTAGGTCGGTGTGGCTGGCAGCCTGCAAATGGACCCCTGATGATGCCTGCCTCTCAGTATTCATGCTTTTTTAAATCTTCTCCTCTCAAGAGCAGGCTAGACCTAGTGACTCACTGTTAATGAATAAAATATGACAGAAGTGATACCATGTCATTCCCAATATTAGATTACAGAAATAACGTGACTTCTGTCTTGATCACTCTGTCTCCTAACTTTTGCTCTAGGGGATGTAAGTAACTAAGTTTGGTGTGTGGAGGGTTAGATAATTTGCTTTTTTAGTTTCACAGATCTGAAGATAAAAGGAACTGTATCCAAAGAATTTTACTTAAGAAACTATATCTGAGGATCCTCATTTGTACCTGAAGCTGATTTATATAAAGTGCTTCTGGACTTTGAGCTGATATTGTAATAAGAGTCGACTTTGGAGGAACTTAGGTGAGGCTGGGTATTTTTTAAATATGTAAGGATTTGAATCACTGGAAGCTAGAGGGTAGGCTGTAGTCAGCATCTGCTAAAATAGTCCTCACTGACCCTTACATCCTGGTCTTTATACACTCGGTAGTCCCCTTTTCACAAATGTGAGCTGTTGCTATGACCCTTTTCTAAGGGTTAAAATTCAGCAAAAGCGATGGAATTAAATTTTCAGAACAGATAATGAAAAAAGACTGACTTTTGCCAGATTTGCCCCCTCTCTCTTTCACCCTCTTTCCAAGTCTTAGCTCTAGAAAAGTAGCTTCAAACGAAAAAATTTGTCTCCTGAAGCAGGGCAAAGGTTAATAGAGTTTTACCAAGAGAATGCACTGGTCATAGCAAACACCCTCTTCCAACAACACAAGAGAAGACTACACATGGACATCACGAGATGGTCAACGACAAAACCAGACTGATTATATTCTTTGCAGCCAGAGATGGAGAAGCTCTATACAATTAGCAAAAACAAGACTGGGAGCTGACTGCGACTCAGATCATGAACTCCTTAGTCCCAAATTCAGACTTAAATTGAAGAAAAAAAAGAAAACCACTAGACCATTCAGGTATGACTTAAACCAAATCCCTTATGAATATACAGTCGAAGTGAGAAATATATTTAAGGGACTAGATCTGGTAGACAGAGTGCCTGATGAACTATGGATGGAGATTCATGAGATTGTACAAGGAGGCAGGATCAAGATCATCCCCAAGAAAAAGAAATGCAAAAAAGCAAAATGGCTGTCTGAGGAGGCCTTACAAATAGCTGTGAAAAGAAGAGAAGTGAAAAGCAAAGGAGAAAAGGGAAGATATAGAATCTGAATGCAGAGTTCCAAAGAATAGCAAGAAAAGATAAGAAAGCCTTCCTCGGCGATCAATGCAAAGAAATAGAGGAAAACAATAGAAGGGGAAAGACTAGAGATCTCTTCAAGAAAATTAGAGATACCAAGGGAACATTTCATGCAAAGATGGGCTCAATAAAGGACAGAAATGGGATGGATCTAACAGAAGCAGAAGATATTAAGAAGAGGTGGCAAGAATACACAGACGAACTGTACAAAAAAGATCTTCAAGACCCAGATAATCACGTTGGTGTGATCACTCACCTGGAGCCAGACATCCTGGAAAGTGAAGTCAAGTGGGCCTTAGAAAGCATCACTATGAACAAAGCTAGTGGAGGTGATGGAATTCCAGTGAAGCTGTTTCAAATCCTGAAAGATGATGCTGTGGAAGTGCTTCACTCAATATGTCAGCACATTTGGAAAACTCAGCAGTGGCCACAGGACTGGAAAATGTCAGTTTTCATTCCAATCCCAAAGAAAGGCAATGCCAAAGAATGCTCAAACTACTGCACAATTGCACTCATCTCACATGCTAGAAAAGTAATGCTCAAAATTCTCCAAGCCAGGCTTCACTGGCTTGAACTATGAACTTCCAGATGTTCGAGCTGGTTTCAGAAAAGGCAGAGGAACCAGAACTCAAATTGTCAACATCCACTGGATCATCAAAAATGCAAGAGAGTTCCCGAAAAACATCTATTTCTGCTTTACTGACTATGCCAAAGCCTTTGACTGTGTGGATCACAGTAAACTGTGCAAAATTCTGAAAGAGATGGGAGTACCAGACCACCTGACCTGCCTCTTGAGAAACCTATATGCAGGTGAGGAAGCAACAGTTCGAACTGGACATGGAACAACAGACTGGTTCCAAATAGGAAAAGGATACGTCAAGGCTGTATATTGTCATCCTGCTTATTTAACTTCTATGTAGAGTACATCATGACAAATGCTGGGCTGGAAGAAGCACTGGCTAGGAGAAGCACAAGCTGGAATTAAGATTGCTGGGAGAAATATCAATAACCTCACATATGCAGATGATACCACCCTTATGGAAGAAAGTGAAGAGGAGCTAAAAAGCCTCTTGATGAAAGTGAAAGAGGAGAGTGAAAAAGTTGGCTTAAAGCTTCCGAAAATGAAGATCATGGCATCCGGTCCCATCACTTCGTGGGAAATAGATGGGGAAACAGTGGAAACAGTGTCAGACTTTATTTTTGGGGGCTCCAAAATCCCTGCAAATGGTGACTGCAGCCACGAAATTAAAAGACACTTACTCCTTGGAAGGAAAGTTATGACCAACCTAGATAGTATATTCAAAAGCAGAGACATTACTTTGTCAACAAAGGTCCATCTAGTCAAGGCTATGGTTTTTCCGGTGGTCATGTATGGATGTGAGAGTTGGACTGTGAAGAAAGCTGAGCACTGAAGAATTGATGCTTTGAACTGTGGTGTTGGAGAAGACTCTTGAGAGTCACTTGGACTGCAAGGAGATCCAACCAGTCCATTCTGAAGGAGATCGGCCCTGGGATTTCTTTGGAAGGACTGATGCTAAAGCTGAAACTCCAATACTTTGGCCACCTCTTGGGAAGAGTTGACTCATTGGAAAAGTCTCTGAAGCTGGGAGGGATTGGGGGCAGTAGGAGAAGGGGATGACAGAGGATGAGATGGCTGGATGGCATCACCAACTTGATGGACATGGGTTTGGGTGAACTCTGCTAGTTGGTGATGGACAGGGAGGCCTGGCGTACTGCGATTCATGTGGTCGCAAAGAATCAGACATGAATGAGCTACGCAACTGAACTGAACTGAACTGATGGAGAGGTCCATTTGGCTGGAAATGACAGGCTAAATATCCAGAGAGGACCTTAGGTCTGTAATGGCGATATGAGTGACCACGAAGTAGCTCTTCTGCCAGTCAAAGCTTGAGGATGGCATAACTACAGTCAATACCTCGATTGCAATTTTTTGACAGACCCTAAGAGGCACCCAGATTGTCTTATTCAGATTCAGGATCTGAAAAAAAAAAAAAAAGTAAGATAAAAATTTTAATTTTATTAAGCTATTGTGTGTTGGGATAATTTATTACACTACAATAGGTAACTGATATAAAGAAATTATAATCAGGGAGCAAAAATCTGTCCAGACATCCTCTCCATCTCTAGTCTCTGCTTGCTTCTCTCATCAGGAGTATCATCCTCAAAAACACAAATTCTCTTAGGGCCCAAATTACTGGGGCACTAACTGACCACACTTCAGTTCATTATTTCCTGGTAACATCAAGCGTGGTCACAGGGGCAACGTCATGCTCTGCAGCCACCATTACTCGTGGATGAGGGCTGGGCCAGTTAAGTGAGTCCTGAAAAGCTAAATACACATGACTTGAGCATAGATGTTAAAACAGGCTCTTTTTTGAGTTTCTTAATGGCATGTTTTTATGACTAATATGACAAACGTCTCCAAATATACATTAAGTTGAAACCTATATTTTCCCACTCTGATGACTTCAGTCATGAATTTTAAATCATGTTGGATCACTCAACTTTGCAGCTTTTGTAAATTGCTTTCTGCTTGCCTGGGGAAACTCTTTATTGAAGGCAGAAATTGCTGTCACTTTCTAAAATATTTAATACAAAGGAATACCAATTAATCCTGATCTGAGTTTCAGAGCCAAACACTCCTTAGGTATAAAGTGAAAATAATAGTACAATTAAGAAGGAAAATGGGGCCTTCTCCACCACACAAGTGAGAGATTTGAAATCATCACTTTGAATAACTCAAGGTAATAATTGAGAAACCATCATATCTGTTAAACATTTATTTGTAATTATTTTAACAACATAAAAGAAAAGTGAAAAACTTTCTAAGTAATTAAATGAAAATGCACATAGCTATAAAAGGATAAAAATTGCACAACAGGCTAAACTTTGTCCTGTTAAAATATTGAATTAGTCCAGAGCATTAAATATAACCAGAATGATTAACAGCACTGAATATGAGTGAAGGCAAAAAAGGGAAAGATTTGATTGAGGGATGAATTTATTTACAAGGCAGCAATGGAGAAACAGACATAGAGAACAGACTTATGGACATGGGGGCAGAAGAGGAGGGAGAGGGTTAGATGTAAGGAAAGAGTTCTCCAGGAGATCTTCCCAACCCAGGGATCGAACCCAGGTCTCCTGCATTGGAGGCAGACGCTTTAACCTCTGAGCCACCAGGGAAGCCCAAACTTACAATACCATATGTAAAAGAGATAGCTAATGGGAATTTGCTGTATGACTCAGGGAACTTAAACAGGGGCTCTGTGACAATCTAGAAGGGTGGGATGGGGAGGGAGATGGGAGGGAGGTTTCGGAGGGAGGGAACATGGGTGTACCTATGACTGATTCTTGTTGATGTTTGCAGAAAACAAGAAAATCCTGTAAAGCAATTATCTTTTCAATTAAAAATTTTGTAAAAGATGAAAGAAATTTTGGTTTTTTCTAGCAAAGAAAAAAATGTAAGAAATAAAGAAATGATCCATATTGATTTTTTTTATAAAATAGCTAAATAGAAAGATATGTACCCAGCTTATTTTAGGAAATAAGTTTCCTAAAGATGGTAGCTCATTGCCTTTGTTTTCTTCCCTTCCTGGTTCCCCTTCCTCATAAGAACAATTTTGCAGGCTTTACCCTGGACATGTGCAAAAATCTAAAGGGCTGGGGAAAATAGTTAATGTAAATCCTTCACTCTGAAGCCTACAAGTATTACTCATGGCCCTATCGACCAATAAAAAGACTTCAGGAAGACTGTTTGATAATCTAATTGAACTGAGTCCTATTTAAAGAGAGCAGACAAAGCACAATATGCAACTTCACATTCACAGATAGATTTTTAACCCAATCTCTACTTAAAAGATTTCCTATGTGTTTTTAACACAGAAGTGTGCTGACTTTTTTTAACACAGAAGCACACACACAGACAATTTAATACTGGAAATAAAAGCAAAATAAACAAATGGGATCTAATTAAAATTAAAAGCTTCTGCACAACAAAGGAAACTATCAGCAAGGTGAAAAGACAACCTTCTGAATGGGAGAAAATAATAGCAAATGAAGCAACTGACAAACAACTAATCTCAAAAATATACAAGCAATTTATGCAGCTCAATTCCAGAAAAATAAACGACCCAATCAAAAAATGGGCCAAAGATCTAAATAGACATTTCTCCAAAGAAGACGTACAGATGGCTAACAAACACATGAAAAGATGCTCAACATCACTCATTATTAGAGAAATGTAAATCAAGACCACAATGAGGTACCATTTCACACCAGTCAGAATGGCTGCAATCCAAAAGTCTACAAGCAATAAATGTTAGAGGGGGTGTGGAGAAAAGGGAACCCTCTTACACTGTTGGTGGGAATGCAAACTAGTACAGCCACTATGGAGAACAGTGTGGAGATTCCTTAAAAAACTAGAAATAGAACTGCCATATGACCCAGCAATTCCACTGCTGGGCAAAAACACTGAGGAAACCAGAATTGAAACAGACACGTGTACCCCAATGTTCATCGCAGCACTGTTTATAATAGCCAGGACATGGAAGTAACCTAGATGTCCATCAGCAGATGAATGGATAAGAAAGCTGTGGTACATATACACAATGGAGTATTGCTCAGCCATTAAAAAGAATACATTTGAATCAGTTCTAATTAGATGGATGAAACTGGAGCCGATTATACAGAGTGAAGTAAGCCAGAAAAAAAAAAAAAAAAAACACCAATACAGTATGCTGCTAAGTACTTCAGTCGTGTCTGACTCTGTGTGACCCCGTAGACGGCAGCCCACCAGGCTCCCCCATCCCTGGGATTCTCCAGGCAAGAACACCGGAGTGGGTTGCCATTTCCTTCTCCAATGCATTTAAGTGAAAAGTGAAAGGGAAGTCGCTCAGTTGTGTCTGACCCTTAGCATGGACTGCAGCCTACCAGGCTTCTCTATCCATGGGATATTCCAGGCAAGAGTACTGGAGTGGGGTGCCACTATACTAACACATATATATGGAATTCAGAAAGATGGTAATGATAAGCCTGTATGTGAGACAGCAAAAGAGACACAGATGTATAGAACAGTCTTTTGGACTCTGTGAGAGGGAGAGGGTGGGATGATTTGGGAGAATGGCATTGAAACATGTATAATATCATATAAGAAATGAATCACCAGTCTAGGTTCGATGCAGGATACAGGATGCTTGGGGCTGGTGCACTGGGATGACCCAGAGAGATGTTATGGGGAGGGAGGTGGAGGGGGGCGGAGTTCAGGACTGGGAACACATGTACACCCATGGCAGATTCATATTGATGTATGGCAAAACCAATACAATATTGTAAAGTAAAATAAAGTAAAAAAAAAATGAAGTGGTTAGGTGTTTTTTAATAAGCTATACTATTTTGCTTTCTTCTTATTTGTGATGCAGTTTTTAAGGCTTTCAAAGAGCCATAAGAAGAAAGAGAGTGTAGATTTTCTTTGTACAAATCAATCAAGCAATTGAAAAGCAAAGATGTAAGTCATGTCTTCCTAATCACCAACACTAAATGGAGGTTATTAGTGTTAGATGTTTGTGCCACTCATTTATGTATTTTGTAAATAGCTATTGCTCACTTAGTATATGTTAGACATCGAAGATATGGCCGCATATAAAGCTCTTGTCTTTACAAAGTTCACAGTTCAATAGAAGAGATAGACACAGCCATGACTGTGCATCCATGCGCACACGCCCACACACACACAGACATGTGTGCACACAGACTAACATATGGCTTAGTTAGTCCTGACTCCTTTGAAGACAAAATAAGAGAATAGATAGTCACAGAGGGCAGAGCAGGGGAGCTATAATAGAGACATTATAATGGAAGATCTCTGAGGAGGTGGGGTTTGAAAAGAATCTGCATAAGTTGAGGGGAAAGCATTCAAAGACTGAAAGAAAGAAAATTCTAGGAAGAGAGCTGCCTGTGCAGAGACTGTAACCAAAAAAAAAAAAAATGGCATCTTCATAGAATTGGAAGGAAGAAAAAGGTTTATAAAAAGGGGAAAAAAAAGTCAGGAAAGGGATATATAACACAATACACACAGATACAACACAGTACAAAATTTTTTAGGCCATCGAGAGGACTTTAGATTTTATTGTTAGTACAATAAAAAGCCATTGAGCATGACACGGTCATTTGCATTAATATCTCATGGCAATACTCCCAATTCAACCTTCGCCAAACTGAACTCATTCTCTTTCCCATTATTTTCCCCCAAATTGCTTATTCTTTCTAATCTCTTTATGGCATTTAAAAATCAAGATTCTGTCCTTCCTGCACATTTGAAATGTTATGGTCACTATTGATTCCTTCTTCTTTCTGGGTCCTTCATAATGTGCAAAGAAAGTTAAACTAGACACCTGAGTACCCAAATTCTAAGCCATGCTTTGAACGCACTCTCTGAACGGCATTCAACAGGTTTCCCGACCTCTCTGTATCTCTTTTTGCAACTTAAAAATAATAGATGGTTTTGAGAATTATTATTTATGATGTGCTTATTACATGCCAGGTTCCTCACAAAGAACTAATTTATAGATAACCTGAGGAACAGATGGCAAATTAATTTGCTCCAAATTAGGCATTTAGTAACAGGCAGATTGGGGATTTGAGGCAATTTTCTGAAGTGAGGCATTTTATGAGCATGCCTGTTGTGGCGGTTTGACCACTATGTGAATTCTGACTTTTGCGACCCCATGACTCTAGCCCACCAGGCTCCTCTGTCCGTGGGATTTTCCAGGCAAGACTACTGGAGTGGGTTGCCATTTCCTTCTCCAGGGCATCTTCCTGACCAAGGGATCAAACGCAAGTCTCCTGCATCTCATCTCCTGCATTGCAGGTGAATTCTTTACCACTGCACTACCTGGGAAACCCCGTAAGTATTTTATCCTGCCTCTAAAATCAAATTGTGTATGAGAGTATGCTCTGAAATAAAAATCCAAGAATTACCTTCTTCATCCACTATTTGACATATTTAAAGCTCTAACTTCATTCAGGACTTATTCTAACCCGTATTCTAATTCAAGCTCTGTCTTGAGAATAAAGTTATGGAAGATCCCAATCTTGCTGCCAAGTAACATCAAATTTAGATAGATGTTTACAGCACCCTGCAAGAGTCTTATTTCAGTGATAGGTTCATTTTGAAAGATGTGGATTCTTTTAATCTAATATGGACACATATTAAGTCCCGGAAGTTCGCTGCCCTTGTTCTTCGGTTGTAAAAATGCCTTTATAAAGTTCTTTTCACTCTCCTGCCTTGTGCTCTTGAAGTGAGTTCAATGGTGGCCTCCAAAAACATATGTCTATGAACCTTCATAAGGGGGTCTTTGCAGATGTAACTAAGTTAGGGATCTCAGGATGAGATCATCCTGGTTTATCTGAGTGGACCCTAAATCCTAATAACAAACATTTTAAGACACACAGAGGAGAGACAGAAAGAGACCATGAGAAAAGGGAGGCAAAGATTGGAGTTAAGCAGCCACCTCGAGGACACTGAGAGCCACCAGAAGCTGGAAAACACAAAGGATTCTCCCCTAGAGTTATCTCAGCGAGTGCAACCCTGCCTGCCAAGACCTTGATTTTAGACTTCTGGCTTCCAGAACTGTGATAGAATAAAATAAATTTTGCCTGTTTTAAGCCATCCAGTTTGTGGTCATTTTTTTATGGCAGCCCTAGGAAATAATCCAGCCCATTATGTTACATATTACCCTCCCAAGTAAAGGAGAATTTCCTCCTTTGTTTGAATGAATGCTTCATTAGAGAGTGAAGGCAGGAAAAAAAGAGAAGCAATGCAAAGCTCCAGCCCCAAGTATTGTCTTCAAGTCCTTCCACTGAACTGTCAGCACAGCATGACATAAATATGCCCCGAGGAGAGCAGCTTGAAGCAGACTCTCCCCTTTCTCTCGTCTGCACGCACCCCAACACTGCTTCCTCCTACACTTAGTGCAACAGCGAAGCACTCTCTTGATAAGAATGTTTTACATGTTTTCTGTACAGGTAGTGGTGTTTTTGGAAGGGTACATAATATTTCCTGAATTCTACCCTCATTTGTTTCCAATTGTAGTGTATTTAACAGGTCATCCAAGCAGTATAGGGCTTCCCAGGCAGTGCTAGCGGTAAACAGCCTGCCTGCCAATGCAGGAGATGTAAGAGACCCAGGTTCAGTCCCTGGGTCAGAAGTTCCCCCGGAGGAGGGCATGGCAACCACTCCAGTAATCGTGCCTGGAGAACCCCAAGGACAGAGGAGCCTGGCGGGCTACAGTCCATAGGGTCACAAAGAGTCGGACTGGACTGAAGCGACTTAGCACCCTCGCACCAAGCATTATAAGTGAAAGAAAAAAATAAATTCTCTAATTTTGAGGTTAAGGAATTTCCCCTGGCTTTAAAATCTTCAGTTGTATTATAGAAAGGGAAAGATTTATGAACCTGTACTTACAGTCCTATCTTTCTTTGCAGTACTTTATTTTGCTCTCGTGATCTAGGAAGATAGTTGATATATTGGCTACTTGCTCTCTCCATTGTCAGTTTTGATGAGCATTTATGTGTGTGTATTATAAATATAAAGATAAGTAGCATGAATATAAATTATTGACCTTATAAAATACTTGTGTAGTCAACAAAATAATTTTAATAGCATAAACTGTAATGGTTCACTGCTTACTAAACATGCTTATAACCTGCCTGCCCCATGTGCATAGTCAATTTCTCACATTAGTCTACATTCCATAGAACTGGTGTTTTTGCAGAATGTTGGAGGTGATACACTGGTTTCATAGTCTATCCATTTCATATGTTAACTCATTGATTTCCTCTAGAACATGTATTCCACTGAACCATAGATTGCTATCATCCCTCTCAAAAGAGAGAGATTTAAAAAAAAAAAAATACATGACTAAAACCATGTGATCTTACCAAAATATTTCTTTAACATCTAAAATGCTGCATTTCCAAAACATATAGCATATACCATATAGCATGAATTCTCTAAAGCAATGCAAATAGATGGAAATGCTATGAGGAAGTTTTTCCAAGAGATACCCCTGGGACTCAAGATACAGTCTAGTCTGTTCTGATTTAACCTCCTCATTAATGATCTGGAAAAGGGTGGGAGTCAACAGTACACTAATTAAATTCACAGATGTTTCTTAATTAAAAGGTGTAGTGCATCTCTGTGAAGGATAGAGACTCTTAGGTTAAAAACTGAAGTGTGGGGAAAAAAAAAGAAATACATCCAGGCTGGAAAATAATCCAAAACCCAGATTTCACTGGTTGAAGATACCTCATAGCTTTCAGGCTGAAGATGAGAGTATAGAATAGGAATAATATATACTAATGTCCACTTTAAGTGGCCAGGAATTCAGCTTAGAAAAAAGAGAAACATAAAGGGATATCTTATAAGACAGAGATGCATAGCCCCTTAAAAGAGATGTTAATTTCAAGTTAGTATAAATAGAGGCATCAGTTTTAAACTGTAGCAAAAATAAGTAACTGAAAGAGATTAAGACTTGTGACAATAATAATTTATTTATAGTCTCAGAATTAAGTCCGATTTGCAAGAACCTGATCACATGAACTTCAAAAATGCTGTCATTGTACAGATGAGGAATATGACACCAAAAAGTAAGGCACTAACCCAAGTTCCTAAGGCAAATATGTAACAGAACCTGAGCTGAAGTTTAAGTCTCCTGATCACTGATTTCTCTACTGGATCCTGCACCACTGCCTGGGCTAATTTGAATATCAGCATCAAGGTTGTGAAAATATCCTGATTCTATTAGATGGGATTCCTGGTTTTAAAAAAAGAAGAAGAAAGAAAAAAAGCTTTAGTGGAAAGTTAAAATTTCATACCAATGTCTTGGAGGAATTAACAGAGCCAAGAGAGCATCAGCGAATGATGACAGCAAGAATGGTTATTTGTGACATAATTTCTTCTCTGCAGACCATTTAGTGATAGGTTCTAACATGACATAAAAAGCTGGCAGCAGCACCATACCAGGAGCCAGATGAATTTTGTTTTAAGTCCTGAACATTTTATTCAGTATTGTGATTTTCAGCTTCAAAATTTGCAAATTGAATCTCAATAAAATTAATTAAAAGTAATTCATCAATTAATTAATTCCTATACTAGTCATTTGACAAGGTTGTGGTAAAAGTCAATTTTTTAAATTATAGGAAGGACTTTGTAAAAGAGAAAACATATAAATTAAGATATAATTTGCGTGAATCCTGATTTAATGACATACTCTAACTTCCTAAGCAGAGTCCATTCAACTGAGGCCATGCAACTATAGTGACTTGTTGAGAAGTCCATCCAATAAAGGAACAGATTTTCAGGGGATGTAAACCAAAACAAAGGTCATCTAGTCAGAGCTATGGTTTTTCCAGTGGTCATGTATAGATGTGAGAACTGGACGTTAGATCTGCACCATAAAGAAAGCTGAGTGCCAAAGAATTGATGCTTTGAACTGTCATGTTGAAGAAGACTCTTGCGAGTCCCTTGGACTGCAAGGAGATAAAACCAATTGATCCTAAAGGAAACGAGTCCTGAATATTCATTGAGAAGACTGATGCTGAAGCTGAAACTCAATACTTTGGCCACCTGATGCAAAGAACTGACTCATTGGAAAAGACCCTGATGCTGGGAAAGATTGAAGGCAGGAGGAGAAGGGGACGACAGAGGATGAGATGGTTGGATGGCATCAATGACTTGATGGACATGAGTTTAAGTAAGCTCCGAGGGTTGGTGATGGACAGGGAAGCCTGGTGTGCTGCAGTCCATGGGGTCACAAACAGTCAGACACGACTGAGCAACTGAACTGAACTGAGCTGAAACTGAAACAAGGTTGAAGAGAGAGCTGCGTGGGATTGAAAGGTTCCTGCATCTAACATCACCTGAGAGCCAAGAGGTTGATACTTTGAATGTATATATTCTGTAAGAATATTAAAGGTTTGTATATTCATTAATTAATAAGAATGCTCAGGAGGAGTCAACCCGGACTTAGAGTCTAGGACCTAGCAAGATTGTAAAAGAAATGGCAAAACTTCAGAGTCAGAAGCATCTGTGTTTGCAGCCTAGCTTCACTGCTCCTGGGCAGTGTGACTTGGGAATGTCACCAGCTTTAGGCGTTTTGCTTATAAAATAAAGGACAATGTTATTTTATGTCAAAAAGTTGTGTGGATTAGAGGAGTCCATGTAAATTCTCCAATACAGTGCAGTGCATATGTGTGCGCTAAGTCACTTCAGTCATGTCTGATTCTTTGTGATCCCATGAACTGTAACCGGCCAGGCTCCTCTGTCCATGGGATTCTCCGGGCAAGAGCACTGGAGTGGGTTGCCATGCCATGCTCTCCTCCAGGAGATCTTCCCAACCCAGGGATCGAAACCATGTCTCTTATGTATCCTGAATTTTTTTTTTTTATGGTTTAGTATAGTTTATTAAGCTGTGCCTTAGTACAGACACTGCGGCTTGCCCATGGCACTCTTAATGTACAAGGCCCTGACATTCTGCCAATTTTTCTTGAGCAATGATACCAGGAAGTTGACAGCTAAGTGGATGTTGTACACAACCTCATTATCTGTCATCTTCATGTGGCCAACAGCCACTGCCAGACACAGCACCTTCTTCATCTGGGACTTGATCGTGGACTTCACTTCATCAGCTTTGGCCACCATGTTCTCATTGTGGGTCAGCAAGGAAGGGAACTTGCCAGCCTTGTTCAGGCCTGGGCCCAGGATTCGGGGGATCTGCTTGATTAGAGACTCTGAAGCCAAAAAGGCATCATATTGCTTGGCCAGCTTCTTGACCAGTTTCTTATTCTTGTTGAGTTTTTTCAGCGCCTCAATGTCCATGTGGGGGATATCCACAGCCTTGGCCTCATCACAATGCTGCTGGTCCCCCAAGACACACATGGAGAACTTGGGGCGGGGAGTGGACTTAAGCCTGACGGTGCCCGAGAAATGTTTGTCCTTCTGAGGGTCATAGTTCTTCAGTCTGATCTGAAGCTCCACCGTCTCCAAAAACTTTCTGCTGTTGCGCTGGTTGCCATGCAGGACTTCCCGCACTGCCTCGCAGAGGGTGTCGCGGGAGACTTTGCTGCTCATAGTTCCCTACCCGCGATAATCCGAAAAGAGCATGTCTCCTGAACTGACAGGTGGGTTCTTAACCACCAGCGCTGCCTGGGAAGCCCCAGTGCTGCACCTACCATGTGATCATTTTTTTTAACATTTAAAAACATATGTTTATTTATTTGTTTACTTGGACTTCTCTGGGTCTTTGTTGCTTTGTGCAGGCTTTCTCTAGTTGCAGTGAGCAGGGGCTATTCGTTGTTGTAGCCATGGACTTCTCATTGTGGTGACTTGTTCTGCTGTGGAGCCCAGGCTCTAGGCACGCAGGCTTCAGTAGTTGCACCACACTGGCTCACTAGTTGTGACACACCGGCTTCATTGCTCTGTGGTGTGTGGAATCTTCCCACACCAGGAATTGAACCTGTGTGCCCTGCACTGGCAGGTGGATTCTTATCCACTGCGCCACTAGGGAAGTCCCACAAAATCATTTTTATACCTTCCGAAGTAGTGATGGGAAATTTCTTCCCAAATCAAGAATATTCTGTGGATTCCATGTCAGTGAACTTCCATGAGATTTATTTAAAACCCCACGATGTGGACAGAGCCGTCAATATTAATGAAAATAAAGAAAATGGCCACTGAATACATCTAGCTCTAACTCTACAGATGATGCTTGATACTGTGAGAAAATCTTGCCCTTACAAGATGATAATATTTTAGATGATTTCATGAGTCTTTTTTATTTTTTATTTCTCTGACTGTGATTTTTCTAAGTTAAAGAATTTAGTTAAAGGAACAATTCAAACCTATGTTGAGGTAACCAGGGAAAAGATTGTGCAACTAACCTTTTGCTGTGCTATTAGTTCCATTAAAACCAACTTATTAAATATAAGCCTGTCGGGTCCAGGGAACAATGAAAATTAGAAATAAAGTGTCAGATCTTTTAGGGGCTGAGCCATGAAATCATCACAGCCATGATTTTTCCAGAGCTAACCATTCCTTGCACTCTAGCACTTATGAATCATTATGTTACTGTTTTCCTCTTAATGTCTGCTCTGCATCAATGGTCGTAATGGATGGAGATTGATGAAGAATTGAGATTTAGCAGCAACTTAGCAATTAAAATGTTCAACTGGTCTTTGTTCTAGCATTCCTCGGTGGATATGGCCCTGTTCATTAATCTGCATGTTGATTACAGCCACTGTGTGCTATCGATCTGTGTTTCCCACCCCTGTGATTGTAGGAGTATTAAGTGCCATGGGCATCTACAACAACTCACACCTCTGAATTTAATGCTGCTGACAATTATACAATGAAAAAAATTATAGTCACTTTTTCTGCTGAATTAAAGATACCTAAAGGAAATTTTCAAAACCTGCCTTCCTTAAATTATCTTAATAAGTATTTCACTCAGTGCCACAGATGTGGCACTAAAATTGTCCAGATAATGAAACATATTTCCTTACTGACTTACTTTATAAATTTCAGTTAAGCTTTGGTTTTGTATTCAGTTATTAGTGACTCCATTACATTAGTTCTAAATTTCTCTCTTCTGTTCCCAACCTTTTCCTCTCTGTCAAGTAGTTAACGATGTGTAAACCAACACTTAGGTGTGCTGAGAGAGCATGTTATTTCAAAGGATGTGATCATGAATCTTTCTATGAAACAGCTTTTTTAAAAAGTGAACAGTCATCCTGAAATGTGCATGTTTATATCAGCTTCCTTAAGGTGGAATATACCTCAAAATAATTATAATATGAAGAATGAAGCTATTTTAATTGTCACAGAATGAAGTCTTGTTATAGATACCATTGATTCAAAAGAATGATTTTATGAGATTTTTATTTAGTAAAATTAGTTAATAACACAGGTACTGTACATGAATATACACTGTTAAACGCATCAGCAGGACCTATAAATACTTTCACTTAGGTGTTTGCTTTCCCCACTGATGAATTTTAACAATATAGTTAATTTCCTGAGTCCTGTTTTAACACCAGTAGTAGCACCTACTAACTCCTAAACATTCAAATTTCCTAAAGATATAACATGGCCTTTATACATGTAACTGTGTTACAAGGATGAGAGGGGTGAGATGATACTTAGTGTTTCAAAGTAAAGATAATTTTAGATTGAAGTCAAATGCTGAACCCATATTAACAGAAACCTGATGCTTGCATAAATAAGTGTGCTGTAAATTTTGTTCTTCACTAGAATTTAGGCATTATTGTTGTTTCAAAACAGTGAAAATAAATGATAAATTAACACATTTTTAACATGTCAAAATCATAGAGGCCAGGAGAACAGAACAAGTTATCATTCAAGAAGAGACAATGTCTTCTGACTACTGCGTGTGCCCTACTGTTAACTCAACAGCTTATCCCAGTGCTCTTAAAAGCCATTCTGCTGAGTCCAGCTCCTAAATCAAACTGCTCAGTTAGATGTAAGGTCACTTTGTAAAATTAAGACAGCACAGGTCATATTTCACATTACTGGGTATTGTTTTAGGTTTGGGAAAGACCTGTGAATGGTCTAATTCATCCTACTGAATTACTTCATATTTTTAAAATATCCTATATGTTTTCTATTTATTCTTGAATATGCCATTTAGAGTTATTTTTATTAAGTTTTAAATTACATCACAGTATATACTAAATTCTAAAGGTCATCTTTATGACCTGAATTCTCTAAAGTTCAAAAACTTCTGTTGTAGATCGCTGAGATAAATTCACCTGGAGATATTATAGAAGCAATGTTAAGCTGATTGAGATGCAGCAACTGCTTCAGTGGGGCATAAATTGAGACACGTTTCAAGGTTTCACTTGTCAACAACAACAGAATCGCTCACTTGCATGACGCTGCTCAAATCCCTCCTTTCCCACCACCAAACTTACCATTTCTTTGGGTTAAGAAATTTCCTTATAAGACTCTTGCTAAAATTACAATGTCTTCCCTGGCAGAGGAATAGATTCCTTCTCATACCCATTAGACTAGAAGGGGAAAAGAAATAGACCTAGGCCAAGAGTAACCTGTGTTGATTGGAAGGAAGAAGAGAGGGGATTGGCGAGCTTCAGACAGTTAAAGTATAGATGTGAAGAGGACTTCTTCCTGGACGACTCAGCAGGAAAGGACACACCTGCAAGAAGGAGACACAGACTTGGGTTCGATCCCTGGGTTAGAGTAGGAAATGGCAACCCACTCCAGTATTCTTGCCTGGAGAATCCCATTGGAGAGACGAGCCTGGGCAGTCTACATTCCATGGGGTTGCAACTGAGTGAGTAAGCATGTCTAAGCACCTGAAGACGTGAACAGAAAGGAGAATAACACATACAGAGCTTAAAGGTCGAGAGGAACAAGAACTGAAAAGCATAAGCTGATGTTCTATGAAAGCATTCTCATTGTTTGTAATTTTTTTGGTCCTCCCAAAACTGGGTCACTCCTTACATGTTTTTTAATCAGGTAGTCAAAATACACCAGGTCTAATAATCACTTAAAGAATGGTGTATTTATTCCTAATATCGTTTACTCAGTCCAGTTCAGTCGTTCAGTCATGTCCGACTCTTTGCGACCCTGTGAATTGCAGCACACCAGGCCTCCTGGTCCATCACCATCTCCCGGAGTTCACTCAGACTCACATCCATCGAGTCCGTGATGCCATCCAGCCATCTCATCCTGGGTCGTCCCCTTCTCTTCCTGCCCCCAATCCCTCCCAGGATCAGAGTCTTTTCCAATGAGTCAACTTTTCACATGAGGTGGCCAAAGTACTGAAGCTTCAGCTTTAGCATCATTCCTTCCAGGAAATCCCAGAGTTGATCTCCTTCAGAATGGACTGATTGGATCTCCTTGCAGTCCAAGGGACTCTCAAGAGTCTTCTCCAACACCACAGTTCAAAAGCATCAATTCTTCAGTGCTCAGCCTTCTTCACAGTCCAACTGTCACATCTATACATGACCACAGGAAAAACCATAGACTTGACTAGACGGATCTTAATTGGCAAAGTAATGCCTCTTCTTTTAAATATACTATGTAGGTTGGTCATAACTTTTCTTCCAAGGAGTAAGCGTCTTTTAATTTCATGGCTGCAATCACCATCTGCAGTGATTTTGGAGCCCCCAAAACACAAAGTTTGACACTGTTTCTATTGTTTCCCCGTCTATTTCCCATGAGGCGATGGGACCAGATGCCATGATCTTCGTTTTCTGAATGTTGAGCTTTAAGCCAACTTTTTCGCTCTCCTCTTTCACTTTCATCAAGAGGCTTTTTAGCTCCTCTTCACTTTCTGCCATAAGGGTGGTATCATCTGCATATCTGAGTTTATTGATATTTCTCCCAGCAATCTTGATTCCAGCTTGTGTTTCTTCCAGTCCAGCATTTCTCATGATGTACTCTGCATATAAGTTAAATAAGCAGGATGACAATATACAGCCTTGACCTACTCCTTTTCCTGTTTGGAACCAGTCTGTTGTTCCATGTTCAGTTCTAACTGTTGCTTCCTGACCTGCATACAGATTTCTCAAGAGGCAGGTTAGGTGGTCTGGTATTCCCATCTCTTTCAGAATTTTCCAAGGTTTATTGTGATCCACACAGTCAAAGGCTTTGGCATAGTCAATCAAGCAGAAATAGATGTTTTTCAGGAACTCTCTTGCTTTTTCCATGATCCAGCAGATGTTGGCAATTTGATCTCTGGTTCCTCTGCCTTTTCTAAAACCAGCTTGAACATCAGGGAGTTCATGGTTCACATATTGCTGAAGCCTGGCTTGGAGAATTTTGAGCATTACTTTACTAGTATGTGAGATGAGTGCAACTGTGCGGTAGTTTGAGCATTCTTTGTCATTGCCTTTGTTTGGAATTGGAATGAACACTGACCTTTTCCAGTCCTGTGGCCACTGCTGAGTTTTCCAAATTTGCTGGCATGTTAAGTGCCAAGATTTGAAATAGCTCGACTGGAATTCCATCACCTCCACTAGCTTTGTTCATAGTGATGCTTTCTAAGGCCCACTTGACTTCACATTCCAAGATGTCTGGCTCTAGATGAGTGATCACATCATCATGATTATCTGGGTCATGAAGATCTTTTTTGTACAGTTCTTCTGTGTATTCTTGCCACCTCTTCTTAATATCTTCTGCTTCTGTTAGGTCCATAACATTGCTGTCCTTTATTGAGCCCATCTTTGCATGAAATCTTCCCTTGGTATCTCTAATTTTCTTAAAGAGATCTCTAGTCTTTCCCATTCTGTTGTTTTCCTCTATTTCTTTGCGTTGATCACTAAAGAAGACTTTCTTATCTCTTCTTGCTATTCTTTGGAACTCTCCATTCAAATGCTTATATCTTTCCTTTTCTCCTTTGCTTTTCACCTCTCTTCTCTTCACAGCTATTTGTAAGGCCTCCTCAGACAGCCATTTTGTTTTTTTGAATTTCTTTTCCATGGGGATGGTCTTGAACCCTGTCTCCTGTACAATGTCACGAACTTCATTCCATAGTTCATCAGGCACTCTATCTATCAGATCTAGGCCCTTAAATCTATTTCTCACTTCCACTGTATAATCATAAGGGACTTCATTTAGGTCATACCTGAATGGTCTAGCACTTTTCCCTACTTTCTTCAATTTGAGTCTGAATTTGGTAATAAGGAGTTCATGATCTGAACCACAGTCAGCTCCTGGTCTTGTTTTTGTTGACTGTATAGAGCTTCTCCATCTTTGGCTGCAAAGAATATAATCAATCTGATTTTGATGTTGACCATCTGGTGAAGTCCATATGTAGAGTCTCTTCTTGTGTTGTTGGAAGTGGTGTTTGCTATGACCAGTGCATTTTCTTGGCAAAACTCTATTAGTCTTTGCCCTGCTTCATTCTGCATTCCAAGGCCAAATTTGCCTGTTACTCCAGGTGTTTCTTGACTTCCTACTTTTGCATTCCAGTCCCCTATAATGAAAAGGACATCATTTGGGGGTGTTAGTTCTAAAAGGTCTTGTAGGTCTTCATAAAACCGTTCAACTTCAGTTTCTTCAGCATTCCTGGTTGGGGCATAGACTTCGATAACTGTGATATTGAATGGTTGGCCTTGGAGATGAACAGAGGTTATTCTGTCGTTTTTGAGATTGCATCCAAGTACTGCATTTTGCTTACTCAGTCTTAGATTATTGTGATGATGTTGGCATCTTCTTTTAGCTACTAGTGATAGTGCTGCATCTCAGCTCATCTACCTCAAAGCTACTTAGTTTGTGAGTTTGTGCAAACATTATGATTTAAAACAAATGAAACTCTTCTCTCTGCCTATAAATTAATACTGATTTTACTATTTTAAACTCAAAACAGGTAAAATCTTTATTCCCTATCATTTCTTCTTACCTAGAATTTAAGTTCCTCCTAAGAAAAGTAAAATGATATTGTTGCTTGCCTAAACTTGACTTTAATTCATCATTCTCTTGCTGTGGTATTTTAACCTACTCTGTTTAATACAGTGCTTACTTTTTATTCTCATGTACCAGTATGAAGCAGAGAAGTCAACAATATTATTTAACTCTACCGTATTCTCAAAATAAATAGCTTAATATATAATAATTTACTATGTAAAAAGTAAGTTGTAAGAGAAATTCTCATTTGAGAATCATGAATTCCTTTCAGCTGTCATCTACTCCCTTTTACCCCCATGAGAGTGCAGCAGGAAACCAGACTGGACAGATCTTTGTTGAGGCTCCCAGCACCGAAAAAGAATCAGAACATCTGCTAGTCTTCTTTTGTCTGAAACCCCTGAAGTACCTTCCATCACAATGTCTTAGTGATCAGGAGCAAGTTAGCTCTTCCTCAGCCTCTGAGACCCCAAAGTTAGTCCCTAGCCATGTCCGACTCTTTCTGACCACATGGACTGTACCCCTCGAGGCTCCTCTGTCCATGCAGTTCTCCAGGCATGAATACTGGAGTGGGTTGCCATTTCCTTCTCCATGGGATCTTCTTGACCCTGGGATCAAACCTGGGTTTCCTGCATTGCAGGCAGATTGTTTACCATCTGAGCCACCAGAGAAGCCCCCCTGAGACCCCAAACATACACATTATTCCTCCTATTGAAAAGATATTGCAATAACAATTATTCCTAGAATCTCCTTGACATCAGGAGCCTCCATAATTGTCCCTAGAACTTATGTACTTCTCAAATATTCTTCTATTTCATAGAATACAAACTGTCCTCTCTGGTGCCTAATCTCTAAGTATAGCATTATAGGGCTTCTCTGGTGGTGTTAGTGGTAAAGAACCCCCCTGCCAATGCAAGAGAGACAAGAGATGTGGGGGGGTGGGGAGAGTTTCAATCCCTGGGTCAGGAAGATCCTCTGGAGTAGGAAATGGCAACCCACTCCAGTATTCCTGCCTGGAGAATCCCATGGACAGAGGAGCCTGGCAGGCTACAATCCGTGGGATTGCAAAAAGTTGGACATGAGTGAGCACACAGACACACACACCTAATTACACTCTATCACTTTTCTGGACACTATAGGGCTTCCCTGGAGGCTCAGCTGGTAAAGAATCTGCCTGCAGTGTGGGAAACCTGGGTTTGGTCCCTGGATTGGGAAGATCCCCTGGAGGAAGGCATGGCAACCCACTCCAATATTCTTGCCTGGAGAATCCCCATGGACAGAGGAGCTGGGTTGACTACTGTCCGTGGGGTTGCAAAGAGTCAGAAATGACTGAGCAACTAAGCACAACACATAGAGACTGTAACCTATGAAGCCTTAGTGTTTTTTGCTGTGTGATGGCTGAGAAACATGACTTGCACTGTATCTAATGTTACCTTCAACAAGGGAAAAATATGAACAAAGTTTAATAAGGAAGGCCAACATGAACCATTATGCCCCACATGTTTTTTTTCCCTACTTTATGTTGTGTATTATCAATGCAGCCAAGCTCTTTAATTCTTATGAACCTAACCCCACATGTACAAGTTGTAGCTGTGAAATGTAGCTTTTCTTTTTAGTGACTGAATGTGAGCCTTAAAGCAGAGTCATAAAATGTATGAGGAAATAGAATCTGAGTTATGTAGCTGCAAGTAAATAGTCAGATAATACAATTCATACAAAATTCACAAGAGGACTAATGTAGCTAAAAGATATAAATCAGATCTTAGGCAATCTATATAGGATAAGTGTTTTCATTGAAGATACACTTTTCAAAAGGCTTTAGAAAAAGGTTTGGTCACTTAGCTGCAGATCATGAAAGTGCATTGAGAACATATCAGAAGGAATCAGGGAAAAGGAAAGACAGAACTGACTTATGACGTTGTTTACCATGACATAGGCAAAGGATAAAAAGAAACAAGATCTGTGACGTATACAAGATAAGAAATACAAGGCAAGAATTTGAACACATTTTAAAAGCTTAACAGAGCATAACATGTCCAGAAGAGAAAGCTGATGATAGTCTTTACAACAGTTGCTCAGTCATGTCCAAGTCTTTGTGAGTCCATGAACTGTAGCCTGCCAGACTCCTCTATCCATGGGATTCTCCAGGCAAGAATACTGCAGTGGGTAGCCACTCTTTTCTTTAGGGGATCTTCCCAACCCAGGGTTCAAACCCAGGTCTTCTGCATTGCAGGCGAATCCTTTACCATCTGAGCTACCAGGGAAGCCCTATAACAGGAAAGAGAAATTAAAGTCTGAGGCAAACTTTATATTTGCCTTTCTTGTTGAAGTATAGTTGATTTACAATGTTATGTTAATTTCTGTTATACGGAAAAGTGATTCTGTTTTACATATACAGCAGGATATGTAAACTATATCCATTTACATATACAATGGATATAGTTTATCCACTCTATATATAACAGCTTGCATCTGCTAACCCCAAATTTCAGTCCATCCCTCTCCAACCCGCTTGGCAACTACAAGTCTGCTCTCTGTGTCTGCAAGTCTGTTTCTTTTCCTAGATAAGTTCAACCATGTCATACTTTAGATTTTACATATATATATTTTACATGTCATATGATATTTGTCTTTCTCTTTCTGACTTACTTCACTTACTATGATAATTTCTAGTTCCACCCCTATTCCTGCAAATGGCATTATTTCATTATTTTTATAGCTGAATGGTTTTCCATTGTATATATGTACCCCACTTTCTTTATCCACTCACCTGTCAATGGACATTTATGTTGTTTCGTGTCCTGGTTATTGTAAATATTGCTGCTACGAACATAGGGGATGCAAAAACATCATGGTTGTCAGGATGAGAAGTCATCCTCATGTTGAACAAATTATTGTAATTGCAGGATGAAAAGAAGAAGCAGTGCACAAGATTTTCCCATGATCTGAAGGAAAACCAAAGGTAATATGAATCCAAAAGTTGTATTTGAAGTGATATAAAGGAATGACTTCAGAAGTGAAAAACTCTTGTCAAGAAAATGTAGTGCTACAGACTTAGAGAATAAACTTATGGTTACCAGGAGGAAAAATGCAGGACAGGGATAGACTGGTCCATGTACACACTGCTATATTTAAAACAGATATATCTATATTGCTTAATTGCTAAGTTGTGTCCAACACTTTTGCAACTCTGTAGACTGTAGCTAGGCTCTTCTGTCCATATGAGTTTGCAGGCAAGAATACTGGAGTGGGTGGCCATTTCCTTCTCCAGGGGATCTTCCCGACCCAGGGATTGAGCCCACATCTCCTTCATTGGTATGTGGATTCTTTACAACTGAGCCACCAATATATTTACATCTATTTATATTTAAATGTAGGATAAAATAGATAACCAAAAATGACCTACTATAAATAAATAAAACTTTTAAAAAAGAAAATATTGTGCCTATAGTTAGTAATACTGTATTGCACATGCTAAGCATGGCTATGAGGATAGATATGTTATTTTCTTATTATGCATATTAATTAATAAATAAAGAGGGCAGGAGGAAAGTTTTGGAAGTAACGAAAATATTTGTAGCATAGAGTGTGGTGATAGATTTACCAATATATATAGTCATCATTTCCAAGCTCATCAAGTTGAATACATTAAATATGTGCAGGTTTTCATGTCATGTATCAATCATACCTCAATAAAATTTTTTTAAAGAAAATATCATTAACATACAAAGGTTAAGTAAAAGATATTTATTATATGGAACACACACTCTTCTGTTCAGCACCAATATGAATCTGGCATGGTGCATCTGTTAACAATTCCAGCAAACAAACCACTACAAAATGTAGTGGTTAAAAACAAAAAGTATTTGTGTGACTTTACTGGTCAGGTGACCATTTCTATTTATCTGGGCCAGAATCAGCTCGTTAAGCCTATACACAACTCTATGCAGGTGGTAGATCAGCTCTCTGGCCTCTGTTGGGATTGTTAGTCTGTGGTCCATGTGGTCTCTCACCCCCTAGCAAACTAGACCAGATTCATTCCAAGTATTAACAGGGTTCCCAGAGAGAGAGAGAGAGAGAGAGAGAGGGAGAGAGAGCTGAAATAGACAGGTGTCTTGTGGCCTAGGTGTAGAACTAACAAATTATTACTTATGTCATGCCTATTAGCTAAGGCAAGACACAAGACTATGATAGATTTAAGGAAAGAGGAAATAGACCCCACCATCATATGTGAGTGGCTACAAAACCACATTGGAAGTGGGAGGTACAGAGCATCATGTAAGTGCTAAATCATGATGGCCTAAAAGAGAGTGTATTAAGGGACTAAAATGTGGTTTCTCCTGGATACAGAATAGGCTAAGTGAGGAAGAGATACCATGTTAAAATGGCTTGATTATACTTTGTAAGAAAAGTAGAGTCTTCAAGAAGAGAGGAGCAGGGCAAGTTTGAGAAGCGGAAATATAAAGATATTGATAGGACCCTACTGGGATAGTTGTTAGAAAAATTAGTAAATATTATATTAATGAGAAAGTTTTCAGAAGTAAATGGTTGATGGATTGGTGTTGGAATGTATGGGTGAAGGCCAGTCAATGAGAAAGAGGAATGATGGAATACCAAGGTTTTAGACTTAAACAATTGGGTTTTTGTAGTACTATTCACTGAAGAACGCCGCAGGATAATTGATGTCTCCTATTCTGTGGGAAGTAAGGGGCTGTTGAGAATTAGTAGAGTTTTGGAAATGTTAAGTTTTTAAACCTCTGACAATAATGCATTTCAAAGAGATAGGAGAAATAGAAGTCAAACTATAAGTCGAGGAAAGAATAAGTCAGGCAGAGACATCTTGTGCAAATATCTCTTTCATGATGCTTCTCTGAAAAAAGATGAAAGTTATAAAGCCAGAGGAGGATCAAAGATTGAAGGAGAATTTTGTTGGCTTTTTCTAGTCTTTCTTTGCTTTTATTTTTAGGACGGAAATAGCTTCAGTGTTTTATAGGTTGAGAAAAAGGGAGAAATTAAATATATAGGTGGTGAGAGGTTTGAGGATAGGATTAGCTTTTGTAAAAAGAAGGAAAGACAATTTCAAAAGAATGTTGTTAGATAATTTTATACATGCCAAGATGGGGAGTTGAGAGTTAAATGCCTAAGTGCTTTCCTCTGCTTTGATGGTTTTGGTTACCAGGATAGAACATTTAGGGAAATGACTGAGATGTAAAATACCTCCCTTGGGGAAGGTGGAGAGAGAGCAGGCTGAAGACACATGAAAGGACTGTGAAAGAAGCTAAAGCACTCCTAAAGGAGGACGCTTACCTTTGTTGCCAGGAGCTATGTTCAGCTTCTCCGTAGGCATTACTACATTCGGATGGTCTCATCAGCCCCTCCTCAGGCGTGGAGTCCCATCCAACACATGGAGAAATGAATCCCTCAGAGAATCGTGCTAACACTGGGCACTAGGACCAAGGATGTCAATCTAGGTCTATTTGGGTCCAGGGCAGATCTTCCCACATCATACTTGCCCCAAATTTCAATTTTCTATGGTTTTTAATTGGTGCATGCCCATGACTTTTAATTATCTGACTTCCATTTGTGATGATCAAGAACTTCATTCTTTATCCCATGTACAAACCAAGGGTTGCTATCTCCTGAGGAACAATTTACAAAGACTAGAGGTGGCTGAAAGGAAAGAAACTGCTGTCTCATTCCCAAATGGATGCTCATTCAGGCAGCAGGCTTGTTGATCCACTCTACTTACTGGGAGAAATAGGAAGTACTATGATGTAATATGGAGAAGGCAATGGCACCCCACTCCAGTACTCTTGCCTGGAAAATCCCATGGATGGAGGAGCCTGGTGGGCTGCAGTCCATGGGGTCGCTAAGAGTCGGACATGACTGAGTGACTTCACTTTCACTGTTCACTTTCATGCATTGGGGAAGGAAATGGCAACCTACTCCAGTATTCTTGCCTGGAGAATCCCAGGGACGGGGGAGCCTGATGGGCTGCCGTCTATGGGGTCGCACAGAGTCAGACACAACTGAAGCTTCACAGCAGCAGCAGCAGCAGCAGCAGAATGCAATATGGAACAATGGTGGGGTGGCGAGCTTCACAATGTTGATGCAGCAGATATATAGGACTTGTGTGATTGTTCTAGTACCTGCCCAAGAAAACTTCCTTTTGTGCAGCAGATTCTAGCGAAAGAAGACAGAGTAGGAAATTATAAAGAGGGTCAGGGCAGATTATCCTAGAATTTTGTCATAAATCTGGTCCTGTGCAGTACACAGGACTCGTTTAGAGTCTGCCAAGGAATCCACCCACTCAGACATCCCATGAGCAATAGGCATAGAGCATCCCAGAAGAGATGAGGATAACATACCATCCAGAGTTAGGGCAAAGGGAAAAAAAGCTTTAAAATGGGTTTGAAATTGAAATTGTAGCCTGGACTAAGCTGCATTGGGCTTTTCAGAACTTAACAGAGCTAAAGCTCTGAAAGATCTTTATAACATGATGTTTAGTTACAGGAACAGGAGGAACAAAAAGTCAAAGTTAAATACAGTGATTGGAGAAAAAAAAAAATAACACTTCTTATGTATACTCCTAAAATCAAACACACTGAGAAACAAGTTACACATGGAATCACGGGAAAAACTGAGTTAATAGGACCCCAGACACTTCGCATTTCACATGTTTTGGAAACAGTTTCAGAGTGAAAGTCAAGTCTAAGGATGCATATACACAGAGATGGTGTGCATGCCGTGCAAAGTGCGAAACTCACGGTAACATTTAAAAATGACATTCTTATTTGTTGCTTATTTGCATAATTTAAAAATGTGTTTTTACAGTAAATGTTATCTTCACTCAAGAAAGCAATTTCTGCATCTTATTTACTTTTCATCTTTTCAGTGTTTCATCTCCATAGCCAAGTGCAACTCCAATTTCTGCCTCATTTAAAAATAAATCGCCTCTGTTTCATTTATAACTTCTGAGTTTCTTTCATTAGAAAATAAAGCTGATTATCTGTCCCCTATTTGCAGTAAAATGCTAACTCTGATTTTTCTTTTCCGGTCTTAAATAGCCAGTCGAGGCCGAGAGGTTTACATAGACTGAGAGTCCTTCAGAGGACTTGAGAACACCAAGGTACAGGCTCAGAGCCACCGGATCTCTAATTACATGATTCTGATTCCCTTCCATCTGGATTTATTTTCAAATGCAAGTGCTTCATAATTCATTCACTTTTTTAAGAAATAAATAAATAAATCCTAGCTGAAGGTCTGAAGATTTTAGGGAGCATAGTTCTTGACACAAACTGGATGTTTAGTCTTTTATTGCCTTCAGAGCTATAGCCAGATAATCTGAAGTTAGAAACACAAAGAATTCCTCAAAGTAATGCTGCCAAAAAGATGGCAAAATACTAATGTGTGACCATGGAAAGCCAATATATTTGAGTTCAAATCTATATCCCAGGGCCTTTATGTCATTGACTGTGACACTGAGGCAATGGTTCTTACTTCAGAAAGATGTAGTCACAAATAAGACATCAATTTTAAAGTACCAGATGCCTAATAAGCATTCACTTCCTTTCTTTGTAGCATGTATGCTTTCATGCGTGATATGTTATGCACATATTTATAAATTTGGAACCCATGAACATATTCACATAGAACTGAAATAATATGGTTCTATGTTTTTGACCAGAACAAGGATGGAAAATTCCTCAAATGTATTATCATCACTTAAATCTTCCTGGAATGCTTTTTTTCCCATCTGACTTTTATGCCTTATCCCACCTTTGCTTGTTGAGATCCCTCCAATTTTACAGTCTCCTTCACTTAATACAGCCCTGTACTAACATTATATACCCCTATCAACACAGTCACACCAATCAATTATATCTCCTTTGGATTGTAAGCATTTTTTTCTTATCTGTAATTTGGTGCAGAGATATATGGAAATATCTTGTTAAATTAAATTTTAATTAAAAAATAAAGTAATAGAAGAAAAAATTACCTAAATTTCCTTCAGTGCTTACTGTATGTCCTGGCTGTGCTAAGTACTTACATAAGCTCACTCAGTTGCTCAGTCATGTCCAACTCTTTGCGACCCTATGAACTTCAGCACACCAGGCTTCCCTGTCCATCACCAACTCCCAGAGCTTTCACAAACTCATACCCATTGAGTCAGTGATGCCATCCAACCATTTCATCATCTATCATCTCGATCTTCTCCTGCCTTCAATCTTTTCTGGCATCAGGGTCTTTCCAAGGAGTCATTTCTTTGCATCAGGTGGCCATAATATTGGAGCTTCAGCATCAGTCCTTCCAATGAATATTCAGGACTAATTTCCTTTAGGAAGGACTGGTTGGATATCCTTGCAGTCCAAGGGACTCTCAAGAGTCTTCTCCAACACCACAGTTCAACATGACTTGAAAAAACCATAGATTTGACTAGACAGACCTGTTGGTAAAGTAATCTCTCTGCTTTTTAATAGGATTTTCCCTCATAGCTCAGTGGGTAAAGAATCTGCCTGAAAGGCAGGAGACCTAGCTTAGATTCCTGGTTTGGGAATATCCCCTTGAGAAGGAAATGTCAACCTACTCCAGGATTTTTGCCTGCAGAATCCCATGAACAGAGGAGCCTGGCAGGCTACAGTTCATGGGGTCACAAGGATCGGACATGTCATAGCAACTGCTGCAGCTGCTGCTAAGTCACTTCAGTCGTGTCCGACTGTGTGCGACCCCAAAGACGGCAGCCCATCAGGCTCCCCCGTCCCTGGGATTCTCCAGGCAAGAACACTGGAGTGGGTTTCTATTTCCTTCTCCAATGCATGAAAGTGAAGAGTGAAAGTGAAGTCACTCAGTCATGTCCGACTCTTAGCGGCCCCATGGACTGCAGCCCACCAGGCTCCTCCGTCCATGGGATTTTCCAGGCAAGAGTACTGGAGTGGGGTGCCACTATACCACCTTAAATCACCACTACTTTTTAAATATGCTGTCTTAGTTTGTCATAGCTTTTCTTCCAAGGAGCAAGTGTCTTTTAATTTCATGGCTACAGTCACCATCTGCAGTGATTTTGGAGCCCAAGAAAATAAAGTCTCTCACTGTTTCCATTGTTTCCCCATCTACTTGCCATGAAGTGATAGGACCAGATGCCATGATCTGCATGTTTTGAATGCTGAGTTTCAAGTCAGCTTTTTCATGCTCCTCTTTCACTTTCATCAAGAGACTCTTTAGTTCTTTGCTTTCTCCCATAAGGATGGTGTCATCTGCATATCTGAGGTTATTTATATTTATCCTGGCAATCTTGAAGCACAATTTGGAATCAAGCATTTCATACGATGCCCTCTGCATATAGGTGAAATAAGCAGGGTGACAATATACAGCCCTGACACACTCCTTTTCCTATTTGGAACCAGTCTGTTGTTCCATGTCCAGTTCTAACTGTTATTTCTTGACCTACATTACAGGTTTCTCAGGAGGCAGGTAGACATCTTGGAGTCTGATGTCAAGTGGGCCTTAGGAAGCATCACTGTGAACAAAGCTAGTGGAGGCGATGGAATTCCAGCTGAGCTATTTCAAGTCCTAAAAGATGATGCTATTAAAGTGCTGCACTCAATATACCAGCAAATTAGGAAAACTCAGCAGTGGCCACAGGACTGGAAAATGTCAGTTTTCATTCCAATCCCAAAGAAAGGCAATGCCAAAGAATGTTCAAACTATTGCACAATTGCACTCATCTCACACGCTAGCAAAGTAATACTCATAATCCTCCAAGTTAGGCTTCAACAGTACGTGAACTGAGAATTCCAGATGTTCAAGCTGGATTAAGAAAAGGCAGAGGAACCAGAGATCAAATTTCCAACATCTGTTGGATCATAGAAAAAGCAAGAGAATTCCAGGTAAACATCTGCTTCTGCTTTACTGACTTTGTGGATCACAACAAACTGTGAAAAATTCTTAAAGTCTCATTTAAACTAAAAACAAGCCCAAATGGTAGATATAGTTATTATTGCTATTTACATAAAAGGGCACTAAAACACAGAGTAACATCATGCTGTCACATGGGTAGAATGAAGCAGACCTGAGATTCAAACACAAGCAGTCTTCTCCTTGAGTCTACTCTATTATTTTATTAATCACTATTATATTTTCTTTCTCTTTCCCCACTCTTCTGGGAAAAGCTTCAAGCGAACCATGTATAAAGTTAGGTGGCTTGTAAGAGGGAAAATATATGTTAGGATCCAATACATTATAGAATGCAAAATCACATATAGGGGACTGCATGAGTTGCCTATTGTGAGTATAACAAATCACCATAGATTTGGTGACTTAACACAAATTTAGTGTCTGACAGTTCCAGAGATCATACATCTCAAATCAATCTCACTGGGCTAAAATCAAGGTGTCAGTGAGTATATATTCCTTCTGGAGGTTCTAGGGGAAAATTCATTTCCTTAATTTTCCATCTTCTAGAGGACACCTTGGCGAAGGCAATGGCACCCCACTAAAGTACTCTTGGCTGGAAAATCCCATGGGCGGAGGAGCCTGGTGGGCTGCAGTCCATGAGGTTGCTAAGAGTTGGACATGACTGAGCAACTTCACTTTCACTTTTCACTTTCATGCATTGGAGAAGGAAATGGCAACCCACTCCAGTGTTCTTGCCTGGAGAATCCCAAGGACGGCAGAGCCTGGTGGGCTGCCATCTATGGGGTCACACAGAGCCGGACACGACTGAAGCGACGCAGCAGCAGCAGCAGCAGCAGAGGACACCTAGATTCCTTGGCTGTGGTCCCTTTTTCTACTTTCAAATCTAGCATATAGCACCTTCTCTATTGTCTGGCATCTGCTTCTGTTGCTTTGAATAAACTCTTGGTAGAAACTGCATGTTAAAGATGCTTCAGGTGAGAACAGAAAAAAGTGAGAGTAATGCTAAAAGCTCAGCGTCTCTGCACAAGTGCTGAATCAAAGTTTACTGTAGCCATGAAATTCAAAGATGCTTATTCCTTAGCCATGAAATTAGAAGTTATGACAAGCCTAGACAGAATATTCAAAAGCAGGGGCATCACTTTGCTGACAAAGGGACATATAGTGAAAGATATGGTTTATCCAGTAGTCATGTTTGGCTGTGAGAGTTGGACCATAAAGAAAGCTGAGTACTGAAGAACTGATGCTTTCAAATTGTGGTGCTGGAGAAGACTTGAGAGTCCCTTGGACTGCAAGGAGATCCAACCAGTCAGTCCATCCTAAAGGAAATCAGTCCTGAATATTCACTGGAAGGACTGATGCTGAAACTGAAGCTCCAATACTTTGGCCACCTGATGCGAAGAGCAATTCATTGGAAAAGACCCTGTTGCTGGAAAAGATTGAAGGCAAAAACAGAAGAGTGCAGCAGAGGATGAGAAGGTTATACAGCATCACTGACTCAGTGAACATGAATTTGAGCAAACTCCAGGAGATGGTGGAAGACAGAAGACACTGGCCTGCTGCATGGAATTGCATGTACATGGAATTGCAAAGAGTTGGGCATGATTTAATGACTGAAGGACCAAAGAACAACAGCAGAAAAGAAGAGCTTTACCACTTTTTCAGGCAAAGGATGACACAGAATATTCCTGCCTTGAAAAACTATATGTCCCAATCTGAGAGGATTTAATAGAGAGTTTCATAACCTTACTTCGAGGGTGAGGTTGCTGATAAGTCATGTGCAGGGCCTCAGGTGGTCTCCTAATCCTGATGCGCCTCTCCGGTTGCTTTAATCTTGCCTCCGGTGGCTTTGTGGCTGCTCCTCCCTTGATTGTTGTTCAGTCTCTCAGTAAGACTCTGCATACCCAAGGACTGTGGCATGCCAGGCTTCCCTGTCCTTCACTATCTCCTGTAATTTGCTCAAACTCCTGTCCATTGAGGCAGTGATGCCATCCAACCATCTCATCCTCTGTCGTCCCCTTCTCCCCTTGCCCTCAATCTTTCCCAGCATCAGGGTCTTTGTTGGCAGCTGTTCATATCTGCCGTTTGGAACTCAGGGAAGTTCATGGAGACTAGAGTTTTACCTACAAGAAATTGGGCACACACACACAAAATTTGCTCGGAATCCTACAGGGCAGACTCTGCCGCCTGCCCCACCCCCCCACCCCCAACCCCTAGTTTCAAGAACATTGTAGAGAAACCTTTTTTTTCTTAGAGAATAAATGTTTTTTGTAAAAATTTGGTAAAAGCATAAATGCTAAAGTTGATTTTAGTGAATGCTCATAGGGAAATGAGAAACTGGTTCTTGGAAACTGGAGGAAAAGAATCCTTGTAATACAATGGCAGGAAACTTAGTAGCATTGAAGCTTCTAGTTGCATGGAAAGCAAGACTTGAAAACACTTTCTAAACAATTGAAGTTGTGATTTTGTTTCTTCTTGCTGCTTATTACAAAATGCCACTAGAAAGAGAGAAATTGAAGGAAGAACTGTTAACCAAATAAGGAATAAGGACTTGAAAATTGGGGGAAATTCGTGGCATATCCTGATTGCAAAAGGAGCTAAAATTAGGAAATTCACTGTCAGGAAAATGTGTTCAGGAGTGAAAGCCAAGTGTACGTGTAGCTGGACAACCTTTTGCTAACACCTCAGAAATATCAAAAGCTCAGAGCATTAAATCACACAGAGGTTCTTTGAAGAGATTAGGCGTGTGACTCATACATCCCCTTCATCTTCTCAGCAGAAGCCAAAATAAGAAATGTGATCATCCAGGAAAGACCTGTGGAGGAGCCTCTTGTCTGAGAGAGTGAATTCCTCTGATATATACTTGAGACTCACAGGTTTCTGGGAATGTTATAGCAGCAGAAATACTGAGACCTTGGACTGAAAATGACCGAAAAGGACAAATGAGAGAAGACTGCCAAACTTCAAAATTCTATAGGCAGGAAACAGGCTCATAAAACCACTCATCTGCAAAATATACTACTCTTTCTGCAAAAGGAAGTGTGTTAGTTGCTCAGTCATGTCTGACTCTTTGCAAACCCTTGGACTGTAGCCTGCCAGGCTCCTCTGTGCATGGAGTTCTCCAGAAAATAATACTGAAGTGGGTAACCATTTCCTTCTCCAAAGGATTTTCCTGACCCAGGGTTTGAACCTGGGTCTCCTGCATTGCAGGCAGGTTCTTTACCATCTAAACCACTTTTCAAAAAATGAGCTGTGAGCCCAGAGGGTAGGGCCACAAGCCACTGAGGATTGCCCCCACTCCTGGGAGCCTCCTGGAGAGTCAGTCTGCTGGGATTTCAGAATTCCTTCAGTTCAGTTCAGTTCAGTCACTCAGTCATGTCCCACTCTTTGCGACCCCATGGATTGCAACACACCAGGGCTCCCTTTCATCACCAACTCCTGGAGTATACTCAAACTCATGTTCATTGAGTCGGTGATGCCATCCAACCATCTCATCCTCTGTCAGCCCCTTCTACTCCCACCTTCAATCTTTCCAACCATCAGGGTCTTTTTCAAGGAATCAGTTCTTCACATCAGGTAGCCAAAGTATTGGAGTTTCACTTTCAGCAACAGTCCTTCCAATGAATATTCAGGACTGATATCCTTTAGGATGGACTGGTTGGATCTCCTTTCAGTCCAAGGGACTCAAGAGTCTTCTCCAACACCACAGTTCAAAAGCATTAATTTTTCGGTGTTCAACTTTCTTTATAGTCAAACTCTCACATCCATACATGATTCCTGGAAAAACCACAGCCTTGACTAGATGGACTGTTGTTGGCAAAGTAATGTCTCTGCTTTTTAATATGTTGTCTAGTTTGGTCACAGCTTTTCTTCCAAGGAGCAAGTGTCTTTTAATTTCATGCTGCTGTCACCATCTGCAGTGATTTTGGAGCCCAAAAAATAAAGTCTGCCACTGTTTCCCCTGTTTCCCCATCTATTTGTCATCAAGTGATGGGACTGGATGCCATGCTCTTAGTTTTTTTGAATGTTGACCTTTAAGCCACCTTTTTCATTCTCTTCTTTCGCCTTCATCAGGAGGCTCTTTAGTTCCTCTTCCCTCTTCCTTCTGCCTTAAGGGTGGTGTCATTTGCATATCCGGGGTTATTGATATTTTTCCCAGCAATCTTGATTCCAGTTTGTGCTTCATCCAACCTGGTGTTTGGCTTAATGTGCTCTTCATAGACTTTAAATAAGTAGGGTGACAATATACAGCTTTGACTTATTCCTTTCCCAATTTGGAACCAGTCTGTTGCTCCATGTTCAGTTCTAACTGTGGCCTCTTGACCTGCATACAGGTTTCACAGGAGGCAGGTAAGATGTTCTGGTATTCCCACCTCTTGAAGAATTTTCTGCTGTTCGTCGTGATCTACACAGTCAAATTGGAGAAGGAAATGGCCACCCACTCCAGTATTCTTGCCTGGAAAATCCCATGGATGGAGGAGCCTGGTGTGCTACAGTCCATGCAGTTGCAAAGAGTCGGACATGACTGAGCGACTTCACTCACTCACACAGTCAAAAGCTTTAGCCTAGTCAATGAAGCAGAAGTCGAGGTTTTTCTGGACTTCTCTAGCTTTTTCTATGATCCAGTAGATGTTGGCCAGTTGATCTCTGCCAAAGAATATTCAAACTACTGCACAGTTGCACTCATTTCACATGATAGCAAAATAATACTCGAATTCTCTCAAGCTAGGCTTCAGCTAGCTGGAAGTTCTCTTGAACTGAGAACTTCCAGATGTGCAAGCTAGATTTAGAAAAGGGCAGAGGAACCATAGAGAGGAGGATCAGATTCCAAAAGAGGAAATTAAAAGACAGATGCAGATGTCAGGGAGGAGAAAAGATGTTAAACAGCCAGTTGATCTTAAAGTTGGAAGGAAAGGACATAGCCAAGTAATATAGGCAGCCCTGGAAGCTAGAAAAGGCAGGAAAACAGATTCTATCCTAGAGACTCCAGAAAACAATTCAAGTTTCCAATACCTTCGTTTTAGCCTAGTGAAACTGATTTTGGATTTCTGATCTCTATAACTATATTGCATGCATGCTCAATTGTATCTGACTTTTAGACCCCATGGACTATAGCATACCAGTCTGCTCTGTCAGTGAAGATCTCTATACCTATCAGATAAGATATACTTTAAGATACGTTTACTTTGTGGCCTATAACCTTGATAAAATAACTTTTCAGATTCTAGTAACCTACTCATTGATTCCTCAATGATATTCTTTGAATACAGTCTCACTTTATCCTTCATAACATATGTTCTTTTGATCTTATTTTACTTTATTATTCTCTCTTTTTTTTTTTTTTTTTTTGCATTATATAGCTTCCTAGGACCTGCAGTACAAAATTGAAAAGCAGTGAGAGAAGACAGCTATGTTTTATTTCTAATTCTAAGGAAAGAAATCATCTCATTTTTTGCCACTGCTGCTGCTAAGTCGCTTCAGTCGTGTCCGACTCTGTGCGACCCCATAGACAGCAGCCCACCAGGCTCCCCTGTCCCTGGAATTCTCCAGACAAGAACACTGGAGTGGGTTGCCATTTCCTTCTCCAATGCATGAAAGTGAAAAGTGAAAGTGAAGTTGCTCAGTCGTGTCCCACCCTTAGAGACCTCATGGACTGCAGCCTACCAGGCTCCTCTGCCCATGGGATTTTCCAGGCAAGAGTACTGGAGTGGGTTGCCATTGGCTTCTCCATTTTTGCCACTAAGTTAAACTAATTTTTTCATTTGATGCTTTCTATGAAGTAGAGTGGGTTATCTCCTATGCCATGAATATATGTTGAATTTTGTTATGCTTTTTCTTCATATACTGAAATCATCCTATTTTTTTTTCACTTCTAGTCTGTTTATATGGTGAATTGCATTGATTCTTTACCAGTAAAAAACTAGCCTTGCTTTCCTGCATAAATTACACTTGGTCATGATACATTTTCATTTTTATATGTTGGTGGAATCAAGTACTAATATTTTTTCAAGAGTTTTGTATCTATACTCATGAAAGATATAGATCTGATGTTTTATCCACTCTAGTATTCTTGCCAAGGAAATCCCATGTACAGAGGGCTACAGTCCAGGGGTGGAAATAACTTGGACACCACACCATCACAATGCTAGATTAAGCTTAGTAAAATGCTGCTGCTGCTAAGTCGCTTCAGTCGTGTCCGACTCTGTGCGACTCCATAGACGGCAGCCCACCAGGCTCCCCCGTCCCTGGGATTCTCCAGGTAAGAACAAATGAGTAGGACAGTAATTGCTCATATTCCATTTTCTGGAAGAATTTCTGTAAAGTTGGTATTATTTACTCCTTAAATGCTTAATGTAATTCACCAACAAGCCAATAGGCTTAAAGTTTTCTTTTTGAGAAGAGTTGTAAATGCAAGTTGAAGTCCTTTAATAAAGTAGAGCTTCTGAGTAAATTTGGTAGTTTTTTGTTTTGTTTTTTTTTCCCCCAACTCTAAGGAATTTTCTCATTTCATATGACCTGTCAACTGCAGTGTCCTAAATTTTTAATAATATTCCTTTATTATACAGTTGATTTATAAGAGGTTCAGTTCAGTTCAGTTTAGTTGCTCAGTTGTGTTCGACTCTGCGACCCATGGCTGCAGCACACCAGGCCTCCCTGTCCATTACCAACTCCCAGACTTTACTCAAACTCATGTCCATTGAGTCGGTGATGCCATTCAACCATTTCATCCTCTATCATCCCTTTCTCTTCCTGCCCTCAATCTTTCCCAACATCAGAGTCTTTTCTAATGAGTCAGTTCTTTTCATCAGCTAGCCAAAGTATTGGAGTTTCAGCTTCAACATTAGTCTTTCCAATGAACACCCAGGACAGATCTCCTTCAGAATGGACTGGTTGGATCTCCTTGCAGTCCAAGGGACTCTCAAGAGTCTTCTCCAACACCACAATTCAAAAGCATCGATACTTCAGTGCTCAGCTTTTTTATAGCCCAACTCTCATCCATACATGACTTCTGGAAAAACCACAGCCTTGACTAGATGGACCATTGTTGGCAAAGTAATGACTCTGATTTTTAATATGCTGTCTAGTTTGGTCATAACTTTTCTTCCAAGGAGCAAGTGTCTTTTAATTTCATGGTGGCAGTCACCATCTGCAGTGATTTTTTTAAAAAAATTTACTTTACAATACTGTATTAGTTTTGCCATACATCAACATGAATCTGCCATGGGTGTACACGTGATCCCAATCCTGAATCTCCCTCCCACCTCCTCCCCATTCCATCTGTCTGTGTCATCCCAGTGCACCAGCCCCAAGCATCCTGTATTCTGCATTGAACCTAGACTGGCGAAGCACTTCTTATATGATATTATACATGTTTCAATGCCAGTCGCCCAAATCATCCCACCGTCTCCCTCTCCCACAGAGTCCGAAAGACTGTTCTATACATCTGTGTCCCTTTTGCTGTCTCGCATACAGGGTTATCGTTACCATCTTTCTAAATTCTATATATATGTGTTACTATACTGTATTGGTGTTTTTCTTTCTGGCTTACTTCTCCCTGTATTTTGGACCTCCCCAAAATAAAATCTGTCACTGTTTCCACTGTTTCCCCATCTATTTCCCATGAAGTGATGGGACCAGATGCCATGATCTTCGTTTTCTGAATGTTGAGCCTTAAGCCACATTTTTCACTCTCTTCTTTCACTTTCATCAAGAGGCTCTTGAGTTCTGTTTCACTTTATGCCATAAGGGTGATGTCATCTGCATATCTGAGGTTATTGATATCTCTATTGTCAGTCTTGATTCCAGCTTGTGATTCACTCAGTCCAGCGTTTCTCATGATGTACTCTGCATATAAGTTAAATAAGCAGGGTGACAATATACAGTCTTGATGTACTCTTTTTCCTATTTGAAACCAGTCTGTTGTTCTATGTCCAGTTCTAACTGTTTCTTGCTGACCTGCATACAGGTTTTTCAAGAGGCAGGTCAGGTGGTCTGGTATTCCCACTTCTTGAAGAATTTTCCACAGTTTATTGTGATCTGAACAGCAGATGGTGACTGCAGCCATGAAATTAAAAGATGCTTAGTCCTTGGAAGAAAAGTTATGACCAACCTAGATAGCATATTCAAAAGCAGAGACATTACTTTGACAACAAGGTCTGTCTAGTCAAGGCTTTGATTTTCCAATGGTCATGTATGGATGGGAGAGTTGGACTGTGAAGAAAGCTGAGCCCCGAAGAATTGATGCTTTTGAACTGTGGTGTTGGAGAAGACTCTTGAGAGTCCCTTGGACTGCAAGGAGATCCAACCAGTCCATTCTGAAGGAGATAAGCCCTGGGATTTCTTTGGAAGGAATGATGCTAAAGCTGAAACTCCAGTACCTTGGCCAGCTCATGTGAAGAGTTGACTCATTGGAAAAGACTCTGATGCTGGGAGAGATTGGGGGCAGGAGGAAAAGGGGACGACAGAGAATGAGATGGCTGGATGCCATCACCGACACGATGGACGTGAGTTTGAGTGAACTTCGGGAGTTGGTAATGGACAGGGAGGCCTGGCGTGCTGCGATTCATGGGGCTGCAGAGAGTCGGACACGGCTGAGCGACTGAACTGAACTGAACTGAGCACAGTCAAAGGCTTTTTAGAACTAACACCCAAAAAAGATGTCCGTTTCATTATAGGGGACTGCAATGCTAAAGTAGGAAGTCAAGAAACACCTGGAGTAACAGGCAAATTTGGCCTTGGAATGCGGAAGGAAGCAGGGCAAAGACTAATAGAGTTTTGCCAAGAAAATGCACTGGTCATAGCAAACATCCTCCTCCAACAACACAAGAGAAGACTCTACACATGGACATCACCAGATGGTCAACACCGAAATCAGATTGATTATATTCTCTGCAGCCAAAGATGGAGAAGCTCTATGCAGTCAACAAAAACAAGACCAGGAGCTGACTCTGGCTTAGATCATGAACTCCTCTTTACCAAATTCAGACTCAAATTGAAGAAAGTAGGAGAACCACTAGACCATTCAGGTATGACCTAAATCAAATCCCTTATAATTATACAGTGGAAGTGAGAAATAGATTTCAGGGCCTAGATCTGATAGATAGAGTGCCTGATGAACTATGGAATGAGGTTCGTGACATTGTAGAGGAGACAGGGATCAAGACCATCCCCATGGAAAAGAAATGCAAAAAAGCAAAATGGCTGTCTGGGGAGGACTTACAAATAGCTGTGACAAGAAGAGAGGCAAAAAGCAAAGGAGAAAAGGAGAGATATAAGCATCTGAATGCAGAGTTCCAAAGAATAGCAAGAAGAGATAAGAAAGCCTTCTTCAGCAATCAATGCAAAGAAATAGAGGAAAACAACAGAATGGGCAAGACTAGAGACCTCTTTAAGAACATTAGAGATACCAAGGGAACATTTCATGCAAAGATGGGCTCGATAAAGGACAGCAATTGTATGGACCTAACAGAAGCAGAAGATATTAAGAAGAGGTGGCAAAAATACACGGAAGAACTGTACAAAAAAGATCTTCACGACCCAGATAATCATGATGATGGATCACTCATCTAGAGCCAGACATCTTGGAATGCGAAGTCAAGTGGGCCTTAGAAAGCATCACTATGAACAAAGCTAGTGGAGGTGATGGAATTCCAGTTGAGCTGTTTCAAATCCTGAAAGATGATGCTGTGAAAGTGCTGCACTCAATATGCCAGCAAATTTGGAAACCTCAGCAGTGGCCACAGGACTGGAAAAGGTCAGTTTTCATTCCAATTCCGAAGGAAGGCAATGCCAAAGAATGCTCAAACTATTGCACAATTTCAGTCATCTCACATGCTAGTAAAGTAATGCTCAAAATTCTCCAAGCCAGGCTTCAGCAATACATGAACCGTGAACTCCCTGATGTTCAAGCTGGTTTTAGAAAAGGCAGAGGAACCAGGGATCAAATTGCCAATATCCACTGGATCATGGAATAAGCAAGGGAGTTCCAGAAAAACATCTATTTCTGCTTTATTGACTATGCCAAAGCCTTTGACTGTGTGGATCACAATTAACTGTGGAAAATTCTGAAAGAGATGGGAATACCAGACCACCTAACCTGCCTCTTGGGAAATCTGTATGCAGGTCAGGAAGCAACAGTTAGAACTGGACATGGAACTACAGACTGGTTCCCAATAGGAAAAGGAGTATATCAAGGCTGTATATTGTCACCCTGCTTATTTAACTTATATGCAGAGTACATCATGAGAAACCCTGGATTGGAAGAAACACAAGCTGGAATCCAAACTTCCGTGAGAAATATCAATAACCTCAGATATGCAGATGATACCACCCTTATGGCAAAAAGTGAAAAGGAGCTGAAAAGCCTCTTGATTAAAGTGAAAGAGGAGAGTGAAAAAGTTGGCTTAAAGCTCAACATTCAGAAAACGAAGATCATGGCATCTGGTCCCATCACTTCATGGGAAATAGATGGAGAAACAGTGGAAGCAGTGTCAGACTTTATTTTCGGGGGCTGCAAAATCACTGCAGATGGTGACTGCAGCCATGAAATTAAAAGACGCTTACTCCTTGGAAGATAATTTATGACCAACCTAGATAGTATATTCAAAAGCACAGACATTACTTTGCTGACTAAGGTCTGTCTAGTCAAGTCTATGGTTTTTCCTGTGGTCATGTATGGATGTGAGAGTTGGACTGTGAAGAAGGAAGAGCGCCAAATAATTGATGCTTTTGAATTGTGGTGTTGGAGAAGACTCTTGAGAGTCCCTTGGACTGCATGGAGATCCAACCAGTCCATTCTGAAGGAGATCAACCCTGGGATTTCTTTATAAAGAATGATGCTAAAGCTGAAACTCCAGTACTTTGTCCACCTCATGCGAAGGATTGACTCATTGGAAAAGACTCTGATGCTGAGAGGGATTGGGGGCAGCAGGAGGAGGGCAAGACTGAGGATGAGATGGCTGGATGGCATCACCGACTCAATGGACGAGAGTCTGAGTGAACTCCGGGTGTTGGTGATGGACAGGGAGGCCTGGCGTGCTGCGATTCATGGGGTAGCAAAGAGTCGGACACGACTGAGCGACTGAACTGAACTGAGATGCTTTGGCATAGTCAATAAAGCAGAAAGAGATATTTTTCTGGAACTCTCTTGCCTTTTTATGATCCGGCGGATGTTGGCAATTTGATCTCTGGTTCCTCTGCCTTTTCTAAAACCTGCATGATCATCTGGAATTTCACCATTCACGTATTACTAAAACCTGGCTAGGAGAATTTTGAGCATTACTTTACTAGCGTGTGAGATGAGTGCAAATGTGCAATAGTTTTAGCATTCTTTGGCATTGCCTTTCTTTGGGATTAGAATGAAAACTGACCGTTCCCAGTGCTGTGGCCACTGCTGAGTTTTCCCAGATTTGTTGGCCTATTGAGTGCAGCACTTTCACAGCATCATATTTTAGGATTTGAAATAGCTCAATTGGAATTCCATCACCTCCACTAGCTTTGTTCATAGTGATGCTTTCCTAGGCCCACTTGACTTCACATTCCAGGATGTCTGGCTCTAGGTGAGTGTTCACACCATCATGATTATCTGGATAGTGAAAATCTTTTTTGCACAGTTCTGTATTCTTGCCACCTCTTCATAATATCTTCTGCTTCTGTTAGGTTGATACCATTTCTGTCCTTTGTTGAGCCTATCTTTGCATGAAATGTTCCCTTGGTATCTCTAATTTTCTTGAAGAGATCTCTAGTCTCTCCCATTCTATTGCTTTCCTCTACATCTTTACACTTATCATTGAGGAAGTCTTTCTTATCTCTCCTTGCCATTCTTTGGATTAGCATTCAAATGGGTGTATCTTTTCTTTTCTCCTTTGCTTTTTCTTTCTCTTCTTTCATGGCTATTGTAAGGCCTTGTCAGACCTCCATTTTCCTTTTTTGCATTTCTTTTTCTTGGGGATGGTTTTGCTCCCTGTCTCCCGTACAATGTCACAAACCTCATTCCATAGTTCATCAGGCACTCTGTCAGATCTCCCTTAAATCTATTTGTCACTTCCACTGTATAATCATAAGGGATTTGATTTAGGTCATACCTGAATGGTCTAGTGGCTTTCCCCACTTTCTTCAATTTCAGACTGAATTTGGCAATAAGGAGTTCATGATCTGAGCCACATCAGCTCCCAGTCTTGTTTTTGCTGACTGTATAGAGCTTCTCCATCTTTGTTTGCCAAGAATATAATCAATCTGATTTTGATATTGACCATCTAATGATGTCCATTTGTGGAGTTTTCTCTTGTGTTGTTGGAAGAGGGTGTTTGCTATGACCAGTGCATTTTCTTGGCAAAACTCTTTTAGTCTTTGCCCTGCTTCCTTCTGCATTCCAAGGCCAAATCTGCCTGTTACTCCAGGTGTTTCTTGACTTCCTACTTTTGCATTCCAGTCCCCTATAATGAAAAGGACATCTTTTTTGGGTGTTAGTTCTAAAAGGTCTTGTATGTCTTCATAGAACCGTTCAACTTCAGCTTCTTCCGCATTACTGGTCAGAGCATAGACTTGGATTACCGTGATATTGAATGGTTTGCCTTGAAAATGAATAAAGTTCATTCTGTTGTTTTTGAGATTGCATCCAAGTACTGTATTTTGGACTCTTTTTGGACTATGATGACTACTCCATTTCTTCTAAGGGATTCCTGCCCACAGTAGTAGATGTAATGGCCATCTGTGTTAAATTCACCCACTCCAGTCCATTTTAGTTTGCTGATTCCTAGAATGTCGACCCTCACTCTTGCCATCTCCTGTTTGACCTCTTCCAATTTGCCTTATGAGCCACAGTTCACTTGGGGCTTCCCTGGTAGCTGGATCCCTGGGTTGGGAAGATCCCCTGGAGAAGGAAATGGCAATCCACTCCAGTATTCTTGCCTGGATAATCTCATGGACAGAGGAGCCTTGTAGGCTACAGTCCATGGGATCACAAAGAGTTGGACACAATTGAGTGACTTCACTTCACTTCACTTCATGGACTTAACATTCCAGATTCTTATGTAATATTGCTCTTTACAGCACTGAATCTTGCTTCTGTCACCAGTCCCATCCACAACTGGGTGTTGTTTTTGCTTTGGCTCCATGTCTTCATTCTATCCGGACTTATTTCTCCACTGGTCTCCAGTAGTATATTGGGCACCTACTGACATGGGGGTTTCATCTTTCAGTGTCCTATCTTTTTGCCTTTTCATACTGTTCATGGGGTTCTTGAGGCAAGAATACTGAAGTGGTTTGCCATTCCCTTCTCCAGTGGACCACATTCTGTCAGACTTCTCCACCATGACCTGTCCATCTTGGGTGGCCCCACACGGCATGGCTTAGTTTCATTTATTTAGACAAGGCTGTGGTTGATGTGATTGGTTAGTTTTCTGTGATTATGGTTTCAGTCTGTCTGCCCTCCCATGTCCTCTCTCAGCGCCTACTGTCTACTTGGGTTTCTCTTACCTTGGACATGGGGCATCTCTTCACAGCTGTTCCAGAAAAGTGCAGTTCCTTACCTTGGCCGTGGGGTAACTCCCCCATCAGCCGCTGCTCCTGACCTTGGACATGGAGTGTCTCTTCTCGGCTGCTCCAGCACCTCTTTAATTCCTGATAGTGATAATTTTTATAATCTCTTCTTTATCAGTCTGGCTATATTTTCATCAATTTTATTCATCTTTTTAAAAGAAAAAGATTTTGACTTCATTGTTTTGACTCTATTGTGTTACGTGTTCTATTTTATTGTTTTCTATTCTTACATCTCTATCCTTCTGTTTGTTCTAGATCTAGTTTTCTTTTTTTCTAGCTTGTTAAACTGGAAACTTACTTAATTGATTTGTGACCTTTCTTCTTTTCTTATATAAGCATAAAATGCCATAAGCCATTCACTAAGAACTGTCTTAGCTCAGATGGTAAAGAATCTGCCTGCAATGCAGGTGACCCCAGTTCGATTCCTGGGTCAGGGAGATGCCCTGGAGAAGGGATAGGCTGGCTACCCATTCCAGTATTCTTAGAATCCACGTGCAGTGCAGGAAACTTGAGTCCAATCCCTGGGTTAGGAAGATCCCCTGGAGGAGGGCATGGCAACCCACTCCAGAATTCTTGCCTGGAAAATCCCCATGGACAGAAGAGCCTGGTAGGCTGTAGTCTTTGTGGTCACAGAGTCAGACACGACTGAGTGGTTAAGCACAAGCACTGTCTACACTTTGGATCTGAGTGAGATTTTTTACTCATTCATTTTTATTTCATTGCAGAGGGTTGGTGTTTTTGTTTGTTTGCTTAGATTTTTTTTTTAATTTTACCTGTAACTTATTTTTTGTTTTGATTCATGGGTTATTAAGAAGTACGTTTGTGAATTTATAAATATTTGAGATTTCTTTCCATCATCTTTCTGTTATTGATTCTAGTTCAATTCTGACATGATCAGAGAACATGCTTTATATAATTTTAATTCTTTTAAATTTGTTAATACTTGTTTTATAGCCCAGAATATGTTATGTATTAGCAAATGTCACTTGTGTACTGGAAACAAATGTTTTTTACTTTTGTCATATAGCATGTTCCATTAATTAGTTATGTTAATTTCCTTGATAATATTATCTTCTATAACCATACTAACATTTTAAATCTACTTGTTCTATCAGTTTCTATAAATTATTATTAACCTACTATAATTGGGATTATTCCACTTCTTATTTCAGTCCTGTCAGTTTTTGCTTCATGTGTTTTGAAGCTGTTATTAGTTATTTACATTTAGGTTTTTTGTTGTCATTTTCTTAATAAGTTCAATCATGTTTGAGACAAAAGAAGTAGAAAATGATGAGACAGAAATAGTATTTATTTGGCAGTGTTTTTTTTTTAATTTCTTTAAAATAATTTGGAGCTCAATATTCTGTCAAATGACACAGTGAAATTTATTTTACTTGCCAGGATGCAGTTCATTTTGCAAGTTAATTCCCACTAAGTTATGAATGGCACAGAGGAAGAAGCAGTGAAGTTCATTGAGATATCTCTGAACAGGTTTCCTTCTCAGTCAGGCTTCATTTGGGAATTCTCCATGCATAAAGTGGCTTTACTGTTCACAACATGAATCTAGGTTGATGGGGATGGCTGAAAATAGCACTTGTTTCAAGAAAAATGTATATAATCTTATGTTCTAACATCTGAGACACTAGAAAGCACTGAAGAAGGGAATCAGTAAGTAAACTCTGGGTTAACACTGTGCAACGCAGGGCATTTTTCAGCCTTTACAGATAATCTTTGTTCTCTTTTTTCATCATATGTAGAACCTTCTCTGCCACACAGTATTTTATTTATTGTGTGAAAAGCTTCAAAGGCAACCTGGCCGATTTTATTCCCAGGAGATTGTTTCACCATCTGCTCAAGCAGTAAAACTCATAGCACTTGGCAAATACCAGTCTCAGGCTATGTCTACACAGCGCCAGTGAAGGATTTCAGAAGAGAGATTTCATGGCACTTTGATAATTATTTTGGGTTACGAAGTAGGAGAATTTAACTGGAATATTTTCTGAGTCCCATTTGTAATTGTTAATAATCCTGGTAATAAATATTAACTGAATTTTGACTTCTAATGATATTATCTGATTAGAGTTATGAGAAACCTTACCCTGAATAAGGGTTTCCCAGATGGAGCTAGTGGTAAAGAACCGTCCTGCCAAAGCAGGAGTCATGAGATGTGGATTCTATCCCTGGGTCACAAACCCCAAGGAGGAGGGCATGGTAACCCACTCCAGTATTCTTGCCTGGAGAATCCCATGGACAGAGAAGCCTCGTGGGCTACAGTCCATAGGGTTGCAAAAAGTCAGATGCAACTGAGGCAGCTTAGCACCTACACACCCTGAATAAAATTTATGTATATAGAATAATCCCCTTATATGAATTTCATTCTCTTACTTTATTGCCTAACAAATATTGATTGAGCACTGATTTTGTATCAGGCACAATTCTGAACACTGAGATACTGAAAAAAAAATTGAATTTAAAAATTAAATAAATAAAAAGTGCCTTCTCTTACATTATAATGTCAGTGATAACTGCTAAGAGACTAAATGTGATGAAGATATACTTTTGAAAGATGGTCAGGAAAAGTTTCTCTAAGGAGGTGACATTTTAACAGAGACATGAATAAAGTAAGAGTGAACAAGGCAGTTTATCTAGGTAAAAATCACCTTAAGCAAAAGGAACAGCTGGTTCAGCATCCCTGAGGCAGGAACAAGCAAGGAGGCCAGTGTGCCTCAAGCAGACACATGGGTAAGGGAAGAGTGATAAGGGATAAACTCTAAGAAGGTGAAAGGAGCAGGGGCCAGATCATGTGGTATTTATTGCATTTTATTCCAAATGTAATGGAAGATCACTAGAGAATTTCAGCAGGAAAGCCGTTGATCAGGCAGTTTTTAAAATGGTGCAAAAGCAAGCAGACTATATGCGGGTGGGCACAGAGGGGAAGTCAAGAGACCAGCCAGGAAGACGCTGCACAGATCCAAGTGAGAGAGGGAGGCGGCCTAGAACAGGCCGCAAAGCAAGTAAATGAGGAGCAGCAGGATTTCTGATCTCTTTTGAAGACCTTTTGCTAATGGATCAAATGTCTTTATGTCTCTCTCCAGTATTACCAGGTCAACACTGGGTGAATTGTTGGGCCAATGACGGAAACCAGGAAAGTATAAAAGGCTGAATTTTGAATAAATCAAAAGTGATATCTTTATATACATCTAAAGGAGATATTGATCAAACCATTTGTAGAAATTCATATTTTGCGAATACATGTCAAAGCCACTGAAACAAATTTGGGAGCCACCAGCATATAGATAGTATTTAAAGTCATGAAAATGGGTAGAAAATGAGATTTGAGGTTGGAGCCTTGGATTAATCTATTTTTGGTACCCAGAACCCCATGAACAGTATGAAAAGGCAAATGACAGGATACTGAAAGAGGAACTCCCCAGGTCATTAGGTGCCCAATATGCTACTGGAGATCAGTGGAGAAGTAACTCCAGAAAGAATGAAGGGATGAAGCCAATGAAAAAACAAGAACCAGCTGTGGATGTGACCGGTGATAGAAGCAAGATCCGATGCTGTAAAGAGCAATATTGCATAGGAACCTGGAATGTCAGGTCCATGAATCAAGGCAAATTGGAAGTATTCAAACAGGAGATGGCAAGAGTGAACATCAACATTCTTAAGGAATCAGTGAACTAAAATGGACTGGAATGGGTGAATTTAACTCAGAAGACCATTATATCTACTACTGCAGGCAGAAATCCCTCAGAAGAAATGGAGTAGCCATCATGGTCAACAAAAGAGTCCAAAATGCAGTACTTGGATGCAGTCGCAAAAACGACAGAATGATCTCTGTTCATCTCCAAGGTAAACCATTCAATATCACAATTATCCAAGTCTATGCCCCAACCAGTAACGCTGAAGAAGCTGAAGTTGAACGGTTTTATGAAGACCTACAAGACCTTTTAGAACTAACATCCAAAAAAGATGTCCTTTTCATTATAGGGGACTGGAATTCAAAAGTAGGAAGTCAAGAAACACCTGGAGTAACAGGCAAATTTGGCCTTGGAATGTGGAATGAAGCAGGACAAAGACTAATAGAGTTTTGCCAAGAAAATGCACTGGTCATAGCAAACACCCTCTTCCAACAACACAAGAGAAGACTCTACATATGGACTTCACCAGATGGTCAACAACAAAATCAGATTGATTATATTCTTTGCAGCCAAAGATGGAGAAGCTCTATGCAGTCAACAAAAACAAGACCAGGAGCTGACTGTGGCTCAGATCATGAACTCCTTATTACCAAATTCAGACTCAAATTGAAGAAAGTAGGGAAAACCACTAGACAACTTAAGTATGACCTAAATCAAATCCCTTATGATTATACAGTGGAAGTGAGAAATAGATTTAAGGGCCTAGATCTGATAGATAGAGTGCCTGATGAACTATGGAATGAAGTTCATGACACTGTACAGGAGACAGGGATCAAGACCATCCCCATGGAAAAGAAATGCAAAAAAGCAAAATGGCTGTCTGGGGAGGCCTTACAAATAGCTGTGACAAGAAGAGAGGTGAAAAGCAAAGGAGAAAAGGAAAGATATAAGCATCTGAATGCAGAGTTACAGAGAATAGCAAGAAGAGATAAGAAAGCCTTCTTCAGTAATCTATGCAAAGAATAGAGGAAAACAACAGAATGGGCAAGACTAGAGATCTCTTTAAGAAAATTAGAGATACCAAGGGAAGATTTTATGCAAAGATGGGCTCGATAAAGGACAGCAATTGTATGGACCTAACAGAAGCAGAAGATATTAAGAAGAGGTGGCACGAACACACAGAACTGTACAAAAAAGATCTTCATGACCCAGATAATCATGATGATGTGATCACTCATCTAGAGCCAGACATCCTGGAATGTGAAGTCAAGTGGGCATTAGAAAGCATCACTATGAACAAAGCTAGTGGAGGTGATGGAAATCCAGTTGAGCTGTTTCAAATCCTGAAAGATGATGCTGTGAAAGTGCTGCACTCAATATGCCGGCAAATTTGGAAACCTCAGCAGTGGCCACAGGACTGGAAAAAGTCAGTTTTCATTCCAATCCCAAAGAAAGGCAATGCCAAAGAATGCTCAAACTACAGCACAATTGCACTCATTCACATGCTAGTAAAGTAATGCTCAAAAATCTCCAAGCCAGGCTTCAGCAATACGTGAACCATGAACTCCCTGATGTTCAAGCTGGTTTTAGAAAAGGCAGAGGAACCAGGGATCAAATTGCCAACATCTGCTGGATCATCGAAAAAGCAAGAGAGTTCAAAAAAAAAACATCTATTCCTGCTTGATTGACTATGCCAAAGCCTTTAACTGTGTGGATTTCAAGAAACTGTGGGAAATTCGGAAAGAGATGGGAATACCAGACCACTTAACCTGCCTCTTGAGAAATCTGTATGCAGGTCAGGAAGCAATAGTTAGAACTGGACATGGAACAACAGACTGGTTCCAAATAGGAAAAGGAGTACATCAAGGCTGTATATTGTCACCGTGCTTATTTAACTAATATGCAGAATACATCATGAGAAACACTGGGCTAGAAAAACACAAGCTGGAATCAAGATTACCAGGAGAAATATCAATAACCTCAGATATGCAGATGGCACCACCCTTATGGCAGGAAATGAAGAGGAGCTAAAAAGCCTCTTGATGAAAGTGAAAGAGGAGAGCGAAAAAGTTGGCTTAAAGCTCAACATTCAGAAAACGAAGATCATGGCATCCGGTCCCATCACTTCATGGGAAATAGATGGGGAAACAGTGGAAACAGTGTCAGACTTTATTTTTTGGGTCTCTACAGTCACTGCAGATCATGACTACAGCCATGAAACTAAAAGACACTTACTCCTTGGAAGAAAGTTGTGACCAACCTAGATAGTATATTCAAAGCCGAGACATTGCTTTGCCAACTAAGGTCCATCTAGTCAGGACTATGGTTTTTCCTGTGGTCATGTATGGATGTGAGTGTTGGACTGTGAAGAAAGCTGAGTGCCGAAGAATCGATGCTTTTGAACTGTGGTGTTGGAGAAGACTGTTGAGAGTCCCTTGGACTGCAAGGAGTTCCAACCAGTCCATTCTGAAGGAGATCAATCCTGGGATTTCTTTGGAAGGAATGATGCTAAAGCTGAAGCTCCAGTACTTTGGTCACCTCATGCGAAGAGTTGACTCATTGGAAAAGACTCTGATCCTGGGAGGGATTGGGGGCAAAAGAAGAAGGGGACAACTGAGGATGAGATGGCTGGATGGCATCACGGACTCGATGGACGTGAGTCTGAGTAAACTCCAGGATATGGTGATGGACAGGGAGGCCTAGCGTGCTGCGATTCATGGGGTCGCGGAGAGTCAGACACGACTGAGCGACTGAACTGAACTGGTGTACTCCGTCACAGAGATCAAAGAGAAACTATTGGGGCAGAATGAAAAGAAGAATGTGTGGTCCCTTGGAAGCCTAGGAACAAACATGTTTCAAAAAACAAGAGAAAGATATAAGTTCTGTGCATTTGTTTCTTAATGCTTTCACGCATTTTATCCCAGTCTTAACCACTATAAGCAGGAAGAAATAAGCACATTTTATCTACTGAAGAGCTAGAAAATGAAGTTGCAATAAAAACAGAAGACTCATGAAAAATATATTATTGCAAATACTATTTTCTGGTCATAATACCTGGGATATACAAAAGCACACCCCATTTTCTGTTTTATATGATAGAACCTGAGGGTAGGCCCTCAGATGAGCACACATATATGAATATATATCCACCTTCGTTGCTGTGTTCAACGGCAATGACAGGATCATTTTCTTTTTTCCCCCATTTCCAGATTACCAGTGATGTGGGTAACCTATATATTTAGAAATGAAACATTCACCAAGAAACTAAAATAACTATATTGAACTCCATTTCAAATGACCTATTCTTAGCTGATTAAAGGGGGGGAAAGCACTCGAGTTTTATCTTTTATGTAAAATCATCTGTATGTATTGGTGCTTATATTACTCCCTGACTGTACCTTGATAGTATCTTCATCTACATAGAGCATAGGGAACATTCTATTTCTTTTTCTCTGATGTTAAAAAAGCCAAAACTAGTATATCCCCCTGATAAACACACTGTCTTTCTATCCTCACAGAAGCCAGTCTGCACAAGTTAATTGCTTGGACCTGACAGAGCAGGGCAAAGCAATAATAAATGGGGTGTACTGGGTTGTAGAATGAACAGATGTGAGTTTTCTGCTCCACTGTACGATGAATTAATTCTCTATCTCTCCATTTATATACTGTGGTCACCACCAAAGAACTATGTTTAAAGACTCTATGGTAAAGCACTCTTCATAAGGTCTCTGGTGACATCTAAAATTTCTCCTTTAACATATAGTCCTTTTCTACGGTGCTGGGGAGGAGGGACTTTTACTTGAAATGCCACTGAAATATGATTTTTGTTTCTGGTTACTCTAAAAAAACTCTTGCTCACAGACCTACTGCCTGAAGAAACTAGAATTGTGCATTTACCTATAACTTTGTCCCTATGAAAAATGTAGTTGAAATATATTTTGTAATAAATTTTGATATTTTATTTTTTATCTGACTCAAAGGATGCACATATTTACCTAGATGTCCATCAGCAGATGAATGGATAAGAAAGCTGTGGTACATATACACAATGGAGTATTACTCAGCCGTTAAAAAGAATTCATTTGAATCAGTTCTGATGAGATGGATGAAACTGGAGCCGATTATACAGAGTGAAGTAAGCCAGAAAGAAAAACACCAATACAGTATACTAACACATATATATGGAATTTAGGAAGAGGGCAATGACGACCCTGTATGCAAGTCAGGAAAAAAGACACAGATGGGTATAACGGACTTTTGGTCTCAGAGGGAGAGGGAGAGGGTGGGATGATTTGGGAGAATGGGAATTCTAACATGTATACTATCATGTAAGAATTGAATCGCCAGTCCATGTCTGACGTAGGGTGCAGCATGCTTGGGGCTGGTACATGGGGATGACCCAGAGAGATGTTGTGGGGAGGGAGGTGGGAGGGGGGGTCATGTTTGGGAACGCATGTAAGAATTAAAGATTTTAAAATTAAAAAAAAAAATAAAATTTAAAAAAAAAAAAAAAAGAAAGTAAAGTAATGGCATTGGGGGTTGATTAAACTGTGAAACTTCAATACAGTGAAATAGTACACAGCTATAAAGATTCTCTATATATTATGACAAATTCCCCAATATAGATGAAGTAAAAAAAATTCAGGACACTGAGTATACCAAACCACCTTTTGTGTAAAGTGAAGGAAAATGTGTCTCTTTGCAACTGTATAAAGAAACTCTGGAAGGATACACAAAATCCTGTTTCTGTTGTGAGGGGAAGGTAATGGGAACTGTAGAAAACACATAGAAATAAAACTCTCTACCATAAAAAAAAAAAAAAAAGCTCCTAGAAATGTAGCACTAGCTTGGGTTCAGAAGACTGATCCATGAAAAAAAGTGTTTTTAATTTATTAATATATTTTTTGGCGGTCACAGATTTCATTATTCAAGCTAAATGCCATGCAAACCTCACCTGTATCTATTGCTTCTCTGAGCACAGACCAACCACTAGATGATGAAAATCTCCTGAGACTCTACCACTAGATGGAATTTGTTGTTGTTTAGTCTTTGAGTCGTGTCTAACTCTTGTGACCCAAGGACTGTAGCCAGCCAGGCTCCTCTGGCCATGGAATTTCCCAGGCAAGAACACTGGGATGGGTTGTTATTCACTTCTCCAGGGGATCTTCCTGACCCAAGGATTGAACCTGGGTCTCCTGCATTGCAGGCAGATGTTTTACCATCTGAGCCTTGAGGGAAGGCCACATTGAACAATGGAAAATTTTAACTCCAATCCTAATAATCATTGAACATCCACAACAGAAAATTGACGTCATTAAAATTTATATACTGTACTTGGCTCTTTTTTCTTTTTTGTCTGTGATCAAATTTAACATGATGTTAACATGACATAGTAAAAATGTGTATATAAATATTCTGCATAATCATCCTACAAATATTAGAAATTTCAATAAATATTTAATTTTGTTTATTTTCCTGGTATATGTCATTGTATTTCCCCAAAAAAAGCTTCAGAGAGTTATTTTTACTGATCTCTAATCCTAAAGGTCTCTAGAGCCAGACACACTGTAGTGTAGGAAGCTTCCACACAGAGTTATGCCAAATTCTTTTAATATTCAACTCAGACTTTTCATGATCATTTGCCAAATAATACTAAGGCAGAAACAAAATTAAAATAAGACAAAATAAATTAATTTTTTAAAAATAAAGTTAGTTCTTCTGCACTTTCAGGTAGCCAGGAAAATGTCCGATATTCTTAAAACTCAAATTCCCTAATTCCAAGAGACAGGGTAGATGAGCTCATGTTCCAATGAAATGGAGGTCAGGCAAAATGTGGACTTTTTGTCTAGGCATTGACATTTAATGTACAAAGGAAACTGTAAGCAGCAAAGTCATTGGCAAACTTGACCTATGAAATCTGAAACCTCATTGGGTGAGGAAGCATCTCATGTGGAAAATCTGCTAAAGAGGCTTAATTAAAATCTCAGAGCATTTATATATATTCTTAATAAAAACAAGAATAAGCCTTTGCATTGTACGTATCTTTTATTTTTAATTTTTTTGAATGTGTTTTTATGAAAATTCCATTCTTGAATGCAGTTAACATCATTGTCACACAAATATATCATGCACATTCCTACTTCCATATTCTGCTGTCAACCCCATCATACGAAAAGTTGGGGCATGCTAAGTCAGCCCTAAAATGAGAGAGGAAAGCAGGAAGGTCAGAAATGGAATGATTGCATGTTTAAGAACAGACGCTAGACTGTAGGACAGACTTGGAGTTGAGACTTAGCTCAACTACTTCCTAGTAGTATGTTCTTGAGAAATTTATTTAATTTCCCTAAACTCTTTCCTCATTGGTAAAATGGGAATAATAATATTTTAACATCTCAGTTCAGTCCCTCTTGAATCTGTGCACAATGTTAACCCAAGACTTTGTTCCATTTGGGGATGAGAATTGAGACCATTCCTGCTCTAAGGAGAGGTTATTGTTCAGTTCAGTTCAGTTCAGTCGTTTAGGCATGTCTGACACTTTGCGACCCCATGAATCGCAGCATGCCAGGCATCCCTGTCCATCACCAACTCCCGGAGTTTACTCAGACTCACATCCATTGAGACTGTGATACCATCCAGCCATCTGATCCTCTGTCGTCCACTTCTCCTCTTGCCCCCAATCCCTCCCAGCATCAGAGTCTTTTCCAATGAGTCAACTCTTCACATGAGGTGGCCAGAGTACTGGAGTTTCAGCTTCAGCATCATTCCTTCCAAAGAAATCCCAGGGCTGATCTCCTTCAGAATGGACTGGTTGGATCTCCTTGCAGTCCAAGGGACTCTCAAGAGTCTTCTCCAACACCATAGTTGAAAAGCATCAATTCTTCGGTGCTCTGACTTCTTCACAGTCCAACTCTCACATCCATACATGATCACAGGAAAAACCATAGCCTTGACTAGACAGACCTTAGTCAGCAGAGTAATGTCTCTGCTTTTGAATATACTATGTAGGTTGGTCATAACTTTTCTTCCAAGGAGTAAGCGTCTTTTAATTTCATGGCTCCAGTCACCATCTTCAGTGATTTTGGAGCCCCCAAAAATAAAATCTGACACTGTTTCCACTGCTTCCCCATCTATTTCCCATGAACGGATGGGACCGGATGCTATGATGTTCGTTTTCTGAATGTTGAGCTTTAAGTCAACTTTTTCACTCTCCTCTTTCACATTCATCAAGAGACTTTTTAGTTCCTCTTCATTTTCTGCCATAAGGGTGGTATCATCTGCATATCTGAGGTTGTTGATATTTCTCCTGGCAATCTTGATTCCAGCTTGTGCTTCTTCCAGTCCAGCTTGTGCTTCTTCCATTTCTCATGATGTACTCGCCATATAAGTTAAATAAGCACAGTGACAATATACAGCCTTGATGTACTCCTTTTCCTATTTGGAACCAGTCTGTTGTTCCATGTCCAGTTCTAACTGTTGCTTCCTGACCTGCATACAGGTTTCTCAAGAGGCAGGTCAGGTGGTCTGGTATTCCCATCTCTTTCAGAATTTTCCACAGTTTCTTGAAATCCACACAGTCAAAGGCTTTGGCATAGTCAATCAAGAAGGAATAGATGTTCTTCTGGAACTCTCTTGCTTTTTCCATGATCCAGCAGATGTTGGCAATTTGATCTCTGGTTCCTCTGCCCTTTCTAAAACCAGCTTGAACATCAGGGAGTTCATGGTTCATGCATTGCTGAAGCCTGGCTTGGAGAATTTTGAGCATTACTTTACTAGCATGTGAATGAGTGCAATTGTGCAGTAGTTTGAGCATTCTTTGGCATTGCCTTCCTTCGGAATTGGAATGAAAACTGACTTTTTCCAGTCCTGTGGCCACTGCTGAGTTTTCCAAATTTGCCGGCATATTGAGTGCAGCACTTTCACAGCACCATCTTTCAGGATTTGAAACAGCTCAACTGGATTTCCATCACCTCCACTAGCTTTGTTCATAGTGATGCTTTCTAAGGCCCACTTGACTTCATATTCCAAGATGTCTGGTTCTAGATCAGTGATCACATCATTATGACTATCTGGGTCATGAAGATCTTTTTTGTACAGTTCTTCTGTGTATTCTTGCCACCTCTTCTTAATATCTTCTGCTTCTGTTAGGTCCATACCATTTCTGTCCTTTATCGAGCCCTTCTTTGCATGAAATGTTCCCTTGGTAGCTCTAATTTTCTTAAAGAGATCTCTAGTCCTTCCCATTCTGTTCTTTTCCTCTATTCTTTGCACTGATCACTGAAGAAGGCTTTCTTATCTCTTCTTGCTATTCTTTGGAACTCTGCATTCATATGCTTATATCTTTCCTTTTCTCCTTTGCTTTTCACTTTTCTTTTCACAGCTATTTGCAAGGCCTCCCCAGACAGCCATTTTGCTCTTTGCATTTCTTTTCCATGGAGATGGTCTTAATCCCTGTCTCCTGTACAATGTCACGAACCTCGTTCCATAGTTCATCAGGCACTCTATCTATCAGATCTAGGCCCTGAAATCTATTTCTCACTTCCACTGTATAATCATAAGGGATTTGATTTAGGTCATACTTAAGTTGTCTAGTGGTTTTCTCTGCTTTCTTCAATTTAAGTCTGAATTTGGCAGTAAGGAGTTCATGATCTGAGCCACAGTCAGCCACTGGTCTTGTTTTTGTTGATTGTATAGAGCTTCTCCATCTTTGGCTGCAAAGAATATAATCAACCTGATTTTGTTATTGACCATCTGGTGATGTCCATGTGTAGAGTCTTCTCTTGTGTTATTGGAAGAGGGTGTTTGCTATGACCAGTGCATTTTCTTGGCAAAACTCTATTAGTCTTTGTCCTGCTTCATTCCACATTCCAAGGCCAAATTTGCCTGTTACTCCAGGTGTTTCTTGACTTCCTACTTTTGCATTCCAGTCCCCTATAATGAAAAGGACATCTTTTCTGGGTATTAGTTCTAAAAGGTCTTGTAGGTCTTCATAAAACCGTTCAACTTCAGCTTCTTCAGCATTACTGGTTGGGGCATAGACTTGGATAATTGTGATATTGAATGGTTTGCCTTGGAGATGAACAGAGATCATTCTGTCGTTTTTGTGACTGCATCCAAGTACTGCATTTTGGACTCTTTTGTTGACCATGATGGCTACTCCATTTCTTCTGAGGGATTTCTGCCCGCAGTAGTTGATATAATGTTCATCTGAGTTAAATTCACCCATTCCAGTCCATTTTAGTTCACTGATTCCTTAAGAATGTTGATGTTCACTCTTGCCATCTCCTGTTTGAATACTTCCAATTTGCCTTGATTCATGGACCTGACATTCCAGGTTCCTATGCAATATTGCTCTTTACAGCATCGGATCTTGCTTCTATCACCAGTCACACCCACAGCTGGTTCTTGTTTTTGCTTTGACTTCATCCCTTCATTCTTTCTGGAGTTACTTCTCCACTGATCTCCAGTAGCATATTGGGCACCTAATGACCTGGGGAGTTCCTCTTTCAGTATCCTATCATTTTGCCTTTTTATACTGTTTATGGGATTCTCAGGGCAAGAATACTGAAGTGGTTTGCCATTCCCTTCCCTAGTGGACTGCATTCTGTCAGACCTCTCCACCATGACCCGCCTGTCTTGGGTTGCCCCACGGGCATGGCTTGGTTTCATTGAGTTAGAAGAGGCTGTGATCGTAGTGTGATTAGATTGACTAGTTTTCTGTGAGTGTGGTTTCAGTGTGTCTGCCCTCTGTTTCCCTCTTGCAACACCTACCATCTTACTTGGGTTTCTCTTACCTTGGGTGTGGGGTATCTCTTCACAGCTGCTCCAGCAAAGCACAGCCGCTGCTCCTTACCTTGGACGAGGGGTATCTCCTTTCTGCCGCCCTTCCTGACCTTCAACGTGGGATAGCTCCTCCAGGCCATCCTCCACCCGCACAGCCACTGCTCCTTGGGTTGCTCCTCCCGGCCACCGCCCCTGGCCTTGGGCGTGGGGTGGCTCCTCCCGGCCGCCACTGACCTCAGACGCTGGGTAGCTCCTCTCGGCCGCTGCCCCTGACCTCGGACACGGGGTAACTCCTCTCGGCTGCGCTTAGTGCGCCCTGTCGCAGCTGCCCGCGCTTAGTGGTTAGTGGTTATCATTAGAAGATGCAAAAAACTAATGGTCAATGATTGCTTTCTTGGCTTTAAAAACTCCCAGTCTAGGTTAAAGTTGGAAAAAAAAAAAGTGCAACACCCCAGCTCTTTTTAACCTTCTCTGGCAATCTCCCCACCACTCACTTGGATTCTATGTCTCTGAGCTGGGGAGACTGAGAGAAAATTGGGAGGAAATAAAATTGAAGCTTGAAAGCTTAGCAGTTTGATATGGAGGTGCTGAAACTGAGGTAGGACACAGCCCTTTAAAACTGAGAAAAGTTGAGGATATTTGATGCCTCCTTTCTGGATGAGCTCTGACAGTCCTGCAGATGTGCCCCAGGTCACTGTGATGTAGGTGCCAAGTGAATCAGGGTGACTGCCCAGGATTTCAGGAGCAGAGAATATCTGATGGGGATCCAGTCAACTGCAGTCTCAGGAAGGTTCAGGAAATAGCCAAACCTTACCGGAAGGCAGAAGAATCACATAAAATTAATCTTTAATTCAATGGAAATATGCATTCACAAATAGCTTGTACCAAGTGGCAAGAAACCACTGAAACAAATGCCAGTGGATATGCAAACAAACAATTATGTATCTCCCTGAATGCCAGCACAGGACAGATCGAGACCAAGAAGTGGAGTTCTCTCCCTACCAATACTACAGAGTTTTTATAAGCCCTGAATCTTAGAATCAACTTCAGGAATTGGGAACGCAAGGAGAAATCATTCTATATTTGACTTTAGACTTGAAATAATTTCAAAATATCTAAGTTTCCCTAGAATGAACTGATTCTATTGCAAATTCTATTCCTTGACAGAATTGGCAATCAAGATAAAAATTAAGTTCAGATAGGAGAAAATTAAATTATTTTTCTGTTTTCTGAAGTAAAGTTTTCTGAACATTGGACTTTTTAGTCTGTGAAAATATTGTGTGTTCTATATATGCAGCTCTTTTGACTACACAGAAGAGGTTTTATTTCCATCTAGTAAAAGATGTATCAGAGAGCATATCTCATTAGCCTAACATGCATCCAGACACTGTGGCTAAAGTTAGGGTGACTGCTGCTGGGTGTATGGTGGACTCTAGTTATTCACACAAGTAAGTAGTCAAGTGGTTCTCAGACATCAAGGTGCATACGGAGTGTGTTAAAATTGCCCTATGCCTCGGAGATTCTGCTTCCTTAATATTTGAAGGTTTTACATGGTGTCTAAGTTATTTGAATACTGGTTAAGCTATCTAGCAACACTGGTTTCAGTTAAAAGAAAGAAAAAAAGAAGAGGAGAGAGAGAAAAGGACTGAGCATGTGAGCAGATATTAAAATAATTATATGTATACTAAATAGTTATTAGGTAGCAGCATTATAATCTTATCTGTAAAGAAAGGGATACTCAGTTGCAATATTAAGGAGAAAATAAATAGTTAAGTTTGAACAATTGGATTACCTTCTAAATTTATCTATTGTTGTTCAGGCAGTGACGACCATAAACCAGCCATCATGAAAGGAATACAAAACTTATTAGAACAATTGTAAAGTGCAAGCATCAATACAACATATAAATCTATAGCAATAGTATTTATTTTACAAGTAAATCACAAGAAAATATGTGTTGACTAAACTAGTATAGAGAAACTTTTAAAATGAATTTAAGAACCTAAGCTAGCAGCTTAGCAGACAAAACAAAGCAGTTTACTAGCTGAATAAAGGATGGATGTGCCATCTCACAATTTGACAGAACTTAGCTTTTGCGGCACTGGTTGCGAGAGGGTTCATTAAAATGTTCACCAGCAAGAAGCAAAGTAACCATGGCAAGACCCTGCCACCTCCACCGTGTCTTCTCCTCTAATCTCTCACCTTTTATAGGAACAGATTTATTTATTTATTTTTGCAGGCCAAGTAAAATCACAGACTTTGTTAGCATATTAAATGAAAAATTTTACACTGAAAATCTTCCAACTCTAGAAAACCCTGAGTCTCAGGCAAACCAGAATAGTTGGTCACTCTATTAGCAAGAGAAAAGATTTCTTGTCTTATAAATATTCTATTCAGAAGATGACGAAGACCTTTGTAATAGGAATCATATTTTGAATCATGTTCATCAGATATTCATTTGCCTTTTTGAGCACAAGACTCCATTGGTCTGCTCAAAGCATTCACCTATCTTGGGCATGGCAGTTCTTCACATCATGTGACCAAAGTATCGGAGCTTCAGTTTTCAGCATCAGTCCTTCCAATGAATGTTCAGGGTTGAGTTCTTTTAGATTTAATTTGGTCTGATCTCCTTGAAGTCCAAGGGACTCCCAAGAGTCTTATCCAACACCACAGTTCAAAAGCATCAATTCGTCAGCCCTTAGCTTTCTTTATGGTCCAATTCTCACATCCATACATGACTACTGGAAAAACCATACCTTTGACTATACAGACCTTTGTTGGCAAAGTAATGTCTCTGCTTTTTAATATGCTGTCTAGGTTGGTCATAGCTTTTCTTCCAAGGAGCAAGTGTCTTTTAATTTCATGGCTGCAGTCACCATCTGCAGTGATTTTGGAGCCAAGAAAATAAAGTCTGTCACTATTTCCATTGTTTCCTCATCTATTTGCCATGAAGTGATGGGACCAGATGCCATGATCTTAATTTTTTGAATGTTGAGTTTTAAGCCAGATTTTTTATTCACCTCTTTCGCTTTCATCAAGAGCCCCTGTAGTTCCTCTTTCTTTCTGCCATAGGAGTGGTGTCATCTACATATCAGAGGTTATTGATATTTCTCCTTATAGATGTATTTACCAGTATATATCATGATATTTAGTATATAGTAAGTGTGATAGTAAAAATATTTAACAACCAGTATAGCATGGCTGGGGCTTCCCTGATATTTCAGCTTGTAAAAATGTGCCTGCAATGCAGGAGACCCTGGTTCAATTCCTGGATTGGGAAGATCCCCTGGAGAAGGCATAGGCTACCCACTACAGTATTATTGGGCTTCCCTGGTAGCTCAGAATTCCCTGGTAAAGAATTGGCCTGCAATGTGGGAGACCTGGATTCTTTCCCAGGGTTGAGAAGATCCCCTGGATGAAAGCATAGCAACCCACTCCAGTATTCTTGCCTGGAGAATCCCATGGACAGAGGTGCCTGGTGGGCTACAGTTCATGGGGTTACAAAGAGTCAGACACCTCTGAGTGACCAAGCACATTATAGGGCATGGTTACTGCTGGCCAAAGTGATGCAGAGTGGTTGACAGGTTGAGAATTTCTCAAAAAGTTGGAATTTGAGATGAGACTCAAAGAATGAAAAGGACCCAGCTATAGAAAAATATGTAAGACATAAGATCAAAAATGTAAACCAGATCAGTCTACTGATACTTTGGTAATAAACTATATGGTGAAAGAATCAGAAGAAGAGTTAATATGTGTATATGTAGAACTGAATCACTATGCAGTACATCTGAGACTAATACAACATTGTAAATACTCCAATTTTTTTTAATAAAATAACCAAAATAATAAAAATAAAACCCCTGCAATACATTAGTAAGTGTACTTGACAGAGGATATCCACTGTGTTTCTTGAATAACCATGTACAAATTGAATCATCTTAAAGATTTTTAGTGAGTCTCATTTTTTAAAGCATTTTGATTATTATTATAAAAATAGAAATCTTCCAGCAAACAAAAGCCCAGGTCCAGACGGCTTCACAGCTGAATTCTACAAAAATTTAGAGAAGAGCTAACACCTATCCTACTCAAACTCTTCCAGAAAATTGCAGAGGAAGGGAAACTTCCAAACTCATTCTATGGGGCCACTATCACCCTAATACCAAAACCTGACAAAGACACCACATGAAAAGAAAACTACAGGCCAATATCACTGATGAACATAGATGCAAAAATCCTCAACAAAATTCTAGCAATCAGAATCCAACAACACGTTAAAAAGATCATACACCATGACCAAGTGGGCTTTATCCCAGGGACACAAGGATTCTTCAATATCCACAGATCAATCAATGTAATTCGCCACATTAACAAATTGAAAAATAAAAGCCATATGATTATCTCAATAGATGCAAAGAAGGCCTTTGACAAAATTCAACATCCATTTATGATAAAAACTCTCCAGAAAGCAGGAATAGAAGGAACATACCTCAACATAATAAAAGCTATACATCACAAACCCACAGCAAACATTATCCTCAATGGTGAAAAATTGAAAGCATTTCCCCTAAAGTCAGGAACAAGACAAGGGTGTCCACTTTCACCGCTACTATTCAACATAGTTCTGGAAGTTTTGGCCACAGCAATCAGAGCAGAAAGAGAAATAAAAGGAATCCAAATTGGAAAAGAAGAAGTAAAACTCTCACTGTTTGCAGATGACATGATCCTCTACATGGAAAACCCTAAAGACTCCACCAGAAAATTACTAGAGCTAATCAATGAATATAGTAAAGTTGCAGGATATAAAATCAACACACAGAAATCCCTAGCATTCCTATACACTAATAATGAGAAAGTAGAAAAAGAAATTAAGGAAACAATTCCATTCACCATTGCAATGAAAAGAATAAAATACTTAGGAATATATCTACCTAAAGAAACTAAAGACCTATATATAGAAAACTATAAAACACTGATGCAAGAAATCAAAGAGGACAGTAATAGATGGAGAAATATACCATGTGCATGGATCGGAAGAATCAATATAGCGGAAATGAGTATACTACCCAAAGCAATCTACAGATTTAATGCAATCCCTATCAAGCTACCAGTGGTATTTTTCAGAGAAATAGAACAAATAATTTCAAAATTTGTATGGAAATACAAAAACCTCGAATAGCCAAAGCAATCTTGAGAAAGAAGAATGGAACTGGAGGTATGAACTTGCCTGACTTCAGGCTCTGCTACAAAGCCACAGTCATCAAGACAGTATGATACTGGCTCAAAGACAGAAATATAGATCAATGGAACAAAATAGAAAGCCCAGAGATAAATCCACACACCTATGGACACCTTATCTTTGACAAAGGAGGCAAGAATATTCAATGGAGTAAAGACAATCTCTTTAACAAGTGGTGCTGGGAAAACTGGTCAACCACTTGTAAAAGAATGAAACTAGATCACTTTCTAACATCACACACAAAAATAAACTCAAAATGGATTAAAGATCTAAATGTAAGACCAGAAACTATAAAACTCTTAGAGGAGAACATAGGCAAAACACTCTCCGACATAAATCACAGCAGAATCCTCTATGATCCACCTCCCAGAATTCTGGAAATAAAAGCAAAATAAACAAATGGGATCTAATTAAAATTAAAAGCTTCTGCACAACAAAGGAAAATATAAGCAAGGTGAAAAGACAGCCTTCGGAATGGGAGAAAACAATAGCAAATGAAGCAACTGACAAACAACTAATCTCAAAAATATACAGGCAACTCATGCAGCTCAATTCCAGAAAAATAAATGACCCAAAAAATGGGCCAAAGAACTAAATAGACATTTCTCCAAAGAAGACATACAGATGGCTAACAAACACATGAAAAGATGCTCCACATCACTCATTATCAGAGAAATGCAAATGAAAACCACAATGAGGTACAATTTCACACCAGTCAGAATGACTGTGATCGAAAAGTCTACAAGCAATAAATGCTGGAGAGGTGTGGAGAAAAGGGAACCCTCTTACACTGTTGGTGGGAATGCAAACTAGTACAGCCACTATGGAGAACAGTGTGGAGATTCCTTAAAAAATTGCAAATAGAACTGCCATATGACCCAGCAATCCCACTGCTGGGCATACACACCAATGAAACCAGAATTGAAAGAGACACATGTATCCCAATGTTCATTGCAGCACAGTTTATAATAGCCAGGACATGGAAGCAACCTAGATGTCCATCAGCAGATGAATGGATAAGAAAGCTGTGGTACATATATACAATGGAGTATTACTCAGCCATTAAAAAGAATAGATTTGAATCAGTTCTAATGAGATGGATGAAACTGGAGCCGATTATACAGAGTGAAGTAAGCCAGAAAGAAAAACACCAATACAGTATACTAACACATATATATGGAATTTAGAAAGATGGTAATGATAACCTTGTATGCAAGACAGCAAAAGAGACACAGATGTATAGAATGGACTTTTGGACTCTGTGGGAGAGGGAGAGGGTGGGATGATTTGGGAGAATGGCACTGAAACATGTATACTGTCATGTAAGAAACAAATCGCCAGTCTATGTTCAATACAGGATACAGGATGCTTGGGGCTGGTGCACGGGGATGATCCAGAGAGATGATATGGGGTGGGAGGTGGGAGGTGGGTTCAGGATTTGGAACTCAATACACCCGTGGCAGATTCATGCCAATGTATGGCAAAACCAATACTGTATTGTAAGGTAAAATAAAGTAAAAATTTAAAAAAAAAATGATTCTTTCCGGGGGGAAAAAAAGACTATTAGGCTATTGAAAGGAATAGACTTTTATTTGTAAGTTAGCGGGGAAAACTTTGAAAGATTTTGAGCAGAAAATGACACGATTTAAGTTGCTTTCTAAAAAGAGCATGCTCCTCCCCGCTGCTTTTGCCACTAGCACAGGGTGTGTGTGTCAGGGGCTCAGTAGTGTCTGACTCTCTGTGACCCCGTGGATTGTAACTCACCAGGCTCCACTGTCCATGGGATTCTCCAGGCAAGAATACTGGAGTGGATTGCCATTTCCTTCTCCAGAGGATCTTCCCAGCCCAGGGATCAAACCCAGGTTTACCGCTTTGCAGGCAGATTCTTTACCGTCTGTGCATGTACTAATAATAGCCAGGATGAGATGGTTGGATGGTATCACTGACTCAGTGAACATTCAGTTCAGTTCAGTTCAGTCGCTCAGTCGTCTGAGCAATTTTGGGAGATAGAGGAGGAGAGGGAAGGCTGGCATGCTGCAGTTCCCAGAGTAACAAAGAGTCGGACACAACTTAGTGACTGAACAACAACAAGGCTGCCTTGCTAGGAGTGTACAGAGGGAACCCCTCACAATACTTCCCTCAACCCACCCTCCTAGTAGTGTCCCCACGCGGCCTCCTGAATGAAACCAGATTAGTTACCCTGCTGCTGGCTCTCTTGCTCCTGACAGTCCTACTCTTTAGGAAAGTCCTTTTTAGTTCAGTATGAACTTGCTTCACTTCTGAATGTATTAACATCAGGTCTTCTTAGCTGATCTTCTGAGTATATTCATGAGGGGTCTTCTTAGTCCCCACTTCTTGGAGGAGAAGTTTTAGTACAACTACATGGAAGAATGTAGCCTAGATTGCTGCAGAGCTAGAAACAAAATGAACAGGTACTCTCTCCCCATCATTCTTTCACATGCCTTCCAATTTAATGCAGTGTTTCGATGATGCCGTATTTTTTGGCTAGTATCTAAATCACACAGCTTTTCTGATACAGAATGGTCAGCACATTTGCCCCAAAGGGTTTGTGTTTAATGACCACTTGCAGCTGGGTAGCATGTCTGCCAGTTTGGGACTATGTGTATTCCTCCCGATTCATTTTTAGCCTGGAGCAATACCTTTAAGGAATTGTCCTGCTCTGGCAATGCATGCGTAGGTCTGCATGATAGAAGCATCTGCTTCATATCCAGAGCTTGCCAACTTAGTTCCCTAAACTGCCCTATTTGTCACTGGTACATCTCATTCCTCTCTGCTTCTTGGCCTCTTCTTTTTTTTTTTTTTTTTTTTCATTCTCTGATGGTAATGGTGATGATGATGATATTTACAATGATGATATGATAATAACCACAGCTGCACGTGTGCCGCCAGTGTTTTCTCTGTGCCAGGCATGGTGACGGCTGCCTAGCACATAATATCTCAAATAATCCATTCAACAGTTCAGAAACTTGAGTATAATTTTAAGCTCATTTTAGAGAGAAGAAATGTAAGACTTACAGCCTAGAAGATCACATAGCTTGTGAGAAGTGAACCCATACTTAACATTCAGAACGTTCTGACATGAAAGCCCATGGTCCTGCCAACCCATTCCTTCTTGGATTACTGAGGGTTCTTGTTTCTCCTAGCTACAACTGACAACAACTGAATGTGTTCATTGATTCACTTCGGTAGTGATGCTTCCAGTCTAGCTTGTCTTGGGAAAAATCTTCCCAGTGTACTGCCCCTAAGTAAAAAACACAGATCTGTTGTTTTGCTTCTGTGACTCACCCAGAATGTGTCTTACTGTGCTTTTTTTACTTGGAGCAACTCAGAATGTCTCATAGATCAAGTGGAAGCAATGTTATGAAAACTTCATAATGTGTACAAACTGAGTTGTTATTAAATTACTTTGGAGGGGCCAAAAAAGGTTTTTATCAGGGGCAAGAAGTATATAGTTTGCTTGATTAATACCCACACTATTTCTCAAAAAGGAGTTAAGGCCATTAGAAATATAACTTCAACTCAACTTCTTGTTCTTTAACACAGCTTTAAAAATAATTATAGCATATTAATCGAAAATAAATTTATATTAAGTAATATTATTTGGATTTGTACTTGCTCAGATGTAAATTATAGTTGTATTGCTTAGCCAAAAAGCACTTAATAATTTTGTAAAAAATCTGTTTTATTTTTCTAATCGTAATGTGTCAAATAGTGAAAGTGTTTTGAAAGTATCAAAATACGCTGATAGAATATTTTGGATTTGCCTACCACTTGTATTTTATTTGAATATGAAAAAAGTCTTTCTTGTAAGTTCTCCTCCTAAAAACTATGATAAAAAGAATATCCACATTTTAATTTCCACAGATGATTTGAATTTCTTTTCTGTTTATACTTATTTACTCTGCTTTTCATAATTGGTCTTCTTCTTCTTCTTCTTCTTCTTCTTCTTCTTCTTTTTTTTTTTTGCTTACCTATTTGTCATAGAATGGCATGTCAAGGCTGTTAATGCTTCTTAAACAGCAGGTAGTATGTATTTTCTGACCAACCTTCTAATAGATGCAGACTTTGATGAGTAAGATAGAAATATTTTTAAAAGTACAAGTATTCAGATATTTTATGTACCCTCACTGACCACAGTATCCCAACTAAGCAATTACATCATTCCAAGCAGGCATAGTTCTTTAAACAATATTGTACTCTCAGAACAGTAAATGATTAAATAATACTCAAGACTAACTTTTCTTGTTTTTAGAGAAGATTATCTCTGCCTCTTTGTATATGCATACTCACAGGAAAAAACAAACCTAGATGTTCTTGTCCTCAAGAATTCCTGTGTAAATAAATAGATGAAATTTGTTCAGTGATAGCTCTTTATTTACAAATAAATAAGTTTAAAATATGCTAACTAGTGAAAAAATTACTAGTGAAAGTAATTTTTAAAGATAATTTAGTCTAATTTTAATGGGAATAGTATATTTTGATTGCATGTCTGAGAAATGTATTTAAAGTGTTTTCACTCTTCTGTAAACTGAATCTACTTTCTGACTGATTTTCTTCCATTATTTTATATTCTAAGGCATAGAATATAATAAATGTATTACAAAAAGTATTTCTTTTCTATTTCTTTTTGTATATTTGGACATTTTTTTTAAAGACTTTATAGTTGAAGACATACTAGAATGAGTGTGATAGCTTTTTTTAAAAAATGTGGGGCATTTTGAAAATACTTGTTAAAGTTTAAGATAGGAAAGGTGGAGTGATAGTTATTAATTTTTTTGTTCATATATTAATATTGTGCTAATCTTATTACTGGGCTTTCCAGGTGGCACAGTGGTAAAGAATTTGCTGGCCAATGCTGGAGGCTCAAGAGATGCAGGTTCCTGCCATAGGTCAGGAAGAGTCCCCTGGAGTAGGACATGGCAACCCATTCCAGCATTGTTACCTGGAAAATTCCATGGACAGAGGAGCCCTGGAAGGCTACCCTCTATGGGGTCTCAAAGGGTCAGACACAATGGAACTACTGAGCACAACACAATCTTGCTATTAATTCATAGAATTTACACAAAATCCAATGGAACGGAGTTTGCTCATTTTACTGACACAGAAAAGGTAACTCAGAATTTTCTAAGTGTGCAATTCAAATATAGCTTAGTTTTAATTGTATAAATGGGGACATAAAATTAAAGCGATTTTCTTTCCTCTGGAATAACGCTGATTTTTGGATAAGTAGTGACTTGGATATGCTTACTTTTGTTATTTGCTAGTGTACAGGTGTGAAAAGATGGTACTGAACTTTTTTATTAAGTGCATTATATTGGCACTTTTTCACATAACATTTCAATTTTCCAAGAAAGCTGATGTACATAAAAAATATTAAGTGGAAAAGTATCTGATGAATGCCTACCTCTCAAGATGAGTTTGGTTCAAAAACATTCAGTTAAGCAAGTCTATGGTTAAAACATGCTACTGGAGATCAGTGGATAAATAACTCCAGAAAGAATGAAGGGATGAAGCCAAAGAAAAAACAACACCCAGCTGTAGATGTGACTGGTGATAGAAGCAAGGTCCAATACTGTAAAGAGCAATATTGCATAGGAACCTGGAATGTCAGGTCCATGAATCAAGGCAAATTGGAAGTGGTCAAACAAGAGATGGCAAGAGTGAACGTTGACATTCTAGGAATCAGCAAACTAAAATGGACTGGAATGGGTGAATTTAACTCAGATGACCATTATACCTACTACTGTGGGCAGAAATCCCTCAGAAGAAATGGTGTAGTCATCATGGTCAACAAGAGTCCGAAATGCAGTACTTGGATGCAATCTCAAAAACAACAGAATGATCTCTGTTCGTTTCCAAGGCAAACCATTCAATATCACAGTAATCCAAGTCTATGCCCCAACCAGTAATGCTGAAGAAGCTGAAGATGAATGGTTCTATGAAGACCTACAACACCTTTTAGAACTAACACCCAAAAAAGATGTCCTTTTCATTATAGGGGACTGGAATGCAAAAGCAGGAGGTAAGAAACACCTGGAGTAACAGGCAAATTTGGCCTTGGAATATGGGATGAAGCAGGGCAAAGACTAATAGAGCTTTGCCAAGAAAATGTCATGGCAAACAACCTCTTCCAACAACACAAGAGAAGACTCTACACTGGATATCACCAGATGGTCAACACCGAAATCAGATTGATTATATTCTTTGCAGCCAAAGATGGAGAAGCTCTATACAGTCAACAAAAGCAAGACCAGGAGCTGACTGTGGCTCAGATCATAAACTCCTTATTGCCAAATTCAGACTTAAATTGAAGAAAGTAGGGAAAACTGCTAGACCATTCAGGTATGACCTAAATCAAATCCCTTATGATTATACAGTGGAAGTGAGAAATAGATTTAAGGGCCTAGATCTGATAGATAGAGTGCCTGATGAACTATGGAATGAGGTTCATGACATTGTACAGGAGACAGGGATTAAGACCATCCCCATGGAAAAAAAAATGCAAAAAAGCAAAATGGCTGTCTGGGGAGGCCTTACAAATAGCTGTGAATAGAAGAGAAGTGAAAAGCAAAGGAGAAAAGGAAAGATAAAAGCATCTGAATACAGAGTTCCAAAGAATAGCAAGAAGAGATAAGAAAGCCTTCCTCAGCGATCAATGCAAAGAAATAGAGGAAAAGAACAGAATGGGAAAGACTAGAGATCTCTTTTAGAAAATTAGAGGTACCAAGGGAACATTTCATGCAAAGATGGGCTCGATAAAGGACAGAAATGGTATGGACCTAACAGAAGCAGAAGATATTAAGAAGAGGTGGCAAGAATACACGGAAGAACTGTACAAAAAAGATCTTTAAGATCCAGATAATCATGATGATGTGATCACTCACCTAGAGCCAGACATCCTTGAATGTGAAGTCAAGTGGGCCTTAGAAAGCATCACTATGAACAAAGCTAGTGGAGGTGATGGAAATCCAGTTGAGCTGTTTCAAATCCTGAAAGATGGTGCTGTGAAAGTGCTGCAGTCCATAGGCCAGCAAATTTGGAAAACTCAGCAGTGGCCACAGGACTGGAAAAAGTCAGTTTTCATTCCAATCCCAAAGAAAGGCAATGCCAAAGAATGCTCAAACTACTGCACAATTGCACTCATCTCACAGGCTAGTAAAGTAATGCTCAAAATTCTCCAAGCCACGCTTCAGCAATACGTGACCTGTGAACTTCCTGATGTTCAAGCTGGTTTTAGAAAAGGCAGAGGAACCAGAGATCAGATTGCAAACATCCGCTGGATGGAAGAAGCAGAGAGAAAAACAACTATGCCTGCATTATTGACTATTCCAAAGCCTTTGGCTGTGTGAATCACAATAATCTGCGGAAAATTCTGAAAGAGATGGGAATAACAGACCACCTGACCTGCCTCTTGAGAAACCTATATGCAGGTCAGGAAGCAACGGTTAGAACTGGACATGGAACAACAGACTGGTTCCAAATGGGAAACAGAGTACATCAAGGCTGCATATTGTCACCCTGCTTATTTAACTTATATGCAGAGTACATCATGAGAAACGCTGGTCTGGAAAAACACAAGCTGGAATCAAGACTGCAGGGAGAAATATCAATAACCTCAGATATGCAGATGACACCACCCTTATGGCAGAAAGTGAAGAGGAGTTAAAAGCCTCTTGATGAAAGTGACAGAGGAGAGTGAAGAAGTTGGCTTAAAGCTCAACATTCAGAAAACGAAAATCATGGAATCCGGTCCCATCACTTCATGGTAAATAGATGAGGAAACAGTGGAAACAGTGTTAGACTTTATTTGGGGTGGGGGGGCTCCAAAATCACTGCAGATGGTGATTGCAGCCATGAAATTAAAAGACGCCTACTCCTTGGAAGGAGGGTTATGACCAACTTAATTAGCATATTGAAAAGCAGAGACATTACTGTGTCAACAAAGGTCTGTTTAGTCAAGGCTATGGTTTTTCCTGTGGTCATGTATGGATGTGAGAGTTGGACCTGAAGAAAGCTGAGCACCAAAGAATCAATGCTTTTGAACTGTGGTGTTGGAGAAGACTCTTGAGAGTCCCTTGGACTGCAAGGAGATCCAACCAGTCCATTCTGAAGGAGATCAGCCCTGGAATTTCTTTGTAGGGAATGATGCTGAAGCTTTAGGCCACCTCATGTGAAGAGTTGACTCATTGGGAAAGACTCTGATGCTGGGAGGGATTGGGGGCAGGAGAAGAAGGGGATGACGGAGGATGAGATGGCTGGTTGGCATCACTGACTCGATGGACATGAATCTGAGTGAACTCCGGGAGTTGGTGATGGACAGGGAGGCCTGGTGTGCTGCGATTCATGGGGTCGCAAAGAGTCGGACATGACTGAGCAACTGAACTGAAATGATGGTTAAAATTAAAAAGAAAATTGTGTCTATTTCCAGTATTTTTTTTTCCTGAAATTCTCATAATGAGCGTGCCAAGATGGTTTTTATCACTTTTCTCAGTTTTTATACACATCATTTGATTTATTTTTCTTGAGGTCTCATGCTATTATACATCATAGTTGTTTCCAATTATCTAAATATTCACTTTTATGAACCAAATTGATAAGTTTGTCTTCCCTGTGGTCTACTGGAAAATTTTAACTCTTAATCATTAGTGTTGGTAGCAAAGGTTTCACTACAGACAGTGAAATGCTGCTCAGATGATTGGAGTGGCTTCAGGAGACTGAATATCATTCCACTGTGCCGCTTGCTGCCATTAATGTATTTGCACAAATAAACTCAGGCTAAAATAAATGTCATGGGGAGATGAGAAAGGTAATAGAAATTACTAAAAATTCAGTGAAAGTGTCTGTTAATATTTAGTATATGTGATGTATATGGACTTTGGATTCAAACTTTCTGGACTTGAGTTCCAGCACCACCACTTACAAATTGAGCAAGGCCCTTAACGTCTCTGAGCCTAATCAATACATGAGAAAACTATTAGCACCTACTTTATAGATACCACGGACTGTCGTAGGTATCAGTGATGGAACAACAAAGCATAATTTGTGACAGCATGGAACTCACATGAAGGAAGAGATAATGAGGAAGTAAAGCTATAATTTGCCGTGGGGTTATATGAACAGACATGATGGAAATTAAAGACTAGAGTGAAAGTACAGGAAAATGGGGAGGCTGTCAGTGTTTTATAAAAGGTGCTCAGAGAAGAGCTCACTAAGAAGATGGTATCTAAAGGAAGCCATAGAGCAAGTCATGTAGATATTCTGGGGAAAAACATCATTCTATGTAAACAATTGGACTCAAAGGTCTGAACCAACAAAATATGTTCAGTTCAGTTCAGTTGCTCAGTCGTGTCTGACTCTTTGTGACCACATGGACTGCTGGACACCAGGCTTCCCTGTCCGTGACCAACTTCCAGAGCTTGCTCAAACTCATGCCCATCAAGTCGGTGATGCCGTCCAACTGTCTCATCCTCTGTCATCCCCTTCTCCCCCTCTGACATCCCCTTCTCCCCCTGTCTTCAGTCTTTCTCAGCATCAGGGTCTTTTCCAAGGAGTTAGTTCTTCACATCAGGTGCCCGAAGTATTGGAGCTTCAGCTTCAGCATCAATGCTTCTAATGAATATTCAGGACTGATCTCCTTTAGGATGGACTGGTTGGATCTCCTTGCAGGCCAAGGGACTCTCAAGAGGTTTCTCCAACACCACAGCTCAAAAGCATCAATTCTTTGGTGCTCAGCTTTCTTCATAGTCCAACTCTCACATCCATACATGAATACTGGAAAAACCATAGCTTTGACTAGACGGACCTTTGTTGACAAAGTAATGTCTCTACATTTTAAAATGCTGTCTAGGTTGGTCAACACTTTTCTTCCAAGGAGCAGGCATCTTAATTTCATGGTTGCAGTCACCATCTGCCAGAGAAGGCAATGGCACCCCACTCCAGTACTCTTGCCTGGAAAACCCCATGGATGGAGGAGCCTGGAAGGCTGCAGTCCATAGGGTCGCTGAGGGTCAGACACGACTGAGCGACTTCACTTTCACTTCTCACTTTCATGCATTGGAGAAGGAAATGGCAACCCACTCCAATGTTCTTGCCTGGAGAATTCCAGGGACGGTGGAGCCTGGTGGGCTGCCATCTACGGGGTCGCACAGAGTCGGATACGACTGAAGTGACTTAGCAACAAAGTCACCATCTGCAGTGATTTTGGAAACAAACTGTGGAAAATTCTTCAAGAGATGGTAATACCAGACCACCTTACCTGCCTCCTGAGAAATCTGTATGCAGGTCTAGAAGCAACAGCTAGAACCGGACATGGAACAACAGTTCAGTTCAGTTGCTCAGTCACGTCCAACTCTTTGTGACCCCATGGACTGCTGCACACTAGACTTCCCTATCCAACATCAACTCCCAGAGCTTGCTCACACTCATGTCCACTGAGTCAGTGATGCCATCCAGCCATCTCATCCTCTGTCAGCCCCTTCTCCTGCCTTAAATCTTTCCCAGCATCAGGGTCTTTTCCAAGGAGTCAGTTCTTTGCATCAGGTAGGTGAAGTATTGGAGTTTCAGCTTCAGCATCAGCCCTTCCAGTCCTGAATATTCAGGACTAATTTCCTTTAGGATTGACTGATTGGATCTCCTTGAAGTCCAAGGGACTCTCAAGAGTGTTCTCCAACACTACAATTCAAATTCTTCAATGCTCAGCTTGCTTTATAGTCCAACTCTCACATCCATACATGACTGCTGGAAAAACGATAGCTTTGACTAGACAGATTTTGTTGGCAAAGTAACATCTCTAAGTATGTCAAGGCTGTATATTATCACCCTGCTTATTTAATTTATATGCAGAGTACATCATGAGAAATGCCAGGTTGTATGAAGCACAAACTGGAATCAAGATTGCTGGGAGATATCAACAACCTCAGATATGCAGATGACATCACCCTTATGGCAGAAAGTGAAGAAGAACTAAAGAACCTCTTGATGAAAGTGAAAGAGGAGAGTGAAAAAGCTGGCTTAAAACTCAACATTCAAAAAACAAAGATCGTGGCATCTGGTCCCATGATTTCATGGCAAATACATGGGGAAACAATGGAAACAGTGGCCGGCTTTATTTTCTTGGGCTCCAAAATCACTGCAGATGGTGACTGCAGCCATGAAATTTAAAGAGCATGTGCAGTGTGTACAAATAAAGGCAGAGAAGCCAATGAGCGTCAGCAAAGTGAAGCAGCAAAAGCGGCAGGGAAGGGGAATTTCAAGAGGCACGAAGCAAGAGGTGGAAAGGTAGCAAACCATCCAGGGCCCTGAGTGATGATAAGGACTTTATTACCCTGGGCGAAATGAGGAGCCATTGTAGGATTTTGCATAAAGCATGACATAAATTTGTTTATGTTTTAAAAATAGCAGTGGCTGATCTGTTGAAAAAGACTGTAGGAGAGAAAGAGTGGAAACATAAAGATGACTCAAAAATAAAATAATTGTAGCTCCAACTAATCCAGTAACACATTGGACATATCAGATTCCAGATAAAATTAGAAAATAGACCTAAATGGAATTACTAACACATTGACTGTTATGGTAGGATAGATAGAAATATTTTGCCTCAGCATCTTGGAGGGAAGAAATTGTCATCTGCTGAGATGGTGAAGATTAGAAGAGGAACATTTGGGGTTGGGAAGAGAGGTTTTTGTTGTTTTTCAGTCACTCAGTCATGTCCAACTCTGTGACCCCATGGGCTGCAGCACACCAGACTTCCCTGTCCCTCACCATCTCCCAGAGCTTTCCCAAGTTCACTTCCTTTAAGTCAGTGATGCCATCCAACCATCTCATCCTCTGTCTCCCTCTTCTCCTTCTGCCTTCAATCTTTCCCAGCATCAGTCTTTTCCAATGAGCTGGCTGTTCACACCAAGTGGAAAAATTATTGGAGTTTCAGCTGGGCTTCCCTGGTGGCTCAGATGGTAAAGAAAGGAGATTAAGGGAATGATATATTATAAATATCCACTGGTTGCCTACAAGAGCCTTAAGTTTGGTAAGAGAAGGAGGTATAAATTTGGAATTCATCAGGGTAGAACTATAACCTGCACTCATGACACTGAATAACATCTTGTGAGTTATTAATGTTGATAGTTAATAAGTCCAAGAACTGAGCTTTAAGGCATTCTATCTGAAGTTAGAGAAGATCAGAAATGGCTAGAAATCTCCAGAGGATTAAGGAAGAAAATGTTCCACATGTTGTTGATAGATGAGTAATGGGAAGTGATCACTGAACTTGGTAACATGATTGTTGAGTTAACAAGAGAAATTTTGGTAAAATAGTGGGAATTAAAACCCTATTAGAGTGGGCTCAAGAGGGAGGAATAAGAGCGATAACTCAGCCAATCTTTTCAAGAAGTTTTGCTCCAATGGAAAAAGGGAAAGTAGCTAAAGGAGCATGCATGATCAAGAATTAGTTTTTAAACTCAGAGATTGTAGTGAACATTAAATGGAATAAAACATATAATTGAATAGAGCCTGACATGTAAGAACTCAATAAATATTAACTATTATTCAGTTCAGTTCAGTTCAATTCAGTCCCTCAGTCATGTCCGACTCTTTGCGACCCCATGAATTGCAGCGCGCCAGGCCTCCCTGTCCATCATCAACTCCCAGAGTTCACTCAGACTCACGTCCATCGAGTCAGTGATGCCATCCAGCCATCTCATCCTCGGTCGTCCCCTTATCCTCCTGCCCTCAGTCCCTCCCAGCATCAGGGTCTTTTCCAATGAGTCAACTCTTCGCATGAGGTGGCCAAAGTACTGGAGTTTCAGCTTTAGCATCATTCCTTCCAAAGAAATCTCAGGGTTGATCTCCTTCAGAATGGACTGGTTGGATATTATTATCTACTAAAAGGAATTTTTTCCCATAATAACAGTAAAAAGTCAACTCTTCCTGTCCTTTTCCTTCGCAGTCTCTAAATAACTAAACAACTCTAGGATCATAGGAATCTTCAGAAGACAGAATCACCTTGACTGGCAATTGAATAAGTCACCTGATTGGGGGACAAGGAAATATGTTAAAATATAACTCAAGCTCATGAGTTATCAGAAAATCCAAGCTCTATATTTTTGCCTTATATTTCAAACTTGGCTGCATTTGACAGTTACCACCTCCTTCTTCATGAAGCTCTCAGCTATCTTGAGTTCTGTGACAACTTGTTACTGGTTTTTCTGCCTCACCAAACACTTCTCTAAACTGTCTTGTTCCTTTCTAAGTGTGTGCATTTTTTCCAAGATACTGTCTTCACTTTTGATTTATTCTCTCTCCCTCAATGGTCTCAATATCCATAGGTGCCTCATTTGAATATGTTCAAACATGAAAACATTTTTTTAACCCTTTTCACTGTTACAGTTGAAACCATTATCATCTTATCTGATGGCTACCGAAAAATCCTAAAAAATTCTATTTTAACATGGTCTCCTTTTCACTTTTTTTGTTTGTTTGTTTGTTTTTAAATTTTTTGGAGTACAGTTGATTCACAATGTTGTGTTAATTTCTGCTGTACAGTAAATTGAATCAGTTATATATATATGTATATATGTATATGCTCTTTTTTAGATTCTTTCCCCATATAAGTCATTATAGAGTATTGAGTAGAGTTTCCTGTAATATACAGTAGGTATTTATTGGTTTTCTGTTATACGTAAGTAGTGTGTATATTAGAGAAGGCAATAGCACCCCACTCCCATGGGCGGAGGAGCCTGGTGGGCTGCAGTCCATGGGGTCAGTAAGTCGGACATGACTGAGCGACTTCACTTTCACCTTTCACTTTCATGCATTGGAGAAGGAAATGGCAACCCACTCCAGTGTTCTTGCCTGGAGAATCCCGGGATGGGGGAGCCTGTAGGCTGCCGTCTATGGGGTCGCATAGAGTCTGACACGACTGAAGCGAGTTAGCAGCAGCAGCAGCAGCAGCAGCAGTGTGTATATGTTAATCCCAATCTCCCAATTTGTCACCCCCGTCTTTCCCTTTGGTAACCATAGTTTGTCTTCTATATACGTGACCCGATTTCTGTTTTGTAAATAAGTTCATTTGTGTCTTTTTTTTAGATTCCACTTATATGCAATAACATATGACATTTGTCTTTGTCTGACTTCACTTGATATGCTAATCTCAATTCCTTCTACTGCTGTTTGTCTCTCCCACATGTATGTTTCAGGCATGATCCTCTCTTCTGAGTATTAGGCTCACAATGACATCTCCACTTGAATGCCTAGTCACCATCTCAAATGTAACATATCCAAACTTGCTATTCCTCAAGGTTTCCCATCACAGAAAGACATCTCTGTTCATTCAATACTAAAGTCATCAATTCTAGTCACCCTTGAGTATTCTACTTTTCTAACATCCCGCCTCCAATTTAGCACATCTTTCAATTCTCCTATCAGGTTGTATCCTGAGTCATATCCGAACCACTCCCCAGCAGTTCCACTGCCAGTATCATTATTTTTTCTCTAGATTACTGAAATCTCCTCTGTGGAAAGTATTATTTTTGTTTAAAAAATATTTATTTCTCCCTTACTTGTGGGTACAAAGACCCACATGTCACCTGCTTGACATGTGATTTGCCTTAGCAAGTAAAATATATGCATGTGATTTGTTTCATTTTCAGATAAAGTCACTTAATCACCACTGCTGACTCAATAGATCATTTTTTTCTCCTTTCTTTAGCAATTATAGAAGCCCTTGTTGACATGGAGGGGCCAGGAAATTGATGGTATTTTCATCAGTTGTTGATGTGGGAGTTGCCTCAACCCACAGCACACTTTGCACATGTTACTATCCAGCCTGATCAACATGACCTCCAAACCATCTCCTTGGTATGCTCTTGCTTCTACATCCCTACAGACTATTTTTCACAAAGCTACCAATTTCTCTCTCAGTGCACAAAACATTGTATCTGTCCTCCATTCCAAGCCTTTTAATAGCTTCCCATAAGACTGAATAAAATCCAAAGTGATTACCAACACCCACGATGGCCCTATATATATCTGTTTTGGTGTCTCCTAACTGTCTGAAGTTTGCATTTCTGGCCCATATGGGGACTGAACCCACAACCTTGGTGTTATCAGCACCACGGTCTAACCAACTGAGCTAACCGGCCACCTAACATGAAAGTTGGACCATAGATAAGGCTGAGCGCCAAAGAATTGATGCTCTCAAATTGTGGTGCTGAAGACTCTTGAGAGTCTTGACTGCAAGGAGATCAAACCAGTACATCCTAAAGGAGATCAGTCCTGAATATTCATTGGAAAGACTGATCTGAAGTTAAAGCTCCAATACTTTGGCCACCTGATGCAAAGAGCCAACTCATTGGAAAAGACCCTGATGCTGGGAAAGACTGAGGGCAGGAGGAGAAGGGGGTGGCAGAGGCTGAAATGTTTGGATGGCATCACTGACACAGTGGAGGTGGGTTTGAGCAAGCTCCGGGAGATGGTGAAGGGCAGGGAGCTGACATGCTGCGGTCCACGGGGTCGCAGAGACAGACATGACTGAGCGACTGTGTGAACAACAGCTGTCTCAAGTCTTTTCATACTTCCTCCCCACTCACTCTTTCTCTACTCCAGATATGCTGGGCTTCTTTAATTTCTCAAATATGAGTAGTATGCTCCTGCTGGAGCCAAAAGCAAATGCTGCCCCCCTTCCTCTTGTCATCTATTCTCTGATCAATGCCTCCACTCACAAAGTGAAAGTGTGAAAGTCTTAGTTGCTCAGTCGTGTCTAACTCTTTGTGGCCCCATGGACTGTAGCCCGCCAAGTTCCTCTGTCCATACTGGAGTGGCTTACCATTCTCTTCTCCAGGGGATCTTTCTGACCGAGGGATAGAACCCAGGTCTTAAGCATTGCAAGCAGATTCTTTACCATCTGAACCACCAGGAAGGCCACCCAAAAAACTTAACTGAAACTCAGCTGGTAAAGTAGTCTGGGAAATGCCCTTTGTAGCCATCTGGTTTTAATAATACAGAGAAGAGAAAATAGTAAGTGTGGGGCTAAGAACCAATAAACTATCCAGTGCCCTTGGCATAATATAAATTGCATAATAAATATTTATTGAGAAGGCAAAATGAATATGTCCTCCTCCAACTTTCTCCTATTAATCAGTCCCTGCTCATAAGATTATGAAAATTATAGAGAGGCATAGCTAAGGGCAATGGAGGTGGTGATCTGAGAATTATATAAAGAGTAGGTGTGATTTTCCTGAAAACTCACATGTTAAGCAAACAAATACAATGAGACTCTCTTCTTATAGATAAATGTTACATTAAAGCATCTCACTAACACTTGCATTCAAACTCCCTTCCTGGAAAAATGAGATACGGTGCTAGCCAAAGCCTGGAGTCATGGGATCCAAATCTGGCAGAGATGACAGGGTTGACATGGGAGTGACAGTGCATGAATAGAGGCAGTTCTAAATAATGACAACCAGGGAGAAAGCCGGAGAAAAACCAAGCTGACGTTAAAACCGAAGCATCAATTTAATGAAACTGGGTAGTGAGGCAGAAAATGGGAACCAGGCAACAGAATAGGAACTAGTCACCGAGGGATAGAGAAAAGGCTCAGAATAAAGGCTGGGAGGCAAAGCACGCAGAACTCCTGTGGTTCTGGAGCACAAGTCGGCAGAGATTTTTGAGCAGAGGCTTTCTTACTACCCTCTATGTGGGAAGAAACCTTCCAGACATACTGTAAGAGCAGTAGAGGAGCAGATGAAATTTAATTTATCATTACTCTGTTAAGTTCCAGGCACTATGATAAGCATCTTACATGAGTGCATTATCTAATTTTCCATTCATAAAAAACCCCCAAAGTCATGCACGATCTCAATTTTACAACTGAGAATAATGAGACCCAGAGAGGTTAAGTCACTTTTCCCAAGTCACGCAGTCCAGTAAGGACTGGAGACAAAGTCAGACAAGGGCCTAAATAAGTTCAGGCACGACTGAACTTATCCAGCAGCTTTATCAACTGACTAGTTTCTGGCATCAAATATATTAAATACATAAGACACATCCACAGAAAAAGAGCATTTTATCAGTAATTCAAAATATACCTTTAATGCCTTTAGAACATGTATGGTGAACAGATTTACCTTGCCAATTATTTCCTATATTAATATTATCATGCATTTTTGTCCTCAGCAGCATGTTCTAAGTGAAGAAAGAAGGCAGAAGGCTGGAGCACAAGGATATTAACATGTGGGAATGAACATTTGTGATAAAACCCACAAAACCAACAAGCTACAAACAGATAACTGAAAGAAGACTGCATTTTTCTGTTTTTTTAATCAAGCAAGTAGGTAATTTCACATTATGTCTGCATTGAGATTTCTTCGTGTTCCTCACTATTCTTACAAGGTAAAAAACAAAACATAAGTTTGAACTATTGGATTATTATGGAAGTACTGAAATTAATTACTGCAATTAATTATGCAATAAAACCCACTCCAGTATCCTTGCCTGGAAAAGTTCATGGACAGAGGAACCTGGTGGATTGCAGTCCATGGGGTCGCAAAGAGTCAGGCATGACTGAGTGACTAACACACAGTGTAGAGGTGACGAATAGATTCAAGGGATTAGACCTGGTAGACAGAGTTCCTGAATAACTATGGACACAAGTTTGTAACATGAAATCTAAAGCCATGAAATTTAAAGACGCTTACTCCTTGGAAGGAAAGTTATGACCAACCTAGACAGCACATTAAAAAGCAGAGACATTAATTTGTCAACAAAGGTCTGTCTAGTCAAGGCTATGGTTTTTCCAGTGGTCATGTATGGATGTGAGAGTTGGACTATAAAGAAAGCTGAGTGCAGAAGAATTGATGCTTTTGAACTATGGTGTTGGGGAAGACTCTTGAGAGTCCCTGGACTGCAAGGAAATCCAACCAGTCCATCTTAAAGGAAATCAGTTCTGAATATTCATTGGAAGGACTGATGTTGAAGCTGAAACTCCAATACTTTGGCCACCTGATGCAAAGAGCTGACTCATTGGAAAAGACTCTGATGCTGGGAAAGATTGAAGGCAGGAAGAGAAGGGGACGGCAGAGGATGAGATGGTTGGATGGCACCACTGACTCAATGGACATGAGTTTGAGTAAACTCTGGGCATTGATGATGGACAGGAAGGCCTGGCGTGCTGCAGTCCATGTAGTCGCAGAGTCGGACATGATTGATTGACTGAACTGAAGTGAAAATAGAAATAATATTGTAACAAATTCAATAAAGACTTTTAAAATGGTCTATGTCAAAAACATCTTTTTAAAAAAACTAATATATGTATCAAAAAGATACAATCATTTCAGCTCAATTTTTATCTTCTCATTGACTCCCACATGCTTTAGAGGAGCACATCCCACATCCTTTGTCTCTCTGCTCTTGCATTGTTAACACCTGGAGGGCACTTTCTTATCTCCCATTCAACCCACTATGTTTGAATCTGTCAGCCATGAAAATTGTTCTCCCAGAATTTCTAGGTGCTACATATTTAAGAAGTATCTGACAGTTCTCACTGAATTCAGTTTCTCTGAAACAGTTTATGCTCTTGACCACTAACTTCTCTTTGAAATTCTCCTGAGTTCTTAGTCACCATTCTTCTCTGGATGTCCTCTTGTCCCTCTAACTACTCCTTCAAGACATCTTCTGAGGTTTCTTCCTCCTCCTTTCTCAGTACTTTAAATGTTGGTGTTCAAGGAAACGTATTTCTCAGCTCTCCTCTGTGATTCTTTCTTTGTTAATGAGTCTCCTCCATTCTTCATTGGTGGTGATTTAGTGGCTAAATCATGTCCAATGCTTGAGACCCCATAGACTGTAGCCCGCCAGGCTCCTCTGTCCACGGGATTCTCCCAGCAAGAATCGTGGAGTAGGTTGCCATGCCCTGCTCCAGGGGATCTTCCCGACACAGGGATGGAAGCCCCATCTCTTATGGCTCCTCCTTTATCAGGAGGGTTCTTTACCACCAGCAGCACCTGGGAAGTCTCAATTGTAGTTACTATTTCAAAAATCATGTTTCCAGTCCTGATTTCTCTGATGACCTTTTAATCACACTGTATTTTGGATAATTCCAGCTGGGCCCCTCATATCAAGAAAATTAGAAATGGACCTGTCATATTGCTGCCAAGCAGGCTGCTCTTTCTCCTATCTTCTGTATCTTATCCAATGCCATGACTGTTCATGTAGTCTTCCCTATTCCTAAATTCTGGAAGTTGTTCTTAACTTCACTCTCAATTCCAACACCCACCACGCCTGAAGGAAAATGAATTCATATCAATCCTCCAATTTTAATATGTGCATTAAAAGATTCCATTTATCTCTTTACCATCTCTATCTTCCTTCACCAGAATTATTTCAACAGCTTTTTTCTTAATTCTTGTTTTGCTTGCTTCTAATATAGCCCCTGCCCTCTAGTAACAGTTATCTTTTTAAAAGTCACTTCTTATCATGTCACTGTTCTGTGATAACCATTCAACTACTCTACCTGGATCTCGAATCTCCTGCTAAACTCTCAAGCATTGGATACAAGATCTTTCACAACCTGATCCTAGATAAACTCTTGCCTTTGTTCATGTCCATCTCAGTCCCTCATCTCTGTCTTAGAAAAAGCTATTAAATGATATAACTCTTCAAATGCAACATTCTTTTCTTTCTTATCTTGGCACATGCCACCCACAAGAAATACTTTTTCCTCTTTGTCTCTTCACTTGCTTTACCAAACTGCTCCCTATTCTTTCTTTTATACTCAACTGTGAAGTTTCCATGATTCACCCTTCCCAAAATACATCTACACAAACACACATAATTTAAAAATAAATGTGAAATAAAAACATTTTTAAGAACAAACCCTAAGAAAAACCATTGCCATAGACCCACACCAAAGAAAAACTAATACTGTGCACCAAGAAAATGCATCTATGCTTTGTAAACATCTTTACAAAGATGTTACATGTGCTTTCAAACTCTTGAGCTATCACTTCCATTCCATGAATTAATGCTGATATAGCTTCACTATGTGTCATCACTTCTCCAAGTTAGTGGCAAACTTTATCTGAAAGGAAAGAAAAAAGACTTATAAGGTGAGAGGCTTAATGGGATAAGCTACTATCCTCTGTATTCCTGCTCTCCCTTCTTTATCAGTCTTTCTATATTCTCCTGTTTTGGACACCCTTCCATTCTAGATCGCTTGCTTGGTTATCTCACACCTTTATAACTAGCTGTCTGATCCCCTAGTCATCTTGTTCTTGTCAGGCCTCAGTTGCGGTAATTATCACTGGGCATGAAAACAGCAAAAGGTGACTCGCTGAACCCCCTGAGTCCTGAAACACTTATTCCTCTCTGCCCCAATAGGTTATAGCAGCCCAGTGTCTGCATAGTAGCCAGGTCAATTATTTCTGCCAATATAGTAACTCTGTTATTTGTCTGCTGGTCTGTTGGCATGGGGTTTCCTAGGTGGCTCAGTGGCAGAGTCCACCTGTCAGTGTTGGAGACACAGGCTAGATCTCTCGATTGGGAAGATACCCAAGAAGAGGAAGTAGCAACCCACTCTGGGATTCTTGCCTGAAAAATTTCATGGACAGAGGAGCCTAGGGGGCCACAGGCAATGGGGTCACAAAGAGTCAGACATGACTGAGCAACTGAGCATGCACACAGCACACACACACACACACTATTGGCATGAGGAACCTAAAATGACGTGGTGGCAGCTTTGACTTTAAATATAGTTCAACATTTATTATGCCCCTAGTTGCAGGCCCTTCCCCTTCTCACATCCCACCCAGGAACCGAGATATGAGTTCTGTAAAGACTACACTGCAAGTACAGGAAGCACAAATTCCCCAACTGGATACACAGAAGTAATGGTCAATGGAAGACCTTCTACTTCTATTATTTGTTTCACAGGCTCATTTAGATAATCTATTTGCATCACAATCTCACAGAATAGCAATTGATTCAAAGTATATTGTAATGGTGGTTTAGTTGCTAAATCATGTCTAACTCCTTGCACAACCCCATGGACTGTAGCCCACAAGACTCCTCTGTCCTTGGGGTTTTCCCAGAAAGAATACTGGAGTGGGTTGCCATGCTCTCCTCCAGAGGATCTTCCTGACCCAGGGATAGAACCCACATCTCCTCTTTACCATCTAAAACACCAGGTAACCTGGGCTTCAAAGAATATATAGCAACTTAAAGGACAATGTGCAAAAGGCAACCAATACTGCAAAATGTCCTCCCCAGTGAGTGAGTGAAGTGAAAGTCGCTCAGTCGTGTCCGACTCTTTGCGACCCCATGGACTATATAGTTCATGGAATTCTCCAGGCCAGAATACTGGAGTGGGTAGCCTTTCCCTTCTCCAGCTGACACCTTATGTGCACTTTTGACAGACACTTCTGAGACTGTATGTGATCAACAGTTCCTGAACTGTGGATCCCATGGTCATGCGCTCCTTGCTCTAACTCCTCAGTCCTACAGTGAGTTCTTCATCCTAGGTGATGTCTTTTCAAAGTATAATCAGACACTTTGTTAGCCCTCTGACAAGTCTGCTAGCTGAGGTACTGTATACACAGATACACATCAATCTCGATACAGGTGGTTTGCTGTTTGTATAATCAACTAGACACCAAGTAACTTGCTGGATTCTTCAAAAGATGAGGGTTTAGTATTAATCTCACAGCTGACTGGTTAGACATTCAACAGCAAGTTACTTTTGGTGAAAGAGAACCCATGCTGTTTAGCCTATAGATAGACATTATCCCAACCATAATAGCTTCTCCATTCATGAGCCAAATGTGCAAATACTAGAGCAGAAAAGCAGAAGCTGGCTAGCATAAATTAAATTAGTAATTACTTCCATCTGCTTTTAGTGGTGCCTCTGAAATTGGTACTCTAGAGTATGAATTGTTTTGAAATAAGAAGATGTACAGATCTTTGTGCCACTCCCATCCATCTTCATGCCTCTTGTGTATTTCCTTGTCTCCAATGTTCTATTCTTGCACTTTCCAGATCCCTGAAAAACCTACAAAGCTATTCACCACTTCCCAGGGGTTTTTGTACCTTCAACCACTTCTTTCTTCACATATAGTTGGTGACAAGTTACACTGAATGAAGTTCTGTTTAGTGGGAGACTTTCCCCTCACCGCTGTCTTCCAGGGCCGCTCCAAGCAGTGACTGTGTGATGGCGGTAATCTTGTCTTCACTTGCATCAGTCAATCCATCCAGATCCAGACCCAGGTGTTTGGCACCCCCATCAGCTGGCCTTCAGGAACCCTCAAAGAGGATGCACTTGTGAGCTTAGAGTTAATAACAGTGTTAAGTGACAAGGAGCTCTGGTCAGCAATGTGAAATGTCCATTATCTAATAAGTTTATCGCACATGAATATGTCCTCAGGGACCAGAGAAATGACTATGCTGGAGATCTGTGAAGTGCACCTGGGCTAGGACTTTGTCACCGGCCTCTGTGTATCCGCCTTCACAAGGTGGGCAGTTGATGCTTGAATCTTCAGATGCGAAAGTCAGCTCAGAGCCTGTACTTAAGTGCTCTCAAAATATTTGAGTATTTCTACTTTCTTCAATGTATTCTCCTATATTAAAGGAAAAGGAATGGGAGAATGGCTATTGAATGTGTCTTTTATGTATATTCTTTCTGCAGTGTTCTTCCACCCCTTTGATCAATAACCCTGACTGAAAACTGGCTAAGTTTTGGGAACAAGGACTGTGGTTTTCCCTTGCAGAGACTGCCATCAATCTTCTCACTTGTTCTTGACCTCCTTTGATTGTATAGGTCAGGGATCATCAAACTTCTCTGGAAAGGGCCACACAAAAAATTATTTTATGGCTTTTCAGGTCACACAGTCTCTGCTGAACCTACTTAACTTTGCCACTGTGGCACAAGATGGCCATAAACCATAGGCAAACAAATGTACTGCTTATGTTCCACAGGCAAGTGACTGGCTTGGACCCACAGACTGTAGTTTCCTGACCCTGATACAAGTCAAGTTATACCCCTACTGTTGCTACCCATCTATCTCAGTCACAGGAGATCTGTGGTCTCTCAAATAAGACAGAGCCTCCAAAGTCAGTCCCTGCATGCTGCTCTGACCTTGCTGCCCATCATAATAATGATATCTACTTTGCTGCTGTTCACTGAGGGCTGCCATCTGACATCAAATATGCCATGATTTTATTATCCACATTGACCCCAGGGAGACAAGCTCCATACAAGCATCTTCCATCATCAATGGAAGCCTACAGAGATAGTCACCACTATGCTTCTCATCAATATTGAATTTCTTATCCTTTTAGTAAAAGGAGAGTCCTCTGGGACCTTCCAAGAAACATAGTCAGATGGTATTTTTTGCACTTGTTTAATAAATTTATTCTAAATTGCTCATTCATCAAGTTGGTGATGGAGTTCTTACTACTATCTGACTAGTAAGCTCTCCTCTTCCAGTATTTCACATCAAGGGGACAACTTCTGGTATCCTCCTAAGTTGAGTTCCTCAACAGCATACCCCATGAAGAAGATAGAAGGACAAGAAGCTTATTTAAGAATCACACCCAAGACTTACTGGCAGGGGGAAGAGGAAGAAAGACAAATAAGGAAAGGAAGCCAAATACAGACTGTTATCAAGCAAGTTACTGATTCAGGCAATTAAAATGCAGTCTGGCTGAGAAACTTGAAATTATCCTTCCGAAGGGTCAGGAAAACTGAAGTATCAGTCTTCAAACTCTCATCCGTCATTGGCCAAGGACTGTTCCTAGGGCACTAACTGTATAATGAGAGAAGCCGTGAGACTGAAATGGCAGGATCACGCAACAGGAAACATGTGTCACCATGAGTACCGGGGAGACATGGGCAGGACATCAATTATATGTTCTACACACATTATAGCTGATGGAAAGGAAGAAAGGGATGGATAAGAGAAAGATTAAAAAAAATATTTTATTTCTTAGAGTAAAAAGATAAGATATTGTCATGTAGACATTCCCAAAATGCTAGGGTTCAAAAGAGATAGAAGCTCATTTTCCTCTCTTGTTGCACTCAAATTTCCTGATCGATACGCGGCTCTTCTCCATATGGCCATTCAGAGGCCACGACTATGACAGTTCCACTATATTCAATATATGGTGTTCAAGGCCACTTCGAAAATCACCTTTTTGGCCAGGGGAAAGAATAGAAGGTAGAGATTTACTTCCCAGAATGTGTATTGAAGCTAACAGACATAATTCTCACTTATGTAATATTAGCAAGATTTTGTTACAGGAGACTTGGGTTCGATTCCTGGGTCTGGAAGATCCCCTGGAGCAGAAAATGGCAACAGTATCCTTGCCTGGAGAATCCCATGGACAGAGCAGCCTAGTAGGTTACTGTTTATGGGGTCACAAGAATCGGACGTGACTGAGCGACTAAGCACACACACACCATTATGGCTACACCACTGTCACCAGCCACAGTACACGAGGGTTCTGTCTAAAGGTAATAATATATGTTGCTCATATAATTCAGTGGCTTGAAAGTAACCACCCAAGAATTTAAAGTAAACAAAGTTTTAAAAATATTGTAGATTTTTCTAGATGTGGTGGAGGGGTCAGGTAAAATTTAATTTTTACTATTGTTTTGAATTTGATTGAAATATATTCCAAAAGTATAAAAATGAAGTGGGTCTGATTTGGGAATATAAAATAATTTATAAAACTCAACGTTAACTAATAATATCAAAATACATAATACCATCTTTAATACAATCCCATTACCCAGGTGGCTCAATGATAAAGAATCCACCCGCCAATGCAGGAGACCCAAGAACAGTGGGTTCAATCTCTGGGTGGGGAAGATCTCCTGGTGTAAGAAATGGTAACCCAATCTAGTATTCTTGCCTGGAAAAATGCCATGGGCAAAGAAGCCTGGCAAGCTACAGACCGTGGGGCCACAAAAAGTCAGACACAACTGAGCAACTAAACACACACACACATGCATTAGAGTAAATTAGGAAAGATACACACACACACAACAAACAGAACATGCTTATGTGTGCTTACAGATATTCTTAGAAAGATACATCAAAGATTATTCATAATGGTTATCATCAAAGAGTGAAACTGCTGGTCAGAAGTTTCAATTAGAAAAAGGGAGATTTCAGTTTTTCTGATTTTTTAAAGTCACTTCCACTTAAAGTATTTGTTTATTTGTTTAGAAAAAAATAATATATTTACTAGGAAGATAAGTCCATTGAGCTAAAAAGTCAAATACTCTGACTTGCATTTTTTAGTCACATAACTTAAACTGCAATCATGCATTTATACTTTGCAGTATTATAAAGTAATTAACCTCCAATTAAAATAAATAAATTTATACATTAAAAAAAATAAACTGCAAACTATCTTAAAATTCCTCACTGTTCACCACAGCTGTCTGTTTCCCATCAGTTGGCAGAATCACTGAGTCATAACAGGACAGAGTTTCATTAACATAGGCAAAGAAGAGCCCTATTCTGTCTCACATTCTCCATCCATGCCATCTGAGTGACTTCCATCCAGTCAGAATAGGACAATTCTGTTAGCATGCATCCATTCATCCATTTATCAATTCACTCATCTCCTTAAAATTTTGAGTCAGAAGCAGCAACAAAATCATTAGAAGCAGATGATGAAAACATCATGATGGTGATGGATGGTGGAAAGAGAACTTCTGGAGAAAACAGTGTTTCAGAACAGACATTTGCATTATTACAGGGGGACTCTACCAGCTATGGACAGAATTGGAAGAGATAGTCTTTGTTCAAAATCTTGTATTCTTTTTTCATCACAATACCTATAGAAGTAGTAGCCCTCTAAGGGTAAATACTGAAAGGAGGAGGTTTTATTAATAATAATTCTTTACCCTTAGCACTTTATTGAATGTGATTATTTAAGTATGGCAGATGTCCTTATACATCTGCTCATTTGCACTTGCTTTGTACAGTCCATGAGAAATAATGACCACTTTTAGGATAATATACATTCATGAGTTATGTTTTGAACATAAGGTAAAATCTTCATTTCCACATAATGAAACTTTTTATGATATGATCATTTTACTTTTCAACTCATGCCAAGCACCATGCATTTCTTTTTTTTTTTTTTCCCCCAAAGTGATCAAATCTGCCATATAGCTTATGCAGTTAGGTCCTTCTGACCGTTCAGAACACAGTCACACTGATTCAACCTTTGCCTGATGCTCTGGCCACAGGGACACCTTTCAAGTTGTTCTTTGAGAAATTCATTTAAGTCACTTAAAAGCACTGGGGTCTGGTTGAATTCCCGCAATAGGATAGGTTTGCTGCTGAATGGGAATTTGAATTCTGCTGGATCGAGACCAGAGTTGAGAAACCCACTCTGAAGCATCACGGTCAGAAAAGCCAAAGAGTGAAGAAAGCCACAAAGAAAAAACCAGCAAACATACCTAAAATTAAAATGGCAGGAGGTGAGGCCTATTCCATCTGAAGCTTCCACAGGCAGACGTCAGAGTGGAGGAAGGAAGAAGCGGGGCTCTAGAGCTAGGACATGAGCTCAAGTAAAAGAATATCGAGGTACCTCCTGGTGGCCCAGTGGTGAAGAATCTGCATTCCAGTGCAGGAAACAAGGGTTCAGTCCCTGGTCCTAGAATTAATACCTCACATGCCTCTGGGCAACAGAGCCCAGGTGCCACCAGGACTGAGCCCACACTTTAGAGATTGCTCTCTGCGACAAAAGAAACCACCACAGTGAGAAGCCTGAGCAATGCAACTGGAGAAAGCACGTCACCCCTGCTCTCTGCGGCTAGAGGAAGCCTGCCAGCAGCAGCGGCGAGCTGTGTGCCACAGCAGAAAAGCCTGCACAGTCGAAAATAAATACATAGATAAAATTAAATACAAAGGTCAATGGCTGTCTTAGACATTTGCCTAAAATCAACATTAGGCCGCTGCCCATGAAAACATCCACCCAGAAAGGACCGCTCTGTGCCCCTCTTCAGCTTGTATAGTGCATGAAAAGACAGAAGATGCAAGTGAGGGCTACCTCTTTGAGTCTCCTCTGCCTGCTCAAATTCTGTATAGGTCAGTGGGGCCCTGCACTCAGGTTAAACAGACAAACTTCCACTTGGCTTCATTATAGCTTCTCATCATATTCCTTTTTCCAACCTTAACAAAGTCATCAAACAAAAAGTACGCAAAAACACAAAACAAAACCATAGGTAAGCAACTAAAGAAAAACAACAAAAGAAACGAGGCAAAAGCAAAGAGGACTCCAAGGGTGCATAGCAAAGAGTGAATACCAGCTTGAATATTCAGGATTTCCGGTAACTATTCCCCCTCCAACCTACACACAAATGTTATCAGGTAAGTAATGTTCAGGCAAGATTCCATGCCAATAAAACCATATAATAATGATTCTTCTATTTTTAAACAATGGAATTTCAGTGTTTACTTTTTCTATAAATATGCATTGAATTCTTACTCTATATATTCCAAAGGGTATTCCAGAAGCTGCAATGGTCTTTGCTCTCATGGAGTTTATAATCTAGTGACAGAAAAATCAGTAATCTCATTGAGGTAAGCTTTCAAGTTTAAAATAGTGTGACTTGGGAGCACGGAACTGTGGAAATTGGCTGGAGGGGCAGAGACATACTGATGCAGACTGCTTCTTTGCAGTAGTAGATGATATTCTATCAAATACATGAAGCCATTTCATTCCACATGAGATTAGTGCATGTCTTTTGTATTATAAACTCTTTAATAAAATAACGAATGCCCCATAGAAATTAAATAAGTGTTCTGACGCTCCAAATTTTCAATTGACAACAAGAAATCGAATTATAGACGCTGGGGAGGGATCGCTTTCATATGAACATGGAAAAGCTTTTACACAGAAGGATTGAGAGATATCACACCCTAGCTGAGAGCCAGTGGTGTTTGAGCCTGACTTCCAAGTGCTTCGTAACGAAGCAGCCACAACTGCTAGAGGAACTGACATTCTACAGTCCATGGGCTGCAAAGAGTCGGACACAGCTAAGGACATACTCACACACATACACACACACTACTTGTAACTGGGCTGTTCTGCAGGTATTGTCTTTGAAAGCTGCAAATAAATAATACCTGATAACTTTGAAAGATTAAATGTAAAAACAGGGGGAAATAAAGGCATAGTACAAGACAGGCCAGATTTTCTCAAAAAATCTATTTATCTTTAGTGAAGAGTATTTTTTAAATATAATTCAGGAGGAAAATGGGCCACAACCAGCACCAACACAGAGACAAAAATGCTGTTTCCATACTTATTGTCTGAGACTTCTGTCCCCTCATAGAGCTCCCATTTCCCATGTAGCCCTGCGGGGCCAGCAGATATTAATTGATTTCATCAACATCTGACTCAATTCTGGTCAGATGTTAAAATGATACATTGTAAGCCAAAGCAAGTAGATACTGTGACTTGTATATTAGAATTCTAGGACTGCTATCACAAAGTACAAAAATATAGAAGTTTCAAACAACACCCATTTGTTACTTGAATTGCTGTGGGACTCAGCTGATTCTCACCTTAGCATCTCACAGGGAGGAAATCAAGGTGCCTGCAAGCTTGCGTTCCTTTCTGGAGGCTCCAGGGAAGAGTAGCACTGAGCTCATTCGGGCTCTGGCAGAACCCAGGTCCTTGTGGCTGTAGGCGTGAGATGCTGCCTTATTAACCATCCGCACAAGAGCCACTCCAGTTTCCCAAGCCCATCTGCATTTCTCGTCATTACTCCTTCCATCTTCACACCAGCAATCGGCTGTCGAGTTTTGCTTAGCTTTGAGTATCTCTGACTTCTGCTTCTTCCAGCTAGACATATTTCTCTGCTCCTAAAACTTTTAGGATTAGACTTGAGTCCATCCTTGTAATTCAGCATAATGTATTTAAGGCTCCCAACCTTATTTCATCAGCAAAGTAAATAATATATTCACAGTTTCTGAGGGATTATGGTATGCACATCCTTGGGATGCCATTATTCTGCTTAAATAGCCTGATTTCACTATCAGAGTTGGAAGAAATGGTTCAGCTATGGAAAAGGGGGAAAGAAGACATATAATAGAAATGGACTGACTAACAGTGGTTGATTGAAGATAAGTTGTATCTGGTTGGTGGATTTGTCTGGTTAGTAAGGTATTTGCTGTTTGGTTTTTACATTGAATCTGAATGCCTTTAGGGTGATAAAATACAAATTGTCAACTCCACATTTTCCACCATTCCTCATGGTTTTACTCTGCCCTAATTTCCACTATTAATCTTATATCCCTGTCCTCCGAAAACATCTGTGTTACAAAATCTGCCTTAAAGTGAAGTCCACAGGACACAAATTTAAAAAAAAAATAGATAAATGGGGCATATGGAGTCAGGAGCATATTTGGTCACGAGAAGACAGAAATGGCATAATTCTAGCCATCACATCCTGTGGGATGCTGAGCAGTGTTAGCATACCCTCTTTTGTATTCTCCAAAGCAATCAGAAGACAGTCTGTGTGATTCTATCATCAATTCTGATACTTTTCATCTCTAGAAAGGAACTGGGAGCATACTCAGGGGACTGTAAAAGGGAAAGGTCTGCCAAGCATAGTTACACTCATATACAGGCGAGACTCAAAAAACGGTTTGTTGTTGTTTAGCCGCTAAGATGGAAGGAGTGACGGGAGAGGCATGCAGATGACCTTAGTCACTGCGCTGTGAGAAGACGCTTCCGTCAAATCCAGTTCTTTTTCGACCCCCACGGTCTGTAGCCTGCCAGGCCCCTCTGTCCATGGGATTATCCAGGCAGGAAGATTGGAGTGGGTTGCCATTTCCTTCTCCAAAGGATCTTCCCTACCCAGATCAAACTGGTATCTCCTTCATTGGCAGGCAGGTTCTTCTCCACTGAGTCAGCCAGGAAGCCAAAAAAAAAAAATATATATATATATACATATATATATATATATATGTATATATATATATAAAAGGTTCCTAGTTCACAAGCCTTTCTCTCTCTTTGTAAATTCATTCCTTGAAAGTGAAAGTGCAAGTTGCTCCATCATGTCCAACTGTTTGTGATCCCATGGACTGTAGCCCACCAGGCTCCATGGGGATTCTCCAGGCAAGAACACTGGAGTGGTTGCCATGCCAACCCCATGAACTACACAGTCCATGGAATTCTCTAGGCCAGCATAATGGAGTGGGTAGACTATTCCCTTCTCCAGGGGATCTTCCCAACCCAGGGATCAAACCCAGGACTCCCACATTGTGAGTGGATTCTTTACCAGCTGAGCCACAAGGGAAACTCAAGAATACTAGAGTGGGTAGCCTTTCCCTTCTCCAGGGGATCTTCCTGACTCAGCAATCGAATCAAGGTTTTCTTCATTGAAGGCAGATTCCTTACCAGCTGAGCTACTAAGGAAGCCAAAACTCATTTCTTAACTGTTCATTAAAATGCCTACAAATGAATGTCTGTGTGCTTGGCATCTATCACACTGAAAATTTTATAATGTAGATAAACTCACAGGAAACAATACAGTGACCAGACAGGGAACAGCACAGATTCTGGTACCAGGCTGCAGAGATGAAAACTTTGGCCCAATTATTTACTCACTGCTTCCAACTGGGAAAAGTTATTTAATTCCTCTGTGCTTTGCATTTCTCATCTGCAAAGTGGGAAGAGTAATGGAACCTACTATACAGGGTGATTTTGTGAGGATCAAATAAGTTAACATATTAAGGGAACTATCTGATTCAATACTTACTAATACGTGTTCAATACTTCAGTACTTATTCAATAAACATTGAATATTATTGTTTAAACCTCTCAATTGATTTTTAAAATAATATCTATGCTCTTAAAAAAAAGACTGAGTAATGCATATGTGAAACAGATTAAAATTTTATTCCAATATTTGTGTGTAGGGTTAAAAAATAAATCAGATTCTCAGAAGGGGCTCAGTGTTTCCTGGTGAACATTAAGTAAACTCTCATACAGAAAATAGCCACAAAATTCCACAGTGGAGAGTGTGAAGGAAAGACAGGAGAACAGAGCTGAATGTGTGTGGAGAGCTGGGAATATAACTGAGAAACATAATTTTGTGGAGTTTATAACTTAGTAGAAAGTGGATTTTCTATGAAGCTAATGAAGCTGAAACTTTGGAAAACTTTATAATGCAGGACCCTTCTAAGGTCGAGGAGGAGACCTAATAATCTGTGAATTTAGTTTTGTGCTAATGATTTTGAAGCAATTTTCTTTTCCAGCTTTATTGGAGTTTAACTGGCAAATAAAATTGCAATATTTAAAGTGTGAAGTGAAGTCGCTCAGTCGTGTCCGACTCTTTGCAACCCCATGGACTGTAGCCTACCAGGCTCCTCTGTCCATGGGATTTTCCAGGCAATAGTACTGGAGTGGATTGCCATTTCCTTCTTGAGGAGATCTTCCCAACCCAAGGATCAGACCTGGATCTCCCACATTGTAGACAGACGCTTAACTGTCTGAGCCACCAGGGAATTTGACACATGTATAAAGTGTGAAAAGATACTCCCATTGAGTTAATTAGTACCTCAATTGTCTCACATATTTACCTTTGTGTGTGTATGTGTGTGTGTGAACATTTAAGTTCTACTCTCTTGGGCTGTGCTAAGTCACTTCAGTCTTGTCTGACTCTTTGCGACCCCATGGACTGTAGCCCGCCAGGCTCCTCTGTCCATAGGATTCTCCAGGCAATAGTACTGGAGTGGATTGTCATACCTTCCTCGAGGAGATCTTCCCATGCGACTGAACCCATGCCTCTTACATCTCCTGCATTTGCAGGTGGATTCTTAACCACTAATGCCGTCTGGGAAGTCTTAGCAAATTTCAATTACACAAAAGTTTTATCAATTATAATTATCATGTTATACATTAGATCTTCAGACCTTATTTACTTTATAACTGAAAGTTTGTAAGCTTTGATCAATCCTTTCTTTTTTCCACTTCCCTACCAGCCCATGGTAACTGTACTTTTACTATCTAATTATCTTCTTTTTTTTTTTTAGATTTCACATATAACTGATACCGTGCAGCATTTGTCTTCCTCTGTCTGACTTCTTTCACTTAGCATATGCCCTCCAGATTCATTCACTGATATTGTCCCAAATAGCAGGATTTCCTTCTTAGACTAAATAATACTAATATTATTCCATTGTGTATATATTATTCCATGACTCCCCTGGTGGTTCAGTGGTAAAGAACTTGCCTGCCAATGCAGGAGACCTGAGTTTGATCCCTGGATTGGGAAGATCCCCTGGAGAAGGAAATGGCAACCCACTCCAGCATTCTTGCTTGGGAAATTCTGTGGACAGAGAAACCTGGTGGGCTTCCATGGGGTTGCAAACAAGTGTGACACAATTTATCAGTTAAACAACAACATATTATTCCACACACACACATCTTCTCATCCACCCAACGGTCAGTAGACATTAAGGCTCTTTCCATAGGTTGGCTACCATGATTACGGCTGCGGTGAACATAGGGGTGTAGGCATCTCTTTGAGGTAGTAGTGATTTTATTCCCTTTGTATAACGAGAAGCAGAATTATTGGACCTTATAGTAGCTCTGTTTTTAATTTCCTGAGGAATCTCCATACTATTTTTCATAGTGGCTGTTTACATTCCCAGCAACAGTTTTCAAAGGTTTTCTTTTTTCCATATGCTTACCAGCACTTTTATCTGTTATATTTTTGATAATAGCCATCTTAACAGGTGTGAGGTGATAGTTCATTATGATTTTGATTTGCATTTTCCTAATGATTAGTGATACTGAGCAGCTTTTCATGTGCCTGTTGGCTATTTGTATGCCTTCTTCGGAAAAGTCTATCCAGGACATTTGCCCAGTTTAAACATGGCTTATTTATTTATTTCCTGCTATTGAATTCCATGAGTTGCTTGTATATTTTGGATATTGAAGTCGTAGTTTGCAAATATTCAAATGTCCCTTATAGGATATGTTGGGAAAATTTGTAATTTCCTCTCTTCTGTCTCACCACAGCAAAAATTTGAAGTGATGGATAGGCCAGTGGTATAGCTCAGTAATATTTGGCAAGCAGAGGAAAATACATCCTCAAGGCGTGAGAGCGGTCCAACCCAAAAGATTCTAAGAGAAGAGAGAGGCCCTAGGCTCAATTTTGGCTCCTCCTTTTATGTGTTCTTTTCTCCTCCACCTGAGCTTACCTTATGTAAATTGGTCTAGCCAGGAGGGCTGTTTGTTTCACCTGAGGTTCTCATTCTAGTCCTTGAACCTTTCTTTGTTCTATTTATGCAAGATTTTCCCTTCTTTGTCTTTTAGCCACCACCACTCTGGACTCATTTTTTCCTATTGTAACTACCTAACATTCCCCCCTCAAGAGATGGGAGGCCCAGTTCTTTGGGAACAGGGGCATGGAGGTCTTTCTGGCTACTTCCTGCTGAGCTAGGATGACAAGGGGCATTGGCCTCCCCCTCTTGCTAGTCTCAAGCCTCAGAGTCCTTATAGTGGTGTCCATCTGAGGGTGAGTGATATTTTCTGTGGTCAGGTGTAGTTTTATATATCCTTATTAAACTGGCACTGCATGTTGTAGTTTGTTGACCTGAGCAGAGACAAAATGGGTTAAACAATAGATAATACCTGGAGCAATCATAAGCAGCATCAATATGGTGATAACAGGGATTAGTAAGGGAATTGGCCAACTCCAAATTCCCCTTCTCAGAAGAAGGATCCACCAAAGAGAGATTGTAGCTCTCCAGCTCATTATTTGAGATCCTGTAGGATCTGAATGTTTTCCTTGAGGACTGTGAGACTTTCTTTAACTTAACTGGAGGTACTTACCCAGAAACAACACGTCTCATTCAAGATTTCTCAAGTCACTCTTTATTCAGGGATCAGGAAATCTATCTCCTGTCTATTTAGGACCACAACCCCTGCCAACCTGTGTTGGCTCTTTAGAGCTGTCCTGAGAAATCTTTTCCCCAGAAACTTACTTTTCAGGCTGTTCATTAGAATGGCACTCATTTGTAGTCCTGAATAGGTGTCTGAGATCTCCCAGGGCTCACAGGTGTATTGAGCGTCCTTTTCTGTTTTCTTCTATGGCTTGACTCATGAGTACCTTGAGTGCCGTGGGGGTAAAAAGTTTTACAGGGTAGGGGCCCTTTCATGGGCTGGAGCCTTTGGGGACCCATCTTTCTAGACTTTAATTAGGACTTGAGTCCCTGGAGCATATAGTGGTCACTCTTTAGAATCTTTTGGGTCCTGGTTGACACCCCACAAGCATATATCCTGTCAAAATTGCCCAATGGCCATGGTATAAGACCAGAAGGTCTGAGCCTCTGGATCTAGGAAGAGGTCATTGACATAAAAAAAGGTCTCCCATATAGCATCTCATAAGGACTAAGATCAAGCTGTTCCTTGGGAACAATACAGGTGGAGAGGAGAGTTTTGGTAAAGCCTCCTTCCATCCCAGGGAGGTCTGGGTTATCTTTCTTATTGCTGATTTTAAGAACTGGTTGGCTATTTTTACTTTTCCTAAAGACTGAAGCCTCCAGGCACAACGAATATAAGTAATGCCCAATGCTTTAGAGACCCCTTGGGTGACCTTAGAATTAAATGATGTCCCATTGTCACTTTGTAATGACCTGGGCAGACCAAATCTTAGAATGATTCATGGAGCAGTTTTTTTTTTTTTTTACTATTTCCTCAGCCTTCTCAGTCTGGGTGGGAAAGCCTTCAATCCGTCCTGTGAATGTATCTATCATGACTAATAGGTATTTATACCCTTGAGAAGCTGGCATGTGGGTGAAGTCCATCTGCCAGTCCTCTCCTGGGTAGGCCCCATGTCGATGGACAGGCTGGGCCAGCTGGGGTCTTTGAGCTCCTTGGGGGTTGTTTAATTGGCAAATAGGACAAGAGGAAACCACTTGCCTCATAGTCATCTGGAGGCCTGTTTCTCAGAAGGACCTTTCTAGTAATCTTTGGAAAGCCTTTTCCCCTAAATGAGTGGAGGCATGTAAGGAGTTAACCAACTTCCATTGGAGGTTCCCAGGCAGAAAAAGGAATTCCTCCTTGTGGAGCGACCCCATATGACCTTCTTGAAAGCCCTCACTCTTAGATTTAAAAGTCTCACCTTCAGTATATGAAGGAGTTTCTGGCAAATTAGACTGTGGAACTAAGGTGGCAATCCCTATTGTCATTGTTCTGTAACGCTGCTCTCTTAGCTGCCTGATCGGGTGCTTGGTTCTCTCGTGCCACTTCCGTGCTCGCTTTTTGGTGTCCTTTACAGTGGGAGACTGAAACCTCAGTGGGATCATGGACTGCCTCCAAGAGCCTAAGGATTTGATCATATTTGATTGGGGACCCTCAGGTGGTCAAGTGGCTCTTTCTTTCCAAACAGCAGCATGTACATGTAGCACAAGAAAGGCATACTTGGAGTCATTGTAAATGACTTCTCTTTTTCCTTTTCCCATCTCTAAAGCTCAAGTCAGGGCTATGAGCTCAACTAATTGGGCTGAAGTACCTGGTGGCAAACATTTAGACTCTACAGTCTCAAAATTGGAGACTACTGCATATCTGGCTCTTCTTTTTCCATCCAAGACAAAGCTGATTCCATCAGTGTGCCAGATTTCATCAGGATTGGTCAGAGGATCTTCCAACAATCCCTCTCGGGGTTTTGTCCAGTGGTCCAAGGTTTCTAGGCAAGAGTGAAAGGGAAGAGAGCCCTCGGAAGTAGGCAGGAGTGTGGCTCAGTTAAGAACCTCACAAGGGGATATAGTCAGGCCTGGATTTTCCATCAGCACTACTTGATATCTGAGGATCCTTTGATCAGACATCCATAAATGGCCTCTCCCACTCAGGAGTTGTTTCACTTGGTGGCTGGTGAAAATAGTTTGCCCTCAAAAGAGAGTTTTAAAGCATCTTCTATCAGAACTGAAATAGCTGCAAGATTTTGAAGGCAAGGCAAGATCTCTTCCCAATAAGTGAGTAGGACACTTAGGGACCACCAGAAACTGGTAGGAAAATGTCCATCCCAGTAACAAAAAAAGTGCTCAGGTGAATCTTTTTGTAATTGTTTTTCCTGTAGCACCAAAAATGATACAGGTTTGGGAGGAGAAGGCTATGGAATAGGAGGTCAGGAAAAAGTAGGTATCCCCTGTGTCAGACAAGAAATCTTGGACCTACCTGCCACATCTAGTTGCACCCTTGGCTCCAGCCCCGTGATTGTTATCTGTGACAGGCAGGCTGGCTGGGCCACTTCAGTCCCATTGAACCACCGTGAAGGGAGGCTTGGTGCTTGACCTTGAGGCTCTTGGGTCCCAAGGGCAGAGTACTTTCCAATGTCCCAGTTGATGGTATTTGTAACAAGCTGTTTTAGGAGACTTGTTACAGTTTGGACACTCTTTGGCCCAATGTCCCACCTGTCTACAGATTAAGCATTTTCCTCATGCTTTGTCCTTTAAGAACTCAGGGTTTGCCATAGGGCTTCCCTGGAGAGTGGCCAGTATCTGGGCATGCCTTATCTCTTACCTTTCCTCCCTTTCCTGGGCCTTGGCCTCCCTCTCCTGTTCTCTGTTATAAAAGGTATGGGTCCTGTTGCTGTAACTGTTGTAACTTTATTCTGATATCTGATGCAAATTGGGACAGGAATTTGTCCTTTAAAATCACCTGTCCCTCATAAGAGTCTAAATCCAGATTAGTAAACTTTTGGAGGGCCTCTTTTAGCCTTTCCAGAAAGGCAATGTGGTTCTTGTTGGGCTGCTGAGTTACTGCTGAGACCAGGGACAGTCCCACAAGTACTGGAGTAGAGTCTTCCTTCTATTTCCATGGGTGGACTTCTGTAGGAGTGAGTCTTTCTGAACCTTATCCTACCCAGTACTGTTGCAATCTGAGAATCACGTGTACCAGGTCAGGGTGCAGATCCCCAGGCAGGTTGAGGCATGACAGCCTCATAGAGGTTGAATCTCCGGGCAGGTTGAGGCATGTCAGCCTCCCAAGAATTGGGTCTCTGGGCAGGCAGAGGCATGTCGACCTCCTGGGACCCCTGAACTGGTGTATCCCCAAGCAGGTTAAGGCATGACAACCTTCCAAGGATCAGATCCCTGGGAAGGTTGAGGCAGGTCAACCTCCTGGGACCCCTGGACTGGAGTTGGGCATCCCCAAGGTCTCCAGCATGACCAGTGCTGGGTAGGATTAAGGGGTTGTAATCTTAACTCATTGCTGGTTTGTTCACCATGGATGGGCATAGATATCATGGTGTAAAGCAGTCCAAGCCTGTGTCCTGAGACTGGAAACCTGGTCAAACAGCCATAAGCCTTATCCTCTTATTGCTCTGAGGGAATGTAAGTCATCAATTTCCTCCCCTAGTCCTCCATATGAACAGTGTTTCCAATGGTAAACATTTCATTGTCATAGACCCACTTTAGGTAACACAGAAGTAATGACAAAGAAGTGGGTTATCTGGTCCTATTAGGGGCATTAAGAGTATTTTAATAATAAGTGGTGTGGAGCCATGTTGCCTACAAGGGCACAGGGTCCTGGTTGTAGGAGTTAGTAAGTAGCTTAAGAACAAATTGATAAGAGCCCAACAGACCAGATGTACCATAAAAGTGGAGCGGCTATTTGATCCAGGGGTATGTTTGTAACTTTAGGAGAAGGGTGGTAAGGGTTTGGGCCCAGTGGCCTATAGAGCTAACCCCCAAAGTGGCAAACATTATTCCTGGAAGCCCAGTTGCCTTTGAAGGGATGCCACCAGATGGACTTCTAGCAGACACTGTGTGCCTGTCGCCCGCCCTAGCGGGTTCACTGAGAGATGCCCACGTTGCACGTGTTGTAGGAAACATGGAAGATGAAGGCCTGAATATCTAGAGAGATTGGATATTACACAGTATTTCCCTCCCAAGGGCTTCCCTGATAGCTCAGTTGGTAAAGAATCCACCTGCAAAGGAGAAGACCCTGGTTTGATTCCTGGGTCAGGAAGATCTGCTGCAAAATGGATAGGCTATCTACTCCAGTATTCTTGGAACTCCCTTGTGGCTCAACTGATAGAGAATCTGCCTGCAATGCAGGAGACCTGGGTTAGGAAGATCCCCTGGAGAAGGAAGGGAAAGATTTCCCACTGCAGAATTCTGGCCTAGAGAATTCCATGGACAGTCCATGGGGTCACAAAGAGTTGGCTACAACTGAGTGACTTTCACTATCCCTCTCAAAGGCCAGCTATTTTCTGGTTGTCCCTCCAGAAGATTGTAAAGCAACATTGTGGGCCTGGAACCCTGTCCAGGAAAAAGCATGAAACAGGGTGGAAGAGGGCAGGGCACAACTTTTGAAAGAATATCATAGCCCAAGAGCACAACATAAACCAACTAAAATCAAATGGGTCCAAGATGACAAGTCAAATTCAACTAAACCTTGATCCTCAATCTGCAAGCTAAATGACACACCCAGAGGTACCAGGACATTCCAAAGCACTGTCAAAAGACCTAGGAGTGGGAGGTTTCCCAATTGTTGGAATGATTCTCCCACTCACTAGCATATGAAATCACCCAGCTCAAAAAAACTAACCGCACCACATTCCATGGGCACTGCACTCTCCCTCTGAGATGGCCAACACTCTGTGGAGTGTGCTCTCTGAATCCAAACAAATCCACCTCTTGACTTTTTTTTTTTTTTTTGCACTTTTTTTTTTTTTTTTTTGCAATGAGACATCAAGAGCCTGTCTTTCATTAGGTCCTAAAACCAGGCATTGTGGGTTTTGGCCAGGCTCAAGTACCAGTAGGGTATGACTGAGTGACTAAGCATAGCACAGAGTCCCTACCATGTGGGTTTGAGTCCCAATTTTAAGTAATCAGTTTGAAGCACAACTTTCAGAAATGGAAAGATGATGACCTGCCCAATACTTTGTAAGCAGTGGCATAGATGGAGAGAGGAGCTGAAGGATGGAAGGAAAAAGCAGTGGGAAAAACGTGCCAATGAATCCCCATCATAACCTTCTGGAAAATCTGCTAAATACCTGACCTTTGCTCAGTTTTTATTGACCTGATCCTTGGCGCAGAGAAGATTAAGGACAGAAGAACCCCCACCTGCTTGGGCAACAGCTACTAAGTAGCCCCTGCCAGAGTCCCTCAATTGCACCTGTTTCCACTTGCATGTTCTCAAGGGGTTCAAGGAAACAAGAAATGAGAAATCACAAAGGAATTAAGATTTTTTTCAGCCATATGTCCTTCCAGCCATAGGGATGAGGACTTCCTACCCCAATCAGAGATCTCCTGGAATCTGAGACTGAGCCACGTGAGCTTTCTGCTGAAATTGTCTTTGCTGTCCCACTTTCCAGCACACTGGGCTTCTTGTCACTTTCCCTGCACACGGTTTTCTTCACTTTCAGCTTCCACCACAGGAGATTTCATCGAGTTGGGCTTCTGCTGTGCTTGGCCTCCACCTTATAGGGGCCAAGCCAAGGTTGTTTCAGCCAGGTCAAATCAGAGTCAAGGCATCATAGATGTTGGGGGAGTGTGTAATTTCCTCGGTCCTGTCTCACCACAGCAAAAATTTGAAGCGATGAGTGGACCAGTGTTACAGCTATTTTATTTGGCAAGCAAAGGAAAATACATCCTTGACGCCTGAGGGCAAGCGGATCCAAAAGATGCGAAGATAAAAGAGAGGCCCCAGGCTCTATTTTGGCTCCTCCTTTTATATTTTTTTTTTTCTCCTTTCCCTGAGCCTGCCCTGTGTAAATTGATCCAGCCAGGAGGGCTGCTTGTTTCACCTGAGGTTCTTACTCCAGTCCTCAGACCTTCCTTTGTTCTGTTTTCACAGGCTTTTCCCTTTTTATCTTTTAGCCACTGCCATTTTGGACTCCTTTTTTCCTATTCTAACTATTCTAACCTATTCTAACTATGTGACTCTGTTTGACTTAAAATATTTCTCCCAACCCATAGTTTGCTTTTCATTTTCTTGATGGTGCTCTTTGTGAAGCAGAAGCTTTCTGGTCTGATGTACTCACTTGCTTACTTTTGCGTTTGCTGCCTTTGCTTTTGATGTCATATATTTCCCTAAAGAAGGTCCACCAAAATGGAATAGACATCAGATCTCCCCAAACCAGGCTATTCAGCTGAAACACATGCACGTATTCTGTGGGATACTTGAGATCCGCATTTGGTTTGTTAGTGTTCCTCGTATTTTTTCCTGCCCATCTCTATGCCATTGCATCTGCTCTGCTGCTGCTTCAGTCATGTCCAATTGTGTGTGACCCTGTGGACCATAGCCTGTCAGGCTCCTCTGTCCATGCGATTCCTCTAGGCAAGAATACTGGAGTGGGTTGCAAGTCCTCCTCCAGGGGATCTTCCTGATCCAGGGATTGAATCTGGGTCTCCTGCATTGCAGGCAAATCCTTTACCACTGAGCCACCGGGGGAAATCCCCACCTGCTCTAGGGCTTATTGACAGAGAACATTCAGCCCAGCAACCTATTTGTTATTGGAAAGTTTTCTCAGTCTTGTAGCCACCACACTTAATAGCAGCTACATTCTGGAATTCTATCTCCTAATCTGAACTGACTGAATCTTTCTCAAGGGCATTCTGTCTGCTCCACCTCAGCTGTCACCATCCTATTGAGAAACCCATCAACTCTTCATAGATGAATATAACGGACTCTCTGTTACCTGATGTCTGAACCCCTTCCCTTACTCTTTCTGGTCTATTTTTTATATTGCCAATAGTATTATTTTTATAAAACTCAAATACACTCATAATAGTCCATTGGATTCTCTGGGCAAGAATCCTGCAGTGAGTAGGCATCTCATTCTCCAGGGGATCTTCCTGACTCTGGGATCAAACCCGGACTCCCACAGTGGGCAGAGTCTTTACCGTCTGAGCCCCCAGGGATGCCTAATCCACTTCATATAATTTTTCAATTGCTTCTCATTTCCTTTAGAGTAAATGCTAACTCCTCAGTAGGAAATTAAGATCCTTCATGATCTGGTCAATACCTTTCCCTCAGTATCATCCCCTCTTTCACCATTTGCTTTCTTCCTATTTCCCAGCTGCATTGAATTACTATTCATTTTTTGACAATGCTACCCTGTGTCCCACTCCCATGCTTCTCTGTCAATGTACCCTGTTAATGATGGCTTTAACTCCATCACCTTATTCCCTGGTTAACCGTAATCTGTCCAGTAAATTCCAAGACATATTTCAAGACCTAGGTTTTCTTCTTCTTCTTCTTCTTTAATGACCTACGTTAAGTATTCTTTGACAACACCCTGGGAATTAACTTTATTTCCTTTGTGTGCCCATTACTCTTTGTGAATAAACTTCATAATCATTTCCACTATATTTAAAAGTATGCACCATTTTCATTTTAATTCCTAAAGCTACCATGTGGCTTCCCAGGGGGCCCAGGGGTAAAGCATCTGCCTGGCAAACAGGAGATTCAGTTCAGTCCCTGGGCTGGGAAGATACCCTGGAGAGGGAAATGGCAACCCACATCAGTATTCTTGCCTGGGAAATCCCGTGATCAGAGGATCCTGCTGGGCTGCAGTCCATGGGGTCACAAAATGTTGAACACGATGTAAGAAACTAAACAACAACAACACAGCCACTATAGTTTGATCACATGGCATGTTTGACAAATGTTGGTGCTGATTGAAGGAACGGAATAATAAGAAATTGGAAACGGCCACCTAGAAGTTACTTCTTATGAATAAATCTTTCCCTCCAAGAAATACTTCAATAAATATGTCATTGACAAGTGTCATGTCTTTTCCTCACATATTAGTCTCTTGAGTACTTATTAGAGTACATAGAACATTGTAAATACTTCTCAACTGATTGAATATTGTCAGCAAGGGCAAATCCAAAGCACACTCCATTTAACTTCTCTGACAGAAGTTAGAGAGTGCCTCATGGGGGGGTGGGGGGGGAGGCGGGGGGGGGGGGTGGGATAGGGACAAATAAATACCAACTTCCACCCAGCAGGTGGAGAATTTGCTTCCTTTTTTTAACCTCTCTAGAAAAGTACTGATTACCCAGGTTAAGGAAGACTATTTCTATGCTAAGAAGACCACAGCTATTTTTCATCTTACAAGAAAAGCCAGTAAAAGTAATTAGATCCTTTCACAGAGTAATCTAATTTATGCTTTTGCGTTCCCATGCCTTGGAAATACATGTTGTTTGCATCTGTATTGATTCCAACCATGTGTAACTCTAAGTTCAGCATGTGGATATAATTTATGTGTTTGTTCTAATTGCAGGAAAAGTATAAGCCAGACTTAAATTATAAAACTATCTATAATCCCAATATAAGCCAAAATAAGTGAGAACTGGTGTTCTTCACTGCTCTTCTAACAAACTCATGATTAATACATTTATAAAAGAAAAACATATTTTTTCTTAAACATCTCTATATTATCATCAAAAGTGCATGCAAAAAAGACTAAACTCAGAAAAATGTGATCAGATATAGATGCCAAATATAGTCATTGGAAGTATTTAAGTATGTTTCTATGTAAACATATTCTGAAAGAAATACATTTTGTCATGTATTCCTCTAAATTCTGACACTTAATGCATCTAAGATTATAAGCATAAAATTAGCATATTATTATTGTAAATTAGCATGGCAAAGATATGGGCAGTGGCGCATTATGAAATGCCATTAGAGAAAAATGGTTTCCTCCTCCAAGAAATATTGAGAATTCTCTCTCTGTCCTATACTTAAAGAGGAAATATTCATTATCAATTACATTTTTATAAGGACCATAAGTATATTATTTGCAAGCTCCCTTTCCTCCAAATGAAGACTGGGCAAATTGCTGTAACTGAAATCACCTTGAACTGATGAGAAACTGCATGCCCCTAATCAGTGGTAGTAATAACAGTCATAGCTACCATTTACTGACTATTAATTATGTGCCAAAGATTTTATATAAAACATATCAAAATCCACACTATGATTCTAAGAATTAAGTACAATTTTTCTACAGCTGATTAAACAGAGGCCAGAAAAGTTCAAGTCCTCCAAGGATACAGCCTTGCCTGGGAAGATGTAGAGTCAGAAATAATACTCAGTTACAGTATAGCTCTCATCCACTGGGTCATATTTACTCTGGGGAGAAATGTTGACTCCCTGAGGCTTCTAGTGAAAGAAGGCTTCCTTCCTTATAATGTTCCATTTCCTATGGAAGTCTATTTCTTCCAATTCTGCTCCCTATGGAGAACAGCTGGCCAATGCCCTTCTTCTAATAAAATTAACTACTTCACTGGGTGAGTAGTCTTTCTTATGAAAGACTTTAAGCCTCTAGAAAACCATTTACTCACAGAAGAAACAAAATCTACGCTGAAAGAATGCAAGAAGAATGTTTCTTTAGCATCAAGCTCTCCCTATACTTTCAGCATGGGTGGGATGGAAAGAGGCAAACAATGCCAAAGGACCAAAAGTAAAGATATTTTCTTAATTTTTTCCTCATAACGATGATCTGGAACTTGCTGACTACAGACAAAAAAAGTTTATGGAAACTCAAAAACTACTGAGAATATAACTTACACAAACATTTTCAGTGTTTACATCCCAAACTAAAGTGTCAAAAACTGCTTAATGTATTATAAAAACATTTTACTACAATAATATTTGTTTTGGGACAAGGCCCTTCTTAAATTTATCATTCAACAATCACATTGCAATTATTCTTATTCTATGAATACTTTTGCTGGTTCTTTAATGAGCTCTTGCATCTGACTCATTTAATGCTTCACTATGTTTTTACCCATTCATCTCTGTCTCTCTGCTGAAAATTAATCAGTTTTTAATAGCCACCTTATGTAATATGCAACAAGGCAGGACTCTCTCATCCTTTCCAAAAAGGACAACATTGAAATATGTCATTAAGCTTATCTTTCCATCAAAATTTCACTCACCCAATTATCAACCTGGGGAATTTTAGAGCCTTATTATAATTCTTTTCATAGTGACTCTAGGGATTAGAATTCCAAATCATCCTGGTATTTCTCAAAGGATTACCAACATCACAGGAAAGGTAAAGACCATTATATTTTGAAATAAAATGTAAACTTTAAAATATATTTGAATGACTAAATACTAGAACAGAGGAGTCCTTTACTTCTCTCAGTATATTTAAACATGACAGTAACTTCTAGCATTTACTAACCTGTTAATGAATTCAAAAGGTAGGTATTTTCTCTTGAGTATAAACATACTGCTGAGTCCTAGCTAAACCAGAGTGGCTGGACTGCATAATATGTAACAAATTATCTCTAAAAAAAACTTGAAAACTAATAATGTTTCCTAAGGAGACACAGAAGATCCTAACCTCCTAATCACTTTGGTGAATGAATGAATGAATGATTTTTGAAGCAATTGATTTGCTGGGTTATTATCCTGGTCCATACTTCCTTCCCCTGTCCTTTCCCTGAAATTATAAGAATATGATCAACCCATAAGTCCGCAGGGAAAATCCTTATATAAAAAAATACCTTTTTCTTTCTTTAGCCCAATGTATTGACCTGTTAGTTATCTGTTTGAACTCCTACTGTATACCTGATACTATGCAAGTCACAGTGAAACACAGGTGAATAAGAGTGGGCTTGTCCTCCTTGAGGTGACATTTTAGTAGGGAGACAAATTGGCTAAACAGACCATTTCTATGTAGTGTGGAAAGTAAAATGATTGAGGCATGATTCAGCAGAATGAAAGCACACACAAAAGGTAACTAACTGCTTGTCAGAGCTCCTGTCACGCTGCATTATAAACCTGTGCGCTCCTGTCATTCAATACTATGCGTGCTGAACTTTGACCATGAAATTACCAAATTCCTTCATAAACACTGCCAGTCAGATGTGAAAAGTATAATAATAGCTAACTTTTACTGATATGCCGGCATTATTGTGAGATTAACACAATATTATGTGTATTAACTCAGTTAATCCTCTCAATTCCCTGAAGTAAGCAAAACTGTGAACTCATTTCACATATGAGGAAACTAAGGCAAAAGAAGCCAAGTTACTTTCTCAAGGTCACAGAACTAGACAGTAGAACTAAAAATCACACTCAGGCAACCTAATGGTATATTCCCAGTTCTCAAACATTTCTTTTCAGTCCACTGCTTTCTAGAGATAGAAAGTACAATGAAAGTAAGGAAAATTAGGTTTGAATCTCAGCTAGAACAGTAATTAGCTCTTGTGATCTTGGACAAGATTTCTAATTTCTCAACTTTCAAGTTTTTCAGTATAAAATATAAACATTTTTATTTTTGTGGCAGTTTTAATGTAGTTTTAAAATTCTTTGATCTTAAATTTCCATTGAGAGGTGAAATATGTTTTTCTCCCCTTACATGTAGGCTCGTAATTCCCCCAACAGAAGTGACCCTGTTCCAGTTTCTAGGTTTAGTCCTTAAAAATCTATCAGTTTCTTCTTGTCTGTTTGGATTCTCTCTCTTAGAACCTAGCCTTCATGGGTGAGGAAGCTCAGGGAATGCCTGTGTGTAAGTGTTGAGGCCAATGGCCTGGGTAGAGCTCCAGCCAATAGTGACTTTTGATATGTAAGCAAGGAAATCTTTGACTTGACCCTGGACATGGAGTATGACTGTTACTGCATGAGAAGCTTCAGCAAGAATCAGCTACACTTAGGATTTCCCTGGTAGTCCAGTAGCTAATATGCCAGGCTCCCAATGCAGAGGGCCTGGGTTCAGGCCCTGGTCAGGGAACTAGATTCCACATGCCTCAACTCAGAGTCACATGCTGCAACTAAAGATCCTGCGTGCCACAGCTAAGACCTAGCACAGCCACTTAAAACAAACAAACAAATAAACAAACAAAGAATCACCTACCCTCAGTTCAAACCCAGAACCATGAGAGATCATAAAAAAATCATTAAAAGTTGTTTTAAGCCATTCTTAGGGGTGCTTTTGTATGCACCAATAGGTAATAGGAACAATTTTATCATTTGTCAGTATTACAAGAGCAAGTTTAAAGCCCTTGAAGAGTGAAAGTGATAGCCGCTCAGTTGTGTCCAACTCGTTGCCTCCCCGTGGACTGTAGCCCACTAGGCTCCACTTTCCATGGGATTCTCCTGGCAAGTATGCTGGAGTGAGTTGCCATTCCCTGCTCCAGGGGATCTTCCTAACCCAGGGATCAAACCAGGCAGACTTTTTACTGTCAAAGCCACCAGGGAAGCCCATGAAAGCCCTTAGTATATTATAAAGCACTGTACAAATGGAAAGAAATGTTAACCTATATTAAGTGTATAGAAGCAATGATATTACATTAAATAATATGAAATCATAAAAATTTCAGTGTTCAATACCAAGGACCAGTTAGTAAATTCATTTAAATCCAGTGGGTATTCCTTGAGTATCTATAAATAGTTAGAAAAAACAGGTTCTATAAAGCTACAAAAACAACAAAGATAGGTATATTCCATGTATTCTAAGGCTATATAAAAACTTCTTAAAACTAAGCAACAAATGAAAAGAACTATTTTATTTAGCATCTAAATTTCTCAGAAACATTATTTTATCCTTTGAAGCACTATTCACTTCTTGACGGAAGATTTGACGCTGACATCAGGAAAATCTGGGTTTTGATCTTTCCTTTAATACTTCCTTGACTGCATATAAAGCATCTCTAGTGAAAAGCTTCTATTTGTAAAATGAGAGTAATAATAGCTAACTTGCAGAATTCTTGGGAGGATTAAATGGCACAACATATACTGAGAGCCTAGTACATAGAATGAGATCAATAATAGACAGCTCTCATTATAAATGACCCTTCTAGGTGTATTTTCCATTGAAAATTTGCATTAAAGATGATCCTAGATATCTATCATCATAGCTCAAAAAAATGGCTACTAAGATTCAGTGCGTTCAGTTCTTAAGAATAATAGCCTATTCAAGTTATTCTTGAATTCCTTCTCACTCTTCTCTATTGAACCACGCATGCACCAGCAAATCCCGTTGCTTTTGCCTTTTTAAAGTACCCTGGATCCAATGACCCTCATGAATCCCACTAGTACCGACCTGGCCAAGTCACCATCAATGCTCACGTGTTATTTGCAATCTCTGTATTGTTTCCATTTTTTTAAAAAAGTGCCATGAACCAGACAGTTTAAAACAACAGAGATTTATTCTCTCATGCCACAGAGGCTAAAATTCCAAAATCAAAGTGTCTTCCGGGCCATGCTCCACCTGAAGTGTCTAGGGGGAGTCTAGAAGCTCACTTTATCACTTACTGGTACTTGTTGGAAATAGTACTTAGTACTTGCTGGAAGTCCTTTGGCATTCCTCAAACAAATGCAACATTAACTCCAATCTCTGATCTTCTCCCAATGTACGTTTACATTTTCCTTTTACAAAGATACCAGTTTTTGGATTAGAGATTGCACTAATCCAGCATAACTTCATCCCATCTTGGTTACATCGGCAAAGACATTGTTTCCACACTATGGAGACTCAGTCAGTGAGGAATCCACCTGTAATGCAGAGAGCCCAGACGATCTCCTGGAGAAGGAAATGGCAACCCATTCCAGTATTTTTGCCTAGAGAATCCTATGGACAGAGGAGCCTGGTGGGCTACAGTCCATGAGCTCACAGAGTCAGAAGCAACTTAGGGATTAAACCACCACAGCAAAGACACTATTTCCCAACTAAGTCATATCTGCAGGTATTGGGGTGTTAGAACTTCAATGTATCTTTTTGGTGGATATATTTCAACTTCTAATACTTCCCATCTGCTTTCCCTGACTTACCTTCAAACTATGTAGTTCATCGTGACTGAAATGTTTTCCATGCCTGATCATGTTCCTCCTTTGTTCAAACCCTCTGTTGAAAATACATTTGCCATGAAGAAGGAAAAAAAAAAAAATCAAAGTTCTGAAAGAAGACAAAAGAATTCATCTCGATCTTCTCAAACCTCCCTGTGTTTCACCCACCCCAGGGCTGTTTCTCAGAACTTCCTCTCCCTGTGATAATTCCATTCTAGCCGCATCAGACTTTCTCTCAGTTCTGGTGCTGCTGCCTCAGGGCCTTTGCACTTCATGTTTCCTGCATATAAAATTCTCTCTCTCCCTCAACTCCCACAGCTCTTAACATGCTCCTTTTCCCTTCAAGCTTCTGTGGTAATACTATCTTAGGGAGAAACCTCTCCTGATGACTCCATGGAAATTAACACTCTTTTCTACCTTGTATTACTTAGCAACAGTATCTTGGTTTGTACTTCACAGATAACACTTTACTAACGAAGGTCCATTTAGTCAAGGCTATGGTTTTTCCAGTACTCATGTATGGATGTGAGAGTTGGACTATAAAGAAAGCTGAGCCCCAAAGAATTGATGCTTTTGAACTGTGGTGTTGGAGAAGACTCTTGAGAGTCCCTTGGACTGCAAGGACATCCAACCAGTCCATCCTAAAGGAGATCAGTCCTGAATATTCCTTGGAAGGACTGATGCTGAAGCTGAAACTCCAATATTTGGCCACCTGATTCAAAGAACCAACTCATTGGAAAAGACCCTGATGCTGGGAAAGATTGAACGTGGGACGAGAAGGGGACGGCAGAGGATGAGATGATTGGATGGCATCACCAACTCAATGGACATGAGCTTGAGTAAGCTCCAGGAGTTGGTGATGGATGGGGAAGCCTGGCATGCTGCAGCCCATGGGGTCTCAAAGAGTCGGACACAAGTGAGCAACTGAACTGAACAGATAGCACATGTCTCTTTGTTCTTGTTGTTTAGTCACTAAGTTGTGTCCAACTCATTTGCAGCCCTATGAACTGTAGTCTGCCAGGCTCCTCTGTCCAGGAGATTTCCCAAGCAAGAATACTGGAGTGGGTTGCTATTTCCTTCTCCAGGGGATCTCCCCAGTCCAGGGTTCAAACCCATGTCTCCTGCACTGGCAGGCAGATTCTTGCCACTGAGCCACCTGGGAAGCCCCAGCACCTGTCTCTACAGGCCACGCAGTATCTTTCTATGTTTAACATCTGATTCTACTCCTCCTTCCCCACTCCCCATACACTGTGACATAAGCTTCGAGAAGGCAGGAACTGTTTTGTGTACTCTTTTCTCTACACAGTGCTTAGAACAGTGTCCAAAAAATTGTAGAAAATATAATACAAACTATACTTATCCATAGGAATGCAAGTTGGTTTGGTGGAGATTTAGTTCAATATAGCCCTTTGGATATTGACCAATTTGACAGTTTTTCATTTAAGAAAATTTATATCAACATTCTCGATGGCATTGGCTTTCCTGGTGGCTCAATAGTAAAGAGTCTGCCTGCCAATGTAGGAGAAATGAGTTCAGTCCCTGGTTGGGAAGATCCCCTAGAGGAGGAAAAGGCAACCCACTCTAGTATTCTTGCCTGGAGAATCTCATGGACAGAGGTGCCTTGTGGGTTATAGTCCATGGGGTCACAAGTGAGTTGGACATGACTTAGTGACTAAAAAGTAGCATTTATTTTTTGTCTCTTAATGGCATTATGTATGTGTGGTTCTTTAAGTTTCTTTGAAGAACTTGTAAAATCCTACTACTTCTCTCATTAATTATCTTTTCATAACATCCACATTGATAAAGTTTCTGGAAAGGGACGGATGAGAATTGAGTTTCAAAGAGAGTATAAGAATGTACTGATATGTGGGGACAAACAAGGCAAAGAGGGCAGTAAGGATTTATGTATTGATATATTATTCCCTGTTATCTAGTAATTTTCCAAAAAGGTAAAATCATGAATCTCATAAAAAAGAAAGTGAATAAAGTCAACAATTTTATTTAGCTCGTTAATTAGTTGAGGCTTCCCTTGTGGCTCAGCTGTTAAAGAATCCACCTGCAGTGTGGGATACCTGGGTTCAATCCCTGGGTTGGGAAGATCCCTTGGAGAAGGGAAAGGCTACCCACTCCAGTATCCTGGCCTAGAGAATTCCATGGACTGTATAGTCCATGGGGTCTCAAAAAGTCAGACATGACCGAGCAACTTTCACACTTCACAGTCAGATTTAAATACTAGTAGAGTTACTTGTCATAAGCCCAATTCTTCTTCAAACTGTCATTGGCAGGAATTGTTTGCATTGCTATGGACAGGAAACATTGCTGATGAGTCACTAGTGCGTTGTCATCAGCCATCTAAATGTTTATCTTTCTAAAGGCGCAAAGTACCCCAGCCATGAACAATCAAATGGACACACCCCATAAAAATAAGATAATCGTTGAAAAGTACCCGAGATAAGATGCAGCATTCCTTTGAAAAGCCATCCAGTAATCTTTTTCAAAAATCTTTCAGAATTTTCCTAAAAATACCAACCAGGTTCTGTAAGATATAGAGACTCACATATTTCTGAGAATGCTGAATATTTGTTTAGTTAGATGAAGGGACAGTCCAGTTGGTGAAAGATGTTATCGCAAGGCAAGTTAGGATATTATGTAACAAGTTATGGAAAATCACTCTAAATTATCAAGCACAGGAGAGACTTGATGAAAATTATGTTTGAAGAGAATCATTTTAGCAGAGGTGTGTAGGATGGAAACTTAGAGTTAAGGAGAGGTGGGCAGAAAATTAAAAGAAAAGTGAGAAGATGTACTTGGAAAATCCAGCCCTGGTTTAGACCTGGGACATGCAAATGATCCAGAGAGCGTTGATTAGCAAACACTGGACTTTGAGACAGAGAAGGAACTGATCAGGGTAACCAGGAGAGAGTCTGCTTTCTCGGAATTGCTCAGACGATGCCTGATTGTGGGAGTTCTTGTATTTCTAAAATGTGCTCTTGGTAACACAACAGTTTATTTCTCTCCATTTCTATTACTTTTGACAGCATGCTAATAAGTGACTTTTCTTTTGAATTCAAAATATTGCATTTATGGACTTTTGTAAAAGCCATGGACTTCTGTAGCATTTTCTTGCCTAAAATGTTTTCTCCCGAAAATGTTTTCCATTCCTATCATTTGAGAAAGGTATGTATCTATAAAACATTCAAGTGTATCTACTCCACTTCTGTAAAAGTATTTGTGATATCTTTTTTGATGAATGTTGTTTAGATTTCAATTCTAGTGTAATTTATTAATATAATTTTACTAATGTTCATTTGGGCTTCCCCAGTGGCTCAGCAGTAAAGATTCCAGCTGTACTGAGATGCAAGAGACACGGGTCCAATCCCTGAGTCAGCAGGATCCCTTTGAGGAGGAAATGGCAATCCACTCTAGTATCCTGGCTGGGAAAAATCCCACAGACAAAGGAGACTGGAGGGCTATGGTCCATGCAGTTGCAAAGCGGGGCACGACTAAGCGACTGAGCATGCATGCAGTGTTCAGTTAGAGCATTCTTTAAATGGAGAGTTGAATTCTAATAAAGTTTCTAACAATACAACAAGCTTAGAGAAATCTATTCTCTTTCTTTTTACACAGAATTATTGAGATATAATTGGCATTTATTTATTTTTTAATATGAATTTATTTATTTTAATTGGAGGTTAATTGACATTTAAACGTGTGTAAGTTGAAGATGTACAAGGTGATGATCAATGCACATATATATTGCAAAATGATTACCTAATAAGGTTAGTTGTTAATGTTGCGTTTTTTTAATCTGTAGTTCAATTATCTTTTGAGTGTGATTTTTACTGAATTTTACCTGACTTGTAAAAAATAAGAAAAACATCATGTCTATTCAATATTAGAAAACAAAACAAACCATTCAGTTCATTCAAATCTATAACAACACTTGTTTGAAGTGCTTAGGTTATATCTTGATTTCATAATTGCAGCTAAATAATTGAAGTTCAAGCCAATCTTTGATGTGAGTATGCCTTCTTCATTTGCTTGAAGTTTGTAGAAATTGAACAGTGGTGTTTTAAGAAAATGCCATTTTCCTAGCTTGACATATTCTAAGCAAACACATGCACTCTAAAAATGCATATCAAAGCTAACCTTTTGAAAATTCAAACGGCACTGAGGACATCATAAATGATTCACCAGTGACAGACATATAGGTAATTTTTATGACCTGAGCCATGAATCGTTCTTAAGTTCTTGATTCAAGTGACTACTTCTCACTATATTGAGCCATGAGTTTCAAAAATAAACCTTCTGCTGATAAGGAGATTTACAGAGAACAAAAAGCCTGAGTCAACTATTTATCTGGAACTAAATTCTGTGAACTAAGCTTAGTTCAAGCAAGAGGTTTTCTAAGCAGTTCATTTATTTTAATATGGTACAAGCATTTTGGAGTTACACTGTAGCTTTGTCCACAGTGCATTGACAGAAGAGGAGGGGAAAGGCCCTAAGCTAACATGTCGTGCATTCTCAGAAATAAGAACTCAGCACCTGCTAGAAGCAAAGTTCCACGCCAGATGCTCTGGAGATACACAGGCCTAGCCTACAAGGGGCTTACACCTATAACTGGAGGAGTAAAACCCGGTGCACAGATCATCACATTATGGCAAATTATGACAGAAGACAGAATATTATGAATACCCTAGGTAGGGCATAAAAGTGAACTTTTTCAGAGATTCCACAGAGAGAGAGAAAGAACACTGGTTTTCTAGCGGAATGAGAAAGACTTCACGGTGTTTGAATAGAACAGTGTTTCTCAAACTTCTGCATACATAAAAGATGCCTGCTGAGCTTGCTAAAATTTAGATTTCTGGACCATCCCTAGAGATTCTGATTTTTATAATCAGTCTGCATTCCTAACTAGCACCCTGGGTGATTTAGATGGGAATGGCTCAAGTACAGTGCTGTAGAAGCACATGGTTAGAGCCTTAGAAGATAAATAGTATTGAGAAGGCAGTGTGTAAGGAGAAAGAATTCAGATTAAAGAAATGCTAGAATAAATGAGGAGATAGGAAAGTGTGATACATTATCTGATCTCTGTGGGGGATTTTGGGATCCCTTTTCCCACCCCAATTAGCTAATTAAAGTAACAATGGTTTCTGATGAGTCATTCTAGAAAATGAAGAAACTTGGAGGTCAGCAATAGAACACATTTAATATCACTATCTCCCAAAATAACCCTAAATCGCCTACAAGTTGATGAAGAGTATATGAAGTATTAATAAGAGATCCTCACATTTTCAAGTGATCTCATTTAAACAGCTATGGAACTCTGGAGGGAAAGGCACCTTGGGGAACCAGCAAGGGAGATCAGGGAGCTGATGCACTTCAGAACAACAGACAGATACTGACTTTCCATGGGCCAGCTCTGAGTAACTGCCCGATTTTGCTGGTGTCAGGCTGGCTCAACTTGTCCCCATAATCAATAGGCAGTTTCCATAAACAGACACTCATAACTGTCATGGCAGACAGAAGGTGGAGGTCAACTATCTTTCTCCTGAGTCCAGCTGCTAGTGATCGGGAGTTCTCTATGTCCTGTATCTTTGGACACAAGCTCAGATTCCCTTAGTTATAGATTACTCTCCCTCTCTCATCCCCACTTTCCATATTATCTATCCTTACATAGCAGAAAATGTAGGTTCACAAACTTTAGAGTGGAAGCTGAAACTGGCCCCTGTACACAGAGAGCAAGGAGAGAATGGAGAGACCATGCCAGAAAATGCAAGAGAACTTATTGACAAGGTTTATCTTGGGTGTCTGCAGGATGAAATCTCCACAGTGCCCTGCCAGAATCTTAAGTTGTGTCTAGAAGTTTATATCGCTTAACTGGATGCAGTCACATATTCAGTCCAGATGATCTCAACTACACCTTGCCCTCCGAGGCTGCATCCTTAGAACAGCTCCTAGTGTGGAAATGGTAGACTGAACAAACATTCAAAGGAAGGGGAGGAAGTGACAAGCCTTCGATTGCCTGGGTCCAGCTCAAATGTGCTTGCTAAGGCTCTTCAGTCGTTTTGCCAGGCTCCTCTGTCCATGGGAATTCCCAAGGGAGAATATTGGAGTGGGTTGCCATGCCTCCTCCAGGGGATCTTCCTGACCCATGGATCGAACCTCTTACATCTCTTGCATCGGCAGAAAAGTTCTTTACCACTAGTGCCACCTGGGAAGCATGTCCTATTCACGACCTTGCCCCGCAAAAAAGGAATCTAGCATTATCTGTGTCGGCACACGGTTAAAGCAGCAGAGGTGGGGTCTATAACTCAAGGAGAAACATTGTATAATCGGTAAACATCCAGCATCCACTAGAGGAGAACTTTCTATGTGTCCGTTATCGCAAAAACTTTGTAAAAGAATTAAGAACACTATGGTTAAGATGCGCTATATGGTAAGGAATGAGAATCAAGGAATAAATTATATGCCAAAGGCAAATTGTGAAAAATCTTGATGGTGGAAAAGGACTTTTTCAACAGACCAAGGGGAATTACTCCACATAATTCAAAGTTGGTCTGTAGGAAGTTAGAAGTGTACACAAAGTATAGAGAAGTTGACTAAGGACAAGACAAACATAGGAAACTCTAAACAGATTCACAGAGTTAAGATAATTCTTATATAGTCAGCCCCCCAAAACATTCGGTGCTGATCTATGGAAGAAATTCAATTACAGCATTCATTTAAACTTATTTCTTAAAGAACTTTCATGTAACATCCAAAGCATAATCCCAGAGGCTTTATCACTGAGCACTCTAGAAGAAAAACGCAATTTTAATCATTTCAATTATATAGATAACTTTAAAAAAAAACATGAAATGGAAGTTTAAGGGATTATACATGCGCTTGCATATCATCCACAATCTTAAGAAAGCATTTATTCTTTATCTCAGATTCTTCCCGTAATAATTGTTACTTCTTAAAAAAATAGTCCTCAGAATAGAAACTGTTTGTTTTCACTGGAGCAGGCAGAATTAATTTAAAGCCAGAACTTTTTTCTAACTTGGCTGGATAAAATGGATGAATAGGAGAAATATTCAAGGTTGTATTTAACTTTTCCCTATGTACCACTTCCCTCCCAAGTCTTACTTTTTCTCTCAAGAAAGTGCAGAATGATAAGCAATCTTCCTCCAATTCTATTTACTCCTCCGTGTTTCCTAAAGAGTTCAGTCCATATCCAAATTTCTTTTTACTCAAAAGTAACCTAAATGTGTATTATGTTTTCCTATATTCTTTTATGATATTCTGTTTTATCCATAATTGCCATTTGTCCAATCAATCAAAATTTATTCTCAGCAAAAATTTATGCTTTACATTTCTTTAATGCCAGTCTAGTACTTTGGCCACCTCATGCAAAGAACTGACTCCATGGAAAAGACCCTGATGCTGGGAAAGATTGAAGGCAGGAGGAGAAGGGGACGACAGAGGGTGAGATGGTTGGATGGCATCACCGACTCAATGGACATGGGTTTGAGCCAGCTCCAGGAGCTGGTGATGAACAGGAAAGCCTGGTGTGCTGCAGTCAGTCCATGGGGTTGCAAAGAGTTGGACACGACTCAGTGACTGAACCGACCTGAAGTATCTAACATGGCTTCCTAGGTGGCACCAGTGGTAAAGAACCTGTCTGCCAAAGCAGGAGATGCAAGAAAGTCCAGTTCTATACCTGGATCAGGAAGATCCCCTGGAGGAGGAAATGGCAACTCATTCCAGTATTCTTGACCCGAAAATTCCATGGACAGAGGAGCCTGGAAGCTACAGTCCATGAGGTTACATGGCTGAGCACACACAGTATCTAATATAGGCGTGAGTGCACGGTTCAGTTCAGTCACTTAGTTCAGTTCAGTTCAGTCGCTCAGTCGTGTCCAACTCTTTGCGACCCCATGAATCGCAGCACACCAGGCCTCCCTGTCCATCACCAACTCCCAGAGTTCACTCAGACTCACGTCCATTGAGTCAGTGGTGCCATCCAGCCATCTCATCCTCTGGTGTCCCCTTCTCCTCCTGCCCCCAATCCCTCCAAGTACCAGAGTCTTTAGCAGTGAGTCAACTCTTCACATGAAGTGGCCAAAGTACAGGAGTTTCAGCTTCAGCAACATACCCTCCAAAGAAATCCCAGGGCTAATCTCCTTCAGAATGGACTGTTTGGATCTCCTTGTAGCCCAAGGGATTCTCAAGACTCTTCTCCAACACCACAGTTTCAAAAATATCAGTTCTTTGGTGCTCAGCTTTCTTCACAGTCCAACTCTCACATCCATACATGACCAATGGAAAAACCATAGCCTTGTCTAGATGGACCTTTGTTGGCAAAGTAATGTCTCTGCTTTTAAATATGCTATCTAGGTTGGTCATCAGTTGCCCAGTTGTGTCCAACTCTGTGACCCCATGGACTGCAGCACGCCAGGCCTGCCTCCTGGGGGAGATCACTGAAACTCATATCCATTGAGTCGGTGATGCCATTCAACCATCTCATCCTCTGTCATCTCCTTCTTCTCCTGACTTCAATCATTCCCAGCATCAGGGTCTTTTTAAATAAGTTAGTTCTTCACATCAGATGGCCATATTATCAGAATTTCACCTTCATCATCAGTCCTTCCAATGGATACCCAGGACTGATTTCCTTTAGGATGGACTGGTTGGATCTCCTTGCAGTCCAAGGGACTCTCAAGAGTCTTCTCCAACACCACAGTTCAAAAGCACCAATTTTTCAGAGCTCAGCTTTCTTTACAGTCCAACTCTCACATCCATACATGACCACTGGAAAAACCATAGCTTTGACTAGATGGACCTCTGTTGGCAAAGAAATATCTCTGCTTTTTAAAATGCTGTCTAGTTTGGTCATAACTTTTCTTCCAAGGAGCAAGTGTCTTTTAATTTCATGGCTGCAGTCACCATCTGCAGGGATCTTGGAGCCCCCAAAAAATAAAGTCTGACACTGTTTCCACTGCTTCCCCATGTATTTGCCATGAGGTGATGGGATCAGATGCCATGATCTTAGATTTCTGAATGTTGAGCTTTAAGTCAGCTTTTTCACTCTCCTCTTTCACTTTCATCAAGAGGTTCTTTAGTTCTTCTTCACTTTCTGCCATAAGGGTGGTGTCATCTGCACATCTGAGGTTATTGATATTTCTACCTGAAATTTTGATTCCAGCTTGTGCTTGCTCCAGTCCAGCATCTCTCATGATGTACTGTGTATATAAGTTAAATAAGCAGGGTGACAATATATAGCCTTGAAGTACTTATTTTCCTATTTGGAATCAATCTGTTGTTCCATGCCAAATTCTAACTGTTGCTTCTTGGCCTGTATACAGATTTCTCAGGAGGCAGGTCAGGTGGTCTGGTATTCCATCTCTTTTAGAATTTTTCTACAGTTTATTGTGATCCACACAATCAAAGGCTTTGACATATTGAATAAAGCAGAAGTAGATGCTTTTCTGGATAGTTCAGTTCAGTTCAATTCAGTCACTCAGTTGTGTCCAACTCTTTGCGACCCCATGAATCGCAGCACTCCAGGCCTCCCTGTCCATCACCAACTCCCGGAGTTCACTCAGATTCACATCCATCAACTCAATGATGCCATCCAGCCATCTCATCCTCTGGCGTCCCCTTTTCCTCCTGCCCCCACCCCGCCCAGCATCAGAGTCTTTTCCAATGAGTCAACACTTTGCATGAGGTGGCCAAAGTACTGGAGTTTCAGCTTTAGCATCATTCCTTCCAAAGAAATCCCAGGGCTGATCTACTTCAGAATAGACTGGTTGGATCTCCTTGCAGTCCAAGGGACTCTCAAGAGTCTTCTCCAACACCACAGTTCAAAAGCATCAGTTTTTCGGCGCTCAGCTTTCTTCACAGTCCAACTCTCACATCCATACATGACCACAGGGAAAACCATCGCCTTGACTAGACAGATCTTAGTCGGCAAGGTAATGTCTCTGCTTTTGAATATGCTATCTAGGTTGGTCATAACTTTTCTTCCAAGGAGTAAGTGTCTTTTAATTTCATGGGTGCAGTCACCATCTTCAGTGATTTTGGAGCCCCAAAAAATAAAGTCTGACACTGTTTCCACTGTTTCCCCATCTATTTCCCATGAAGTGATGGGGCCAGATGCCACGAGCTCTAAGCCAACTTTTTCACTCTCCTCTTTCACTTTCATCAAGAGGCTTTTTAGTTCCTCTTCACTTTCTGCCCATTCATTAGCTCCATAGTGTTTGAAGCTTAAACCTTTAACATTTTGTAGCATTATGAAGCTTAGCAGTGGCATGTGAGTCAGAGGATTGTATAATTCACCTTCACCTCCATTTCACACTAAAATATCAAGGAATTGTCCCAGTCCAATCCATGATCTTGCAAGAAATTTCAAAACCATACAGTGCACCATTTTTTAGGATAGATTCACTTTTATGGTAATAACAAATTACTAATGCAAATGTTGTCTATAAGAAGATAATGAAGTTGTAACTTGCATGCAAACTCAAGTGTATGTGAAGTTGACAAAATATTTTGTGAAAAATGTGTTTTGCTATTATGATTTAACTTTAGCAGTGAACATAATTGTCTTTTAAAATACAGAAGCTTTTTTTTTTTTTAATTACACTTCTTAGTTCAGCTCTTCAACTACAATTTCTTTCTCTTTTATGCATTTTCCAACCTTTTGGCAGCTTTATTGTTAAAAGCCAAGGTTCATTCATAATTGTACCACAGTAGCATGCATTTCAGAGAAGGCAATGGCACCCCACTCCAGTACTCTTGCCTGGAAAATCCCATGGACAGAGGAGCCTGATAGACTGCAGTCCATGGGTCACTAAGAGTCGGGCACAACTGAGCGACTTCACTTTCACTTTTCACTTTCCTGCATTGGAGAAGGAAACAGCAACCCACTCCAGTATTCCTGCCTGGAGAATCCCAGGGACAGAGGAGCCTAGTGGCCTGCCATCTATGGGGTCGCACAGAGTCAGACACAACTGAAGTGAGTTAGTTTCAGGTGTATAGCAAAAAGATTCATTTATATATGTATTTGTGTATATATGTATCAAATATAAGTATACATATATATTGGAGAAGGCAATGGCAAGCCACTCCAGTACTCTTGCCTAGAAAATCCCATGGACAGAGGAGCCTGGTGGGCTGCAGTCCATGGGGTGGCTATGAGCCGGACACAACTGAGCAACTTCACTTTCAATTTTCACTTTTCACTTTCACACACTGGAGAAGGAAATGGCAACCCACTCCAGTGTTCTTGCCTGGAGAATCTCAGGGATGGGGGAGCCTGATGGGCTGCCATCTATGGGGTTGCACAGAGTCGGACACAACTGACGTGACTTAGCAGCAGCAGCAGCAGCAGCAGCAGCAGCATGCATTTACATTGGCAAAGTTTCCATACTATAAATGAATTACTGTAGTAAATATGTCATGAAATAGCATCTTATTATTCTTCTCTTCTTCTATTTTCTCTACCAAGTGGGTCAAAGTCAGTAACAAGTGTTCCTCTAACATGATATTTTTGAACAAGTTAAAGGAATGGAGTGATCTTTAAAGCTTTAGTTTTATAATGTTCATGGATTGGAAGAATCAATATAGTGAAAATGAGTATACTACCCAAAGCAATTTACAAATTCAATGCAATCCCTATCAAGCTACCAGCCACATTTTTCACAGAACTAGAACAAATAATTTCAAGATTTGTATGGAAATACAAAAAACCTCGAATAGCCAAAGCAATTTTGAGAAAGAAGAATGGAACTGGAGGAATCAACTTGCCTGACTTCAGGCTCTACTACAAAGCCACAGTCATCAAGACAGTATGGTACTGGCACAAAGACAGACATATAGATCAATGGAACAAAATAGAAAGCCCAGAGATAAATCCACACACATATGGACACCTTATCTTTGACAAAGGAGGCAAGAATATACAATGGAGTAAAGACAATCTCTTTAACAAGTGGTGCTGGGAAAACTGGTCAACCACTTGTAAAAGAATGAAACTAGATCACTTTCTAACACCGCACACAAAAATAAACTCAAAATGGATTAAAGATCTAAATGTAAGACCAGAAACTATAAAACTCCTAGAGGAGAACATAGGCAAAACACTCTCAGACATAAATCACAGCAGGATCCTCTATGATCCACCTCCCAGAATTCTGGAAATAAAAGCAAAAATAAACAAATGGGACGTAACTAAAATTAAAAGCTTCTGCACAACAAAGGAAAATATAAGCAAGGTGAAAAGACAGCCTTCTGAATGGGAGAAAATATAGCAAATGAAGCAACTGACAAACAACTAATCTCAAAAATATACAAGCAACTTATGCAGCTCAACTCCAGAAAAATAAACGATCCAATCAAAAAATGGGCCAAAGAACTAAATAGACATTTCTCCAAAGAAGACATACAGATGGCTAACAAACACATGAAAAGATGCTCAACATCACTCATTATTAGAGAAATGCAAATCAAAACCACAATGAGGTACCACTTCACACCAGTCAGAATGGCTGCGATCCAAAAATCTGCAAGCAATAAATGCTGGAGAGGGTGTGGAGAAAAGGGAACCCTCCTACACTGTTGGTGGGAATGCAAACTAGTACAGCCACTATGGAGAACAGTGTGGAGAGTCCTTAAAAAATTGCAAATAGAACTACCTTATGACCCAGCAATCCCACTTCTGGGCATACACACCGAGGAAACCAGAATTGAAAGAGACACATGTACCCCAATGTTCATCGCAGCACTGTTTATAATAGCCAGGACATGGAAACAACCTAGATGTCCATCAGCAGATGAATGGATAAGAAAGCTGTGGTACATATACACAATGGAGTATTACTCAGCCGTTAAAAAGAATTCATTTGAATCAGTTCTGTTGAGATGGATGAAACTGGAGCCGATTATACAGAGTGAAGTAAGCCAGAAAGAAAAACACCAATACAGTATACTAACACATATATATGGAATTTAGGAAGATGGCAATGACGACCCTGTATGCAAGACAGGGAAAGAGACACAGATGTGTATAACGGACTTTTGGACTCAGAGGGAGAGGGAGAGAGTGGGATGATTTGGGAGAATGACATTCTAACATGTATACTATCATGTGAATTGAATCGCCAGTCTATGTCTGACGCAGGATGCAGCATGCTTGGGGCTGGTGCATGGGGATGACCCAGAAAGATGTTATGGGGAGGGAGGTGGGAGGGGGGTTCATGTGTGAGAATGCATGTAAGAATTAAAGATTTTAAAATTTAAAAAATAAAAAAATAAATAAATAAATAAAAAATAAAATGATCAACACTTTTAGTTTTAGTTATGTTTCTCAATCTCCCAAGAACTTTTTGCTCTGTGCTGATTTTGCTTATACTGGAAAGCCCTTGGTTTCTGTACTTTCACTTACGTTGTTCTCAATCAAGAAAACGTGATTGAGAATTTATTATATATGAGGCGCCTGTCAAAAAATGATATACATCACCTCTGCCCTTGAAGAATGTATAATCTCACTGTGACATAAAATATTAAAGAAGGGTGAAATAGATGGTATAGCCAGTAAGAACTATATTCAGAGGAGAGAGCTTTCAAATTGACCCCCCAAAAATGTAGCTGTGAATAGATCAATGTCTAATACAGATTATAAGATTTCCAGTTGGTTTTATTCAGATGTGTTTGAAAACCGTGTGAGAGAAAAACATCTACCCTACTCATCTTCCTAAAGTGATAGCAAGATAATAGACTAAAAATATTTACTGGTTCTATGGCATGTTGGTGACCACCATTTTAATGTTTCTGAGATGGGTAAAGTGGAGTTATCAGAAATGAAGAAGCATAGGGTTCTGTTACCACCTTATTTTAACAGCTTTAATGAACCCCTGAAATAGACAGGGCAGACTATAAGCAGTGCATGTGTGAATGGTCTGCCACATCCAAGTCTTTGCAACCCCATGGACTGTAGACCAAGTTCCTCTGCAATGGAATGTTCCAGGCAAGAATACTGGAGGGGGTTGCCTTTTCCTACTCCAGGAGATCTTCCTGATCCAGGGATTGAACCCAAGTCCCTTGCATCTACTGCATGGGCAAGCGGACTCTTTACCACTGTGCCATCTGGGAAACCCTCGTGCATAAGCAGCAGTGTGAAAAGTGAAAGTGTTAGTCACTCCGTTGTGTCCTACTCTTTGCGACCCCAAGGTCTGTAGCCCACCAGGTTCCTCTGTCTATGAGATTCTTCAGGAAAGAATACTGGAGTGGAAAGCCATTCCCTTCTCCAGAGGATCTTCCCAACCCAGGGGTTAAACTCCCACCTCCTGCATTGGCAGGTGGATCCTTTAGCATCTGAGCCACCAGAGAAGCTCAGTCTATAAGCAGAGTTCTCCCCAAACAAGTCCCACATAAATGTTAACTAACTATAGGATCTACATGTCTAAATGAGAATATGTTGGCAAGTATTAGATCTGCTGGCATGTTGATAACAATCTCAACTCATGATTTAAGATGAGATTTAACAACATCATTTCATTCAAGACAAAGTTGTAATCTTATTCATACATAGAGAGGTATAATAGATAACAAGATCAGAATCCCTAAATTCTCACATAATAACATTTAACAAGACCAAAAATATTAATTTCTTAAGTATGAAAAATAACCCGTATTTAATTGATATTTGGCTTAGCAGGATTCAAAGTTTGGACCTTTAATAAAATAAGAACTATGTGGATCAAGTTGCTTTTTATAAGAAACCTACATATTTAGGCATTACTAGAAGTATAGTGGGCTTTCCAGGTGGCACAGTTGTAAAGAATCCACCTGCCAATGCAGGAGACTTGGGTTTGATCCCTGGGTTGGGAAGATTCTTGCCTGAAAATTCCCATGGACAGAGGAGCATGGTGGGCTACGGTCCATAGGGTAGCAAAGAGTCAGACACGACTGAGCATCACACTGCAGGAGTGAAAGGGAAAGAAAGAAAGTGAAGTCGTTCACTTGTGCCCAACTCTTTGCGACCCCATGGATAGTAGTGTGCACCAAGCTCCTCCGTCCATGGGATTTTCAGGATAAGAGTACTGGAGTGGGTTGCCATTTCCTTCTCCAGGGAATCTTCCCAACCCGGAGATCAAACTCAGGTCTCTCATATTGTAGAGAGACGCTTTACCATCTGAGCCAACAGGGAAGTCTAATCCGCTGCAAGAGTACAGTCCCTAAGATATGGTAAGAGATATTCTGCTCTATTCTCAGAATTTGGCCAATCTGTATAAAGTCTGTATTAACAAAAGCAAACCACCCAAGTGATGATAAACATTATGGTAAGTAAGCACCATAGTCAAACTGAATAAAATATTTGCACAAAAAATTCGAAGCATTTATTTTAATTCAAACTTTTTTTCCCCAATTAAATGAGATTGACTAGAAAATTGACACATGGGAACTCTTACTTTAAAAGGAATCTGTGTGTGGATTTATCTCTGGGTTTTCTATGGACACCTTATCTTTGACAAAGGAGGCAAGAATATTCAATGGAGTAAAGACAATCTCTTTAACAAGTGGTGCTGGGAAAACTGGTCAACCACTTGTAAAAGAATGAAACTAGATCACTTTCTAACACCGCACACAAAAATAAACTCAAAATGGATTAAAGATCTAAATGTAAGACCAGAAACTATAAAGCTCCTAGAGGAGAACGTAGGCAAAACACTCTCCGACATAAATCACAGCAGGATCCTCTATGACCCACCTCCCAGAATTCTGGAAATAAAAGCAAAAATAAACAAATGGGACGTAACTAAAATTAAAAGCTTCTGCACAACAAAGGAAAATATAAGCAAGGTGAAAAGACAGCCTTCTGAATGGGAGAAAATATAGCAAATGAAGCAACTGACAAACAACTAATCTCAAAAATATACAAGCAACTTCTGCAGCTCAATTCCAGAAAAATAAACGACCCAATCAAAAAATGGGCCAAAGAACTAAATAGACATTTCTCCAAAGAAGACATACAGATGGCTAACAAACACATGAAAAGATGCTCAACATCACTCATTATTAGAGAAATGCAAATCAAAACCACAATGAGGTACCACTTCAAACTGGTCAGAATGGCTGAGATCCAAAAATCTGCAAGCAATAAATGCTGGAGAGGGTGTGGAGAAAAGGGAATCCTCCTACACTGTTGGTGGGAATGCAAACTAGTACAGCCACTATGGAGAACAGTGTGGAGAGTCCTTAAAAAATTGCAAATAGAACTACCTTATGACCCAGCAATCCCACTGCTGGGCATACACACTGAGGAAACCAGAATTGAAAGAGACACATGTACCCCAATGTTCATCGCAGCACTGTTTATAATAGCCAGGACATGGAAACAACCTAGATGTCCATCAGCAGATGAATGGATAAGAAAGCTGTGGTATATATACACAATGGAGTATTACTCAGCCGTTAAAAAGAATTCATTTGAATCAGTTCTGATGAGATGGATGAAACTGGAGCCGATATACAGAGTGAAGTAAGCCAGAAAGAAAAACAACAATACAGTATACTAACACACATATATATGGAATTTAGAAAGATGGCAATGATGACCCTGTATGCAAGACAGCAAAAAAGACACAGATGTGTATAATGGACTTTTGGACTCAGAGGGAGAGGGAGAGGGTGGGGTGATTTGGGAGAATGGCATTGTAACATGTATACTATCATGTAAGAATCGAATTGCCAGTCTATGTCCGACGCAGGATACAGGATGCTTGGGGCTGGTGCACGGTGATGACCCAGAGAGATGTTATGAGGAGGGAGATGGGAGGGGGCTTCAAGTTTGGAAACGCATGTACACCCGTGGTGGATTCATGTCAATGTATGGCAAAACCAATACAGTATTGTAAAGTAAAATAAAGTAAAAATAAAAATTAAAAAAATAAAAATTAAAAAAAAAAGGAATCTGTAACAAAACAAGCAGATCTCCATATACCACCTCTAACATTCAATTCAGTCACTCAGTCGTGTCCGACTCTTTGTGACCCCATGAATTGCAGCACGCCAGGCCTCCCTGTCCATCACCAACTCCCGGAGTTCACTCAGACTCACATCCATCGAGTCAGTGATGCCATCCAGCCATCTCATCCTGGGTCGTCCCCTTCTCCTCCTGCCCCCAATCCCTCCCAGCATCAGAGTCTTTTCCAATGAGTCAACTCTTCGCATGAGGTGGCCAAAGTACTGGCGCTTCAGCTTGAACATCATTCCTTCCAAAGAAATCCCAGGGTTGATTTCCTTCAGAATGGACTGGTTGGATCTCCTTGCAGTCCAAGGGACTCTCAACAGTCTTCTCCAACACCACAGTTCAAAAGCATCAATTCTTCAGCGCTCTGCCTTCTTCACAGTCCAACACTCACATCCATACATGACCACAGGAAAAAACATAGCCTTGACTAGACGGACCTTAGTCGGCAAAGTGATGTCTCTGCTTTTGAATATACTATCTAGGTTGGTCATAACTTTTTTTCCAAGGATTAAGCGTCTTTTAATTTCATGGCTGCAATCACCATCTGCAGTGATTTTGGAGTCCCCAAAAATAAACTCTGACACTGTTTCCACTGTTTCCCCATCTATTTCGCATGAAGTGATGGGACCAGATGCCGTAATCTTTGTTTTCTGAATGTTGAGCTTTAAGCCAACTTTTTCACTCTCCTCTGTCACTTTCATCAAGAGGCTTTTTAACTCCTCTTCACTTTCTGCCATAAGGGTGGTGTCATCTGCATATCTGAGGTTATTGATATTTCTCCCTGCAGTCTTGATTCCAGCTTGTGTTTCTTCCAGTCCAGCGTTTCTCATGATGTACTCTGCATAGAAGTTAAATAAGCAGAGTGACAATATACAGCCTTGACGGACTCCTTTTCCTATTTGTAACCAGTCTCTTGTTCTATGTCCAGTTCTACCTGTTGCTTCCTAGCCTGCATACAGATTTCTCAAGAGGCAGGTTAGGTGGTCTGGTATTCCCACCTCTTTCAGAATTTTCCATAGTTTATTGTGATCCATACAGTCAAACGCTTTGGCATAGTCAATAAAGCAGAAATAGATATTTATCAGGAACTCTCTTGCTTTTTCCATGATCCAACGGATGTTGGCAATTTGATCTCTGGTTCCTCTGCCTTTTCTAAAATCAGCTTGAACATCAGGGAGTTCACGGTTCACATATTGCTAAAGCCTGGCTTGGAGAATTTTGAGCATTACTTTGCTAGCATGTGAGATGAGTGTAACTGTGCAGTAGTTTGAGCATTCTTTGGCATTGCCTTTCTTTGGAATTGGAATGAAAACTGACCTTTTCCAGTCCTGTGGCCACTGCTGAGTTTTCCAAATTTGCTGGCATATAAGTGCAGCACTTTCACAGCATCAACTTTCAGGATTTGAAACCGCTCCACTGGAATTCCATCACCTTCACTAGCTTTGTTTGTAGTGAGGCTTTCTAAGGCCCACTTGACTTCACTTTCCAAGATGTCTGGCTCTAGATTAGTGATCACATCATCATGATTATCTGGGTCTTGAAAATCTTTTTTGTACAGTTCTCCCATGTATTCTTGCCACTTCTTCTTAATATCTTCTGTTCTGTTAGGTCCATACCATTTCTGTCCTTTATTGAGCCCATCTTTGCATGAAATGTTCCCTTGGTATCTCTAATTTTCTTAAAGAGATCTCTAGTCTTTCCCATTCTGTTCTTTTCCTCTATTCTTAGCATTGATCGCTGAAGAAGGCTTTCTTATCTCTTCTTGCTATTCTTTGGAACTCTGCATTCAGATGCTTATATCTTTCTTTTTCTCCTTTGCTTTTCGCCTCTCTTCTCTTCACAGCTATTTGTAAGGCCTCCTCAGGCAGCCATTTTGCTTTTTGGCATTTCTTTTCCATGGGGATGGTCTTGATCCCTGCCTCCTATACAATGCCATGAACTTCATCCCATAGTTCATCAGGCAATCTATCTATCAGATCTAGGCCCTTAAATCTATTTCTCACTTCCACTGTATAATCATAAGGGATTTCATTTAGGTCATACCTGAATGGTCTAGTGGTTTTCCCTACTTTCTTCAATTTAAGTCTGAATTTGGTAATAAGGAGTTCATGATCTGAGCCACAGTCAGCTCCTGGTCTTGTTTTTGTTGACTGTATAGATCTTCTCCATCTTTGGCTGCAAAGAATATAATCAATCTGATTTCAGTGTTGACCATCTGGTGATGTCCATGTGAAGAGTCTTCTCCTGTGTTGTTGGAAGATGGTGTTTGCTATGACCAGTGCATTTTCTTGGCAAAACTCTATTAGTCTTTGCCCTGCTTCATTCCACATTCCAAGGCCAAATTTGCCTGTTACTCCAGGTGTTTCTTGACTTCCTACTTTTGCATTCCAGTCCCCTATAATGAAAAGGACATCTTTTTCGGGTGTTAGTTCTAAAAGGTCTTGTAGGTCTTCATAAAACTGTTCAACTTCAGTTTCTTCAGCATTACTGGTTGGGGCATAGACTTGGATAACTGTGATATTGAATGGTTTGCCTTGGAAACGAACAGAGACCATTCTGTCGTTTTTGAGACTGCATCCAAGTACTGCATTTCAGACTCTTTTGTTGACCACGATGGCTACTCCATTTCTTCTGAGGGATTCCTACCCGCAGTAGTAGATATATTGGTCATCTGAGTTAAATTCACCCATTCCAGTCCATTTTAGTTCTCTGATTCCTAGAATGTCGACATTCACTCTTGCCATCTCCTGTTTGGCCAATTCCAATTTGCCTTGATTCATGAACCTGACATTCCAGGTTCCTATGCAGTATTGCTCTTTACAGCATCGGACCTTGCTTCTATCACCAGTCACATCCACGCTGGGTATTGTGTTTGCTTTGGCTCCATCCGTTCATTCTTTCTGGAGTTACTTCTCCACTGATCTCCAGTAGCATATTGGGCACCTACTGACTTGGGGAGTTCCTCTTTTGGTATCTATCATTTTGCCGTTTCCTACTGTTCATGGGGTTCTCAAGGCAAGAATACTGAAGTGGCTTGCCATTCCCTTCTCCAGTGGACCACGCTCTGTCACCTCTAACAGTAGCATTCCTGCATTTTGTTAGGGCTTCCTTGGTGGCTCAGTGGGAAAGAATCCGATTGCAGTGCAGGAGATCCAGATTTGATCCCTGGGTCAGGAAGGTCCCCTAGAGAAAGAAATGACAGCCCACTCCAATATTCTTGTCTGGGGGAATCCCATGGACAGAGGAGCCTGGTGGGCTACAGTCCATGGGGTCGCAAAACGACCAGAAAAGACAACTTGATTTTTTCCAGTTTCATTTGGCAAAAATTAGGTTTTGGTATTTCATTTTGCTCTCAAGAGCACATCCAGATATGAGTGTCTATGTACTCAAGATAGCTACTGAATCGTACTTAATGGCTCTAGAAATGCGCATCACTTTCTTTTGAACCGAAAGCAATAAAATTGTGCTAAAGTGGATGTGAGTCTGAGTGAACTCCGGGAGTTGGTGACGGACAGAGAGGCCTGGCGTGGTGCGATTCATGGGGTCGCAAAGAGTCGGACGCGACTGAGCGACTGAACTGCACTGATAGATCTCTCCCCTCAGTCACTGGGTATTTTCTCTTATGCAACAAGATGGGAGTTTCTAAACTAGAAAATTGAAAAATTGAGTCTAAATGATTGGAAAGTGATATGAATATGGAACATGAGACTCTAATTTCATTCTTTTAATGTGGAAATATGCTTGGTTAAAAGTTATGTCATCTGCTCTCAACCTTCCTCACTCTTCTCCTTCATCCAAAATAAATAAACACAGAAACACACACACACACTTTGAATATCTCAACACCAGTCACTTCTTACTCTTCCTATGTAATTTGAACAGGATTGAAATTAATATTTTATTTTGGTACTCATGCTTATTATATAAAATATTCCATTTATTTTACTCAATTTTTTCACTCACATATTGCTAGGAAAATAGCAAGGTGATACAAGCACCAGAATTACAGTTGTTTGTATTATATATTCATACTTAACTGTAGTCCTTTACACACCTGTGCATTTTGCATATGCTCTGTCTTCTGAAGTCCATCACCATCTTAAATATAGCAAGGTGACTTTCTAATCCCTTTTTGGGCTAAATTTTCCTGTAAGTCTACCTCGTAATGCTACACTGAATTCATTTGTTTTAAGCTTTAGCATTAGGACTTCTACATAGATCTTTGCTCATTAAGCAGTTCCTTCTTTTACCTTACCCAGCAGTTGTTGGATAGACCTGAAATTGTCACAAATGTCTTAATGACGTTCATCATAGTGCAAATTATAATCCTGATAATTTAATAAAAAGCTACTCACTTAGAAGGTCTTACCTTACAACAAAATTTCCTTTCTGCCTGAAAAACAGTTTCAATATGAAATCATATGAACATAACTACCTTTAGGGCATGGGTTCCCAGCCCCCAGGCTGTGAACCATACTATTGTGGCTTGTTAGGAACCGGGTCACACAGCAGGAGATGAGTGGTGCGGGAGGAAATGAAGCTTGATCTGCCACTCCCTAACACTCTCATTACTGCCTGAACACCTCCCAGCCCCATGCCTTCTGTGGAAGAAATACTGTCTTCCGGGAAATTGGTCCCTGTTGCCAAAAAGGTTGGAGATCACTGCTATTGGGTAAAAGAGAATGAAAAAACCTAGCAAAAGCAGAATAAAGGAGATTCAAGATATTTTTGGCCACTTATGGCTCATGGCCCAGTGAAATTATTCACCCTCTGTTCTGTGTTGCGCTATGTTGCTTCAGTCAGGACCATCTCTGTGACCCCATGAACTGTAGCCCGCCAGGCTCCTCTGTTCATGGGATTCTCTAGGCAAGAATACTGGAGTGGGTTGCCATGCCATCTACCAGGGGATCTTCTTAACCCAGGGATCGAACCCAAGTCTCTTGCAACTTCTGCATTGGCAAGAAGATTCTTTACCACTAGCATCTCCTGCTAAGATTCACCCTCTAACAGCTTGCTAAAATGTTCCAGAGGTGACCATGTTTCAGAGGTGACAGGTGACAATGTTTCTAGTTTCATTTTTAGTGAAAAAAAAATTGCTTGTATTCTGAAGTCTGTAATTAGCTAGATAATTCAGGAAAGGAAAGCAAATTTCAGCAACCCAAGGGAAGCCAATAGCTAAAGGATCAATGTGTTTGCACAACAACTGCAGAGCACACCCAAGCAGTTTCAATGCACCCAGATGCCCTTTGGGTCTTGTTTGACAATCTCAAGGACACATGTCACTTTCTATTATGCACACCAATATAGAAAGAGCTCCAAACCTGCACTATTCTTTTGCAATATCAGTTGAAAATATAATGTCTATGGCTGAAAAAGGCTGAGGCTCAGCTGGCAGACCACAAGAGAGAGAGAAAGAGTAGGGAAACTAGAGTAAAAGACCCAGGAAAAGAAATGGAAAAAAGAATAATATTTCAGAAGCTAGCAGAATATTTCAGAGGATAGCAATTGTTAAGAATATCTTACGATGCATTTATCCTCCTGATGTGACAATTTTAACCCACATGTTAGGCCCAAGCTCTGATTTCAAGCACTTGGGAAATGGGCAGCAGAAACAAAAATTTGTTTTATTCAGCGGAGCAAAGGTGCAGTCGTTTGCTGGAAGATTCCACCATTTCAAAGCAAAACAAAAGTTGAAAATTTGTTACTGCCGATAATAGTAGATGTGTACATAGTCACAAGATGATAGAGACTCATAAGACCAAGTGGGTGACAGGAAAATGTCAGTGTGGGAACACAGGGGAAATGAGGCATTTATGTGGATGGCAGGGAACCAGTCAGCTTTCTGCACTGAATCAGTGACATAGTATAGCTGTAAGGTGAGTTGTTTAATCCTCCTATTGCTTTTCACAATTTAACTCACCGAGAACATATTTTGTATTTCTATATTCAAAGAATGTTAAACAATAGTCAGAAATTCTTAGATTTCTAAAAAATAGGTACTTTTGGTAACATTCTATAATTATTGCTTGTGCTACTAAAAGTACAATTTGGTATCTGCTGCCTGGAGATTCTTGACTATGACTGTGTATTAGAATCATCTGGGGGCTTTAAAAATATTGCTAATTCAAATACTTGTGCCAAAGACTCTTCTTTGACTGAAATGTGGCCTAGGCATAAGTATGTTTTAAAGCTATTTCATTTGAGTCTAATATCAGGGCAGAGAACCACCGTTGCCCACCCTCTCAGTGTTTCTTACAGTGTGGTCTAGATGGACAGTCTCTACCAGACCCAACGACAATCCTCGCTCAAAATGCAAACAACCACATCAAACCCGACACCAATAAGACAGAATTGCTAGAGGTGGGGACCAGAAAGAATTGTTTTCTTCAGAAGCTCCCTCACGATTCTTAGAATTCCTTTTACTGTGTCTGTACAATTTAATGTCATTTGACAGGCTCTTTTCTTGCCTGGAGAATCCCATGGATGGAGGAGCTTGGTGGGCTACAGTCCACGGGTCGCAAAGAGTCGGACACGACTGAGTGACTTCACTTTCACTTTCAAATGTATAGAGCCATACTCTATAACCCCAATTTATATTTTGCAATAGCCATTTTCTGATCTATGTGATTGTTTTCAGAGAACAGTCATTTGGACAAAGAGATAAAGAGATCATATGACTATAGATATAAAGATATACCTCTATATATGATATCTATAGTGCTTGCTCAGTCGCTCAGTCATGTCTGAATCTTTGCTACCTCATGGGTAGTAGCCCTCTGAGCCCTTTTTCCAGGGAATTTTCCAGGCAAGAATACTGGAGTGGATTGCCATTTCCTACTCCAGGGGATCTTCCCCACCCAGGAATCGAATCCGTGTCTCCCACGTCTCCTGCATTGGTAGGCAGATTCTTTACCACTCAACCTCCTGGGAAGACTCTATATATGAGATATGCACATATATGTGCATCTATATATCTCCAGATAATATGGACATTGACCATAATACTAATAGGGGCATTCTTTGTTCTGGCTTGGAAGGCCTTCTGATTCTTATTCCCATACTCAACAGCAGAGGAGAATTTCATATAGCTGAATAAAGTATCATGGGTAAGGCTTAAATGGACAGCTCTGCAGAGTCAAGTCTTAATGTTCTCTGAACAATCCTTAGAAAATCAAGAGACATTGAAAATGATACTTTGAGTACTATTTATGCAATGTGATGATATATATTTTATAGTTCCTGTTATTGAAAACTGTTCTTGAAATTCAAGGGATACTGACAGTCTGTAGAACATGGAAACCTATTAAAAAGCAATCTGGAAAAGCATTTCTGCTGAAACTGCTTTTACCAAAGTACAGATCATTTCATTTATTCTAAAGGCATATAATTAGAAAGGAGACTGAATTGGTTTTTTTTTTTTTTTCCTTTTTACAGTATAGCACAAATACATACTTCTTTATTCCAGCTTCAGCATGTGTATAGTTTTAAAACTGTCAAAAAAGAAAATGAATTTTTTCTTTTTTCATGGACCTCTACAGTGTGTCTATTCAGAATTTTAAACATTGGTTCTCAAGTAAGAACAGAAGCATTATTTTAAAAAGGGAGAAGATATTATTTATCTTGGCCTTCTCTGTACATGTCAGAAAATTAAGACAGTGATGAATTACACATTACTGTTCAAAATTTTATTATCAGAGTCAAAATTCAAATTTGTTCTGCTTAAAATACAGAAGATACATTTTCTCATTTAGAAAAATCCATTTTGTTAGTGCTTGGTTATAGTGGAATAAAAATTTCATGTTGTACACATACTGATTCAATTATTACTGAATAATTTTAAAGGCATACCATAGAAAACATTAATCTGCTAAACTAACAAGTTATTTGGTAAATGTTTTAGTAACTCATACTTACTAAAACAGTGACTTTTTTATTCCTAAATCATAAAGTATTAGAAATGAAAATTTCTTCCATTCAGCATATTTTAAATGTCTGTTCATTTGGGGAACGGCTCTACAAAAATAAACTTTTTGCTGGATAAATTCAAGTTCATTAGAAGTAGTCCACATAATATTTTTAAAAGATTATCTGATGAATTCAGTAATGTCTAAAAGCCAATTATGAAAGCTCAAAGGCAGAATTTCTCTTATTTCAAGTAACTGGACAGGGCATAAGCTTCATAGTTCTACAGTGTTTTAGTTTTATAGTTTTGGTCTGTTTAAAAAAAGTTATTAAAATGTAAAGGGACTAAAACAGCAAAAAAAAAAAAAGGCAAGTATAATCACATGTGGCAATGCATGCTGCTAAGTTGCTTCAGTCTTGTCCAACTCTGTGTGACCCCATAGACAGCAGCCCACCAGGCTCCGCCATCCCTGGGATTCTCCAGGCAAGACCTCTGGAGTGGGTTGCCATTTCCTTCTCCAATGCATGAAAGTGAAAAGTGAAAGTGAAGTCTCTCAGTCGTGTCCGACTCTTAGTGACCCCATGGACTGCAGCCCACCAGGCTCCTCCATCCATGGGATTTTCCAGGCCACAGTACTGGAGTGGGGTGCCATTGCCTTCTCCCGTGGCAATGCATAGGTAGCTTTTAAAAAATAATGTCAGGTTATTAGTGTACAATATTTTGAAGGATAGAAATACTACATTTACTTGAAAAATGTTTTGTACTTAACTGACAGACAATAAACCTTTCAAAAATGAAACTGAATAGCAAAAAAAATTAATAATGAATGTTTTCACCCAGTAGGTCATGAGTTATGTTCCCAAAGCTGGGAACAGAATTGTGAACAAGAGCAAAAGTTGTATTGTGACCCTTGTAGGGGTTAAAAGGAGAGTGACTGAATGACACTTAGAAAGTAAATGCCAGCACATTCAAGGCAGATGTTCTTAACTCCACTGTAATATTTACTATAAAACATTTCACTCTTTCATTTACTTACATGACATCATAAAAATATGTGCGATTAGGACCAAGTTGGCCTGTGCAGAGTTAGGTCAAAGCAGTCATCTTAAACTCTATCTGCACACATAAGGCCAATGGAAAATATAACTTCAAATAAATTAAGGCACTTCAGTCCATCTATATGGTTCTAAGCACAGAGAAATATTTCTCTAACCTTATCACTAAGTGAAAGGAAAGTCCTGGATAAACTAATAGGTCTCCTCCAGATGCAGGATAGAGATTTAACCTGATTTTTGGTCCACTAGTGAAGAGCTTTGCAATCCATCCTCTCTCTTCCCTTAGTTTTCATGGTTTGTTGGCTGGACTATCTCTTAATTACTTGTAATAGCTCAAAACCCACTACACAGCACACTAATTCAAAACACTTTGAAGAAAAGTTTTATGGGCCATATGAAGTAACCAATGAAGTCTCTATTCCTGCCATCGGGACATGTGGACAAGAGGGTGGGGCAGACCGGGAGGACTGACACACATACACTTATGTCAGCGTTGTTAGCCGCTCAGTCGTGTCCTACTGTTTGTGACCCCATGGACTGTAGCCCACACGCTCCTCTGTCCGTGGCATTCTCCAGGTAAGAATACTGGAGTGCATTGCCATTCCCTACTCTGGGGGATCGTCCCAACCCAGGGATCAAAGCAGGGTCTCCTGCATTGCAGGCAGATTCTTTACCACCTGAAGCACCAGGGAAATCTGCATATACACACTGCGTGCATGCTGAGTCACCACAGTTGTACCCGACTCTCTAACTCTATGGACTGTAGCCCACCAGGCTCCTCTGTTCAGTCTCCATGTCCTCCTCCAGGGGATCTTCTTGACCCAGGGATCAAACCCTCCTCTCTTTCTGTCTCATTGGTACATGGGTTCTTCACCACTAGCGCCTCCTGGGATGTATAAAATAGCTAGTGGGGATCTTCTGCATAGCACAGGGAGCTCAGCCAGGTGGTCTGTGATGACCTTGATGGGCGGGATGGGGGTGGGGGTGGTGGCCCCAGAGGGAAGGGATACATGTATACCTATAACCGATTCACTTCATTGTCCAGCAGAAACTGACACAACATTGTAGAGCAATGATACTTCTTCAATTTCAAAATTTTAAAAAGAAAAAGAAAGAAATGAGTGGTAAACCAAAATGCACTAATTAACATTTTTCTCAAATTAGCTAATGACAATGAAAAAGTAAGCTAGGTATCTACTCAAATCTTCTACATAGACTGGTCTGTATGGATAATCCTTATGTTTCCAGGTTTGTAGGAGGCAGATTAATGACTGATTTAAGCCATGTAAGGCTTGGGTTTGAAGGTTTTCTAATTCTCACCAAAAACCTACCACCAGTTACACAAACTCATCTCAACTCTTAGCCTCTGTCTCCTCACTGTTGACTAGAACCAATGGTATTTCACAAGGTTGTTAAATGAGGTGAAATTTACACAATGCCCAGCACTTAGGAAAACACTCAAATTTTCATTCTTTCCTGATATCCTAACTCATTTAACACTTACACAGAACAAAAAATTAATTCTAGTTAAAATGAACAACTGGTCATTATTTGTTCTTTTTCCTTAGTGGATTGGTACATGAACTGGGAATGTACAAGAGGTAAACATCTCCAGTGTACTGCCCTTAATGTGCTAAGTATTCAAAATAAAATCCCTTAAAGTGCTATGTTTTCAAAATCTGGGTAAAATTAACATTGCCTTCTAGTAGGGCTATTTGTGAAAAATCTATTTTAAAAATAAAATGCATATACAGTACACATAAAATAGAACATATATTTTCACCAACTGCTTATTTTTAATATTTAATACAGAAATTTTCTGAGTAAAATTTCATAAAATAAAATTGAAAATAAAAGCTACTAGACTATACTTTTGTTAGATTTTTTTTGAATATAAACAATGCATGTTCAAATATTTTAATAAAACAACAACCTTATTCATTCAAAGCAATTGAACCGAAAGTTATTCTTATGTAATTAAATTATGGAATTCCAGGATATTTTGCAGCAACATTTTCATATTCAAAAGTTCACATATACTAATTGAACAAATACATTATTATTTAGTATAATAATTGTTGAATCTGTTTCTAAAACATATGATTAACTTAAAATTAACACATTGTGAACATACAGTGTGCTAAAACTATTGTAGAAAACTTGAGCTACTTTTACATAAGAAGCTTAAACATTTTTCTGCAACTTACTGATATTATTAAAATGCTCAAATAGCTCTCCTTAAAGATAAATTCTATCCTAACTAATGTTCCAACTTTAAAAGTTTAAACTATATGGTTTTATTATGCTTTCTAAATGATACACATTTCTCGAAAACACAATTAAGTGCCGTGAAACCGAAATGAGAATTATCCTGAAGTACCATAAATGTTTTGAAAAGAAGTATACATAAATAATGCCTAATATTATCTATATCTAAAAATTATTTAGTTTCTTTTTTGTAGCATGTAATTATCTTTCATGTGCCCTTATGGATTTATTATTTCACTGTTTGTTTCATTTATTGTGATGTAAATTCTTTTAGGTCTTGTTCATCCCTTCCCTTCTGCTCACTAAGTGGTTTGTGAAATAAAAGGTTTTCAGAAAATATCTGTTATATCCTATCACTGTATAATTAGTAATGTCAAATGAAAATAATTCAGCTATGGTCTCTGATAAAGGAAAAAAAAAAACAGCTATGGGAATCTTAATTTCCCATTACATGAGCTTTTTCTTTGAAAAAGTATATATGTTTAACTTCACTGGAGTAGTGAGAAGAATAAGCCATTTCAGTTTTCTAACTACTTACAAAACACTCCTTAAAATTCCAGTTGATTTATGCATCTATTCTTTCTCTCCTTTCCTCTCAACATGTTTGTTAGTTTTGCTTTCACTGCTCTATTCCCCACTTGGCACTTTGCTTTAGTTCTGTTTACCAGTTTGTGCTCTAGTTAGTTTTGTTCTTAACTGGTAAACATAATTTTTGATTTCCTTTGTTTGCCAGGTCAATCTGCTGTACTTTATTTTTGTTGGACTGTGTTGACCTTGTTCATGGTTGTATATGTATATGTGTGTATTCCATTATTTTAATTATTATTTGCCTGATTTTGTAACTCCCATTTGTCTGGGGTTCATCTTTGGTTTCTCATTTTTGGATATGTGTTTTAATCTCACTTAATGCCATAACAAGCCACTTGTGGAATCTTCGTTCCTGACCAGAGATCAAGCCCTGAGCCTTTGGAGTGGGAGCACTGACTCCAAGACCCTAGACTACCAGAGAACTAGCACTAGGGAATATCAAATAATGAAAAGAGTGAGAACTCACACAAAGGAAACCACCTGAATACAAGACCAACCACCTGTAGCACCCTGTGCAAGACCCCTCATCTCAACAACAAACAAAACAAAAATACAAATACAGTCACCAGCAGACAGGATTATCACCTCATTCAGCCTTGTCCATCAGAGGAAAAACAAACAAACAAACAAAAACTCAGCACAAATCTCACCTACCCTATATGAGTGAAGTCACTCAGTCATGTCTGACTCTTCATGACCCCATGGACTATAGCCTACCAGACTCCTCCGTCCATGGAATCTTCCAGGCAAGAGTACTGGAGTGGGCTGCCAAACCCTATATGAAGCTTACACAAATCACTGGAGTAGCAATCCTCATATCAAACAAAATAGACCTTAAAAAAAAGAATATTACTAGAGATAAGGAAGGCCACTACATAATGATCAAGGGATCAAGTCAAGAGGAAGACATAACAATTGTAAATATCTATGCACCCAACGTAGGAGCACCTCAATACATAAGACAAACACTAACAGACGTAAAAGGAGAGATTGACAGTAACACAATAATAGTAGGTGACTTTAACACCCCTCTCACACCAATTGACAGATCATCAGAACAGAAAATTAATAAGAAACACAAGTCCTAAATGACATATTAGATGAGATGGATCTCATTGATATCTTCAAGACATTGATCCAAATGCAAAAGACTAAACCTTCTTCTCAGGTGCACATGGAATATTCTCTAGGATAGACCACATGTTGGGTCACAAATCAAACCTCAGTAAATTTAAGAAAATTGAAATCATATCAAGCATATTCTGTGACCACAATTGTATGAGACCAGATATCAATTACAAAAAAAATGAAGAAATATAAACACATGGAGATTAAACAACACGTTTCTAAATAACCAACAGGTTACTGAAAAAATCAAAAGGGAAATCAAACATTTCTAGAAACAAATGGCAATGGAAACACGACAACTCAAAACCTATGGGATGCAGCAAAAGCAGTTCTAAGAGGGAAGTTATAGCAATGCTATCCAACTCAAGAAATAAAAAAAAGCATTGAATAGAAAACCTAATTTTACACCTAAAACAACTGGAAAAAGAAGAACAAAAAAAAAACCCCAAAATTAGTAGAAGGAAAGAAAGCATCTCAGCAGAAATAAATGAAAAAGAAATGATGAAATAATAGTAAAGATTAAAAAAACTAAAAGCTGGTTATTTGAGAAGATAAATAAAATTGACAAACCTCTAACCAGACTCATCAAGAAAAAAGAGAGAAGAATCAAATCAACAAAATTATAAATGAAAAAGGAGAGGTTACAACAGACAATTCAGAAATACAAAGGATTATAAGACTATTATGAACGTCTATATAGCAATAAAATTGATAACCTGAAAGAAATGGACAGATTCTTAGAAAAGTTGAATCCTCAAAGACTGAACCAGAAAGAAATAGAAATTATGAACAACCCAATTACAAGCCCTGAAATCGAAGCTGTGGTCAAAAGTCTCCCCCAGAATAAAAGCTCAGGACCAGATGGGTTCACAGAATTCTATCAAACATTTAGAGAAGAGCTAATGCCCATCCTTCTAAAACTCTTTCAAAAATCTGTAGAGGAAGGAACATTTCCAAATGCATTCTATGAGGCCAACATCCCCTTGATACCAAACCCAGACAAAGACAACACATAAACAGAAAATACAGGCCAATATCACTGATGAACATACATGCAAAAATCCTCAACAAAATTTTAGCAAACAGAATTCAGCAACACATCAAAAAGCTCATGCACCATGATCAAGTTGGGTTTATTCCAGGGATGCAAAGATTCTTCAACATACACAAATCAATCAACGTGATACACCATATTAAGAAATTGAAAGATAAAAACCATTTGATCATCTCAATAGATGCAGGAAAAGCCTTTGACAAAAATCAGCACCCATTTATGATTAAAACTCTTCAAAAGATGGGTATAGAAGGAACCTACCTCAACATAGTAAAGGCCATATATGATAAGCCTACAGCAAACATTATTCTCAATAGTGAAAAAAATGAAAGCATTCCCCCCCTAAGATCAGGAACAAGACAAGGGTGTCCACTTTCCCACTATTATTCAAGATAGTTCTGGAAGTTCTAGACAGCAATTAGAGAAGAAAAAGAAATAAAAGGAATCTGGATAGGAAAAGAAGAAGTAAAGCTCTCACTCCTCACTCAGTGAGGAGTGAAGCTATCACTGACATTATACTGTACATAGAAAACCCTAAAGACAGTATCAGAAAATTACTAGAGCTAATCAGTGAATTTAGCAAAGCTGCAGGATACAAAATCAATACATAGAAATCACTTGCATTTCTATATACAAGCAATGAAAAGTCAGGAAGAGAAATTAAAGAATCAATCCCATTCACCATTGCAACAAAACGAATTAAATATCTAGGAATAAACTTACCTAAGGAGACAAAAGAACTATACACAGAAAATTATAAGACATTAATGAAAGAAATCAAAGATAACATAAACAAATGGAGAAATATTCCATGTTCCTGGGTGGGAAGGATAAATATTGTAAACATGACTACACTACCAAATACAGTCTACAGATGCAATGTGATACCTATCAAATTACCACTGGCATTTTTCACAGAACTAGAACAAAACATTTCACAATTCATATGGAAACACAAAAGACCCCGAATAGCCAAAGCAGTCTTGAGAAAGAAGAGTGGAGCTGGAGGAATCAAGCTTCCTGACTTCAGATTATACTACAAAGCTACAGTCATCAAGACATTATGGTACTGGCACAAAAACAGAAATATAGACCAATGGAACAAGATAGAAAACCCAGAGATAAACCCATGCACCTATGGGTAACTTATTTTTGACAAAGGAAGCAAGAATATAAAATGGGGCAAAGACAGCCTCTTCAATAAATGCTGGGAAAACTGCAGTTACATGTAAAAGAATGAAATTAGAACACTTCCTAAAACCACACACAAAGATAAACTCAAAATGGATTAAAGACTTAAATGTAAGAACAGAAACTATAAAGCTCTTAGAGGAAAACATATGCAGAACCCTCAATGACATAAATCAAAGGAAGATCCTCTAGGACCCACCTCCTAGAGTAATGGAAATAAAAGCAAAAGTAAACAAGTGGGACCTGATTAAACTTAAAAGCTTTTGCACAGCAAAGGAAACTATAAGCAAGGTGAAAAGACAACCCTCAGAATGGGAGAAAATAATAGCAAATGAAACAACTGACAAAGGATTAATTTCCAAAATATACAAGCAGCTCATACAACTCAATACCAGAAAAACAAACAAACCAATCAGAAAGTGGGAAAAAGACCTAAACAGACATTTCTCCAAAGAAGACATACAGATGGCTAACAAACACATGAAAAGATGTTCAACATCACTCATTATTAGAGAAATGCAAATCAAAATTACAATGAGATATCACCTCACACTGGTCAGAATGGCTATCATCAAAAAGTTTACAAACCATAAATGCTGGAAAGGGTGTGGAGAAAAAGGAATGCTCTTGCAGTTAGTGGGAATATAAATTGATACAGCCAGTATGGAAGATGGTATGGAGATTCCTTTAAAAACTAGGAATGAAACCACCATATGACCCAGCAATCCCACTCCTAGGCATATACCCTGAGGAAGCCAAAACTGAGAGACCCATGTATCCACTGTTCACTGCAGCACTCTTTACAATAGCTAGAACATGGAAGCAACCTAGATGTCCATCGAGAGACAGATAAATATTGTATTCTAATGCACATATATAGAATTTAGGAAAATGCTACTGAAGAGTTTATTTACAGCTTAGCAATGGAGAAACAGACATAGAGAATAGACTTATGAACATGGGAAGAGGGGAGGAGAGGATGAGATGTATGGAAAGAGTAACTTGGAAACTCATATTACCATATATAAAATGGATAACCAACGGGAACTTGCTGTATGGCTCAGGAAACTCAAACAGGGGCTCTGTATCAACCTAGAGGGGTGAGATGGGAGGGAGGTTCAACAGGGAGGGGAATATGTATACCTATGGCTGATTCATGTTGAGGTTTGACAGAAAACAACAAAATTCTGTAAAGAAATTATCCTTCAAAAATATATATATTAAAAGGAAAAAATTTCCAATAGATTTTGAATTAAATATATTATCATAAACTTTGTTAGGAATTCTTGACTGTATCTAATGTGGTACTATATTTGCTTGAAAATTGCTGTTGCACTGCTTAGGTGTGCATAGATTTATAAACATTTTACTAAAGGTTACTTTCACAGATTTAAATGGACATCATTTTACCTGTGGTCTGACCATCTGTTACTACAAAGTTTATCAGATAAATCTTTGTGGAAAATAAATTGTCGGTATTTTAATGTCATTTTTAAATAATGTTCACCAAAATATTTTGAAAAGTATTATCAATGAGCCATATTTTTTCCACGATTTGGCTATTTACACTGACTAAAAGTGAAAGCTGATTAACACTTCTTTCCGTTGTTTGACATTATACAAACTAGAAACACATACTTCTAAAAATAATATAATTATTGTGAAAAGATTGTTAGTTGTTTAGTCCTGTTCAACTTTTTGTGAACTGATGGACTATAGCCCAATAGGCTCCTCTGTCCATGGAATTCTCCAAGCAAGAATACTGGAGTGGGTAGCCATTCTCTTCCCCAAGGGATCTTCGAGACCCAGACTCAAGCCCAAATCTTCCAAATTGCAGTTAGATTCTTTACCATCTGCACCACCAGAGGAGCCCCAGTAATAACTGTAGACATATGTAATCTCATATTTTGATACGGCTTCTGATATTTGGAAAATCTCCAATTAATGCAACTGACAGATGTTTCAAACATGTCTTATATTTTAGTTGTAGGAAGGCTTTCTTGAAAGTCTAAAGTTATTGTAACTGTTCTGCAAATGACAGTTATGTAGTTTTTAAGCAGTTCATGTTGCTACTCTGAGCCTGTGTTTTGATCAAACTATGATTAATATAATTTGTTATGTTTTTGAAAAGAGTCAAATGAACCAGTATATTGCATTGAAAATGAAGCACAATTTATTGTGTGTGCATGCGTGCTCAGTTGTGTCCAACTCTTTGCGACCCGTGGACTGCAGCCCATCAAGCTCCACTGTCCAAGGGATTTTCCAGGTAAGAATATTGGAGTGGGTTGCCATTTCTGCCTCCAGGGGATCTTCCCAACCCAGGGATCAAACCTGTGTCTCTTGCGCCTCCTGCATTGGCAGGCAGATTCTTTACTAGTGCCACCTGGGAAGCCCCCAGTTATAACATATGGTATAATCTTAATGACCTTGTAAGTTTTACTGTTATATTTGGAAACTGCACTATCACAGAAATCTCAGTCATATGATATAATTATTCTAAAAATAATGTAAACCAAAGTGAATTTAAATTCCAGTAAAATCCATGTTATTGAAACTGAAGAATCAACACTATAGATAATAGCCTTAGAGCTTGTGCTTGTATATGTAAAAAAAAAAATACAACAATTGTTAAGAACATTTTAAAGGAAAAGGTGTAAAAATGGGGAAAAGTTTTTATTTACAGGTTACCTAGAGATATTTAATACTTAGGATGGTAAATTTTTAGTCCTTTCTAATTTCAACCAAGTTTTACCGTCATACGTATATCGGCACAGTAAAGTTTTAAACCTAGATGTTGAACTCTTTTAACAATTTGCTATTTCATGCACATGTGTGTGTGTGTGTGTGTGTGTGTGTGATTTGTAAGACAGACAATGGAGAGAAAAAAGATAAAAACTCTATGTAGAAAATAGAATTTTATGACTACATTTTACAGAATATTCCAAGAGATATCATTGGTCGTTTTATTATTTTGAAAATATTACTCATTTAAACAACTAAAAAAGGTTAAAGCTTGATATAATCTTCAACACTGGAAAGGATAAATTATTGAAAAATATGTAGAACAAAAATTCCATCTCAATGCCATTGATATCACTATACTGTTAAACAAGTATGAGGTATTGAACATTGCACATAATTATACACTTAGGATTTGACATTGTAGCTAAACCAGTTGTTCAAGGCCACTAAAATACTGAAAGAGGATTAAAATTATTAACAGTGCAGAGGAAACAGAACTATAAAACCCCTTGTAACTCAAAGCTGGAAATGGTGCTTTCACTCAAAAGAATGTCACAACTACCAAGAATTTTCAGTAATTCACGACACAAAACAAGACAGCCACCTCTAATTTTTTATCTTTTCTATCAAAATGAATCCAGTGGTGATATAGTACATATTTTGGACCTGCATGACAGTGATATTTATAATTGTTATGTTTCAGAACTTACCCCTTAAAGATTTCACATACGTGTGATATGTGCTAGTTAAATTTCATCACTTCAGATAGATGGGATGACTTTTAGATTTTATATTAAGCATTAGTATGTCTTATTAACAACACATAGAGTATTTAAGATTCATATATTAATCGAAGTGCTGAAAAAAATAGATATGAGTAATAGCAATTAATTGCTAAAAAGATAAAATTCAAGTTTAGATGGTACTTGTTCTATGGACTAGGAAATTGCTCCTCTTTATGCAAACTTATAATAAATCTATGGCTCTGGTTTCTAAAATGCCTACTTTCCTCCCCCCAGTGTTCAGTGACTATTGGAGCTAGAAAATATTCTTTCGATGATTTGTAACATTTGGAGAAGTGGAAAAACCTCAGGGAAACATAAAGTGGTCCACAAACATTTGGCTTATGTGCGATTAGTTGTATTGGCATTTCATAATGGTAAACGTAAAATATGTTCATTTTTGAGTATCTAAGCAGTGCTTGGAGAGCTGGCCTACTGGGTGAGAGTACCATTTAAAAACACTTGTGTTACATAATACACAATCAGGAAAAGACTATTCAAAATTCTCAGTTAGAACAGAGCTGGCAATGCCAAAGGATGCACTTTGCTCAAGAAAAGAAACTTTTCATCATAATGAATGGAACAACTGGCATCAAAGATCATTAAAATCCACCTGCAGTAGGGTTGCTTCATGGGGGATTAGATTCACACAGACCCAAAGATCAACACATGGAGAGAGTGTTTAACTCTCTGGACCCACCCAACATGAAAAAAGGGGAAAAACAAAGAAGATGACAAAGAAACACTTTCTCAGCACTGATCATCATTAAGTGTTCACAACTGTTAGTTGTAATAGGAAGTTTGACTAAGATGATGACAGAATCTATATTTACGAGGTGAGGCTGCTACTTTGGAAAATTAGAAGAGTGTCTGTACGTAAAATTGTATTTTAGTTCATTTTTATGTAGTAGAATAGATTATTCAGGAAATAGATGAAAAAAATCTATAACAGGTGAGAAATTTATCAGGAAATTGTCAGGAAGGATAGTACTGAGATAAATTCTTTGAAGCATTTTCAAAGTTTGCATACGTTTATAAAAAGAGATAAATTTTCTTTGAGGTGAAGTTTTTGCACAAGTGCAGAGTACAGCATACTATATACATATTGGGCTTCCCTATGCACATATACATATGCACACAGTGTCTATATGTCTTTTTAAAAACATATACACAGCTTTAACTCAAAGAAAATTAGTTAGCAACACAATAATCATTGCAAGACAATCCAAGTGCTGAAATACGTGACACCAATCAAAGGGTGATTTCCCCTCTCACATTGCCCAGGACTATGACTATAACTCCCTGTTTCAGGTTTTCTTTTGTTGCAACACTGATTGTCATGGATAATCTTTGTGCTTTTGCATAATGCCCATCCAGATGGAACATATATTCACATACAACAGTGGACATTTTAAATAAGCATGCTGGCACACAGGCGGGACCACACAACCATGCACCACATTTTCTGAGTATGTTTTTCCATACCGACTGCAACGTCAACATGCACCGCTATCATATTTGGTCCTGTACAGCGAGGAATGCACAGCAGAAGCAGTCATGGCTAGATTCACTGGCAAGAGTTTCTTAAGAGAAGAACACCCAGTAGAGAAACAAAACAGAATGAATAAAGCCAAAAAAAAATTCCTAAAATTAAAAATTAAAAAAAAAAATTTCCTCCCACATGTTAACACTGAAAATCTGGCCATATTCCTCATTCCACAGCAGGTCTTCTCATAAAATTCTGAGTTGAACTGATTATAAGAGACACATATTAATGTCTCAGAGCTTTTCCCAGCCACTGAAAAAGCTCATCCTGATAAAGCATTTTCCAGCGTACATTGGCTTCGACAGTTTCCACAGCTCTTGAGAAAGAGGCAGCAGCTACTCCGTCATAGCTCTTCATAAAGTTCTTTAGCTGGAAACATAAATATTAGAATGGTAAACAGACAGCATAAGTTATATGCTCAATAATACTCTATTAACTTTGTATGGGGGCAGATGGTTACTATACTTATCATGGTGATCGTTTCATAATGTATGCAAATGTCAAATATAGACAGGTATACACAGTGTACCTGAAAATAATACAATATTTTACTATGTTTCAATAAAAAACAAAATGTAAAAATGATAAATTCATGTCTTAAAATGAGCTCATGTCCAACACATATAAACAAGAATTTATTTGAAAAAAAAGTGTCACAGTCACTACAGCATGTATATTTAAGGTGTGGAGTGAGGTAAGTAGGTCTATCTAATATGTGGAGTGAGCTTATAATGAAATTCAATGAAACAGATTTTGTCCATTAGGTGTAATATCATTTCTTTTGGAACTGAAAGGGGAAAAAAAGAATGAAAACAGTTTAAATAAATAAATGAACAGTTTAAAGTGTAGCTGCTCAGTCATGTCTAATTCTTTGTGACCTCAATGACTGTAGCCCACCAGGCTCTGTCCATAGAATTCTCCAGGCAAGAATGCTAGAGCGGGTTGCCATTCCCTTCTCCAGGGGATCTTCCTCATGCAGGGACTGAACCTGGGTCTCCCATATTGCAGGTAGATTACTGTCTGAGCCACCAGGGAAGCCTAAATAACTCCAAGTTTAGCTTCTTGTTTCATAAATATTAAAGCAGACATATTTAATTCATCTTTCATAATGGGCTGATGAGGTAGTGGCAAGAACTAGTTCTAATAACAAAGCATATCTAATGTACTAGCAGTAGAGTTAGTCATTCAGTCCTGTCCGACTCTTTACAATCCCATGGACTGTAGCCTGCCAGGCTCCTCTGTTCATGGAATTCTCCAGGCAAGAGCACTAGAGTGGATTGCGGTTCCCTTTTCCATGGCATCCTCCCAACCCAGGGATCGAACCTGGTCTCTTGCATTGCAGGCAGATCCTTTACCGCTGACTCACCAGGAAGTCCCCATAGCTCTGCGTTGGGCTTATTGACAGAGAACATTCAACCTATCAGCCTATTTATTACTGGAAATTTTTCTGTGTCGTGTAGCCACCACACTTAATAGCAGCTATATTCTGGAATTTCTATCTCCTAATCTGCTCAAGGGTATTCCCTCTGCTCCACCTCAGCTGTCACAGTCCTATTCAGAAACCCATCAACCCTGTCACGGGAAGCTCCAACTCTGTCATAGATGAATACAGTGGGCTATCTGTTACCTGATGTCTGAGACCTCTCCCTTATTCTTTCTGGTCTATCTTTTATATTACCAGTATACATATATTGGAGTGGATTGCCGTTCCCTTCTCCAGGGGATCCTCCCAACCCAAGAATCGAACCTGGTCTCCTGCATTGCAGGCAGATTCTTTACTGTCTGAGCCACCAGGGAAGCCTGGTGAATATGTGTTATCTAATATACTAATAGCCTTAACATTGAATACAAGCATTAAAGTTAACTTTTTGTCCACAGGGAAAAAAAGATTCATCTTTTCTAAACAAGCAGTATGAGTGTTTGACACCATCTTTGCTGGCAAAAGAATACCAAAAGTATTGAGTAACAGCAACAACACTAAATAATGATGCTATGAGTACTGGATGATAAATGACACTGGATCACCTGAGTAACTAGATTTAGAAAGAATGAAGACGCAATGTTGATTCATTTAGCTGGAGAAGTTGAGCTTTAATTAGAATGTGAAAATTTTTAAATGATTTGTCATAATTTTATGGGTGTAAGATGTTCTCTAGAGTACACACACTTTAGGAATGCACAGGAATTTTATTGCAAGATTAGATACTAGCAGTTTTTCTCTCGGTTTCATATGTTTTGATAACTGGCAACCACCAATGAATGCAAGGCTTATAGACAAATGTGAAAAATCAACTCGTTAACACAGAAGTGTTTATATTGTATAATTAGGATAAGGCGAGATTCATCACATGATGGATGCCACATGATGAGTATACCAGGAGAGACATGTCATCGAGATTGACTCAGGGATAAGGGCATGTGTATTGTTGGGGGGGGGGGGAGGGGTGGAGGGGGTGATTTAAAATGGAGTTATTAATAATTATACCTTTCTGAATTAATCTAGAAGTTGGTTCTGGGTAGCTTGGTTTGTTTATGACAATATTACTTTGATTATATGATACATTTTTTTTTAAGTTTATCCTATACTTTCCTATAAAGCCAGGCACCTTGCAGCATTAGAAATGGATTATCATATCTCAGAGCTATATTCTTTGTAAGACTTCAAAATCACTATCTTTTAATAACAAACATGAAAAATATTCAATGTGTAACAAAGATTTATCGTTACTGTCCTTAAAACTTATCTGACATCTGACACATACAGAAGAAAGAGGACAAAGCGAAGGAACTGAAATTTATTGATACCTTCAATATATACCTGTGACATGTACACATAGATAAATAGAAGTCTAATGAAAGCATTCGAATCATATTTTTAAACAACTAATTTATCTAATAATTCATTTGAATTTATATATTTATGTTCAGATTCATTCAGTCCACATTCCTAAAGCAACAAGTAGTACATTTTGATCTATGTTTTGAATTTTGTGTTTTAATTTATTACAAAATATGTACATTACAGTGTATATTTGTATATTATATCTGTTCATTATGGTGGCTTTATTTACATAATATGTCAATCAGGAAAAAAAAATTACATCTACTTCTTTTAAACTATGTTCCACATTATTACATATTTTCCTAGGCAGTCAATGAATACTCCAGACAGTAATAAATGACCTTTTGGTAACTTTGACTCTGGGGAGTATGCTCTTGGCCTTTTGATAAAATAGTAAGCCAGCCTGATTACATGAAGGAAAACTCTTGTCTATCTCAAAGGCAAACTGTGAGGTTGACTATGAATGTGTTATCAACACAAACACAGTAGGTCGGATTATCCTGCAAGAGAATTCTTAGTAGAAAACGTAACTGGAGTGTCTCTAGAGATTCATTTCTTAAATCACTATTTAAGTGTGTTAAATACTTCCTTTGTGAGCTTGGAGAGCATGACGTGACTGATATGCAGATTAGCTGATTCATCAGAACACAGATGGCCCCTTTGCATAGCTGGCATAAACTGATCTTATGCCTCACACTCCTCCACAACTCTTCTGGTGAACATGTGGCCAGAGCAGCCATGTGATAGGTCCTCAGGCAGGATCATAGCACCTTCCAGACCCTGCCTCACTATCGAGGGCATGGGGTAGATAGAAGGCATTTGGCATTCCATTTTGCTTATTTTGGCAGTTCTTCAGTAGATGTTTCGCTGCTGTTAGTTTTTATCATTGCACTTCCTAAATATTTATGCTATCATATGCTTTTATTTGAAAATGTTCCAAGTTTAGACATTTCTATAAAACAACATTTAGTAAGATGTCAGAGTTATTTGTGTTGCCTGTTCTTCTTAGCATAAAATTTCTAGACATGTTTGTTAATTTATCTATTTAAAAACATTTCCGTATTTGAAAAAATTCTTAACTTAGGGTACACTAGACCCTAAAACTCACAAAATAATTTGTAATGTGCAACACATAATATGCTCAGTAACTATCGAACTGTCTAAGTGAGTCGAATTAGCTATTGCTTGTTAGTGAGGTTTATATTTTCAACATTAAAACTGTAAATGGGATGCCCATGATGCACAGGAGCTGTGTTGTTTCACAACAGTGTTTTGTATAAGGCAAAATAAATAAACAAAAAACAAAGAGTGCTGGAGAGGATGGCTGAATGAACATCAGTATGAAAAATGGCAAGGGCCTCTGAGAGTCGATGAGGTTGTACTTCCATTAGTTTAAAATTAAGGAAACGATGTACTGTTTCATGGAGAAATAGTGTTCAAATCGCTAGAGCCATGTAATTAAAAAGAAACGGCCAGTTTCAGGTTCTAGAATGGCGCTTTGGGGAAAGACCATAGGACAATGTAAGTGTCTCTGCTGAATGCCCCTAAAGCTGATGGGGATTATTAAAATCTCAAATCAGCTTTCAGAATTCATAAAGATGCCGATTCCCTTTTGATCTGTAAACTTTTGAAAATAAGAATATGCTATAGACAAAAAGAGCACGTTGGCTTTTCTGTTTACAAGGCTCATTGGATATGGGAAAATGAGACTGACATTTCTCCAGCTGCTTCTAATTTATGGAAGGCGGTCATCAGCAATACAAATTATCCCCCCTCCCACCCAACAACAGTGGTCCACAGTCTTACAGTCAATGATTAGATAACAAAAGTGTGGAAAAGCCTCAGGCTGCAGTTGTTAAACTAGAAAGTCAGTGCAAGTAGCTGTGTCCTGGAGGGATTCATCTCTCAGGCTATGGAGAGCTTGTGTTGTGAAGTTAGCTGCTTTTCAGATAATGGAATAAAAGCTACAGTTGAGTTTCAGTTTCCAGATGACACATTTCATTACAGGGGTATCTTGGAACATTTCACATGGCAATTAAATCAAGTGAAAAAAATTAAATATGTAAGTGAAATATGTAAAGCAAAATGGCCATCATATGATAAAATTAATTTAAATGTCCGCTTAAAACATGTTTTTCCATGGGTTGGGTTATCACCAAAGCAAGGGGAAATGAAAGATTAGAGAACAGAAGAAGAGGGAGAGAGAACAGGAGAGGCACAATGGGAGGGGAAGACAGGAGAAGAAAGGGAGCCAAAATGAAGACGGGGGAGAAGAGAGGAGAGGAGAGATTTTTCACTTTTTTGTTCACTTCAATGGCTGCACAAGTTGTCACTAAATGAGTCTTTCATTCCCAGATTATTGAATGCAAAATCAAAGAGTTAAAACTACTTCCTTTAAATACACAAAGCCATTAGCTTAATTGTTCTTTCTTTTTGCTTCCTTTGAATATGAAAGAATTCCTTCTCTTTTAGGTTTCTAATAAAAAATATAGCAAAACATGTACTAGGGCTTTCAAATCCAAATCTTTCAGGGCTGGGAACACACATAGCAGGGATAAAAATAGAACTTCAAAGTATTACAATCAGAGACTTAGCTTAGCTCATGGTGTGAAAGAATCCAAGTTGGTACGTGGAAGATGATCATACAAAATTGGGTAATATTCGGAGATATTAAGGACGGAGGAAGGCTGATGCTTCCGGGGGAACCTTGCTCAACGGGATTAGCTCTGGGTCACAGCATCAGGCTTTCTGTCAGTGAAAACTGAAGAAACTGTGATTCTCAATGGTACACCTCAGCTATATTTTATAATTATAGGTGAGGAGAGGCTAAAAAATGATAAATGTTTGAAGTCCAATTCATTTTAATCAGTGAAATATTTTGCTCCTTCTTCCTACCTAGTTATGCACCCCCAATCTCACATCCCTCTCTATTAGAGATGTGAATTAATGGTCACAAAACCACCTGTTTTAAATTCCGGAGACATAAACCAGAGAAAAAAGAAAATGTTAGATATTCTGCAAACTGGACTTTAGTCTTTTAAAAAAAAATGATTTCAGTTTCATTAATTAAATTCACTTGTGACAGTATTCAGCAGAATTTTAAACTATTAATCTTAATATATGTTGTCAGATAGTTACTTCCAAATATATCAATTTATTCCATTTAACAAAACAGATAGCATGAAGCATATTATCTTATCCAATTATCATTCTTTGTATAGACCTGACCACAAAGCAATGAGACTCAAGGTCTGTACCTCAACAGCAATCTTAATTCTGCATATCTGAATGCTGAGTCATTGTGACAGGATAGTTTTAATGTTCCAAGGATCCTAAACTGGGCTCACAGAGACAAATGAGGAGCAGCTGATTGGGAAGATTTCTAGGGTATATTTGGAGTCTCCTATTTTGAGAATCACTGGGGCTTCCCCAGTGGACAGTGGAAAAGAATCTGCCTGCAATGCAGGAGACCCAGTTTTGATCCCTGTAGGGAAGATCCCCTGGAGAAGGAGATGGCAACCCACTCCAGTATGCTTGCCTGGGAAATTCCAAGGACGCAGGAGCCTGGTGGGTTATAGTCCATGTGTCGCCAAGAGTCGATCATGACTTAGTGACTATACAACAACAAACAACATTTTGAGAATCATTACATTCAAGCACCTTTCACTGGCTGAGTTTTTAATGTTTAATATGTTAGAAACATTTTTGCAAATAATGACTGAAGTAAAGTCTTTAGCATGAATGTGCGTATGTGTGCATGTATATGTGTGTGTGTGTGTACTTTCAAGGAATGAGTATGAATTTATTGGAAAGAAATGGTTGAAGTCTATCTATAATTTCATAAGTTTACAAAAGAAAAATATTACATTCATCTTAAAATATTTACCTCTTTCAGTTCACCTTCAGTATTAAGAAATTCTGTAACACCACTGATAAGTTTGGAATTCATAAACAGTGCTTCTCCATACCTTGAAATATTTAAAAAAAAGTCATAATGTTAAAACAGGCAGTAATTTAAGAAATACTACTACTACACAGATGTTTTAGACTCCTTCTCATGAGCTCCATTCCGTCTCTTAACGCTGTTCAAGGCTGTGCCCCTAGGGAATGGAGAGGTGCAAAGGGCTTTGGCTATGGGATGCCATCCAGTGTATCTGGATTTGGCTCACAGTGTTTCAGAGAGATCTACATTATAGTACATTTTTTAAAAGGGAGTCCCATGATATTATAATTTGGGATGACTATTATATTTCCAATATGAGGCATGAAGAAAAAGTATTTTAAAACTTTCAATTTTAAAGCAACCTGGGTCACTGTAAATAAGGATTCCACCAAATCTGCAGAATCAACTTTTGGAATTATCCATAAGTCAGAGATCCTTTGATCTGGTCAGCCCAAACTGATGTTGGCATTATTTTCTATTTCATTCCTAAAAACTAAGCCAACTTTCTCAAAAAGACTCCCAAAAGATTAGCACTTTTTCCTATGAGCATTAAAATGAAACATTGAATTTTTCCTTTGAATTTTACAATCTTTGTATCACAAGCATATTTGACTCATGACCTAAGGTAAGAATACTATGTATCAGCAAGCTGAAAAGATTTTTCCTTTTACTGATTTGTGTCTACTGTGCTAAGAGTACCTATCACAGGATATCATACTCTTTGAAAAAAAAAAAAAGTACACTAGGCTAAACTGGAGGCAGGATCAAGATGGCTGAGTTAGAAAGACCCTGAATTCACCTTCTCCTATGAACATGCCCAAAATACAACTACATAAAGAACCTAAGAATGGCTTACTGTCTGTTCATTTATGATAAAAACCCTAAACAAATGAGTGGGAATGCACATAAACATAATAAAGCTCATATATGACAAGTCCACATTTACTATCATACTGACTGGTGACAAATCAAAGCATTTCTTCTAAGACTGGGAACAAGATAAGAATGACCATTCTCACAACTTCTATTCAACATAGTGTTGGAAGTTCTGGCCAGAGCAAACAGATAAGAAGCATAAATAAAAGGAATCCAAACTGGAAAGGCAGAAGTAAAAGTTTCACTGCTTGCAGATGACATTATACTATATGGAAAACCCTAAAAACTACACAGACATAAAAAATTATTAGACTACGTGAATTCAGTAAAATAGAAGGATACAAAATTAATAACAAAAATCAGTTGCATTTCTATACACTAATACTGAACCATCATAAAGACAAGTTGAGAATTTTTTTTAAAGTACACTAAAGATAAGATTATGAGTTTTTAAAAGCAAAAGTCCAGCCTTCATTACAAGAGGCTTTCTAATGCTGTCCCTGTCTGTGGGAACTTAAGTAATTTAGTTTCTGGAGCCTTAGGTTTCTCATCTTTAAAATGAGGCGTGGGAGGTGCTTATATTGGCAAATGATATCACAGACAACGGCTTAACCTCTAAAATACACAAGGAACTCAGCAACAACAACAAAAAAAAAAACTGAAAAATGTGCAGAAGATCATAATAGACATTTCTCCACCTTATACTGGTCAGTATGGTCATCATTAAAAAGTCTACAAATAACAAATGCTGGAGGGTGTTAGCTACTCATTTGTGCTCAACTCTTTGTGACCCAAAGGACTGTAGCCCACCCGGCTCCTCTGTCCATGGAATTCTCTAGGTAAGAATTCTGGAGTGGGTAGCCATTTCCTCCACCAAGGGATCTTCTCGACCCAGCTATCAAACCCATGTCTCCTGCATTGCAGGTAGATTCTTTACCATCTTAGCCACCAGAAACGCTTCCCAGGTGGCACCAATGCTAAAAAAAAATCCTCATCTTCCCAGTGTATGAGACATAAGAGATGCAGGTTCAATCCCTGGGTTGGGAAGATCTAAAGAAGGGCATGGCAACCCACTCCAGTATTCTTGCCTGGAGAATCCAGTGGATAGAGGAGTCTGGTGGGTTATGGTCCATAGGGTTGCAAAGAATTGGACATGACTGAAGTGACTTAGCATGCACCTATGCAGAGAAGGTATGGAGAAAAGGGAATCCTCCTACACTGTTTGTGGGAATGTAAATTGTTATAGTCACTGTGGAAAATAGTATGGAGGTTCCTCAGAAAACTAAAAAGAGAATTACCATATGACCCACAATCCCATTCCTGGTAATATACCCAGAAAAAAATTATAATTCAAAAAGATATCTGTACCCCTATTTCAATAGCAGCAGTATTCACAAGAGCCAAAACATGGAAACAACCTCAATGTCCATTGACAGATAAATGGATAAAGATGTATATATATACAGTGGAATACTACTTGGCCTAAAGAAGGAGGCTAAACCATATGACCATCATAAATTGCTATAATTCTAACATTGAATTGGGAGATGATTCAGTTCTAACATTGAATCTATGGGAAAAGTTGGTTAAATAAAATAAGTATTCATTAGTAATCAATATGTGGTTACAAAAATGGCCAACTGTACAGGAAAGTTGACAATTCCTCTTCAAAGAGTGTTTTGTTTATACTTGCAGTCATGTGAAAAAGAAAATAGTCCTTTCCTTGAAGGTTATGTACTATATAGTATTGTAAACAGATCATTCCCAGTCATTATGGTTAAACGTGATGAAAATAAAATTATATACTGTTCAGAGTTCCTTTAGCTGTGGGGTCTCCGGAAAGGCTTTCAGGAGATGAAGACAGATGGATGGAATATGGAGTAATTTCAACTATTAAGGAAGAAAGCAATTTTAGGCAGAGAACCAACATACACAAAGGCAAGGAGGTGTGAAACACCACGGTGTGTGCCAACAACTACACGCATTTGGTACTGAGGGTATAAACTGTGAGACTGAGGATAACAGAAAAAGAGGTAGAAGGGTCAGTAAGACAGGAGCTTAGATTTTCAACATGGCACAGAGTATTGAAGGCTTTAAGAGAGGAAATGTCATTTTTGCTTTTCAGAGATATTCTTGGGACAAAGGGAAGTGGTGTGTGTGTGTACATATATGTGGCAGCATATGTAATTAGAGACAGGACACAGTCATAAGAGTACTAACAAGGGATAAGAACCTTCACTAAGGCAGTGGTAGTAGTAAAGAGAGGAAGAATTCAAGAAACATTTAGGAATTGTTAAACTGATAGGACATCAAGCCTAAATGTTACTTTTTACATATATCAAGGAAAAAATCTACTATATATAGATTTCCAGGGGCCCAGATTGAGCAATTGGTGGATGGCCATCTATTTACTGAGAGAATGAAGACATAGAAAATGATGGTTTAGCTTTGCAGGTACACCTCAAAAAAAAAAAAAAAAAAACCATCTTTCATAGAGTGACGCTTAGGTAAAATATCTGAGCTAGAGGTGTAGATTTTGGAGTGATTCAAACTGTGAGAGTAGATGGCAACGAAAACCAGGGAGAATCTGCAGGCCAAGTAGTAAGGAGAACCTTGGACTGTTCCCTCATGAACTTTGATGTTCCAAGATGGACAAGGGAGTGGAAGATGAAGAAGACAATCCTATTTGTCAAGATAAACACAGCTCTATCTGTAGAAATGCTGGTACTTCACCTTTCTACTTTTTTTTTTTTTTTTTGGTATAGTCCTAAAGGCTCTATTTCTATTTTTTTTATTTTAAATTTATTTAATTGGAGGCTAATTACTTTACAATATTATATTGGTTTTGCCAACATCAACATGAATCTGCCATGGGTGTACACGTGTTCCCCATCCTGAACCCCCCTTCCCCCCCCTTGCCCCTCCCTCCCTGTACCACTCCTCTGGGTCATCCCAGTGCACCAGCCCCAAGCATCCTGTATCCTGCATCTAACCTGGACTGGTGATTCATTTCATATATGGTCTTATATATGTTTCAATGCCATTCTCCCATCATCCCACCCTCTCCCTCTCCCCCAGAGTCCAGAAGACTGTTCTATACATCTGTGTCTCATTTGCTGTCTCGCATACAGGGTTATCGTTACCATTAACTTTAGTTTGAGAGAAGTCTTAGGTTTACGGAAAAACTGAGCAGAAATTTGAATTCCCAAGTGCCTCTTCCTCCCTCTTCAGAGTTGTAGCTAATATTGATGTCCAGCTAATTAAACAAAGAGGTCATTAGACTGAGGTGGTTCTAATGTTATCTCTATCTTTCTGCCTTTTGGTTAGAGATGATGTACTTTCAGTGAAACAAAACAGACATATCAGGAACTGAATATTTTAGGCAGGGACTATAAACTATATAGGCATTATACCGAACTCTGATTTACAAAACCAGTTCCTAAAGAGAGACTCTGCATTGGTAGATATCTGATACTCTTTAAAGTCAAATGCTTGTACGTATATATTAATCCCATCTTGTATCTGACTATTCCTTATACTATGTGCAGGACAACAAATCAAGTGTAAATCATTCTAATTTCTGAGCTGAAAATACAAGAAATAGGAAAACAATGTGTCATCTAGGAATATTAGTGCTTTCTAACAATGAAATATCTACAGATAGAAATATATTTTATTATTAAAAATAAATTCAAACTGAACTCATTATACAAGGTCAACCAATAACAGTGAATTTTTAAAAAATAAAATTTATATACCAGCTTTTAAGAGACAGAACAGAGGGTATGCTAAAAGTCTGGGAACATTTAAGTTTGAGAACATGCAGTGTTTACGTGCTCTATAATAAATTTAATTTTAAACTACCATAGAGATTATCAGAGTAATACATTAACATTTATTACAATATATTTAAATATATAATGAAATATTTTCTAAAACAGAGTCTGAAGAATTCTCAACATGAAGCAAGATGGCTCAGGAATGAATTCTACTGCATCTAGAATTATACAGTGATTCAAGCATCCCTCCTCTATATCACGGTTTGACTTCAGATGTTTTATGATATTTATATTTTTAAATAGGTTAAACAATTCTATAGAAGGAATTAAGGTTTTCTTGTTCTGTGCGTGTGTGTTGGTCACTCAGGCATGTCCGACTCTCTGTGAGCCCATGGACTGCAGCCCGCCAGGCTTCTCTGTCCATGGCATTCTCCAGGCAAGGACACTGGAGTGGGTTGCCATTTCCTTCTCCAATGTGAATTTTAGAAGCAGTAGTTTAGTCTCTAAGTTGTGTCCGACCCTTATGACCCCACAGACTGTAGCCCACTATGTTCCTTTGTCCATGGGATTCTCCAGGCAAGGACACTGGAGTGGGTTGCCATTTCCTTCTCCATTTCTTGTTCTAATACCATTATATATGATTCATAAATCATTTTTTCTACAACACACTCAGGATATAAGATTTTAATGATACAATTTCTTCAACCTAAGACAGTTTGATAGATTTTCCAGGAAAGCTGCAATACTAAACCTTTTCATTCTGCACATTTCCATACATAATTATGGTTATCAATCTTTAATAAATGAATAATGTTATAGAACTGTTAAATTAATTCTGAGCTTCACAGGAGTGGCAACGCCCATCTTGGCTGACTACTTCAAAATCTAATTCTATTATCTGGATCTTGCTTCTACCACAAAAAGTTGGGCCTTTATCTCTCAGATATTACCTTTGATTTACTCACTCCAGGAAGAATGATTGAAGTCTTATTTTTACCTGGTATTTAATATCTTCCATTTATCTCTAAAAAACTTCCAGGCAAGGTCTCGACCATGTGGATTTCGAGCTACATGGATTATCACATCAATTGCATCTTGATCCAGAACCACCTCAGAATTCAGTGATAGATTTAGAAGCCTTTAAGGATAGAATTGCAGGGAAATTTTTAGTTTAATAACAAACTTTTCTTTACTATCAGAATTATAGGACTTAAGTTATCACAATCTTCAAAGAATAGTCCATTTAAACTTTACTAATAAAAATTTATCAATAGAACAATCTTATATTTATAAAAGGAAGAACAAACTCATATTATTTTAATTGATGTATTAATTAATGTCTGAAAAAAATCTTGTAGGTGGTTAAATCATTCTGATTTAATGATGAAATTTTGCTTTAAAAATTATTTTTAATAAATACTTCAATTTTATAATGAAATATTATCTTACATACAAATAAATAACATAAAATAGAAACAAACATTTCAAATCAACAAGCTTTCATCATATTAATACCTCAGTTTTCTTTAGTTCTAAAATGATATATTTTAGAGTAACCAGCATATTTAAAGAAATAAAAACAAGTGCAGTACAATTTAACAGAGAATACTCTCATTATACAAATTTAAAGATTTAATTCACCCACCTATTTAATAAATTCCTGTCATCACTGCAAGTTAAGGCTTCCAATAGTATTTTCTTTTCAGAAATGGCCGTGGTAGAGTGGAATTTCATCCATATGAATTCCCAGACATCCTCATCCAGTAGTGAAACTCCTGTACAGTAGACGATGTCTCTAACATTTAGTGGTATTCTAAAGAAGCAACCCATGGTGGTTTTCTGTTAATTAAAAGCTTCATAATATTGAAAATAAAGACAAATGCTGCCTTAGTACAGTTTTTTAAAAGATGGTTTTGTTAATTAGATTTACCTGAAAGATAATAATACCATATAGTAACAATATTCAAACTATTCACAACTGAATGAATAAAATAATGTATTTTATTTAACGATAGTCTTGAATGCAATTTTCCCACTTTTGAAATTATATGGACAAAAATCAGAACATAAAGGTTTTTTTAAAAAAATCTTTTTATTTTATAGGAGTCAGAACATAAAGGTTTAAAAAATACAAACAAGGCATCTTATATTTCAACCAACATAAATATATTTATGCTCTCAGAATTATTAGACCCAAGAATGATGAGAAAGTACTGGATGAAGATGAAACAAATACCTCCTAAGTTCTGAGACATTATTTTTCTAAAATTATTATTCTCAAATACCTCTCTGAATTTGGGAAGCTAGAAGACGACTAACACAGATAATAAATAAAACATAAGTAGCATACTCTTGCCTGGAAAATCCCATGGATGGAGGAGCCTGGTAGGCTGCAGTCCATGCTAAGGGTCGGACACGACCGAGCGAATTCCCTTTCACTTTTCACTTTCATGCATTGGAGAAGGAAATGGCAACCCACTCCAGTGTTCTTGCCTGGAGAATCCCAGGGACGGGGGAGCCTGGTGGGCTGCCATCTATGGGGTCGCATAGAGTCAGACACGACTGAAGTGACTTAGCAGCAGCAGCAAAATTTGAGAACGTAGAAAGCTCTTTTTCCTATGTTTATAAAAGTGACTATAAAACATAAACTAAATTTTGATTTTGACTTCAAACTAAATGTTATGGAGGGAAACTCTTAGTCAATTTAATTAATCTTGGTTATTTATAAGCTATAAATTCTCATGTGTACATTGCCATGGTAATTAGTTTTTTACTAAATATTATTCTTTCAAGTTTTTATATATTTCCCACATTTAAAAAAACTCAGATCTCTGAAAGAATACTCCAATACATTAAAAAGTTAAAATGTATTTCTCTTTGTATAATATTTAGTAATCTATTATTAACATTTATCATTTATAATTTGAATGTGACTAATAATAAGAAAATTTTTCTCTGTATAACAAGATGAAAATCTCTGTTAAATATTTAGGACCTTGACGGCCCAAACACTGCTTTGGTTAAAGGAGTGCTTAGAAAACGGGACGAAGCACCTACATGACTACCAATGAGATGGTCATCACTCTGCTGGGAAAGATCTGTACAGTCAGAACGACGGTTCTTCTAGTGTTCATGTACGGGTATGAGAGCTGGACCATACAAAAGACTGAGGGCTGAAGAATGGATGTTTTCAAACTATGATGCTGGAGAAGACTCTTAAGAGTCCCTTGGACAGCAAGGAGATCAAACCAATCAATCTTAAAGGAAATCAACCCTGAGTATTCATTGGAAGGACTGATGCTGAAGCTGAAGCACCAATCCTTTAGCCACCTGACTTACTGGGAAAGACCCAGATGCTGGAAAAGATTGAGGGAAGGAGGAGATGGGGGACAACAGAGGATGAGATGTTTGCATTGACTCACTCACTGGGCATGAGTTTGAATAAACTCGGGAAAAATGGTGAAGGACAGGGGAGCCTGATGTGCTGCCGTCCATGGGGTAGCAAAGAGTCATACATGATTTAGTAACTGAAAACATCAAAGGTGATCTTCATCTTTTTTTGTTAAGCAGCTAAGTAGGCTACATCAGAGATTGTGTATCAGGATACCAAATGTGTAGAGTTAGTACTATCATACAAAATTCACAGTTCCCAGAAATGGCTAAAACTACACCACTCTGTCTCTTCCTACCAATAACTAAATTGTTTGGAGAAAAGCTACTTTAGTCTTGCTGACTGAATCTTTTCTTTCTTTGTAGTATTTGAAGACAAGCATTTTATGTGTTTGATTTGTTTTGTTTTTGAAGAAATGAAAGAGGTATAGATATCAGAAGAAGCCAGAGTTTCATACCTCTCTCAGCCCTGGAATCCCTTGAAGAAAGTACCCAGAATAGTATTCCTAAAGGTGGTGAAACCTTATTCCCCCTGCTCTGTTCATGCCCATCTTGGGCTTCCCTGGTGGCTCAGTGGGTAATGAATCTACCTTCATTGCAAGAGACCTGGGTTTGATCCCTGGGTCAGGAAGATCTCCTAGAGAAAGGAATAGTTACCCACTCCAGAATTCTTGCCTGGAGAATCCAATGAACAGAGCAGCAAGAGTTGGTAACGACTATGTGTATAAAACTTGTTGATTTGCACACAGCACATCTGAAAACACTAAGGAAAACATTACCATCACATTTTGAAGATTGCATCAGTCCTGGTAGATACAAAAATGTCTCCATCTTTACTAACTGCCTTAAGAAAGTAAAAAAATCTACTCTTTTGTTAAATCAACAGCTAGGGAAGTGGATGAATCTTTTCCTCCAAATATTACAGGCTATAGAGCATAATACTGTATTACTGTCATGATTTTGGCCAAGAGATTGCTATAAAAATTTGCCAGAATTAACAATAAAATGTCTACTTAAATCATTGACTCAAGGATCGATATGTATTAGATCTAATATTAGACCTAATAGTAAGAGCTTATAAATTCTTAAGCAATTAATATACCAAAAAGTTCAAGGATAGAGACCACTGAATGAGGTTATTACTGCTTAGGACACCAGTCTCCAATATCAAGCAGAAAGGCATACAGAAATATAAAAAAAGGCAAAAAAAAAGAAAGAAACAGAAAAAAGTAGACATTAAACTATGTTCCTTAGAAACAACTTGTGTCATGTACTATAGTCCTTAGCAACAGTCCATAGTTTTGTAACTCCTGGCTGATGCTGAACAGCAGACGCAAATGAATAAATGGACTGGTTGGTACAAAGTCTTAAACAGTGGCTTTAAGGGGCATCAGAAGTAGAAAATAAGACTTTCATGCAATACTGCATTCCAGGTTACCCATCTTATTTTATCTGGACTATACAATAATACAATGATATTTGTATTATAATAAACTTCATTTTGCAGGAGAGGAAACTTTTCTGAGAGAGAATATTTTGCACTGTAACAACTATAAAGTAGGTTGAAAACCAGGATGACTTATACATGAAAATCTTTCCTATTTCTAGCAGCTTAGAGGTGGCTAATGATGATGAAAATAAAATATATTGATTTCTGTTAGTAATAATAATCAGTAATTGTCACTGACTGTTGATATTTCTTGTTCAGTAAAACACTATCTTATAGAAAGTAAGAACAATAAAAAATTTTAAACAGAAAAAAATAGATCCCTTAAAAGGATACCATCACCAAACCCTGGATCTATTGAGTAGGCTAGCAAAGTAATACCAGTGCAGCCAGTCTGTGATTCCCTTAATGCTGAACTGGCTGAAGCTGTCACTTCTACCCTCTCTTTTTCATTACTTTCTTTAACCCACAGTTTGATCAGTCATCTTTGAGAAATATTCAACACCAGCAAGGATGGTTTTCCAACAATAAGCTTCCATTCTGTTCACCAGAATCAAAGCAACACTTGTTAAAACTCAGCCTCTGGGTGACTGAAAAGACATAGGCTGGTGGTGCATTTATAGAGATGTGTAGCAGTATGGCCATACACAGAGCACGAAGAATCTTGAAAGGGCACCAGGAAGGAACTGCTGGAAGAAACAACAGATAGATCATCCTGAAGGAATCTAACAAAAGGTGTCCTGGGCAAAGGAGGCCTTTGAAAGCAAAGCTGTCTAGAATAGGGGCAAATTCTGCTTTTGAAGCAGCAGCCTCAAATCAAGAGACAGATCACACAATTTGGACCTCCTCTGCAAGAACCTGCAGGTCAAGTTTCAGGCTCATGAGCAGCTGTTTCCCTATGTATAGCAAATGCATCAAATTTGATGTTGATGAAAATGAGACCCTCATATATTTACACATATAACCTAGAGCCTATTGATGATCTATTGAAAACTAGCCCTTTGTCTCAGTTATACGGGGCTTCCCCGATGGCTTAGTGGGTAAGGAATCTGCCTGCAATGCAGGAGACACATGCATTGCGGGTTCAGCTGCTGGGTTGGGAAGATCCCCTCAAAGAGGAAATGGCAACATACTCCGGTCAATATTATTGCCTGGAAAATCCCTCAGGAGCCTGGCAGGCTACAGTCAATGGGGTTGCAAAAGAGGTGGATAAGACTGAGCAGGAACACAAGGATGTCAGCTACAAGTCCTCAAACTTAAGGAAAGAAATGGCTCTATCAGCAGATACTGGGAGGTACACTTGTTTAAAGATTCATAAGCCTCCTTAGAAGAGCAAGGACAGAGCGGATTAGCCAGAAAATACTGCTCTGATTTTTCTAGCATTTCTTCCCAACCCACCAGCTCTTTGTCTTCCTTACCCACCCACCAGTTAAAGAATCACTATCTGGGTCATAAAATTACTTGCACTCATCACTGAAAATAAAGCAAGATGGGTGAGCACTAAACTTGCCAAAGGCCTTGGTTCCCAATGATTTCCATTGTTAACGGAACCCCCTTTCATTGCTAAATTTGTAAAGATGTTCTAATGGCATTTTAGCAAAATGATTGCTCTGGGGACAGTTTAAGATCTCTTGGTATAAACCAAAGTCATTAGAAACAAATGAGAAAGCTCATTTGTTTGTAAAGCATGAGCTGAAAAACCCACAGTACCCATAGTTATGAATAGTGCAAATAAGTCCTGTGAGATTCTTGATATTAGAATTACAGGGAGTGAGAACATAGAAATTGTTTATGAAAATGTGAATATCCTCACAGTCATATCTCTTTAACTGTTGCCTCGGAAGTAAATCTTTTAGTGGAATTTGATCACGTGGGAAGGAAAGCTGTGCTTGTTTTTCTCTAGGTATGGTATGCATTGCATACAGAATTAGAGAACTGGACTTTTCTAGCTGCCTTCCTACAAGATGAATGAGCCAAAAAAGAAGTGCTTTTATCTTTCTAGGGCACTAACACTGCAGAAATGATTACCTAATTAGTCTGACTGTACTATATTTTTTATTCTTCTCTCATTTTAAACAGCATGATGACAGTTCATTTGTATGTAAAAGTTCTGAAATTATACAAGTTGCACATATCATGTTGAAATAGTTTTTTATATTTTGGTGATATGTTTAATCTTTTTTTACCTTACCAAAAGCAAATGCCTAAAAACTAAAAACTTTGAGGTAGAAGTTAACAAATTAAGTACTGGGATGATTAAAGGCATCCATCTTTAGGAAAAACTTTTTACAGAGTTAAATAGTAATGGTGATGTAGTGGGACTAATATTTTAAAACATAGTAAATTTGTACTTTAGTTATTAAATGGAAAATTGTGAAGTAGACTGGTAAATTAACATAAATAACTAGAAAAATTTCCAAAGTTTTTGCTACGGAAGTTTTCATTGCTGCATTTTTTAAGGTGAAAAGTCAGAACATCTAAGAGAGAGGATATGTGTATACCTATGGCTGATTCATGTTAAGGTTTGACAGAAAACAACAAAATTCAGTAAAGCAATTATTTTTCAATAAAAAATAAATTAAAACAAAATAACAGTAAAGAATTTAAGATATAAATAGCAACTAAGAATTACATCATAGATTAATATTGAATGATATGGTAAAATACTTTATCTAATATGATGAAATATATCATTAAAGACAGAGTATTATGATTATATATGTATTAATATAATATCTCTATGCTAATCTAAAGAAAAACGATAATTTGTATGTTAGAAGAAAGACTGAAAGGATAAATAAGAGAATATTAACATTAGCTTCTGGGATTGGGGATTATAAATAATTAGAATTTTTAAACTCACATATTTCAAATTTAATGATTTAATAACTTTTACAGTTACTTTGGAAATAAGTGTATAATTATATTTATAAAGACAAAATTCTTGGAATAAAATATATTTCAATATAAAAATGCTATTACCAATACATAAAAATAATTATGATACAGTTAAAATATCTCCCAGGGGAAAATTACACTTACCAAAATAAAAAAGACCACACTTTAAAATAAAATTGTGATGCTTAATCATGATATGGGTTCATTTAAGCAGGTTTTTAGTAGACCCAATTGGACTAGTAACTGCCTTTAGTACAAGGCAAGTCAAGGTCATTGCTTTGGGCTCTACTTTTTACCCTAATTGGACAAAAGCTTTTAAAGTACATGAGTTCTAAGGTCCCTTCCTGCTCTGTGAGTACAAGCTTCTTTCCATTAGTGGTTGTATTAACTTTGAAATGTACATTTAATTATTTTCAAAGACAATAAAAAAGATTTTTCAAATCACTAGCCTCTTCTTTCAGTGGCACTATACATGCCATTGATACAGAGTGGGCCTACCATTTAATTCATTGTAATTAATTTGCAGTTAACTACATCATTTGAAATATCATTTTCCTATTCTAACTAAAAATTAAAAGACAGCTATGGTTGAGGCTTCCTGCACCAACACTCTCTATCTTGGTCTGCCTTATACTTACAAGCACTCTTACTTCTTTCAGGGCACACAGTCCTAGACTTTAAAACATCTGACTGAAAAGTAACCTGCATTATCAAAGGCTGACCCTGTCCATTTTGTCTTCTACCCGCATTTCTCATTCTGTCTTGATCCCCTGGCCCCCTGGCTGCTGCTCAGTCATAGTGAATAAAAATTAAAGGTGCATAGAATGAATGTGTGACTTTCTGCACCTTCCTGTCCGTCTTCCTGGAAAATGGGAATAATAATTCCTTACAGCATTGTTGCAATGATTAAACGAAATAATGTTTCACTTGATATTCACATGATAATGGTGCATATCAAGAGTTCAGCATAGACTTCAGATAAACATTGTGCATACCAAATACAGGGGACATAGAAAATTGTCTATATTCATAGAAAATAGGTCTGAACACAGAAAATAGCTAACAATAACATTCATCATCCTCTTCATCATTTTTTTTGCTACGATTTTAAGATGTAGTGGCAACAAATATCATTCCCAAATGAGTACTGGACTAAAAAGAAAGCAAAAATAAAGGTTTAAGCCAATCTTGCCAAAAATGAAGGATTAATTATAAAGGTCATGAATGACATGCATCTCAGGTTTAAGGCATTACAATAAAATACACTATTTTAATTCCACCTAACTTGACTGGTATGCGTGTGGGCTAAGTCGCCTCAGTCGTATCTGACTCTTTGCGACCCCATGGACTGTAGCCCGCCATGCCCCTCTGTCCAAGGGATTCTCCAGGCAAGAATGTCGGAGTGGGTTGCCATTTTCTCCTCCAGGACATCTTCCCACCCTAGGGATCGAACCCCCATTTCTTATGTCTCCTGCACTGGCAGGCAGGTTCTTTGCCACTAGCACCACCTACGCTACTGAATCCATGCAAAAACTCTGGCAACCCAAGGACTACAATTCCTTAGTATCTCTACAAGCCCCCTGGCCGAGGAAGAACAGAATCCCACGTGAAGTACACAGCTGGGGAGGCGGCAACAATGCTCTCAAAGGTATCCTTCCTATAAGGGGTTGCTCTGTTTCTGAAGAACCCTCTTACTGGTGCCCACAAACCTGCCCATTCCCACTAAACACTGAGCACAGCAAAAGAAATATCCTTTTTACCTCAAAAAAAAAAAAATAGAGTAGGGGGAAACCTGGTGGACTATAGACCAACTGTATTTAAAATGTGTCCTGAACTGATGTTCAAAACCTCTTCACATTTTCACTTTGCATATTGTAAAGAAGCATATGTTGATGCTCCTAGTTGAAAGAAAAAGGACTGCTGGGAAGGGGTCAGTCACTTTAACTCAATATCTTAAATGTATCAAGAGTATATTTTAAGATAACTGCACTCCTTTTAAATGGCTTTTATAATTAAATGAACTTTAAAAGGGACGTTCACTTTGCTTAGGCTGAAATAATCAATATGACACTATATCTGAAACCTTTACGTTCCTATATATAAAGTAGCTACTACTTCTACTGGGTGGGAAGGGAGGGGAATGGTGAGGGTCGAGTTTCTGGGCTGTAAGGCCATTTTATAAAATATAATTGCAAAAGCACAAAAACAAAAGAAACCAAGCAGCCCAGACACAAGATTATAAAGAAGAGGACTAGAAAGAAGAAGGAGACATCGAATAAAAGGTAGGAAAAACACACGAGACATACACAGAGTTGCCAAAAAATTCAGAGTGATGATGACCAAGACCAGCATGACAAAAACCTGCAAAAACATAAAGGTGTGATTTTTAAATACATTCTACTGAAAACCCTGCGGCTGCTGCTGCTGTTATGTCACTTCAGTCATGTCCGACTCTGTGCAACCCCATAGCCTACCAGCCTCCTCTGTCCCTGAGATTCTCCAGGCAAGCACACTGGAATGGGTTGCCATTTCCTTCTCCCACTGAAAACCCTAGAACACAGTTATTTAACATTTCACAACTCAGAACACTTATGACATCTAGAATCAATTATGCCTATAAGAACTTTAAAAAATCAAACTGGTTTATAACAAAGGTAGAAAAATTAAGATATCTATGACGACTTACTTGCAAACTGAGAAGTAGGCTGTGAGTATAAATAACTAAAAGCATAACATAATTTAAAACTTAAGAGGTATACAGTTGTAGTACAAGTTGTAAAATGGCTGATAAATGACCCTGTTTATAGATGCCTGTGTTAAAGTGCAGATAAATTGTTTCCTAATTGTTTCCTGTAATTGTGTGCCTATTATGCATGGCTTTCCAATCAATCTCCAATCTGCTCTATCCCAATCCTTGAATATTTCAGCTTCTTCTTCACCTCATTCAGGTCAGAGCAGTGTAAATCGAAGTGCCCCCTATGATATGAATTTTAAAGATAAGTGGTGTTTTCTGAATCACAATGATTAGGAATAAGTACTCTATGTTAACTTTTAAGATGGAAGATAATGACAGGAATAATACATGAGCTCCAACAGCAAAACTATAGCACTGTTCTCATTCAAATCATGATCCAGGCTTGAATGCTTATGAAAACTCCACTGGATGACATCAGCTCCACCTGGAAAACAACTCTTGTTGTTGAGGAATAGTTTTTAGCAACAGTCACTGGAATTCTTCATACAAAGGTTGAAAAGTGCACTAATTTATTGTATCCATCAAATTACTACATCTGCAAATATATGGCCACGTACAAATGAGGTCTACCTTCATTTCTAATGCACTGTCAAGGTCACTGTGGTTAATAAGGCTGATTGTCCAGCTTGGGAAGAATCAACTACAGCCATTTAGTTAATTCTTTAAGCGTAACAAGGAAGCTGTCATGAGTAGGCAATAATTAATAAATTTTCCTCACTTGAAAGGTCCCTAACTGAAAGACTTTATTTGGCTAAAGTAAATTTTACTATTTTCTGTGTGTGTGTGTATGTGTCTGTGCATTAACCAAAAGGTAACTCTGTACATTTTCATAATTTTAACTGTTAGATTCACTGTATAAGAAAATATGAATTTTAAAAAATAGAGAAATATTCTTATGCCCATTAATCCTGGATGTTCTATGTTTTCACTGAAATATACTTTGATCCTCCTGTGAGAAAGTAGTAAAATCTGTGACGAACTTTAGATGTCAAACAATAAAGATTAATTAAAAAATAGTTTTTGATAATTAAAATAGTTATAAACATTACAAAAAGCAAAATAAAATTATTGTTTTAAAAAAACAATCTGTGTTCTATAAAAACACACACTTCGAAAGAATCAGCACAATTGTTATGACTTTCTGAAATAACTGAAATATATGTGTGTACATATACATGTAACTGGCAGGTACTGGTAATAGTGTTGTTATTTGTATAAAGAGAAAGAGAAAGAATGCACACTGAATGCTTGTATTATATGCTCATCAACATAAAATAAGCAAGATTTGTTTATATACAAAAATAAAAGTCACTTCAATTTTTACCTTGTTTTTTTTTTTGATTATAGAAAGAATCTCAAATCACTAGAAAGACAAAAAAATATGTCTTTCTAAATATTTAGATGTGAAGGGAGCCTGAAACATGAGGATGGGTTCTCTGTTGTGAATTTTAGGGCTATCTTTATTAGTTTATCTTCATGCCATAGGCCACTCTCCTCTTTTTTTCTTACACAATTAAAAAAATGGTATTCTGAAGAATCATGATTTTAATTTTCTCTGAATTTTTGAGGAACAAGAACCTGCCTTCTCAACATCTTCTTTTATTCCTCCATTTCACAATGAATATCTTAAGTAAGAATAGGGTGAGGTCAATGAAAGTTAGAAGGCTTATTTGATATCACTAGCACTCCTTGAAATCCCATCAAATAGAGAAACACAATCCAAAAAACTGCATGTATCGAGTTTTGATTGCAGGGCAGAGGCTAAAGTTGTGCGTATTAGTTTCCTAAGGCTGCCATAACAAATTGCCTCAAACTTGGTTGCTTAAAATAACAGAAATGTATTCTCTCACAGTTCTTATGGCTAAAAGTCCCAGCAAGGTGTCAGCAGGGTGCCTTCCCCCGCGGGTTCTGAGGAATATGTTCCATGCATCTCTCCTAGCTTCTGGTGGCTCTGCCAATCCTTGTCATTCCTTGGCTTGGAAGTGAATTACTTCCATTTCTGCCTCTGTCTTCACATGGATTTCCTTCTGTGTCTCTCTGTTGTTTCTCTTCTGCTTTTGATAAGGACACTGAACATGGGACTTAGGGTACATTTTCATCCATGAAATCTCAGCTCAAAATCATTAATTATATCTGCAAAAATCCTATTTCCAAATAAGATCACATTCACAGATGGGGTTTAGGATTTAGACATATCTTTCAGAAGATATGAAGATACCTTTTCAGTCCATGCAAGTATGTGCATGTGTTTTTATTTTTCCTATTATTGCTGAGAAACTACAAGTAATCAAAGTTCTTTCTCATTTTCAGATATTTTAAGATATGGGTTACACAAAACAATATTTGATGCTTAGGAACATCTTTCATTAACATTATCACAATATTGAGTAAATATTATCACACTATGGGGATTCCCTGGTAGCTCAGCTGGTAAAGAATCTGCCCGCAATGCAGGAGATTCCAGTTAAATTCCTGGGTTGAGAAGATCTGCTGGAGAAGGGATAAACTACCCACTCCAGTATCCTTGGGCTTCCCTGGTGGCTCAGCTGGTAAAGAATCTGCCTGCAATTTGGGAGATCTGGGTTCAATCCCTGGGTTGGGAAGATCCCCTGGAGAAGGGAACATTTCCTGGAGAAGGGAACCCACTCCAGTATTCTGGCCTGGAGAATTCCAAGGACTGTATACTCCATGGGGTTGCAAACAGTTGGACATGACTGAATGACTTTCACTGTCACACTATTATTAGAAAGACTAACATGAATTATTTTCATTTTGATATAGAGTAAATTATATGTATAAGATCAGTCCTAAGTCTTAATCACAAGGGGGAAAATATAAAAGAAATGTTGTTAATGCTAATAGCAACGCTTATATTATTTTTGGAAAATGTGGAGGAAATTTCTTACTTATAGTGCTTCTAGTATTTGCAATAAACTTTATAATCAATGAATCTTGAACCCATCAGTATAATCTACTCTGTGTTAGTACATAAGAATGCTTTCGAAGCTGCAAATATTTCTGTTGGTGTTTCTGCTCTGGCTTAGTAAATAATGATTACTATGGTAAATTTAATCACCATTGCTCCCTGTGTTGCCCATGTAAATCTATATTTACTTAGTACTTATACTTTGATAAACAGTTAGGCAGTTAAAATAGACCTATTTTACAACTAATCAATACATATCTTTTGACAGATGACACAAGAGTTGAATAGTGTTCTGCCTAAAATTGGTATAATATTAGGCAAACAATGCTAGCATGACAGGAAAATTATTTTTGGAAGAAATGGGGGGAAAAGCCAATTAGACTAAAAGAAGAAAAAAAGTTAAGTTAGATGAAGCTCTTTTAAAAAGCACACTCTATAAAAATTAAAATACTTTGAAAAAACACTATTGACTATTTGCCTCTAAGCATGTCCAGTAATATAATTTTTTAAAGTAAAATGTCAGAAAAAGCCAAAAGGGTTGGGAAATGGAAAATAAGAGTATGATTATTTCTGCATTTTAAATTAGAATATACAATCATTAATGCATTTATATTACAAACTAAATGTGACTATAAGAAAATTCATAGAATCATGCACTTACCAGAGTTATATTAGCTCTCAATGCAATTAAAATCCCTGCTACACCAAAAAGTAAATTAAAAGTACATTATGCAAGGAGGTCATTCAGTCAAATATTCATCTGATGATAAACTGAACTGAGATAACATATATTGAATTCTCCAAATGGTGAGAAAAAGAGTTACTTTTAGTGTGATTCTAGAGAAGCATAAGGAGAAGACGGAGTATAAAGTCTTCTACATTTAGTTATTGCCACTCCTTAAGTATACTGTCATCCTGCTTATTTAATTATATGCAAAGTGCATCATGAGAAATGCTGGGCTGGATGAAGCACAAGCTGGAATCAAGACTGCTGGGGGAAATATCAATAACCTCAGACACACAGATGAGGTGTGTGTCTTATAGCAGAAAGCGAAGATGAACTAAAGAGCCTCTTGATGAAGGTGAAAGAGGAGAGTGAAAAAGCTGACTTAAAACTCAACATTCAAAAAACTAAGATCATGGCATCCAGTCCCATCACTTCATGGCAAATAGATGGGGGAAAAAATGGAAACAGTGAGAGACTTTACTTTCTTGGGCTCCAAAATCACTGCAGATGATGACTGCCGCCATGAAATTAAAAGACACTCGTTCCTTGGAAGAAAAGTCATGACCAACCTAGACAGTATATTAAAAAGCAGACACATTACTTTGCCAGCAAAGGTCCATGTAGTCAAAGCTACAGTTTTTCCAGTGGTCATGTATGGATGTGAGACCTGGACCAGAAAGATGGCTGAGCACTGAAGAACTGATGCTTTTGAACTGTGGTGTTGAAGAAGACTCTTGAGAGTCTCCTGGACTGCAAAGAGATCAAACCAGTCAATCCTAAAGGAAATCAACCCTGAATATTCACTGGAAGGACTGATGCTGAAGCTGAAGCTCCAATACTTTGGCCACCTGATGCAAAAAGCTGACTCACTGGAAAAGACCCTGATGCTGGGAAAGATTGAAGGCAGGAAGAGAAGGGGACAATAGAGGATGAGATGGCTGGATGGAATCACTGACTCAGTGGACATGAGTTTGAGCAAGTTCCGGGAGATGGTGAAGGACAGGGAAGCCTGGCGTGCTGCAGTTCATTGGCTCACAGAGTCGGACATGACTGAGTGACGGAACAACAGCAAATTAATTTTAATGCATGATTTCTCTTTATACAGAAAGTCAGGCAGGTCGTGATTGATTACTAGTTATGAAAAAGATTTCCAGTTTGACAAAGGAATTCACAATTGGATCAATTCAGATAGCAAGTCTACTTGCTACATCTCATATATTGCTTCTCTTCTCCATAGTTTATCAATACATTTCTATTTGTTAACATACTTTAATCTTAGCAGAAAAATCTCCTTCTTAAGTTTGAATGATGGAGCTTAATCAATTAACTGGAATTTTTGCCTTTTTTCAGCAAATAAAACAAAACTAACTGATTAACTGAAAATGAAATTATAACAGTATCAGAGGATGTTCTTGAGTCAGTATAGATTCTGCCCAATCAGTTAAATTTTTCACAGTACCAAGACTTCAATCTTGATAAATTAGTTTGAGGAAGAAGGCTATATTTTAAGGTAACTTAAAAAAATTATTGGAGTATAGTTGATTTACAATTTTGTATTAGTTTCTGTACAGCAAAGTTGATCAGTTATACATATACATATATCCAGTCATTTTAGATTCTTTTCCGGTATTGACAAGAGTTCCCAGATAAAGCCACAGATACAGAAAACAAACTTACGGTTACCAGGGGCAAAAGGGTGGAGAGAGGGATAAATGTGGAGATTGGGATTGACATATACACACTACTATCTATAAAACAGATAATAAGGAAGGCCATTTTTATACACAGTTCCTTCCTCTTAACATCTTTCCCTCTTTGCCTACTGAGTGTGTGTCTTTCCTGTAGGCCTCAGGTCAATTGTCACTCTGCAGCAATGTCAGCCTTACTGATGGGTCATATGGTTCCTGTCTTATAAATCTCCCTCTCGTTCTCAATACACTAAAATTATACAGTATTTTTATGACATCTGATTAGTCTCAGTTTATCCCACTGGACTGTCAACTTCAGGAAAGAAGAAACTGTCCTTTAGCTCATCACTGAATACCAGTGCCTTTTAGCCCAATGCCTGGGATATGGTAGAGATTCAGGGTATGTTTGGTACATGAATAAAATGCTGACAGAGTCTGAATTAATATTGATTAACCACATTAAGTAGATATTACTGTGGAAGACATACTACTTTACTTTAGAAATCAAGCTGAAAGTTAAAAACTTTCAAACTTTCAAGTTATGATCCAGGTATTATTTCATTATTCAAATGTGACTGGTGAACTTGACTTTGTAATTTTGCATTGATCACAGTGACAGATGCAGCATATTTAAGATTTTATGTTTTAACTTTGAAAAACTACTGAGGAATAAATTAATAAAAAGACATCAATGATGGCAATAATTTTGATGATAATTGTGAATTATTCCAGAAGTTCCCACAATACTTTTTGCTTTAAAGATTTTCTTTGTTGGATTTATGCAAAAACAATTCATAATGAAGTAACCAGCCACAACTACTAAAATATAAAATTCCTAGAGCAGAAAGGTAATAGAAAGAAAGTATTTATCCTTTAAAGGATCACAGCAAACTGTGGAAAATTCTTAAAGGGATAGGAATACCAGAGCACCTTATGTGTCTCCTGAGAAATCTGGATACAAGTCAAGAAGCAACAGTTAGATCCAGAGATGGAACAACACATTGGCTCAAAACTGGGAAAGGAGTATGTCAAGGTTGTATATTGTGACCTTGCTTATTTAACTTATATGCAGAGTATGAACTCTGCATATAAGTATTTCCTACTCTGCATATAAGTTACATCATGCAAAATGCCGGGCAGGATGACTCATAAACTGGAATCAAGACTGCCAGAGAGAAATATCAACAACCTCAGCTATGAAGATGGCACCACCCTTATGAAAGAAAGCGAAGAGGAACTAAAGAGCCTCTTGATGAAAGAGGAGAGTGAAAAAGCTGGCTTACAACTGAACATTCAAAAGACTAAGATCGTGGCATCCAATCCCATCTCTTCATGGCAAATAGATGTGGAAAAAGTGGAAACAGTGATAGATTTTATTTTCTTGGGCTCCTAAATCACTGTGGAGGGTGACTGCAGCCATGAAATTAAAAGATGCTTGTTCCTTGGAAGGAAAGCAATGACAAACATAGACAGTATGTTAAAAAGTAGAGACATCACTTTGCCAACAAAGGTCCATATAGTCAAAGCTATGGCTTTTCCAGTAATTCATGTACTGATGTGAGAGCTGGACCAGAAAGAAGACTGAGCACCTAAGAACTGCTGTTTTCAAATTGTGGTGCTGCATATATCGAATCTAGAAAACTGCTTCTGAAGAATTTACTTACAGGGTAGCAATGGAGAAATGGACATAGAGAATAGACTTATGGACATGGGGAGAGGGGAGCAGAGGCTGAGATGTATGGAACAAGTAACATGGAAACTTACATCACCATATGTAAAATAGATAGCCAACGGGAATTTCCTGTATGGCTTAGGAAACTCAAACAGGGGCTCTGTATCAACCTAGAGGGGTGGGATGGGGAGGGAGAGGAGAGGGAGGTTCAAAAGGGAGGGGATATATGTATACCTATATACATATATATGACAATGTCACTGCAGATGGTGATTGTAGCCATGAAATTAAAAGACGCTTACTCCTTGGAAGAAAAGTTATGACCAACCTAGATAGCATATTCAAAAGCAGAGACATTATTTTGCCAACAACGGTCCGTCTACTCAAGGCTATGGTTCTTCCAGTGGTCATGTATGGATGTGAGAGGTGGACTGTGAAGAAAGCTGAGAGCCGAAGAATTGATGCTTTTGAACTGTGGTGTTGGAGAAGACTCTTGAGAGTCCCTTGGACTGCAAGGAGATTCACTCAGTCAATCCTAAAGCAGATCAGTCCTGGTATTCATTGGAAGGACTGATGCTGAAGCTGAAACTCCAATACTTTGGCCACCTCATGAGAAGAGTTGACTCATTGGAAAAGACCCTGATGTTTGGAGGGATTGGGGGCAGGAGGAGAAGGGGATGACAGAGGATGAGATGGCTGGGTGGCATCACCGACTCGATGCACATGAGTTTGAGTGAACTCCGGGAGTTGGTGATGGACAGGGAAGCCTGGTGTGCTGTGATTCATGGGGTCGCAGAGTCAGACATGACTGAGCGACTGAACTGAACTGAGCTGATGGCTGATTCATGTTGAGGTTTGACAGAAAACAAAATTCTGTAAAGCAATTATCCTTCAATAAAAAAAATTTTTTTTAAAATTGTGGTGCTGGAGAAGACTCTTGAGAGTCCCTTGGACAGCAAGAAGATCAAACCATTCAGTCCTGAAAGAAATCAATCTTGAATGTTTTTTGGAAGGATTGATGCTGAAGCTCCAATACTTTGGCCATCTGATACAAAGAGCCAACTTGTTGGAAAAGTCCCTGATGCTGGAAAAGATTGAGGGCAGGAGGAGAAGGATGTGACAGAGGATGAGATGGTCGGAAGGCATCATGGACTTAATTGGACTTAGTTTGAGCAAAACTCCATGAGATAGTGAAGGACGAGAAAGCGTGGTGTGTTGCAATCCATAGGGTCACAAAGAGTCAAACAGGATATAACAACTGAACAGCAAAGATAAAAGTAAACAAAAATACATGCTCTCAAGTTTTCGATTAAGCAAAGGGAAAACTAGCTGAAAGTACTTTTTAAATCTACACTATAAACATTCTAGTAGCTAATTCATTATATTCTTCCTCTCACCTCAAAGGACTAGTCTGTTATTAAAAAAAAATGATTAAGGAAGGAAATCACATCCATAGTGCATGAAGTCCTCTATTAACAGTGTCTCAACTGCGCACAGTGTGAAATAAATAACTAGCCAAATAAATTATGCATAGGATGCTCACATACAAGTAAAAATGCAAACAACTGAAAACACAGGTCAATCAGTTTGAAATTTCTTAATATAATAAATACACTGGGACTATAACTACCTTCTGTAGCATACTTCCTAAATTCTTAGAAATTAAAAATGAAATAATTTCTGATATTTTAACCCCTCCAAAAAACAGATTTTATGCCAGATATTGGTTAGGAGGTAAAGAAATACACTACTTGTAAAAGCAGTATTGACTGGCTAACACTGAAAAAGAATTCTGTGAGTCAACTATTTGAAACATGAGACAATCATAAAAGTATTAAAAAATTATTTTAGATATAAAATGCCTATTTTATAATGCAAGGTAGAGGCAATTAGTTGCATTTTTGATGGAAATGAGTTAAAGTAAAACAAAATTATATAAGGTCCCTTGGGGACATCTACAAGAAAAAGTATATAGCTCTTAAATTATATACCATTTTTACATATCTATATTTACAGATATATATGCATGTTTGTACAGTCAGTCATGTCCAGCTCTTTGCAACCCCATGGACTGTAACCTGCCAGGCTCCTCTGTCTGTGGAATTTTACAGCAAGAATACTGGAGTAGGTTACCATTTCTTACCTCTGGGGATCTTCCTGACACTGGGATCAAATCTGAGTCTCTTGTGTCTCCTGCATTAGCAGGAGGATTCTTTTCTTTTTTTTAAGTTTTTTTTTTTTTTAACTTTACAATACTGTATTGGTTTTGCCATACATTGACATGAATCCGCCACAGGTAAAAAGGAGGATTCTTTACCACTGTTTAAATAGACACAACTTCAAACATTTACAGCGGAAAGGATTAATAGTAAGTGAAAAATACACAGAAATTGGCAGAGGAAATAAAACAATTTTTAGAATACACCGTAAATATTCATCCTCAGGGGCTTCAACACATGTGTGAATTATACCCAGCTACTCCATGCTGTGATTTCCTAATTCTCGGCCTTGAACTCCCTTCTTAAATTCTCTCCCTAGACAACGTCATCTACTCCTCATCCATTCCATTTCTACCTACATCTTAGTGCAGGTCCTCAAAATGATATGTTCATAACTCTAGGCAAAAAGGAAGACTTTTCAAGGAGTACCTAAGGATAATTCCCTGGGCTTCCCTGGGGGCTCAGATGATAAAGAATCTTCCTGCCATGCAGGAGACCTGGGTTCAAACCCTGCGTTGGGAAGATCTCCTGGAGAAGGGAATGGCAACCCACTCCAGTATTCTTGCCTGGAGAATCCCATGGACAGAGGAGCCTGGTGGGCTACAGTCCGTGGAACTGCAAAGAGTTGGACATGACTGAGTGACTAACACACATGGCAATCCATTTCTGCATTTTAAACTCTTAAATGGATATTTCTCTTCTCATAAAAACCCTTCTCCCACTTTCTCTCACTTTCCAGAAGAGAGGCATATTTCTCATTCACTCATCTTGTGTCTTCTAAGGATGCATTTTATTACAGTACCAAGTAAAGAGAAAATTCTACATATTGGGGTTGATATCTAGAAAGTGAATTTTACATTTTTCAAAACCTGTTTCCATAAAATGAACGGACTAATCAAGCTGTCAGGTGATAATTAAATTTTAGTGATAGATTACTATGTCATTTTCGGAACAAAATTTGGAAAGCTTTTGAAGAATTGTGTTACATTCCTATAACAAAACAATTTATATTCCCACTTATTTTCATGTATAAGGTTTTTTAGCACTTTAACATAAATATATGACTAGAATTTATGGTGAAGTTTGTCTCATTCCAGCAGTGAGTATTATTTATCTGTGAACATATAAACTAATTGGGGGGAAAAGGCCAATTTCAATTTTTATTTTTATATTTAACAATTTTTATTTCCTCACTTAGAAATTATTTACCAAAATTTGCAAAGTATTTATGTTGATCAAGTATATATAAGAAACAATTGTAATGAAAACTCAATTTAGAAAAAAATATGTAACAGGATTTCATTATAAAATGAAAAAATTTATGTGTGTGTATGTCTGTGTGCATTTTCTATTTTTTATTGCAGAGAAACATGGTAGGGTGATCCAAAAGAGATTTTCAAGCAGAAATATAGTATGCTAGAATACAACTTGGAGGAGAATAGAAGAATAATAGGAAATTAGTGTTTAGTAAACAAGTAATCATATTTTTAAATGGTTAATGATGAGCATAAAATAGCTATGGTGTCTCAGATCCACTGGAGACATTTAAAAGCCTGAAAAGAATTTTATTGGGGAAAAAATGTCTATTTTTACAATATGCTGGTTTTACAATCATTTAAATGAATGATGGAGAGTTTTGGATATAGACTTAAACTGCCATTTTAGGCAGTTCATATACATAAACGTTTGAGCCCCAGGGATTATTTTCATCAGTTGTCATCATTGCCTTCCTTTCTCTTACTTTTTCTATCCAAACATCCATTAACTCCTGCCACTTTCCTTCCTCATTCCTGTTCACATATGCCCTGTCTCTTCACCTCCAGCCCCAGTGATCAGGGCTGGAAGTTCTCCCTGCTCTGGTCACATTTCCACAGGCCTGGTCAAATTTTCTCAGGGCATCACACACCTAAGTTTCATTTTTAGCTTTGTGTGATTATTTTGAACAATTTCTGCCTCCTTCCTACACTCCCCTCCTTGCCCCTGCATTCATCTTTAGTGCAGATAGGGGTGCAGATCACGTATTCTCAACGCCAGTCAGGTAATAGGGGCTGGCACTTCTTGAATGAAGGGATGCTTCCTTCAAAGTGCCTGATACATGCTTGTTAAATACATCAATAAATGAATATATGCTCCCTTTAACTATGCAATCAAAAGAGAATCCAAACTGGACATGCTGTGAGGAAACTATGATTTATGTTCAAGCACAGTGAGTGTGAAATTTTGGACTGTTGGAGTTGAGAGAAGCACTAGAGATTTAGATACAATGCCCTCACTGTAGAAACAAGGTTGAAAATTTGGAGACATTGACAGACTTGTCTGAACCCACAGCTGCCTACTGACAAATTAGGAGCAAACCTGATTCCTCACCCCCACTCACTGGAGGTTTGGGGAACCGTGCCTCTCCCACAACTCCATACAGACTCTGGCTGTGTTCACTAGTTTGCAACAGGACTACGCTGGGAACCAGCCACCAGAATGGCAGGACTGGTAGGAAAACTTACAGCAAGCCAAAGAGTAGTGGAAAGAATACAAAAAAGAGTGTAAAGAGCAGAGGGAATAGGACCATAATAACTTGAAAACATGGCCAGTAACTTAGGATCTATGTTTTCAGGGAAGAAAACAGGTTTCTGAGGTTCTGAGGTTTCTGAACCAAATACATAAAAACCATAATGGAAAGAGCCCTTTGTCCTGCCACTTCTATGCTCTCACACAAGTTCAACAATTACTGCTGGGCTAAGAGAGTCCCTTGGACTGCAAGGAGATCTAACCAGTCCATTCTGATGGAGATCAGCCCTGGGATTTCTTTGGAGGGAATGATGCTGAAGCTGAAACTCCAGTACTTTGGCCACCTCATGCAAAGAGTTGACTCATTGGAAAAGACTCTGATGCTGGGAGGGATTGGGGGCAGGAGGAGAAGGGGACAACAGAGGATGAGATGGCTGGATGGTATCACTGACTCGATAGACGTGAGTCTGAGTGAATTCCGGGAGTTGGTGATGGACAGGGAGGCCCGGCGTGCCGCAATTCATGGGGTCGCAAAGAGTCCGACATGACTGAGCGACTGAACTGAACTGAAGAGCAGACAAAAGGAAAGGCGCTTAACTGGAGCCCTTTACACTATGAGACTAAACAACAGCTATGACTGAGGGAGGGGCAAGTACCAAAACAGCACCTGATTAAGGGGAGGGAGGAAACTAACCTTTACCCAGAGGCCAAGACAGGCAGTGGGGAGAGGGGCAAAGGTCCCCCTGCTCTTGATTCAGAACCTTTATGGCAATGTTTTGGTTTACATTTTATGTTACAAGTCACATCCTTATTTCCTCAAAATTTATAGAAAGTTAAGTCTAATACTGAAGGCATTCTATAAATGTCTTATCCTGTTCTATTCCACACTGTTCCTACTTTCTCCATCTCAGATTCACACCACCCATTACACAGGCATGGTCAAAATAAGTAGAAGCCAACTTCAGAGATGCTGAATGTTGAACAGTTTCTTACAAGGGTCAGGTCCTATATAGGCATTCTTTTATATAATCCTCACTACTTGTTTGATTGTTAGTAGTCTGGCCACTTTTCAGATGATATAACCAAGTGATTTTCCTAAGTTTACTTAGTCAAATGGCTGCAATTTGATCACAGTATCTCTGACTCTGAAGACCATAACCAATCCTAATACCAGTGGTTCCCAAAGTGTGGGACACAGACAAGCAGCCTTGGCATCATCTGGAAAATTATCAAATTATTAGCAAGTCACATTCCTGGGCCCCATCTCACCCATGAATCAGAGCTCTGAGGGGTCATATAAACTGTTTAACTAGTCTCCCCAGTGACTCTTGTGCACAGAAAACACTGGCTTTCTTGTGTATCCTTTTTTGTTTTTCTTTGTTTTTTTTTAATCAATTTTGAACAAATATCTGTTACTGATATATGGAAATTTGATATACCACCACAGAATTCTAGGCTGTAGGGTAGAAGATGGGCTTTGGATGGAAGCCCAGATCTCTCCCCCAACCGCATCTATTGCTGTATAATCTTGGCAAGTTACATTTAACCTTTGTAAGTTTTAGATTTCTCTTTGTCAAAGGAAAATTAAAAATAAGAAATCATATACCAAAAACACTTAGATAAATGCCTGGAATATAATAAATACTCAGTAAAGTAGATATAATTTTCATTATTATTATCATCAGTAAGGACAACAATATTAAGCTTATGTATTATGTATGCTGCAAAGCTCCACAGAGGCCCCTCTACTTACAATTTTTGTTATAAAATGACCTTATATTTTTCAATTTCAAATGAATTCACAGTAAATTTTAATTCAGTAAGCAGTTTTACTTTCCCACAATGTACAAGGTCTTCTGCTCTTTTAGGGTATTTTTTAAGTAGATTATTGATTTGTTGTTGTCGTTTAGTCTCTAAGTCATGTCCGACACTTTGCAACCCCAAGAACCCACCAGGCTCCTCTGTCCATGGGATTTCCCAAGAAAAAGTACTGGAGTGGGTTGCCATTTCCTTTTTCAGAGGACCTCCCCAACCCAGGACCTGCATCTCCTTCATTGCAGGTGAATTCTTTACCACTGAGCCACCAGGGGAGCCCAGAGTATTGATACCAGTTATCAGTTTATGCGAGGGAATGGATATCACTACTGATTACTTTTAAAAAATTAACCACTTAAAATCTTTACCCTGTCTTGGCTTAAAGCTTTATTGGAATATCGAGATTCATATATATATATACTGGTATACATAAAATGGATAACTAATAAGGACCTACCAAATAGCACATGGAATTCTACTCAGTACTCTATAGACCTATATGGGAATAGAATCTAAAAGAGTGGATATAGGCAGATGTATGTGGTGTTGGAGAAGACTTTTGAGAGTGCCTTGGACTGCAAGGAGATCCAACCAGTCCATCCTAAAGGAGATCAGTCCTGGGTGTCCATTGGAAGGACTGATGCTGAAGCTGAAACTCCAGTACTTTGGCCACCTGATGGGAAGAACTGACTCACTGGAAAAGACCCTGATGCTGGGAAAGACTGAAGGCAGGAGGAGAAAGGGATGACAGAGGATGAGATGGTTGCATGGCATCACCGACTCCAAGAGTTGGTGATGGACAGGGAAGCCTGTTGTACTGCAGTCCATGGGGTCACAAAGAGTCGGACACGACTGAGCAACTGAACTGAACTTCCCTGATTCACTTGGCTGTACACCTGAAACTAACATGACATTGTAAATCAACTCTACTGCAAAAATTTTTTTAAAAGAAAAAAATGTATCTTTTAATATTATTTGAGAAAGACATGAACACAAAATTAAGAGGCTGTGTTATCGTGGACACATTTAATTTCAGGTTACATGTTTATTCAAAGAAAATCCCACAATGATATATTGAGATCCCTGTGTAGTTAACCGTACAATCTCAAAAGTGTTTTAATACAGAGGTTTTCAGATAATAATTCATTTAGAGTAAAAAATATATCCCTTCTATTTTACTCAGTGAAGTTCACGCCAATCATTTATTTATTTCCACCCAGCAGTGAAAGAAACCAATTTCTGTCCTTTTTATTATGCTTTTCATTCATACAAAAAAGCTATTATCTTTTGTGTGTCTTTTTTTCAGAGTGAAATTCTCAGTTCTCGTGCTCTCCTCTCATAGCTGGTGTTTTCACAATCTCTTTTATCATTTGTATTGTTCTCTCCCGAATGCTTGCTGGTTTGTCTCTTTTCTGAAATGTGGCATTCTGCTGAACTTAGTCTCCAAACCACAGCCTAACAAGACCTGAACACAGCTCAGTCTGTCTGTATGCATGACATCACCATTACAATTCAGCACACTGTAGCATTTGAATATTTTAAGAGATCAGAATGTTGACTCATTCACTGTAATTCTTGAATTTTTTTCATTGCCACTACCACCTCTAGCCTTTCGTTGCACTTTTTGGATCCATTAGCCATCCTTGCACCAACTTTCCATTCTATTTTCCAGTGCCACTGATTTGACCTGTCTCCCCAGTGTATCAGGACCAGGCTGTATAGTAACAAGCAGCACAGATCTTTGCAACTGCTGCGTCTTGCAGGACTCCTTGTCCTTTAGATTTATTAGCACAAATATATAGCATCTCACTGACCAAAATTTTTTAGTATGTTATGATATTACCTTGTGGATCAGACAATAAAGAATCTGCCTGCAATGCACGAGATCTGGGTTCATTCCCTGGGTCGGAAAGATGCCCTGGAGAATTAACTGACAACCCACCCCAGTATCCTTGCCTGGGAAATCCCACGGACAGAGGAGCCTGGCGGGCGACAGTCCATGGGGTCGCAAAGAGTCAGACATGATGGAGCAACTAATACTTTCACTTTAACATTACCTTTGGAGAGTCTTTTAAGATGATTTTTAAGGTTCCAATCAAACAAAAACAAGCAAACAAAACTGGTCTACTACTTCAGGCACATTTAAAAAGAAACCTAACCCTCCCCTTAACTGACTCAATTTAGGAAAGTTAAACTCAGCACCAATTACAGGGTACATTATTGTTTTATTACTGAGCTGTCACTTCAAAACTACAGATGAAACCTCTGATCTCACACACAGCCAGCCCCGTAAGCGTCATGTACACTTCCTGCAGGAGGTCACTTGTGTATGCTGGGGCATGTCATTTGGCTGGTTGCTTGAGTATTTCTTAGTAAACACAGAGTTAGTTTCACTGAGCAGGTTTACTTGCCCAGTCACAAAAAGAAGCAAAACACGACCATGTAAAAACAATGAAGGAAATAACAAAAGAAACTTAAAGAATTAGGCCCCATTTAACTACTGTACCACAAATAAGCCCAATAGTTATAAGAACTGAAATGAGCTGACACTTCCATTTATAAGGGGTTGCTAAAAAGATGTCCTTTTCATTATAGGTGACTGGAATGCAAAAGTAGGAAGTCAAGAAACACCTGGAGTAACAGGCAAATTTGGCCTTGGAATGCAGAATGAAGCAGGGCAAAGGCTAATAGAGTTTTGCCAAGAAAATGCACTGGTCATAGCAAACACCCTCTTCCAACAACACAAGAGAAGACTCTACACATGGACATCACCAGATGGGCAACACCGAAATCAGATTGATTATATTCTTTGCAGCCAAAGATGGAGAAGCTCTATACAGTCAACAAAAACGAGACCAGGAGCTGACTGTGGCTCAAATCATGAACTCCTTATTATCAATTTCAGACTCAAATTGAAGAAAGTAGGGAAAACTGCTAGACCATTCAGGTATGACCTAAATCAAATCCCTTATGATTATACAGTGGAAGTGAGAAATAGATTTCAGGGCCTAGATCAGATAGATAGAGTGCCTGATGAACTATGGAATGAGGTTCATGACACTGTATAGGAAACAGGGATCAAGACCATCCCCATGGAAAAGAAATGCAAAAAAGCAAAATGGCTGTCTGGGGAGGCCTTACAAATAACTGTGAAAGAAGAGAGGTGAAAAGCAAAGGAGAAAAGGAAAGATACAAGCATCTGAATGCAGAGTTCCAGAGAATAGCAAGAAGAGATAAGAAAGCCTTCTTCAGGGATCAATGCAAAGAAATAGAGGAAAACAACAGAATGGTAAAGACTAGAGATCTCTTCAAGAAAATTAGAGATACCAAGGGAACATTTCATGCAAAGATGGGCTTGATAAAGGACAGATGGTATGGATCTAATAGAAGCAGAAGATATTAAGAAGAGGTGGCAAGAATACACAGAAGAACTATACAAAAAAGATCTTCACAACTCAGATAATCATGATGGTGTGATCAATAATCTAGAACCAGACAACCTGGAATGTGAAGTCAAGTGGGCCTTGGAAAGCATCGCTATGAACAAAGCTAGTGGAGGTGATGGAATTCCAGTTGAGCTATTTCAAATCTTGAAAGATGATGCTGTGAAAGTGCTGCACTCAATATACCAGCAAATTTGGAAAACTCAGCAGTGGCCACAGGACTGGAAAAGGTCAGTTTTCATTCCACTTCCAAAGAAAGGCAATGCCAAAGAACGCTCAAACTACTGCACAATTGCACTCATCTCACACGTTAGTAAAGTAATGCTCAAAATTCTCCAAGCCAGGCTTTAGCAATACATGAACCCTGAACTCCCTGATGTTCAAGTTGGTTTTAGAAAAGGCAGAGGAACCAGAACTCAAATTGTCAACATCCACTGGATCATCAAAAATGCAAGAGAGTTCCAGAAAAACATCTATTTCTACTTTATTGACTATGCCAAAGCCTTTGACTGTGTGGATCACAATAAACTGTGGAAAATTCTGAAAGAGATGGGAATACCAGACCACTGAACCTGTCTCTTGAGAAATCTGTATGCAGGTCAGGAAGCAACAGTTAGAACTGGACATGGAACAACAACAGACTGGTTCCAAATAGGAAAAGGAGTACGTCAAGGCTGTATATTGTCACCCTGCTTATTTAACTTATATGCAGAGTACATCATGAGAAACGCTGGACTGGAAGAAACACAAGGTGGAATTAAGATTGCCGGGAGAAATATCAATAACCTCAGATATGCAGATGATACCACCCTTATGGCAGAAAGTGAAGAGGAACTAAAAAGCCTCTTGATGAAAGTGAAAGTGGAGAGGGAAAAAGTTGGCCTAAAGCTTAACATTCAGAAAAGGAAGATCATGGCATCCAGTACCATCACTTCTTGGGAAATAGATGGGAAAACAGTGGAAACAATGTCAGACTTTATTTTGGGGGGCTCCAAAATTACTGCAGATGGTGATTGCAGCCATGAAATTAAAAGACGCTTACTCCTTGGAAGAAAAGTTATGACCAACCTAGACAGCGTATTCAAAAGCAGAGACATTTCCTTGCCAACTAAGGTCCGTCTAGTCAAGGCTATAGTTTTTCCAGTGGTCATGTATGGATGTGAGAGTTGGACTGTGAAGAAGGCTGAGTGCTGAAGAATTGATGCTTTTGAACTGTGGTGTTGGAGAAGACTCTTGAGAGTCCCTTGGACTGCAAGGAGATCCAACCAGTCCATTCTGAAGGAGATCAGCCCTGGGATTTCTTTGGAAGGAATGATGCTAAAGCTGAAACTCCAGTTCTTTGGCCACCTCATGCGAAGAGTTGACTCATTGGAAAAGACTCTGATGCTGTGAGGGATTGGGGGCAGGAGGAGAAGGGGACGACAGAGGATGAGATGGCTGGATGGCATCACTGACTCAATGGACATGAGTCTGAGGGAACTCTGGGAGTTGGTGATGGACAGGGAGGCCTGGCATGCTGTGACTCATGGGGTTGCAAAGAGTCTGACAGGACTGAGCGACTGAACTGAACTATGGAAGTGATAGAGGGTTCAAACTCACAAGTCAAAAACTGCTGTACTCTTTAAAACTAAACATCAACCCACGCACCTCCCTTTTGTTTGGGACCCCTACCACCCCATAACATTCTCATATACACGCAGCCCTGCCTCATGCGCCTGGTCCTCTAACTAAGTCCCACTCACTCTTCATAAGGCAGAACACAGGGTCTCCCAGGCAGCAACCTCCCTCTTCTGTGGGTTCACACACTGTCTTATGCTTGGTTCTTGCTTCAAAGTACCACTATTTGTTTACAGAGCTGTATCTCCTATGAATTTTGAGCTTCGCATCTTCTCTTTGTTTTTTGTTTACCAGCTGCTACTGCTGCTGCTGCTGTTAAGTCACGTCAGTCGTATCTGACTCTGTGCGACCCCAGAGACAGCAGCCCACCAGGCTCCCCCATCCCTTGGATTCTCCAGGCAAGAACACTGGAGTGGGTTGCCATTTCCTTCTCCAATGCATGAAAGTGAAAGCTGCTACTGAGAATTGCTCAATAAAATTTCATTAAATAAATGAATTATTTTAAAGATAGAATTTTCCCGATAGTTATATTTTTAAATGTAGAAAATGATATCAGGCTTGAATACTCCTTAGAGAAATTATGGTAATACAGTGGTATAAGTTCAGTTCTAATAAAATAGTAAGAATGTACGTAAGTATGAGCAAATTCATGAAAAGGTTCAAACAGAGCTATCAGTTCTGAGAAAAAGCACCTGCTCTGCTGCTGCTAAGTTGCTCCAGTCGTGTCCGACTCTGTGTGACCCCATAGACGGCAGCCCACCAGGCTCCCCCAACCCTGGGATTCTCCAGGCAAGAACACTGGAGTGGGCTGCCATTTCCTTCTCCAATGCATGAAAGTGAAAAGTGAAAGTGAAGTCACTCGGTCATTCGCGACCCATGGACTGCAGCCTACCAGGCTCCTCCGTCCATGGGATTTTCCAGGCAAGAGTACTGGAGTGGGGTGCCATTGCCTTCTCCTGTCTATAGCCAAATAAGGGGCTTTTCAGGTGGCGCTAGTGGTAAAGAACCTGCCTGCCAATGCTGGAGAAGTGACAGACATGCCTTTGATTCCTCAGTCAGGAAAATCCTCTGGAGAAGGAAATGGTAACTTACTGCAGTATTGTTGCCTGGGAAGACTTGGACAGAGGAGCCTGGTGGGCTGTAGTTCATGACACGACTGAAGCAATTTAGCACGTTTAAGTCAAATTGCCAAATAAAACAATCAAAGAATCAAACAAAAAAGCAGAAGGGTGGAAAGTTGAGACCACAATTGTCAAAGAGTATATTTCACTTTTTTTTCCTTGAATGTATATATGATTAAATATCTTGGTCACATTTTAGATGTATTGATTTTGGATAAATGTTTAAGTTTTCATAGCCCGATTAAATGTGATAGCATTGAAGGGGGTGGTAAAAAAAAAAAAAAAAAAACAGGAAAAGATTTTAAAATAACATTTTAAGACTAATATAAAAGGTTTCCTAGTGGCTCAGACTGTAAAGCATCTGCCTACAATGCGGGAGACCCGGATTCAACCCCTGGGTCAGGAAGATATCCTGGAGAAGGAAATGGCAACCCATTCCAGTACTCTTGCCTGGAAAATTCCATGGACGGAGGAGCCTTGTAGGCTACAGGACATGGGGTCACAAAGAGTCGGACACGACTGAGCTTCATCAGTGTTGCATAAAAGGTTTTAGAGGGCTTAGCAAAAAGGATAAGTTTTAAAAAATGAAGATGTATAGTTCTAGAGCAGAGTGATGAGGAATTTAATCACTGTCTTCTAGTATATGACGGTTCCATTGAGAGATGATAGTAATAAAATATTTTCCTTCTTAGCTCAGTGTATGGCCAACAAGGATTGACTTAAAAAGAAAAGAGGAAAACTCTAGAGAAAGTGAGAGATTATGACTAATTACTAAGTAATGCAGTGAAAGATTTCCCTCACAAACTTTTAAAGCAGGAAAGCTACATTTTGATCTGGAGTCAGATATAAGTTTAAACCTAAACAACTCTCAGCAAGACAAATACCATTTTGTTCCATAAACAAATTATGCTCTCTGTGGTTCCCAATGTTCTTCTACAACAAGCCTCCTTCTGTTGCCCACGGGGCTGTCTCAGCCACTGACACCAGGAACAAGCCCCCTGAAACATGTAAAATAGAATCTTCTGAACTAATTTTTCCTTAAATCCTCACCCTTCTGATCAGACTCTCCTTAACAAGGTGGCAAAGACTGGAGAAGTGTGATTAAAAATTCCCCAGAGTGTAAAAAGAAATGGAACATAATGATGTTTGGAAATTCAAATACACCTAAAATATTTTTTAAAACTATAGTATGAAAATCACTGATCTTTGATTTTGTTTATGCTTCATATTTTTTCATTAACATTAAATGACATTTAGTATAATATTTAAGTCGAAAATAATTCTATCAAATATTTTTAACCTCATATAATATATGAAAATACTGTACTGTGAAATTCCAAGATAAGACACAAGTTTAAGGTTTCTATCAAAGGTCACTGAAAGACTAAAGGTTTTTCATAACATTTTTGTCTTTAGGTTTTACAATTAACATTTGCTGTGCTGCTTTATTTCTATCAAATGCTCACAGTTGTTTTATAAATAAATACCACAACCTTTCTAAGGAACTTGAGAGTTTGACCTAAATTCAATTATTTTGTTTTCATGGGACAGCAAAGCTATCAGGATTCAAAATAAGGTGGCACTCTATATATGAAGAATAAGGGCCTGTCTTAAGGTAGTTTAAAACTAGATAAAATATTCCAGAGAGATGTACACTGTGGCTTCCGTGTGGCTGCTTGGTAATCTGTGAACCTGAAACAAAGTTCTGCAGTGTTTTTATATCGTCTTGTTTCTCTCCAGTTAATGATTGTAATGCATCCACTCAGAATCTGAAAGTAGTACATATCATATCAGAAGAATAGGATTTGCTTCAGCTTACCTGTTCCTGTTGCTGGAAATCCAATCTGAAATAAGTGTTGATGCTTGTTGGTGACAGTGCTTGTTGCCAAAACTACATGCCAGCATTATAACTTCTCTGCGTAGTTCTCTAGGCATCATCGAAAGGAAAGGAAAAACCAACAGTGTTACTATCTGGAGAGAAAGGGTAACTCATTACCCTACATTACAGTCCATATGTGAATAATCAGCACAAAACCATTTTCAGACACGGGGATTCCATTTTGCTGAGTAAGAGATACTTGAGCAGGGTGGGAGTTGTGCATAAAAACGTCTTCTCTGCAAACAGCTCTCTAGGAGTGAGGGGTCTAGGTTCAGATCTCAACTTTACCAGTAAAGGCAGATTTTAAATTAAAACACGGCCAAGAAAAGCCTTTGTTCTCAGTACCAGGTGGTGGAAACCGTGCTGTCCACCAGCAGTCCTTCTGGGGAAGGGAAATGAAAGATGCAGGATGAAAGGTCGTCTCACGCTGCTACAGCCACAGTGCTTCTAGCGGTGTGTCACTGTGCGGTTCTGGGGGGAAGCAAATAAGAAAATAAAACGTACTCATGTTGGTAGGACGCTTGGACAAGAGATCCATTAAAATTGTTTTTTGGCCAACCAAGCTTGATGTACGTCGTCGCAACTTGCTTTAAAATATATTCCTAAATGAAGAGTAGGAGAAATAAAGATAATGTTACTTTCAAATCACTTTGCTCTGACAACTGAAATTATATGTAACTTAAAATATTTTCCAAATGAACCTACTTTGAATGTCCGTAAAATAATGGGTATGGTAAAGCTTTATTATAATTTCATTCGACTTAGTATTTCAAACATAGAAAATAAATATAAAATACAGTTGCAATGGTGGAAGTCTGCTCTTTACTGCCTATTGACAAATTAAGCAATTTTCACTATTAAATATTTGAGATGACAATTTTTGTAGCGAAAAAGAAACTAAGGAATATTGATAATGAATCCGTGTATACATAGTTACATATGTATGTAGATATAGTTTGTGAAAATGAGTACCTAATCTTTATCATTTTATGTAAATAGACCCTATTTAATGCAAAACTATTAGATAAGCCTAGCCTTGTTGAACCTGGCACAAAAAAGAGATTCACTCTTTAGTAAAATGATGCACTATTAATATTTCAAAGTCAAAATCCATTCATCTAATGATATAATTAAATATTAGTAGTAATGTAAGATATGTTCTCCTCATTTTAATGTGGTCCTTGAATTTTGACAAAGGAAGGAAAACACTGAAATTACAGTAAAACAATTCTTAACTTTTACTGGAAATGAAGTGTCTGACATGATATACTATTCTAAAGTACAAATATACACAAGAATGTAAATTTGTTTTACATAAGTGAATATTACAGTGTCTCTGTGTTAAGGAGAAAAGAGAAGGGTAATAAGCCTTTCTCCAGCAGATAAAAATGATAGACTCCATAACTGTACTGACACTTGTATGCACATCTGCTGCAAAGGCAGACTAAAACAAAACTGATAACAATGAACAGTCAAGCCAAGATTATCCTCATTAAAAAAACTGTTAAAGCCAAGGTGCTTTCATGCAGGCTTAGGATACGATTTAAAAAAGCAACTCTTATGGACACCACACTATTTAGATGACTCTAATAAACAGCTTTCATGTCAGAGCCATCTTGCCTCGAGTCATTTCAAATTCATAGGTTAATTAGCAGAGCCAGTATGTTATAAATTAGGAAAATTTTATAAGACACAGAGCAGAGCCTTCAAATAAGTAAAAGGAAAATAAATAATGCTCAATGGTGATAGGAGTTACAGAGATACATTCTCGCATGCAAAACTTCACTGGTGATAAGAAATTTTGGAATCAAAAGCTCATTAGCAGTACTTAACCCTAATGCTATTCAAAATGATTATTGCATTAGATTAGATGGGGTCAGCTGTGCAAGTTTGGTTTTCCAGCCCTTGCTGCTGCTGCTAAGTCGCTTCAGTCGTGTCTGACTCTGTGTGACCCCATAGAAGGCAGCCCACCAGGCTCCCCCGTCCCTGGGATTCTCCAGGCAAGAACACTGGAGTGGGTTGCCATTTCCTTCTCCAATGCATGAAAGTGAAAAGTGAAAGTGAAGTCGCTCAGTCGTGTCTGACTCTTAGCGACCCCATGGACTGTAGCCCACCAGGCTCCTCCGTCCATGTGACTTTCCAGGCAAGAGTCCTGGAGTGGGGTGCCATTGCCTTCCCCATTTCCAGCCCTTAGGCTTAGGAAATCTGGTCAAGTAACATATTGGAATGTTTGCCATGTCTTCAGGTCTATTTGGATTAGCTGTTGTTTGCTCTCCTATATCTCCTTGGACCCAATTATGAATGGGCTTTTGCCTCAATGTTGATCTTAACCTTGTTAATTAAGGAAGTGAATTGAATTTACTATGCCCCTTTGGATAAAAATAATGACTAAGAATCTTTACTGAAACTGTCTTTATTCTGTGAAGATTTTTGCATCCCTCTCCCAGGTTAAGTCCTTTGTGAACACAGAACCCTTTAACTCTAGGGAAGTAAGTTTGAACTTTAAGGATTTGTTATGTATATTTATTCTTAAATTCTGAGGCATTTAAGCTTAACTGACACTTTTAGGCCAGAAAAAAAAAAAAAAAGTAGCTTGTATTCCATTTCTTTCTTCAGAATTTGCCATTAGTGTCATGCAGAAAATCAGAACAAAAATGATAACACAAATTAGAAGAAACTAAAATAACTTGGGATCAAGTTGAACATAGTAGATAATGAGAAAACAGTTTATCTTCTGAAAAGAAGAAAGAAGAAAATATATCTTTTTACATTGAAGACGTTGTATTTCTCCATGCGGTCCAGTAATTTATCTAGAGGATAAAGAGCTCTGCTGGCAGCATGCCAAGGAAGAAAATCCTTTTCCTCAGACAGGTATCTGATAATCTCCAGGGGAATATTCTGAGGCAAATACCCAGCTCTGCACAAAAAAATTTAATGTTAATTATATGCAGAAAAGATACATGATGAGGCAAAAATGAAGATTTTATGTATGCAAATAAAAGGCAGAAAGCAAGATTCATCACAGTATAAAGAAGCCATACTCAGAACTATAAGAATAAAATTACTCACTTTTTAAATATAGTCCTACTCAGGATGCCAATGCCCCTTAATATATACAGAGTTAGTGAGTAAAAAATTTGCATGAACACAAAAATATCAGCATGCATGTTTTTAAAAAGGAAAGAATGGTGGGACTTGAATAAAATCAACTCTAGGTATTTTCTTCATGGAAACCATTCAGAGGTCATGAGTCATTGAAAATAATTGATTACTGAAATGAAATTCTGGGTTCTCAATGCATTTGTTTTACTTTTCATGTACTTCTGTATAATGACATTTAATCCAGGTTGTCCCCAAAAGGATAATCAAATTAAAATAGCAACTTCCAGTTTTGACTGTATTTGTTACATTACCATACAAACATTTTTCAAAACTTCCTATTAAAAACAATTCTATCAATATAGCACCTGTGAAGAAGAGCAGTTAAAGATTAAATTACAAAAAATGTTAAAAAAATAGACTCTTCCTCTTTATTATTTTCAATAGGTGCTATGTCACCATGGGGACCAACGTCAGATTCTTTGGAAAATATGAAACAGTAGCTTTTAAAAACTGTCTGATCACATGCAGCCCACTTTTAAAGAGGGTATATTCAAAGAGGGATCCAAAAGAAGCGAATATCCCTACACTACAGTGGACTGCATAGAAAATCCTCACAGATCAAAGCAATATGAAATACAGTATGGAGTACATTAAAAGATGGTCTTAGCCTTAAAGTCCCTGATGTATACACAGGGTGACACCATGCATTTGCTGATTTTTTACATTAATAATCAACTGAATATAGATTCCTAACACAGGGGACAGGTAAATATGAAGGCAAGCAAAGCCTGGTTCTCTTCTTTACTTACATTTCACACCATTATTTTTTATGGCATCACAAAATTAGATGGATTTTTTTATTTATGTTTGGTAGAAGGTGGACAGGGAGGGAGCAAAGTCTTCTCATCTTCATTTCCAGCAAGTTTGCCAGATTATTTAGTCTTTACTAACGTGATAAGCAAAAACTACTCTATGCACAAATATTAACTTGCAGCTGTGTCTATAATGTTCATAATGAAAACCAACTCTGAAGATTCTGCTTCAGTTTTCTTTGGATTTAATAAATGAACATACACATCATCACTCTAATGATTTTGATTCACTCTTGGTATAAGATCAACCATAGCTAACACCTGACATAAATAAGAATGGTGAAAATAACCCCGAATTTCCACAGTTCCATAAAATTCCCTGAAGTTTGTATGCCTTAGACTCCACCTAGGTTTGTGCCACTTTCCTTGTCCACTTTCTATTTTATACATCCTTACAAAAATAGCGTGAAATTAGGCTAAGGCAATAGTAATTAAATAAGAAACAAAACTTCATATTTTTGCTAATGTAGCATAATAAAACAGTCAAATTTTGCCTACAGGGGTTGTAAAAGTAATGATGTGGTTTTCTTCCTTAAAAATAACACAGCTTCCAGTATTTCGTATTTCATAATTTGTTTTTTCTGAACTTTTAATCCTAGATCTTAACTAGCATGGTGATCACAAATTTGCCTTCTTTAAAATTATAAAATCTGCATGCCATGGATTAGATAATTTTAGAGTTGAAGAAGATTTATCTAGAACCCATTATTCTTTTATTGAGGAAATAAGAAAAAATTATGTATTTTTTTTAAAAGAACCTTTAGTAAGTAGCTAATTTATTAGGGTCCTTCAGATGAGTTTGGAAAATCAAGAAAGGTGTTTGTGTCTATTTTCTCATGGATTTAAACACACTACCTCTTGTCAGTTATAATATATTGCATATTATTTCTTCCTTATAAATGGATGGACATCTTTCAATGACTTATGTTTTGGAAGCAATATGACTACAAATAAAAATATGACAAATAATGTTATGAAAAGAGACTTGGTGCAGAAAAAAGAGCCTGAAACTGAGGAAGAGCCTGAAAGCCTGAGTGCTCGCTGTACAATCAGGTCCGTCCATCTCTCCAAGCCTCACATTCCTTATCTGTGAAATAAGAGGCTTGAACTAGGTGATATCTTTTTTTAGGTTTTGAAGCTAACACTTTTATTCAAACCCACTTACCTATATTTTAGCCTGCTTAAAAAAATCATCACCACAACAAGGGCATAATGTGTTTACATAAAATTTTTGAAAAAAATGCTTTTTCATTTTTATGTTCCCCATTATTCAGCTGTTTGATATGTATAAGTCTTCTAAGAGTCAGAGCTTGAATCCAGGTTTTATAGGACATTTGACGTAGTGTAATAAAATTAAATCAAAGCAAGCCTAAGAGAAATTTAAGCAATGACCAAGGCAAGTGAAGTATTCATTAAATCAAGAAATAGAGCAAGTTATGCTTTGAGTCCTTAAGGCAAAAATTGCTAACTGTGCACCAAAATCTATGCCCTGTTCCACTTCCTGGAATAAAGGATAATTCTCATTTCCTTGGTAGCTAGTTGTGGTCATGTGACTAAACTGTAGCCTATAGAGTATTAGCATTCCTCACTGTCAAGGTCAGCCCATAGACACCTTCTTTAGTCCTCCATGTCCTTTTTCCCTAAAATGAATCCTTCAGAGTGACCCTGAACGGAACTCTTATGCTGAATATGTGAGAACCCTACCTGGGGGTCTGAGTGACTGCATCCCTAAGTACCAGTTCTCATACCCAATTCTGTTTTGTGTGCAGGAAGTACACTTTTATTGCTTTTTCTTTTTAATCCAAATGTATCTTTGGGTCTGTTTTATTTAAAACAATTAACCTTCTCTATTGCCTTCTTTAAATAGAATAAGAAACAGATTACTCTCAAATTGCCCTCATTTTGTGTTGTTACAAACATATGTAAGTAATTATCTACTATATAATTCAATAAACTTGCATTTAGCCTGCTAGATCAAAGTATGTAGCTATACTCAATTGGGTAAGAGGATAATCAACTTCATTACAAAATTAAGACTTGTAACAGATAACGTTGGTGAATAAGTTACCTAGTTTAGATATGTGCTTGTGTAATTGGCTGGTAATGATATGTGTGATTAGTACTACTGATAATGCAATCAATATAGGAGAAGTGTGTGGAATCCTAGTGAATGGAACACTATATTAGCTCTAAGTAATCAGCCCAGTAGGAAGCACACTTAGGGTCCTGATGCTGAAATGCAGTTTCCTTAAATTTGCATCATCACAG